>NC_052639.1:30574028-31292888 GCF_016161935.1 Mauremys reevesii
GAGCCCGCTGATCCTAAACTACATTATAGGTAGACATAAAATTTCTTTCTCTATTTGAAAGAAGTTAGATAACATCCTTAATGTTTTATTATTCTTCATGTCTCCACATTAACTTTTTATATTGATAGTTCCTAATGTATCCTCTGCAAATGGACTTTGTGCAGAGAAAAAATCCATTTCTAGTGCCAAAGATATTGATAATTAACATTTATGTCATGAAACTTGTATTACCAGTTTGCTAAAATAGCTAAGCTATTTTAGAGTTTAATTTAGTCATCCAAGGTTACTCAGCTTCATGTTTATAAATTATACAGGGCAGGGACTTAACCTCCTCTTGATCGACCTATGTTTTGGAATTCATGACTGGCATGAAGTAAGGAGGTTCATGAACCTTGTTTGAATATCTGATCCGGCCTCTTTGAAAGAAGGTGGGATTTATGGATCGACAAACCTCATCATTTCAAGAATCCGGCATCTGAAAACAAGATTTTCCTCTATAACACAAAGAGCTGGAGCAAATCACGTTAAGTCTCTACTAGAAGCTACAACTTTGTTTATGTAAGAGCCATACAAGGTTACAAGGTCTGAGAATAGTCTGCCAGTAAGAGTATGGATTTTAGAACAAATAAATAGCTACATACTGCATAAAAATTGGAAGTTTTGAAACTACTTCTGATAATTCAGCACTAGCCATGCTACAGCATGTTCTAATTTACCATTTGTTATATGCTTTTGAAAATACTGAAAGTACATGCCAGTGGTCAACTAAATCATAGAAAATTCAAGCCCTATTTTACATGATGGGTGAGACATTGAAAACTGCATGACTCTAGAAATGCCAGTCCCATTAAAAGTTAATGAGACTTATGTTCCTAAATCACTTACTCTCTTTGAAAATCTCACCCATTTCGTTTCCAGGGCTACTGCTGCCAATCACCAGTATTTTTAAGATAGTACATTTTTTGTAATTATCTGGCATAATAAAAGCACCAAAATTGTTTCCTGGAGAAACAAATCCAGAAACCCTAAAATACTGCAGCACTTCTGTTTCACTTTCTGTACCAATGATGAGAGGATTCTATGTAAGACAGACTTTTTTACAGGATCTGAAAAATTTCTATAGTAATCAAACATATATGCCCATATTAAGCACCATAGACTGCCAAATTCCAGAGAAACAGAAAACACTCTAGACTTGTGTATGGAATTGCTTTTATGTGTTATTTCAAATGCCCTTCCTGAAGTTCTTATGGTGATCTGCGGAGGGAGGGGGAAGAATTCTGGAAGATAAAAGTCAATTCCAGTGCCATTTCTATGATTGTGGAACCATGGGAAGTTAGGGCACTGAATTTATCACAGTATTTACATTACTGTTACAAATCCAAATGTTTCACCTATTTTCTAGAATACTACCTTGGTTAAAAAGAACTAAGAAATCAAGGTGCAACGGTAATACAATTAGGGCATTACCGATGCACCCAAACTTGTAGATTGTGCAAGGAATATCAGGTTGCAACCTGTATAAGTGCAGGTAACTGTGCAAAAAGGCTAAAACTGTTTTTCTTTAATAATTGTATTCTCTGCCATGCATTGTCAGGGACTGAAGAAAGCACATGCCCAGCTTTCATTATCTGAAGATAACCTTCCAAATGTAAACCAGTGCAGACCTGTCTTCCTGAGTCTGCAAACTGGCAGTTCCAGAGCTTCTATTCCGCCTCACAATGCTGCCAAGCACCAGCAGCTGGCCGCCTTCACTGCTGTTATTCAGAACCCCAGGGTGACGGTAAAACTGAGAAAAATGGTGCCTCTTTCAGGAAAAGTAAGTTCAAGCAGAATCAGGCACTGAGCTATTCATAGAGAAGCTCATCTTCGCTTCCTCCTCCCATGGAGTAGGAGGAGGAGGATTTCTCCCTTTGGGTCTTGAAAACAAGAGGAAAAACAGGTGCTGGGCTATGGGGGAGATCTGTGTGTGTCAGGGCACTGCGGGTCTGTGGGGCATTGTGCAGTTATGGTGTGGGGCTGTGGGAAGGGCACTGGGAGGAGGAAGGAAGGAGGGAAATCTGTGTGTATTGGGAAACTAGAGAGTGGGGTTTCTGTGTGTGCTACAGCTGTGGTGGGGCTGTGGGCAGGTGTGCTAAGGAGGTGTGTGTGCACAGCACTGTGCATTTGTGGTGGAAGAGTTGTAGGGGTGCTGGGCAGGGGAGCTCTGTGGCACAGCATGGGCGCACCCTAATAGGAAAGGGCTCGCTGGTAGCACACGGCCAGGCGGACCAGTGTGCCTCTGGCTCCCAACGGGCTGCGCACCTGTGTCTGTCTGTCTCCCAGCTCCACCAACGTGGCCTGATAGTTCACGCCATGCATCTGGTCACCCTCCCGCCCCTCCATCCTTCACTCCCTTCCCTGCGTCCCCAGCCCTGTCCTCTGTCCCGTCCCTGTCTCCATCCGTCCCTGCCCCTTCTGCCTCTGTCCCATCCCTGCATCCCCAGCCCTGTCCTCTGTCCCGCCCCTGTCTGCATCCGTCCCTGCCCCTTCGGCTCCCTCCGCCCTGTCCCTGCATCCCCAGCTCCTGTCCTTCTGTCCTGCCCCCTGTCTGCATCCGTCCCTGCCTCCGTCCTCCCTGCATCCCCCCAGCCCTGTCCTCCGCTCCTGTCCCCTGTCTCCATCCGTCTCCTGCCTCTTCGTCTCCTCCGTCCCATCCCTGTGTCTCCCAGCTCCTGTCCTCTCTGTCCTGTCTCTGTCTGCATCCGTCCCTGCCCCTTCGTCCTTCCGTCCCGTCCCTGCATCCCAGCCCTGTCCTCCGTCCCATCCTGTTCCATCCGTCCCTGCCCTTCGTCTCTCCGTCCTGTCCCTGCACTCTCCCAGCCCTGTCCTCCGTCCCGCCCTCAGTCTCCATCCGTCCCTCCAGTTCATTTGCAGCCCAGCTCAGCCCCGGTCACTCTCGCCAGCTGGGGCCGGGCAGCTCTGCGCTGGCGATCCAGCACCGGGCACCGCGGAGCACCGGGCAGGCTGTGCAGGGTGGGGAGGGATACTCGCATTGCTGACACCTGCCTGCCTCAGGGCTTTCTCCCTGCCCGCCGCGAGGATCGCCAGGAGGGCAGCAGCGTGCCGCTGAGAGCCGTGTCCAATTGGCCGGGTGGCTGCCTGCAGACAGCACGGGGGAGAGAACCAGACAGCCCTGTAACGCCGCCGCTGCTCGGGACCCGGATCCACGCTGCTGCGCCACCGAGACCCACTGGCGCCACGGGAGGGGACACCCCCACCCCAGGGAAGTGTCAGGGGCTGCTCGGGCTGGGAGCCCGGCGGAGAGTCCAGCTGGGAGAGGCCTGGGTAAAACGTTGCACCAAAAATATGAAAAAGTTGCCAGACAAAACCCTTTAATTACAGCTCGGACGGGCCCTCCGGAGCAGGGGGCGGGGCTAGCCGCGGTCCCGCCGCCGGGCAGCAGCAGCAGCAGCAGCAGCAGGAGGGGCGGCGCGAGACGGCTCCCGGGGATCGCGTTCGCGCCGCTGCCGGGGAGCCGCTGCCGCTGCGAGCTGGTGCGCGGGGGTGGAGGGGGTGTCCTCGCGGGCGGGGCTCGCGCCCAGAGCGCTGACACTGTCCGTTGGCAACCGTCACGCCGCGCGACCGGGCCGCCCCACTTGCGACGTCACCGCCCTCTGCCCCCCGCCCAACCAGCCTGGTCACCCGGGCTCCGCCCACTGTCGCCGCGGCAACCGCCAAAACAAACGTTCTCGGAACACGTGGGGCAGGCAGGGGGAAAATGGGCCGTGACGCTAACAAAGCAGCTGGCTCGTAGCGCGCGGCAATGACGTCACCGAGGAGGAGTCCGCCCCCCGCCCAGCGGCGGATGCAGGACGGGACGGAGGGGCAGGGACGGATGCAGACGGGACGGGACGGAGGACAGGGGCTGGGGGATGGTGGACGGGACGGAGGGGACGAAGGGGCAGGACGGATGCAGACGGGACGGACGGAGGACAGGCTGGGGGTGCAGGGACGGGACGGAGGGGACGAAGGGGCAGGGACGGATGGAGACGGACGGGACAGAGGACAGGGCTGGGGGATGGTGGACGGATTGAGGGGACGAAGGGCAGGGACGGATGGAGACGGACGGACGGAGGACAGGGCTGGGGGTGCAGGACGGACGGAGGGGACGAAGGGGGCAGGACGGATGGAGACAGGATGGGACGGAGGACAGGGCTGGGGGATGCAGGACGGGACCGAGGGGACGGAGGGGGCAGGGACGGATGGAGACGGACGGGACGGAGGACAGGGCTGGGGGATGGGACGGACCGAGGGACGGAGGGGGCAGGGACGGATGGAGACAGGACGGACGGAGGACAGGGCTGGGGGATGCAGGACGGACGGAGGGGACGAAGGGGCAGGGACGGATGGACAGAGGGGACGGACGGAGGACAGGCTGGGGGGGACGCAGGGAAGGGAGTGAAGGATGGAGGGAGCGGAGGGTGAGCAGATCGCAAGCGTGAACTATCAGGCCACGTTGGTGGAGGTGGGGAGACAGACAGACACAGGCGCGCAGCCCCGTGGGAGGCAGAGGCACACTGGTCCGCCTGGCCGTGTTACCAGCGTGCCTCTTTCCTATGTGCCCTAAGGCATTCCTATGTTATTCCATAACATTCCTATGTGCCATAACATTCTTATGTGCTGAATAAGAGCACATAACATTCCTGTGTTCCCCTCCCAACACCAGGAGGGGTGTGTGTGTGCCCTTTCCTATTCTTATGTGCTGATCAGTACTGTGGTAGCAGAACTGAAACTGAAAAGTGAGGGTGGGGCATTGGAGGAAGGGACAGGTGATGTGAGGCAGGGACCTCGGGGGCAGGGGCAGCGTGAGGGCAGGACCTCAGGGGCAGGGGCAGGGCTTGGGGGGAACGGGCAGAGCGCGGGGGGGCTCGGGGATGAGGAGGGTTAATTCAGTTCAGTGGCAGCTTTGTCTGTGGGTGACACTGTTACTGCAGGGGGTGTTCAAAGCCGGGCTCACCCGAGGGAGGAGGAAGGGGGGTGGCTGGGAGGGACAGCGGGAGTGAGGGGCGCTGACCAGTAGCCGGGCACAAGGCCTCAGACACGCACAGAAACCAGCTCACCCCGGGGTTAGAGCCCCAGCAAACAAGGGGCGCTTGGGACCATCCCGCGGTGCAGACACAGGTGTAAAGTCACCGGATGGAGACAGACCCGGCACTCACCTGCCCCAAGACAGACCTGCTCCCCGCCAGGTTTGGGGGCGGAGCTGCCGCCCCGTCCTCGCCTCTCCCACCCCGCCAGCTGCTCTGCAGGGGCGAAGCAGCGCGGCACGCTCCTACGGGGCAGGTCAATACACTGCACGGGGTGGGGGAGAGGTGTCAGGTTGACCCAGGACCCGCCCTTCCCTGGGCTCGAGGACGGGGCGCCCGGGCAGGCTGGGAGTTGTAGTTCCTGGCTCTTCTCAGAGCGGCAGGGACGGCCTGGTTGCTCAGACAACGCGCCTCCCAGTGCACACTGCAGTGTAGTTCTCCTCTGGCAGGTGGCCTCTAGTGGAGGAGGGGCCCTATCCCGTCACTGCTGCACCCTCCCGCCTCCCTGATTGGCGGAGAGAGCGGGACAGAGACTCGGCGCGAGGGGTAATGCCCCGCCTCGCCCCGAGGCTCGCTGCCCCGCCCCGCCCCGCCCTGGCGCGCTGCGGCCGCTGGGATTCGAATCCCGCCGCGCCAGGGGCGGCCCCAGCCCCGGGAGCCGCGGGGGGGTTGCGGCTCAGTCTCGCTGGCGGCACCAGTGGGACTCCGCCCGGCGCTGCTGGGGGCCTGCCGGGGGCGCGGGCAGCCGGCGGCCGGGCGGGCAGGTCCGAGGAGCGCTGAGGCGGGACGGTGAGTGGCGGCTCACGGGCTGGGGCTCAGACCCCAGTGCCAGGCGCCAGGCCCAGCCTGCCGCGCCCCTGCCCCGGGAGCCGGGCTGGGGCGGGGGCATAGGGCAGAGGCAGCGCTGGAGGAAAGGGCTTCACCCCAGCGGGCCTGGGGGCAGCAGCAGGTGGGGCAGGGGCTGAGCTGCCGGGAGCAGCTCCACGAGCGCGGCCTGGGGCCGCGGGCCGGGCGAGGTCCCGCCCCATGTGCGCAGGGACCGAGGGGCAGAGTCAAGCTGTGCGTTGTCCGCAGTTCCGGGCTGCAGCCTCTTCGCGCCCACGGGCCCTTTGTGACCCTCAGAGCAGCCCCGATCTGCCGTGGCCCCTCCCCGAGGCCCTGCCCTGCTCACGCCGGCCCTCCCTCCCCGCCTCACTCACTGTCACCAGGCCGGGCGGGGGCAGGCTCTGGGCTGGATTAACATGGGGCAAATAAAATCAGGACATGCCTCTGTGGGGAGGGGGTTTCAGTTGTTGCTAAAGGTGGGGGAAGCCCTATGTCTCTGTCTGATTGTGTGTGTGTCTCTCTCTCCTCAGGATATTGGCGTTGAGTTTCCTGGGTGAGACGCTGCTGATTCAGAAAAGGATTAGACATTTATATGGACCATATCATCCAAACTTCGCTGGTATACAAAATGTAGAAGGGATATAAATCCTTATGCTTCAGGATATAAGCCTACCACCAACTGATAGGGGTCAGGAAGAAACTTCTCCTATGGGCAGGTTAATCCATAATTGTTTGATATTGTGTTTCTCAGACTTTCCTCTGAGGCAGCTGGGCCTGTGACTTGCCCTGAAAAATAGATCATTGGTGGGCCTTTATATTATGGGGCTGATCATTTTTTGTTTTATGGTAGTGTTTAGATGTCCCAACCAAAATTCAGGGTCCCATTACAAAACATAGTAAGAGATTGTCCTGTGCCTCAAATACAATCTAAACAAATAGACAAGATAGGCAAACAGTAGGATAAAGTATTATTAACCTCCATTTATAGATGGGGAACTGAGGCAGAGATGAAGGACCAGTGTTTCAAAGATATTTAGGTGCTTAAGATGCAAACAGATGCTTAAAGGTGCTTTTGAAAATTGCACCAGCAGATTAGGTGCATAACACCCACTGATTTCAATAGGAGTTAGGCGCCAAACCTAACTTAAGCATGACTGGTCTATTTCCCATTCCAATTTTCACCAAAACCAATACGGTTCTGCTCACTGATGCCTAGAATATTCCTGGAATTTTGGAATTGCTTGGATGTGGTGTTCACAAGTTCATGTTACAAGCAGAGAAATGCTATCAAGTAGAGTGAAGAACTCACATTACTCAGTAAACAAGTTTTCAAATGTTTTCCTCATACAGATCACTTCTTCAGATAAAGAATATTTCTTCTCCCAACCCGCCCTGCCTCACACCTACAGTACCCCACAGCAACAAGAGAGCTTAGTGACATGAAAAGGTAATTTTAGGACAGGATTAAGGGCATGGGTGCAAACCAAGTGGTTTAAAAGTGGTGGGTGCAGTCAGTCATTACATGATGATGTACACAGTCTGTGACATCACACTCCATTGCCAATGAAACAATAGTGACATCTCGTGCAGAGAAGTGTAAACAAGAAGCAGGCAGCATTATCTTCTGCAGATATAAACAACTTCTTTGTCTGAGTGATTGGCTGAATAAGATATTATATTACGCCCATAACATCACAGGCCATAGGTGGTCAAAACACCTGACTTTATGGTCACCGCTGTGGTGATGGCACTTCCATATCACTGCTACCTGATGGCCATAGATGGTCAGACCTTTTGGGATTTTTCCTTATATGCATATTCAGAGCCACAAGTAACAGGTGACCCATCTCAGGCGAGTAATAAAGAGATTGTGTGACACACCAGCCAGCCTCTGCCTATAAAAAGGCTGGAGCTGCCAGCAGGGCCAGCTTTAGGCCAATTCAACCAATCTGAATCGGGCCCTGCCCCTAGAGGGCCCTGTGCCCAAGCCCCAGTACAGTGTACTGGCAAGAGCCGGTGCGCTGTACCGTGGCCCGGCTGTAGGGATATTAAAGAAGGTTTATATTAAACATGGTTTATAAAAGAAATGATTTATTAATTTATTGTTAATTAATACTTTATAACTTAAGGTTTATGTTAGAAGTAAATTTGTGATTCCCAACATTTAGCCTCTAACCTGCAAGCCACCAGCTGTATCTGTGTGAAGCCTGCTCAAAGAGATACTTGGTATAAAACTTGTTAAGCTCAAAGAAATACTTTGTATAAAACTTGTTAAACATTAATTATCTCTAAGTAAGCCAAAACAGTAGCTGTTATAGTGTATAAATAGAGATCCCCACCCTCTGTAAGTTTTCATCTCACTTTATCTTTGCTTGTTAAAAGACAGGAGGGTCACATAAATTGGTAACACCCTAAAGGTAAAAAGACAGTGAACTAGATGTAATTAAGATAGAGAATGTATGTGAATGCATGCCTAGTTTAAACAATGAATGAATGGTTAGGAAGTTACCAGCCTGAAGAATTCAGTGTCGGCTGAAGAAGGTGTCAAGTGGATCAACCAGATGACCCCAGTACCTCAAAGGAAGGAAAACAAGCATCTGACAGAATGGAGCCAGCCACCTGCTGATTGATTTAGCAACAGCAAAATGAAGCAACTCTCATGGACTGACATAGGAATAAATTCCTATCAAACTGGACTCTAAAGACTGAGGACTTTGAGGGCTTGGCTACACTTACAAATTTGCAGCGCTGCAGCAGGGTGTGAAAACACACCCTCTCCAGCGCTGCAAATTGCGGCGCTGCAAAGCGCCAGTGTGGTCAGCCCCAGCGCTGGGAGCGGCCCCAGCGCTGTCCGTTATTCCCCACAGGGAGGGGGAGTATGGACAGCGCAGGGAGAGCTTTCTCCCAGCGCTGGTGCTTTGACTACACTTAGCGCTTCAAAGCGCTGCCGCGGCAGCACTACCACAGCAGCGCTTTGAAGTGCTAAGTGTAGCCACAGCCTGAGTCTATGGTTCTGCTGCCAGCCTCCAGGAGCATCAAATGCATCTGACACAGACTTGGCTCCATCCTCATGACCAAGATACCTGGCCAGTAACTTGGCATGAGCAATGTCTAGGCTGGTAACTATAACATCTGTACAGAACCTGAATGAATGATTGTGTGAATGAATATATGTGTGTGTGTGTGTGTGTGTATAAGGAATAAGTAGTGATAGAAATAAGTAGTAAAACAACGTTGTTTACTGTTGTCTTTTGTTTTGTTATGGTATTTACAATAAATGTGGCATCTTTGCCTTATCCTCTTAATTAGATCCTGTTGGTTTTTATTATATTAGTATAACACGGCTTCCGGCGCGGGGGTATTTAAAGGGCCTGGGGAGCTCTGGGGAAGTGGTGCAGCTTTGGCGGCTATTTAAAGGGCTGGGCGGTAGAAGCAGGGGAGCCCTGGGCCCTTTAAATAGCCCCTGAGCCCGGGCTGCTGCTGCTACCCTGGTGGGGAGGGAGGAAGAGGGGGCAACCACTGTACAGGGTGGGCTGCACCCCTGTCCGCAGCCAGCCCCTGTCCGCAGCCAGCCCCTGCCTGCACCAGCCCTGCCTGACCGGCCCGCTCCAGCCAGCCCCGCATTCCCTGCCCTGCCTCCAGCCCCGGTCTCCAGCCAGCCCCGCACTCCCTGCCCTCAGCCAGCCTGTCTCCTGCCCGCCCCTGCCGCACACTCTGTCCTGCCCGCACCAGCCCTGCACCCGCTGCCCTGCCTGCAGCCAGACCCTACCTCCAGTCAGCCCCTGCCCTGCCTCCAGCCAGCCCCATGTCCACTGATGCCCTGCAGTTCCCAGGGCAGTAACCCTGCACACCTGCTTCAGTGAGGGGAGCAGGAGCAGCTGGGACCCACACATGTGGGTGACCAGACGGCAAGTGTGAAAATCAGGACAGGGCGTGGGGCGAATAGGAGCCTATATAAGAAAAAAAGCCCCAAATATTGGGACTGTCCCTATAAAATGGGGACATCTGGTCACCTTAGCTGGAACATTTTTACAGTTCTTGGTAGTAGCAACACATTAGTTACAAAATTACCATTAGCGATAACAACAAATTCATTGCAAGGGTCCACCTACAATCATTTTTGTCATCATGCCACACCTTTGGCTCAATACCATTGGGGTTTGCGCCTTTAGGGTTAACCTGCATAGGCGGCAGGTTATATACACCTGAGGTGCCCGGCTCCAGGAATATTCAGGGGCCGGGTGCCCTGCTCCAGCAATATTTGGAGCTGGGTCTCTCCCCGGCCCTGCCTGGATAGGGCCCCGGCCCTTACCCTGAGCCTCCAAAGCCCCAAACCTCCGCCCCAGCCAGAGCCCTCAGCCCCCTGCACCCTAATCCTCAGCCCGAGCCGGAGCCCTCATCCCCCCGCACCCTAATCCTCAACCCCAGCCCGAGCCCTCATCCCCCCACACCCGAATCCTGAGCCCCAACCCTCCTCCCCCGGCACCCAAATCCTCAGCCCCAACCCGGAGCGCCCCGGCAGCAAGAACACCTCAACCGCAGCCCCAAACCTCACCCCCTGCACCCTAATCCTCTGACCCAGTCCTGAGCCCCCACATCATGAATCCTCATCCTCAGCTCCACAGCCCTCACCCCTGTACTCCTCCTATCCCCAAACTCCCTTCCCAGAAGGTGCACCCCCCCTTCCCACACACCCCTTCCCAACCCCAAACTCCGTCCCAAAGCCTGCACCCTTCACCCTCCTGCACACCCACCCCCTGCCCCAGCCCAGAGCCTGCACCCAGCACCCAAACTCCATCCCAAAGCCTGCACCCTGGACCCTAATCCCCAGCCCAGGATCTGCACCCCAGACCTCCCCCGCCGAGACCCCTCTCAGAGCCTTAGGCAGGTGGGGGCAGAGTTGGGGGGCGGGTTCTGAGCACCACCAAAATTTCTACAGACTTGCCACCCATGAACCTGTGGCTTCCTTTGCAAACTTCCTCCTTGTTCTGAAGGATCAAACCCTGATTTTTCTTGCTTAACAGAATTTACTGGCTGATGGGGTGGGCTCTCTTTGCTAACAGCCATTAGCAAGTCTTCTCCTGCCAGCCAAGTAATTTGCATCAACACAGAAGCACAGACTGCTCACTTAAAGAATCAGAATGGAGACATTCCTGTTCCAACACCATTGTCTTCCCAACCAGCTGGCCAAACACAGCCACTTGCTTATAGAGCTGCTCAACTTTCTTAACAGCCCTTACTCCATCTGAGACCTTTTCAAAGCTATCCACACGGGCTCTTTCAAAAGGAAAGTGGGTGGATTTTTACATATCTTCCTAACCAGTCTTTAAAGGGTTAAGTCAGTCTGTGAGTTAATTAACTCTTTCTGGCCCTGTCGCCTTCCAATGAGAGATTATATTACACCCATAACGTCACAGGCCATATATGGTCAAAACAGCCGTGGCCAGGCTGGGACCGGGCTGGGCCTGGGGTACTCAGCTGGGGCCAGGCAGGGGCGGACGGCCAGGCCGAAGGGAGCCGCTCAGTCGGGAACGGACTGGAGGAGCCACTGGCTGGGCTGGGCTGGGCCTTGCCATGCCTCCCTGGAGCCCTCCTCACACTCCTTTCCCTGGTCCAGCCTTTGTTCCAGCTCAGGTGGTAGCTAGTGGATTTCTCACGATGGCTGCCCCATTTGTTCCTTCCACTCAGATACAGATACAAAAGTGATACATTTATACAAATAGGATGACCACACTCAGTAGATTATAAGCCTTGTAATGATACTCACAAGAGACCTTTTGCATGAAGCATGCTGCAGTTACATTATATTCACACTCATTAGCATATTTTTATAAACTCCTATAGAATGGAACATGACAACAGCAAAGACGACGACAGTGGAGACACCTCTGAAGAAATGCCCTAGAGCTCCTTGGGCCGTCACGCTCAGGAATGTGCGTGAGGTGCTAGGAGACCTGGAGATGGGGGTGTCCTGCTGGCCGTAGGTGAGTGTTGTGAACCCCCAGTTGCTAGGCTGAATTTATCCATTCCCTGGCAATAAAACATTGTCTTGTTTTCACAGCCACTTTCGGTCTCCTGGCTTCTACCCTCTACCCTACTGGCAGGGCATTGTGCAGCACCCTTTCCAGCCCACCTGGGTGGAGGAGATTGAGGAAGAGAGCATCTGCCATCCAGCTCCATCTCATCTAGAGCAAGTGAGTGGAGGTCTCCAGAGCCATCGCCAGTGGGGTGGGAATGGCCCAGCAATAGGGCTCCCAGCCTTTCCCTTGCAGGAGATTGTTCCCAACGTCGAGAGTCTTTCGGGAGGGCAGAACCTGCCAGGTGCTGAACACCCACAATGGCAAGCAGTGAAATCAGTGGGAACTGAGGGCGACTCCTCCTCCTGGGATTGGCACCGTGTGAACGAACTTTCATTTAGGACTATCCGGTTCCGCTCTTTCTCTGGCCTGGGAGGGAGCGGGTCTACTGGGGTGGAGGGAGCGGTTTGTCCAAACTAACGGAGAGCCCCATTGCTCTGAAAGAATGAGACTCTCCCAGTTTCACAGGGCCCTATTGGGTGAGGGGGAACATTGGGAGCAGCCTGTGCTGTGAGCTGCTGCCAGTGCGTGTGGACGGCAGCCCCCCTGCCCTGGGGTGGGCTGTGGGGAGGAGGAATTGCCTCAGCAGAGGGGACGTAGGCAGGGGAGCAGGCAGGCCCATTAATGAGAGCTGCCTTGAGCCCAGACTCATGGCTGCTCCCACCAGTTCCAGGATGGAGCGGTGGAAGCGGATGCTGAGGAGGAAGGCTGGGCAGGTGGCTCTGGAGCCAGTAGGGAGCAGTGTCCGTCTTGCCCAGGAGGAGAGTGGCCCCTCTGTCCCCGCGGGCGAGGAAGAGGCCAGTGGGCAGGCAAAGCGGAGAAGCTCCCTGACCTTCTGGAGGAAGAGGAAAAGACCAGCTCCCTTAGCAGGCCCTGAGGCACCTTCTGGTCCCAAATGGAGGTGGCCCCGGGTGATGCTATGTAGGAGGGACCCAGGCGAGGGCAGGAGCCGGGCAAGGTGGCTCTGCGGCTTCCTTTCCAGGAAGCAGAGGAGCCAGGAGCCCAGCCCCAGGCCCAGCAGGAGCTATCCACCAGCCTGGCCACCGAGGAGCCCCCAGCCAACCGAGCAGGAGCTGGGCGGCCCGGCATGGGGACCGGCAGCTCTGCCTACTCCTGAGGGGCCAGCACCTCCTCTGTGGGGTCTGACAGCCCTGAGGCTGAAGGCCCTCTGTGCAGGTGAGGGGAGACCCAGGGACAGGGGAAGGATGGGGGCAGTAGGGGACTAATAAAACCCTGTGCCAATTGGGTCACCAAGACGCCAGGACTGAGACATGGGAGACCCAATAACACAAGTGGGGTGGCACAGCTGCACCCTGTAGCAGGGGATGCTGGGCAGAGTCCGGGAGCCCAGCCTCCCTGATGAGGTTGGGGGGGGGCTGATGGCCACGGGGCCCTGAGGCTGATGGGCCTGAGGGTGTCTCTGGGAGGGGCAGGGTGCAGCCCTCTGTGCCATGGGGCTCCTTGTTGAGGATGGGGGACATTGAGCCATTTCTCTACACTGCATCCCCCCAGTGGCAGCAGGGATTGTCCTTTCTCCTGCTCTCCTGGTGCAGAGACCCCCAGTGCCCAGCAGCAGTGGGCTGAGGAGGAGGAAGAAGAGAAGGAGGAGGAGGAGGTGTCCCCTGAACAAGACACCATCAGGGTCATCCAGGAGCACCTCCAGGGCAGAGCTGAGGTACAAAAATCTTACAGCTGCGCTGCCCCTGAGTCTGCCCTGCCCCTTCTTCCATCCCCACCCACACAGGGGGGTCTTGTCCCAGAGAATCCATCACCCCCAATGGGGGGAACTGCTCCCTTGTTACCTGGCACCCCAAAGTGGGGGCATTTGTCTCACGCAGGCCAAGGTGTCCGCTCCCCACAGACACTGTCCCAGTTACAACCCCAGTCTGTGCAGGGCGACACTGGTTTCGGGAAGCGGGCGAAGCTTTCCTGTCCAACTCCATGGGGTTCCTGAGCCATGGAGCTGGTGTAGGTGGGTTGGGGAGGTCCCTACCTAACTGTCTCTCTCCCCCCACCCCACTCCTAGTTGATGGCCAAACAGCTCCGCTTCCTCCGTAGTGTCCCACGTCTGTGCTTCTTGGCACAGCAGCAGGGGCTGAACACTCTGGAGCCCCACATCTCCAAAGCGGCCCTCGTGGAGAGCATTGCGGTGAGTGGGACCCCGTGTCTGGCCCCTGGGGCGAGGGACCCAGAAACGAGAGAAAGAGTTGGTGGGGCCAGAGGGGGAAGCAGAGGACAGTGGTTCCTGTGGCTGAGGGCTGGGGAGCAGGGAAGGGAGAGCTTCTGACACCAATCGGGAGCTGGCAGTGGGGGAATTGTAAGGCCGGAGGGGAGGGGAGGGGGAAGGAAGTTTGATGGATGGGAGGAATGGGGGGCCCAGCTGGTTGGGGTTGGGAGGGACACTGGCTGTTTCTGCAGAGCACGTTGGTCTCCTCCTGGAAAGTGCCTGTGGGTCTGCGGGCCTGAGTCTCACATGCAAATTTATCTTCTTGGGGTCTCTCAGGAGCTGATTGAAAATCTGCCCATGGTGCCAGAGCCAACCTCCATCATCTCCAGCTCCATGGCTGCAGTTTGCAGCCTCAGGTACCAGGACCGTCCCATCCAGCTGCCTTAACCCTGGTGCTGATCGGGTCTGGAGCCGGGAGTCCCAGATCTTCTCCGGCCTAGATTACCCCCAGCTGTGGCTGTTCCCATCCCCCAGCAGAGGAGGCGGGAACGTCTCCACTTTCCTGGCTGGGGGGTGATTTCACTCCAGGAACGTTACAGCGGCCGTAGGGAGGGGATCACTGCGGGGGAGGGGGTCATGGCCATGGCAGTGCCAGCGCCACTCCGGTGCCGCCAAGGATAACACGGGCTCTTCTCTCCCCGCAGCAAACTGAAGCCGCTGCTTGCCCTGGAGCTGGAATCACGCCTCCTGTGGGCTCTTCTTTGCACCATCTTCACGATGGGCACTGGGCAGGATACCACCCACTTCCAGGTAGGTCACGATCCTACTTCCTGTCCCAGGAGCAGGAGCCGCCTCTGGTCCCTGCTCCCTTGGTTTGATGGAGCTGCTGAGAATAGGGAGGAGTGAGCAGAGCTGGGAACAGGCCTGAGACAAACTGGCAGGAGGGCCCCTTCTCCAGGGGGATTGTATTACCCTCTGTGGCTGATCCCAGCCTTCCTCTCCTCATTCTGTGTTCTGCTGCCTGACTCTCCCTGGGATCCTTCTTCCCACCCATTGCAGTTTGGCTGGTCCCTAGTCTGCTGGGTACCAGCCCCTGCACAGAGAACTGCTAAGGCCAAGGATTGAGGAGCCAGCAGGCATCCGACTAGGAACTCTTGCCAAGTGTCCTTGGAATGATGTGAATGGGAGAGGCCAGGATGTGCCTTTGGGTCTGGCCAGGGCTCTCAGAGAACCCCCCTGGTCCCGTGACTGGTGTAGCCCCATGTCCCATGACTGACGGGTGTTCCCGCTTCTTGCAGGCTCTGCACAACACCTATTTACAGAGGCTGGACGCCATGGTCGGGTGCCTGCTCACTGAGACCCCACCCCAGCTAAGCTGCAGCACCTCTTGGAGGTGAGTAGAATGGGCCGGTCTGGGGCGGAATTTCCCTTAACCCCGTCAGGGGCTGCAAAGGAGAGACTAGAAGAGTCCTGCTCTGCTGTGTCCTCCCAGCTTGGACCCAAGCCGCCCCACGTTCCCAGAGCTGTCAGTGCAGTGCAATGTTGGGACCCTTACGCCTCCTGGGGCGGGGCGCAGGGGAGCAGAGGGAAGGAGCTGGGACTCTCAGCCAGAGCTCTGCACGGTTGCATTAAGCACTAACAGTGAAACCAGACTGGCTGGGGCCTGAGAGACTGAAACCAACACCTGTGAGATGCAGGACATGGGACCCTGAGAAAAGTCACTGGCTCCTTTCTAGGAGACCCTGAGATACAGGAGGAGCCTCAGGGAATCAGCTCGTCTGTCCTAGGGACACTGCAGTTCCTGTCCTCACGGCCACTCCATCCATCCTACCAAGGCTTCTGCAGCTGGGGTCTGGGTTCCAGGACATTTGCCTTGATCCTGACGTGCTGTTCATGGATCAGAGCACATGATCTGAGGGTTCAGAGCAAATAGACCAGCCCCAAGACCGACCATTGTCCCAGCCTGGCGAGACAATGACAGCTTGTGCCCAGTGGAGGACAGGACCAAACAGCTCAGCTTCCGCCATGCTGTCCCACGTCTGTGCTTCTTGGCACAGCAGCAGGGGCTGGACACTCTGGAGCCCCACTTCTCCAAAGTGGCCACGCCATCAGGGGCTCATTCACCTGCACATCTACCAAAGTGATCTATGCCATCATGTGCCAGCAATGCCTCTCTGCCATAGGTACATTGGCCAAACTGGACAGTCTCTATGCAAAAGAATAAATGGACACAAATCTGACATCAGGAATCATAACATTCAAAACCCAGTAGGAGAACACTTCAGCCTCTCTAACCACTCAGTGACAGACTTGAAGGTGGGTATTTTGAAACAATTTTACTTCAATTACAGACTCCAAAGAGAGACTGCTGAACTTGAATTAATATGCAAATTAGATAAAATTAACTTAGTTTTAAACAGAGACTGGGAATGGTTGGGTCATTGCACTAATTGAATCTATTTCTCCACGTTAAGTGTCCTCACACCTTCTGTGGGTCATCTTGATTATCACTTCAAAGGTTTTTTTCTCCTGCTGATGATTGCTCATCTCAGTTGATTGGCCTCTTAGAGTTGGTATGGCTACTTCCACCTTTCATGGTCTCTGTATGTATAAATATCTTCTTTCTGTGTTCCATTCTATGCATCCGCTGAAGTGAGCTGTTAGCAGTGAGTGGCCCATCGAACGGACACTTAATTCACAATGGACCATGGGAGGCTCCCATCTACACTGAACGGACTTTTCTGTGAATGTTCTATCTGACGTATCCTGCAAAGTATCCATCCTGCATTGACTGAGCAAATGGGGCATGGACAGGACTTGCCCATGTGACTCCAAGCTCCCATCTTTCACCTGTGATTTTCCACTAGCTGTGCTGAGGACTTTGAAACAATGGGTTTCTTCATATGGCAGAAGTTAAAAGAGGCCCTGGAAACATCTCCACTGTGCCTCTAGCCTGCTCCAGCCTCTTTCCTGCTCAAACATCTGGACTATGGACTTATACTAATGGGAGCATCTAACTAAGGGAGAGGCACTTCCAGTGACTTGAAGCACCCAAAGACTGATCAAGCCAGCAGTTTATTCTATCACTGCTATAAGCCTGAACCAAGAACTTTGCAATTATTGTATTTGATTCCTTTAACCAATTTTAATTCTCACCTTTCTTTCTTTCTTTCTTTCTTTCTTTCTTTCTTTCTTTCTTTCTTTCTTTCTATAAATAAACCTTTAGCATTTAGATACTGAAGGATTGGCATCAATGTGATTTTGGGGAAATATCTAAGTTATATATTGACCTGGGTGGGCGACTGGTCCTGTGAGATCAGATATAGCCTCTTAGGGTATGTCTTCACTCCCCGCCAGATCGGCGGGTAGCACTCGAATTCTCGGAGTTCGATAAAGAGCGACGCAACTAGATGCGATATAGAACCCCGAACACGCCCCGCCGACCCGAACTCCACCAGAGTGAGTGGCGGTAGCGGAGTCGACGGGGAGCCGTGGACGCCGATCCCGCGCCGTGAGGACGGGTAAGTATTCTAGCTAAGGTATTGACTTCAGCTACGCTATTCACGTAGCTGAAGTTGCGTACCTTAGATCGACCCCCCCCCACCTAGTGTAGACCAGGCCTTAGTTGAAGACATTGATTTTAAAGAACCACTCATTTCTCAGTCTAGTGTTTTTGGTGGTAATACAAGGACTGGAATTCCCAAGGAAACTGCTTTCATGACTTCTTGTTAGCTGGTGTGGTGAAGCAGAAGTTTCCTTTGCAGGTTGAAGGGGAAAGGACGGACATTACTCATCTAATCGTAATCACACTGAGACGCTGAAGGAAGCAGAGCGAGGATGTGCTACTAGCAGTAATCCAGCCCAATGGGGAGGAGTTAAATATAAAGAAGAGGGTCATGTGGAGAACAGGGTTTGCTCTCAGAGCTTTGGAGAGAAAAGAAATCTGCCACTTTTTCTCTGTGAACTCCGTTTGCTTTTCTTGTTCCTTTCCGTTACAGTAAAGATACAGAGAATGGAAGTGGTTAAACTTCTCCGGAGGCAATGAATCACTTGGCTTGGTTTCCTCTCATCATTGCCAGTGCAGACAGGAGGGACAGGATTTGTTTTAAACGAGTCATGGACAGTTGATATTTTCATTGTTTTCTTTCTAAGCATTTAGCTTGGGGGTCAGCCTCAGAGCCCAGTTAGTACTGAGGGAGAATTAATCATTAAAGGGCAAAACCCTTCCTTAATGCAGAGTTAAGATTGGCTGGAGCAATATCAGCCCCTTGCAGAACCTCTGCAGCCGCAAAACTCAAACTTCTGAAAAGCAGGAGACGCAGTTACAGTTGCCTGCACCACCTTCATCCTGTCCTCTGTCAGCAGCGTCCCTTTAACACACACACATTTACTCTACCAACACCCTGCTGGCTGAAATTTACAAACTGTTCACTACCTTTTACAGCCCTTCCAACCAGAGCTCCAACCCCATCTTGGCCTGACAAGGCCCAACCCTGGGCAAATCAGACTGGGGTAAGGATTGGGCAGGGCCATGAGAGTGGCTGCAGAGCAAGACCCCTGACCCCTACTCAGATCAGCCCCACCTCACTGATCTCTCCTCACTCAGACACACTGCACCCCTCCCCAAATTCCTGAAAGCCTGGGTAGGGGAGCTTATTTTCCCTTGTGATGGTCTGAGCTCTCCCTCCCCACCCGGCCGCAGCTGGAGCTAAGATAGATGCCCCCTCCATTGCTCCCCTTTGGGAAACACAGTGTTAATTTAACAAATCTGATAAGGCTCAGACGTCCAATGTCTGATCTCCGTTCACATTCTCCACAGTTCCAGCCCTTGTTGCTTATTGAAAGAAATGACTCAATATCCCAGTTTCATGTTTTATTAACATGAACAAATACAACCAAGAACATACATTGCTAAGGCTAAACGACTAGCTAATGAAAGGTTAAACAATACAGTGATAAAGTTCAGGTCAAATCAGTAAATCAACAAGTTAACTAGGATATTGCGTTGGAATCAAGTCATCAATTTAGTCAAACCATCAGAAGAATACAGCAGAAAATCAACCCTTATAAATCCTAGAACAGCAACCCAAGGAGGCAGGTGCATATTTAGTGGTACCAAAACCCCAATCAGAGGTTTTCACCCAGGCAGTGCATCCCAAATTTGGAGAGCTGAACATTTCAATACCGAAACCAAATTATTGCTTATATTTAGCCCACAGCCTCAAAGTGAATTAGTTTTCTCCTTAGATTTCACTATTGCATCACTAATAATAGAAAAAGGAAAATAAATGGCAAAGATTATGAGGGGTTGGATCTCTGCAGCTCTTGGCTTTGGAGTCACATGGAGCAGGACCTGTAGCTGCAGTTGAGGAACCAGGTACTGGCATAGCTGGCCCAGCACTTCGGGCTAGCAGGCTTTTCAGGTACAGGAGACTAGTGCAGGCTGCACAGCCTGTCACTGTTGTGCTTCATTCCCAGAGGGGATCAGTCCTGGGATCCTGGAAGTCAGTCTCCTTAGCTGACTTACATAAGAACACAAGACAGGTCATACTAGGTCAAACCAATGGGCCATCTAGCCCAGTGTGCTGCCTGAGAGTGACCAGTGCCAGATGCTTCAGAGAGAATGAACAGAACACGCTTGTTGAGCTGAAAGCTGAAGGACTCCCACCCTTACCTTTTACTTTATCGTTGTAGATTCCAGCTTACCCCCATCTTACCACACCTCCTGCGAGGTGTCTGGGCAAATCAGGTGTGAACCAATCCTTCGATACAGACATGTCCCACTCTAGATGAAGTGAGGCAGAGTTTGGGCCAACGTCAGTTTGGAACAGCCCGACTGAGCCCGGCAGTTTTCTCAAAGTATCTGCTGCCGTAAACCGCATGCAGAGTGGACGTGTGAACCCCAAAGGTATCAAACGTGAAAGAAACAAAGGCCAGTTACGGGAGTTTCCATGGCCAGGCCTGAGGGGTAAGCAGCTGGGCTCTAACAGCTGCCTCCTCAAAAGGAAAACGGTCTCAGCACCCATAAAAATAACTGGTTGCAAAAATCAATCATCCTGCATCCATCACCATTTTAAATTCTGACCTCTTCCGCCCGATGTCTCTTTGTTTAGCAAACAAGCAAATTGGGGACTCTGTGGCTGTTACCCTCTAACTCGGTAGAAGGTTACACATCTTGACTCAAGCAATTTTCCTCTTCACAGAATATTTATTTTAAAGTTTATCAAAATAAATTCCATTTGAAAGAGAAATAATTACAGTCTACACTGGGGCTCTATTTTCATACATGCTATTTCTCCCACATGTTCCCCCGCTCTAATTCCTTTGGAGTGAGGTTTTACTTTTCAGGATTAGCCACCATTTCCAATATAGTAGGAGGGGCGGGAGAGAACTAGAAGAAAACCTGAATTATATAGTAACACTGAAAGTTATCACATAATCAGCCTCTTACTTTACACTAATTAACTTCATGTTTAATTTCATTGTCACTGGTAACAACTTATTCAAAGATTACAAAATATAAACCTATAGGGCAGTTTTCTCTTAATTCCCATTTCCACCATTGAGTTTTGTGTGAAGTCACATTCTACAATAACCTAGGAGCCTTCCATTTATGTGAGTTCATTTCGCCCTGGGTCTTCTTCCTAAGTGTAGGTGGAAGGGCTCACGCTACGTGGGAAGGCTGCATCATGAGAAAAACACCTGTGTTCTATTATCACATTTTCTAATCTTTCAGAGTAGCAACAGGTGGAGAAGTGATACAAATGCATAAGACTTAATAGCAAAACTAAGAGACCAAACCACAGAGTCAGGACTCAGCATTCATGTATCCTGCAGTCTGAACTTGAATCTGATACATTCCTCATTAACTACCATAATTTGCCCAGCATGGAACTGCTTCTTGTCCAAAAAGGCAGCCAGATTGGGACCCATAGGCATGGATTGGCTCTGAAGCAATCAGATGTTTCTCTCTGTGCTTCATGAAACTTTGGATCCAAATGGTAAAAGACAGTTGTTCCCAATTTAATAATGGCATCCTTTAGGAGTGAGACCAATGCCACTTAACTAGGGAGCAGCATTCTCAAAATAGTTTACCTGGGCCACAGGTCACCATAGCTTCCATCACTGGGGCAAAAAATCAACCACTAGTACATGCGATTTCTACCTGAGTCCTTGTCAAATCTTTGACTTTTCTTGGAGTAATTTTATACTTCTCTGGTGTAGAATTCTTCACCAAGCACATAAAAGATCAGTAGCAATAGTGAAGTATAACCTCCCCTCCCCCAAATATGCCCTTTATTTCTTTAATCTGGTGGCACAGATTTAAATTAGGGACTAAATTCAGGTGTGGCTTAGAATCCTTGTAAAACACCAAATGTCAGGTATCTATGGAAAATAGGTCTCTTTCTGCAGCTATATCACATTCAACACGGATTTCATTTTCTACATATTTGCAGCATCCCAGGGGTGACTGAACAGAAACATCACTTCCATTTTCCTCTTCCCTACCTAGATGGGAATTGCATTTCCCAAATAACAGGCAACCCGCACCTGATTAGGAAGGAGATCTCTTCACGAGCAACCTCCTGCAGAGCCTGGGCCACAACTGCTTTGGGGGCCAAATGCATGGGTATCTTATAGTCTCATAGAGTTTAAGGTCAGAAGGGACCATTATGATCATCTAGTCTGACCTCCTGCACAATGCAGGCCACAGAATCTCACCCACCCACTCCTGTAACAACCCCCTAACCTTAGTTCCAAGTCATTTACCAGGGAATCTTCTTCACAGCCCTTTAGAAAATATATTGACCTTCCCAACTGAATGGTTTGGATGGTGATAGGGAAGCCCTCTGACTTACCCTAGCTTCTTCTGTTGTTAGAGAGGGTGAAGTGACATTTTCCCCTATCCCTGCCCTGTTCATAGAATATCAGGGTTAGAAGGGACCTCAAGAGGTCATTGAATTCAACCCCCCTGCTCAAAGCAGGACCAATCCCCAGATTTTTGCCCCAAATCGTCCCTTCAAAGGCTGAACTCGCAACCCTAGGTTTAGCAGGCCAATGCTCAAACCACTGAGCTCTCTCTCCCAGTTCCATCTCTTTGTTATAGTTCAATATATTTTAAGTGAGAAAAGTGGTAGTAACAATTTGTTCTCCAGCACAACCTGAAGCAACATCAGAGCAACTGGGAACGAAACAATTTGTTGATGACTAACAATTGCTTTGAAATGGGGGAACAGTATAACCGTGATGCTCAGGGTTTGTTTAGACTAGGAAAAGTGATGGAGTTTAGGTCAGGTCAAAGGGAAAGCTAATGCCAACCACTGCACCTGGGCTGCAGCTGCACTACAACTATAACTGTCTTTTTACACCAAGGTCACTAACTTGAGCAGCCAATGCCATGTGCAGCCCTAGTGGATGGAAGGCCCAGGTAGTTTTTGCCTCAGTGTAGCTTGTTGGGATCAAATCTCTCCCCCCACCTGGAGCTGATGAACATTCCTAGCTGGAGGGACACACACTCCTACGACTCAAAAGGAAAAAAGTTGATAGAAAAGAATGCAGGATTGACCCCAAAGAAGGGTCAGCTGCAAAAGGCAGAAGCAGGCAACCCATCTGCAGGAGCTGAGAGACCACGGTGAAGATGATGTGAAGATCACTTTGTGGGGAATTAACAAATGTGATTTAAAAAAAAAATCTTTGGCCAACCCTAGTCAAGGCATTTATTACAGTTCTCTCTCATGTGAATTTTCTGATGTCTAATAAGGCTTGAGCTCTGATTGAAGGTTTTCCTTCCTTCCTGGTCTACACTACGAGTTTATTTCGAATATAGCAGCGTTTTAAACCAAATTAACGCTGCACCCGTCCACACAATGAAATCCTTTATTTTGATATAAAGGGCTCTTAATATCGATAGCTGCACTCCTCCCTGATGAGGGGAGTAGCGCTGAAATCGGTTTTGCCATTTCGAATTAGAGTTAGTGAGGCTGCAATCTAACGGTATTGGCCTCCGGGAGCTATCCCACAGTGCACCATTGTGACCGCCTGACAGCAATCTGAACTCGGATGCACTGGCCAAGTAGATAGGAAAAGCCCCAGGAACTTTTGAATTTAATTTCCTATTTGCCCAGCGTGGAGCACTGATCAGCACAGGTGACCATTCAGTCCCAGAATCAAAAAGAGCTCCATCATGGACCGTACGGGAGATACTGAATCTGATCTCTGTATGGGGAGATGAATCTATTCTACGAGAACTCTGTTCCAAAAGACAAAATGCCAAAACATTTGAAAAATCTCCAAGGCCATGATGGACAGAGGCCACAACAGGAACTCGGCCCAGTGCTGCGTGAAACTTAAGGAGCTGAGACAAGCGTAACAGAAAGCCAAAGAATGAAATGGACGCCACGGAGGGAGGAGCGACTGACGACTGTAGCTATCCCACAGTTCCCGCACTGTCCGAAAACCATTTGAATTCTTGGCTGAGCTTCCAAAGCCTGAAGGGTCAAAACATTGTTGCAGGTGGTTCAGGTATATGTCATCAGCCCCCCAACTCTCCCTCTGTGAAACCAAGGGAAAAAAATTATTTCCCGCCTTTTTTCAATGTCACCGTATGTCTACTGGATGCTGCTGGCAGATGCGGTGCTGCAGCGCTACACAGCAGCATCCCCTTCCCTTCCCTTCCCTTCCCTTGCAGATGGTGCAGCATGACTGATCTCCGTCATCGTCGTCCCCTGATTGCTCCTGGCCGGCCTCGTGAGGTCGGCCGGGGCGCCTGGGCGAAATGAGAATGATTCCCAGGTCATTCTCTTCTTTAAGTTTTGTCTCCTGGAGATTCACTCCTGCCTGGAATATCATAGCAGCTGGAGGCTGCCCTCCCCTCCCTCCTTTGATCTCTGCTTGCAGAGGCAATAAAGTCAGTGTTGTTTCAAATTCATGCATTCTTTATTACTTCATCACACAAATGGGGGATAACTACCACGGTAGCCCAGGAGGGGTGGGGGAGGAGGGAAGCAATGGGTGGCGTTGTTGCAGGGGCACCCCCTAGAATGGCATGCAGCTCATCATTTCTGTGGGATATCTGGGGCTCTGATCTGGAGCGGCCATTTGCCTCTCTGGTTTTTTAGTAGGCTTGCCTGATATTCTAGGCAGGACTGACTCTCCCTTTAGACAAAACTTGAAGAAGAGAATGACCTCGGGAGTCATTCCCATTTTTGTCCATGCACCCCCGGCTGACCTCACCGAGGCCGGCCAGGAGCACCCATGACAGCAGCAGACGGTACAGTATGACTGGTAACAGTCATTGTCAACTTGCAATGCAGCAGACGGTACAGTAGAGCTGGTCACCCTCTTGGCTAATTTGCAAAAGGCAAGGGGATGATGCTGTGTAGCGCTGCAGTACCGCATCTGTTAGCAACATCCAGTAGACATACGGTGACAGTGAAAAAAGGCTGAATGGGCTCCATGGTTGCCGTGCTATGGCATCTGCCTGGGCAATCCAGGGAAAAGGGTGTGAAATAATTGTCTGCCATTGCTTTCACGGAGGGAGGATTGTCTGATGACATTTACCCAGAATCACCTGCGACACTGTTTTTGCCCCATCATTCATTGGTATCTCAACCCAGAATTCCAATGGGCAGAGGAGACTATGGGAACTATGGGATAGCTACGCACATTGCAACGCTCCAGAATTCGACGCTAGCTTCGTACATGGATGCACACCGCTGAATTAATGTGCTTAGTGTGGCCACGTGCACTGACTTTATACAATGTTTCCAAAAATCGGTCTCTGTAAAATCGGAATAATCCAGTAGTGTAGACATACCCCATGTGGATTTTCTGATGTTTAATAAGGTTTGAGCTCTGATTGAAACTTTTCCCACACTCAGAGCATGTGTAGGGTCTCTCTCCTGTGTGGATTTTCTGATGTGCAATCAGGGTAGAGTTCTGATTGAAGCTTTCCCGCACTCTGAGCATATGTGGGCTTCTCTCCTGTGTGGATTCTCTTATGTGAGATGAGGGCTGAACGATGAATGAAGTGTTTCCACACTCAGAGCATCCATGAGGTTTCTCACCTGTGTGGATTCTCCTATGTTTGATAAGGTTTGAGCTCTGATTGAAGCTTTTCCCGCATTCAGCGCATGTGTAAGGCGCTCTCCTGTGTGGATTCTATGATGTGAGATGAGGGTTGAACTATCAATGAAGGTTTCCCACACTCAGAGCATTCATAAGGTTTCTTGCCCGTGTGGATTGTCTGATGTGTGGTAAGGTGTGGCCTCTGACTGAAGTGTTTCCTACACTCAGAGCATCCATAAGGTTTCTCACCTGTGTGGATTCTCCGATGTGTGATCAGGCAGAGCTCCGAATGAAGCTTTTCCCGCACTCAGAGCACATGTAGGGTTTCTCTCCAGTGTGGGTTCTCCAATGTGTGAGAAGAGTTGAGTCTGATTGAAGCTTTTCCCACACTTATGGCATCTGTAGCGTGTCTCTTCCAGGTTGATTCTCTTGCATGTAATAAGGTCTGAGTGGCTACTGAAGTTTTCCTCTGGCCTGTGCTGAGTCTCACAGTCTTTTGCTTTTTCTGGGAGTGCACAACTCCTGCAAACATTCCCTTTGGATCTTCCTGATAATGTTCCACGTGGTTCTACTTGTTCAGCATCTTCCTGCTGGGGTTTCTCCTCCTCATTCTCACTCACCATCCCATCACCTGATGGCAGATAGAGACAATCCAGACATAGGTCACTCCCTATGCTGGAGAGAAAGGAATCTCAGAGAGAGGAATGGAAAAGGGATGAACAAACCAAAATATGTGCAGGAGAGATCAAACCTATCAGGATCTGATTTTTCCCAAATCCTTCCCCAGAGGAGAGAGGAAGGGATCAGTTTTGGTCTGTATCTCATGAGATCATTCAGAGAAAGTGAGATTGGGGAGGGACCTGTTTCCAGTTGTCAGTCAGAATAGATGGGAAGCCTTGAGTGACATCTGCCATAATGGTTCCACATCTGCAGAGAACAATCCTGAACTTGGAGAGCTCACAAGGTCTTTGTAGGGTATTTGTATTTGTCCAATCTTCCACTTCTTGTAAGCTGTTTTTTTGTGTTTTCACTGTTAAGCCAAGCTGGTCGCCTGCCATATTTACTTTTCTTCCTACACATCGGGATGGTTTGTTCCTGCAACCTCAATAAGGATTCTTTAAAATACTTTTTAAAGTATTTCCTCGACTCCTTTCCCCGTCATGTTATTCTCCCAGGGGATCCTGCCCATCAGCTTCCCGAGGGAGTCAAAGTCTGCTTTTCTGAAGTCCAGGATCTCTGTTCTACTGCTCTCCTTTCTTCCTTGTGTCAGGATCCTGAACTCGACCATCTCATGGTCACTGCCTTCCAGGTTCCCATCCACTATTGCTTCCTCTACTATTTCTTCCCTGAAGCGGTTGATTTGGGGGTGCGGCGGGGCAGACCAGGGAAAAGGTGGGGTGGTGCTTTGGTGAAGAGGTGGAGTGGGGGAGGGGCCTGAGGCAGAGCAGGAGTTGAGCACCCACTGGCCAGAGGGGAAGTTGGTGCCTACTGAGGGGATGGACAAAGGACTGACAGACTCAGAGAAGATGAGGGTTGGAAGGGGCCTCAGGAGGTCATCCAGTCCAACCCCCTGCCCATGGCAGGACCAACACCAACTAAATCATCCCGGCCAGGGTTTTGTCAATCCGGGCCTTCAAAACCTCTAAGGAAGGAGATTCCACCACCTCCCTAGGGAACCCATCCCAGTGCTTCACCACCCTCCTAGTGAAATAGTGTTTCCTAATATCCAACCTAGACTTCCCACACTGCAACTTGATATCATTGCTCCTTGTTCTGTCATCTGCCGCCACTGAGAACAGCTGAGCTCCATCCTCTTCGGACCCCCGCCCCCCTTTCAGGTAGCTGAAGGCTAGGGTTACCAGATATCCCGATTTTATAGGGATAGTCCCGATTTTTGGGTCCTTTTCTTGTATAGGCTCCTATTACCCCCACCCCGTCCCGATTTTTCACATTTGCTGTCTGGTCACCCTATTGAAGGCTGCTATTAAATCCCCTCGCTGTCCTCTTCTGCAGACTAAATAAGCTCCAGCCCCTGGTCATTTTCCTTGTCGTCAGCTGACCTCTCCAATTTGTCCACACCCTTTCTGTAGTGGGTTGGCCCCAAACCGGACGCAATACTCCAGATGTCCAGATATGGCCTCACCAGTGCCCAATAGAGCGGAATAATCACCTCCTCGATCTGCTGGCAATGCTCCTACTAACGCAGCCCAATATGCCGCTAGGCTTCTTGGCAAGAAGGGCACACTGCTGACTCATAGCCGGCTTCTCGCCCACTGTAATCCTCAGCTCGCTGACCAGCCCCAGGGCTGACCCATGAGTCCGTGGGGAGGGGTGGAGGAGAGGAGGCCACGGTGAGTGGTGAGGACCCCAGAGAGGGGGTGCAGTGGAGGAGAGGGGGACTCAGCCAGGCAGCAGTGGGCGATGGGGATGGGAGACGGGGGGAAGCAGATACAGGAGGAGATGGAGCACAGGCTGGGCACCAGGGCCCAGGCATCCAGGGCCTGGTTGGCAGCAGCTGTGCCAGGGGCCCCACCTATTTACCAACCGCCTGTGCTTCCACTGAGGGATCTCCAGAGTGTCAATGTTCCCGGAGCTCGCCTTCCTGACAGGCCTGAGCAACCAGAGCTTGTCCCTAGACCACTCCCAGCCTCCGCTGGGAGCGTATGGACCCAAACAGGCTGGAGACAAGTTATCGCAGAAATCACTGGGGACTCGGGAGCATCTTCAGCTGTGGAGGGTGACACACCCCACAGGAGCTGAATTTCTGACTCAGGGCTGAGCAGTGCAGGGTGGATGCACAGCACAGCTGTGAGGCTGTTTGATGCGATCGATGCACCCAAGTCGGTTTAGTGGGGTCTAGTGAAGACCCACTAAATTGACAGCAGAGTGCTCTCCGGCGACTCTGGGACTACACCGGGAATGACAGGAGTAAGGTAAGTCTCCGTCGGCCCAGCACAGTGTAGACACAGCAGTAAGTCGACCTGCTATGTCGAATCCAGCTGTGTTAGTCCCGTAGCTGGAGCAGCGTCACTTAGGACGACTTACTGCAGAAGGATGGACACAGCCTGAGGCCTGAGTTTCCACTGCAGTCTGATGCTCAAACACCAGCTTGGCAACACAAGTCACCAAGCCCAGGCCATGCAAAGACAGGCTCAGTGTGCAGTGTGGACACTCCTTCAGATAAGCCCAGGAGTGTCACATGAGGAAATCAACTTTTCGTTGGACTTTCTGGTAGAAGAGCCCAGTGATGTTGCAGCTCCCGACCGTCAGTGACACAACAGCGCTCCAGCAACTGAGCTCTAGGGCTCGCTGCTGAAAGAAAAGCTTCATGAGTGACAAAAGGCAAAGGGAGGTGCTGGTCTTTGGCCAAGGGCAGGAGTTCCCACCCTCCAACACAGACCATTTCCTTGTTGTCTGTCTGTGCTGGGGCAGGAGCAATAACACGGCCTCCTGCTTTTGCTATTGCAGAGAGTCGGTTCTGACGGTCTCTCAAACACAGGGTGCGGAACAGGCCTCAGACCTGACTGGGTGTAAAGAAGAACTACGCAGCCAGACTGAGCCAGCTGGGAATTCAGATGTGCCCCTTTCCTGGAGGGATGGACTGACCTGTGAGGGGCTGGAACCAGAGCTACCAATGTTTAACTTGCACTGCTCAGCATCTTTCCTGTGAGTGCCGTCACTGTAGGTTAAATACTCCAGCCCCAGGCTCCCGCCAGCTCTCCTTGTGATTGGATTCTGTACAGCAGGGGTGCAGGGAACCAACAGGTGCATCTGACTCCTTGGTGAGGTTTTATGCAAGGTGTGTGTGTGAGTCTTTGTGTGTCGGAAGCATGAGTGTGGCACTGTCACTGAACTGGGAGAGGGCGACGGTGGTGGGAGAGAGACAGTGGAAGAATAAAGGGCAGCGATGGGCATAATGATGATGATTGTGTTGTGTTTCATTCCTTAGATCTGGTGCCACTGCCTGTCCTTTAGCCTTGTAGTTTACCAAGAGTAAAACTAAATATCTGTTCAGATACAAGGGAGTGTCTGTGTCCATTCCTGTTAGCTGCACAGGGGTTTGACGTTGCTGCTTTCAATCCTCCGGCTCTGCCAGGATAAGGAACAATTCAGGCCGTAATTGAACTGAAGGAGGGAGATGATATTCTGACAGGAGGGACGGCGCCTCTCAAAGGTGTTTGGCAGGCAGCCTCCTTCCCAGGTCTGAACCGACAACACCCAGTTGAAAGGGATTCCTCCCAGCCCTCCTCAGCCCGGTGAAAACGAGCGAGTGAGTGAGCGTGGGGAGAGCGAGCGACGGAGGGAGATGGATTGAGGGGCCGGGACCTCGGTGAAGGGGCAGGATGAGGGTGTTCGGTTTTGTGGGGTCAGAAAGTTGGCAACCCCAGATCCAGGGGAAACAACTCAAACACCCAAGGAGTCTGGCCAGGGGCAGGACATCAGCTTTGAGGGGAGGGGTGGGTGTGGCAGTGAAATCACAAAGGCCTTTTGCAGGAACTCGGCCTATTGGGCAAAGGTGGTGGGGAGGGGGTGACCTCACAAAGAGATCCCGACATCAGCCGGGCAGGACAGAGGTGCAGGGCCAGGCCAGTCTCTGAGACTCCACCGGCTTTGCTGCCGCAAGTCACCTTCACGAGGTCTCTCCTCGAGGGCTGAGAGAGAATTAGGATTCAGAGTTGTGAGCATGTGAGCATGAGGAGGAACCTCTGTGGAGTTTTCTCCTTTCCTACCATGGATTGCGGGAGGTCCTCACCAAAAGGTGTGTCTGGGTTTGAGAGTGATCCCCTCTGATGGTGTCCTGGGCCATCCTTTGGGACATCTGGTGAGACCTCAGCCTCCTGCCCTCAGAGTCTCAGTGCTGATTGGCTGAGCAGGAGCTATCGACACCAAGGAGACTCAGGTCAGTTTGGTCTCTTTTCAAATCAGGCAACTAAGTCACAACCAATCCAATGTATGGAATTAATCTTGCTGCTTCTCTCCATTAATTGTCTCTTGGCAGGTCTTGATTTTCAATAATGTCCTAGGTCTTCTAAAATACTTGCTGAATAATTACTATGAACCACTGTTGGTCTCTAGCTCACTTGAGGGCACTTTATTCTGATCACTCAATGTGTGAAATTCAAGATGTGAGAGAGAGGCTGAAAGTCAGGAGCAGTGTTTCCTCGAATGTGTTATGTCCATGTGGGGAATGAATTTTGTTTTGGGCACAAATTTGGTGGTGAGGTGTGACAAAACACCTGCATTTTGCTCTCCTTACAAAATTCATTCTGCACATGGATGGTGTGTGGCAGGGGTGAGGCTGAAAGGTTTGGAGTGTGGGAGAGGCTCGGGGGGGGGGGTTGGGGCGCAGTGATGTGAGGGCTCCGGCTGGGGGTGCAGGCTCTGGAGTGGGGCTAGCGATGAGGGTCTCAGCATTGGAGCAGAGGGTAGGGGCGCAGGGGGTGAGGGCTCTGGGGTGGGGCTGGGAATGAGGAGATTGGGGAGCAGGTTGCCCCAGGGAGAAAGAACTGCCCCCTCCAGCCCTCTCTCCCCACAGCAGCTCAGGGCCAGCTGAGAGGGCACCTGTCTCCAAGCCGCAGCAGCGCCGGTGGTGCTGGCTTGGGACTGAGGGAGGCGACAGGATTTATTTTTCCGAAGTCAAAAGGAGGAAGGGATATAGTTATGCTTCAGTATTTACCTCATAAACTTATTCCTGTCTAACCTACAGGACACTATGGGAATAAGACACTATGTCATGTAGTGACATCACAAGAGCAGAGGATGTGAGAACTACAGCAACTGAGAGGGTGGGGGATTTAGAGTCGGATTGTTTCAAAAGTTGCATTTGTCGGCTGACATTTAACAGCAACGCTTAGCTAACACAATGGAGAAAGGAATTCTCTGCTAAAGATTCAACTTGCCCCTTTGGCCAACTCTGCCCCTTCCCTGACCGGAGTGTGCTCAGAACACCTCTCCCGCCAGCCTCCCCCCCCCCCCACAAGCCCACAGCTGGGCACCCAGCACAAAGCAAGGGAGGGGGTTGCTTGGCTTGTTTTACTTTTTACTTTTCAAAAGGCTTTTTAAAAAGCATTTTCTGCCCCTGTTCCCCATGGTGAGGAAGCAGATGGTTTGTTAAACAAAAGTTAAACAAAAGTTAAAAGGTAGAGTGACTAAAATGAAATCCCTGCAAGTTGTATGGGCCCTTTTTAAAGACACCATAATAGAGGCCCAACTTCAATGTATACCCCAAATGAAGAAACACAGTAAAAGAACTAAAAAAGAGCCATCGTGGCTTAACAACCATGTAAAAGAAGCAGTGAGAGATAAAAAGACTTCCTTTAAAAAGTGGACGTCAAATCCTAGTGAGGCAAATAGAAAGGAGCATAAACACTGCCAACTTAAGTGCAAGAGTGTAATAAGAAAAGCCAAAGAGGAGATTGAAGAACGGCTAGCCAAAAACTCCAAAGGTAATAACAAAATGTTTTTTAAGTACATCAGAAGCAGGAAGCCTGCTAAACAACCAGTGGGGCCCCTTGACGATCAAAATACAAAAGGAGCGCTTGCCCCATGCTTCGGAGGAAGGCGAAAACCTCCAGGGCCACTGCCAATCTACCCTGGAGGAAAATTCCTTCCCAACCCCAAAATGGCGGTCAGCTCAACCCCGATCATGCGGGCAAGACTCTCCAGCCATACCTCTGGAAAAGGCTAACAATATCCTATCATTGACCCATTGTACTAATTACCAGTGTGTCACTTAATTGACCTATTGACTAAGCCCGTTATCCTATCATACCATCTCCTCCATAAACTTATCTAGCTTAATCTTAAAGTCATGGAGGTCCTTCGCCCCCACTGTTTCCTTCGGCAGCCTGTTCCAGAATTGCACTCCTCTGATGGTTAGAAACCTTCATCTAATTTCAAGCCTAAATTTCCTGACTGACAATTTATATCCGTTTGTCCTCATGTCCACATTAGCACTGAGTTGAATTAATTCCTCTCCTTCCCTGGTATTTATCCCTCTGATATATTTAAAGAGTGCAATCATATCTCCTCTTATCCTTCTTTGGTTAAGGAAATTCAACCGAGCTCCTCAATTCTGCTTTTGTACGAGATGGTTTCCATTCGTCGGATCATTCTAGTGGCCCTTCTTTGTACCTGTTCCAGTTTGAATTCATCCTTCTTAAACATGGGAGACCAAAACTGCACACAATACTCCAAATGAGGTCTCACCAACGCCTTATATAATGGGACTAGCACCTCCTTATCTCTACTAGAAATACCTCGCCTAATGCATCCCAAGACCGCATTAGCTTTTTTAACGGCCACATCACATTGCCTACTCATAGTCATCCTACGATCAACCAGGACTCCTAGGTCCTTCTCCTCCTCCGTTACTTCCAACTGATGCGTCCCCAGCTTATAACTAAAGTTCTTGTTAGTCATCCCTAAATGCATAACCTTACACTTCTCACTATTGAATTTCATCCTGTTACTAATACTCCAGTTTACAAGGTCATCCAAATCTCCCTGGAGGATATCCCGATCCTTTTCCGAATTGGCAATACCTCCCAACTTTGTGTCATCCGCAAACTTTATCAGCCCACTCCTACTTTTGGTTCCGAGGTCAGCGATAAATAGATTGAATAAAATCGACCCAAAACCGAACCTTGAGGAACTCCACTGGTAACCCTCCAACCCGACAGTTCACCCTTCAATACGACCTCTGAAGTCTCCCTTTAACCAGCTCCTTATCCACCTCTGGATTTTCATTTCGATACCCATCTTTCCAATTTAACTAGTAATTCCCATGCGGTACCGTATCAAACGCCTTACTGAAATCAAGATATATTAGATACAACCGCATTTTCCTTGTCTAAAAATCTGTTACTTTCAAAGAAGGAGATCAGGTTGGTTTGGCACGATCTACCTTTCGTAAAACCATGCTGTAATTTGTTCTGGTTCAGGCTTGTAGCAGTGATGGAATAAACTGCAGGTTCAAATCAAGTCTCTGGAGTACATCCACAACTGGGATGGGCCATTCAGTCCTTTGTACAGAGCTTCAGTTTGTAGCAAAGTCCCTCCAGAGGTAGGAAGCAGGACTGAAGACAAGATGGAGATGAGGCGTCAGTCTTTATAGTCTCTGCCATGTGGTCTTTGCTTTCTTTGTCCCAAGGACACTCTATCCAGCACGTGACATCGAAAACCTTAGAGTTCTGTCCATAGGCAGGTCCCTGCACACCTTGTTGAGCCACAAGGCATATCTGCCTTCTCTCAATGGGTCAGTTGTATAGCTGATGGTCCTTAATGGGCCATCAAGCCGGCTAGGCAGAGCTGACACTAATTTGTCTGGCTGGGTGTTCCCAGAAGCATAGCACAAGTTGGAAATACAGGCAGCATAGAGCCAATATTCATAATGTCAACTACAAAAATGATACATATCTAGAGATAGCATAATTATAATCAGCCAATCATAACCTCTCCATAGACCCTTTATGTGACCACCTTTATACAATATTGGCTGCAAATATAGAACAGTGGTTGGAACGGTGATCTATACAGTTACAGATTATGTCAAGAACGTCACAGGAGGTGACATGGTATCAGTGAGACTGATACTGGAATACTGCCTCCAGTTTTGGTGTCCTCATTTGAAAACGATGGTGGGAAATTGGAGTTGAGGCAGCAAAGAGCCACCAAATGTTCTGAGGGCTGAGAAAATGCCTTCTAGTGAGCTATTGAAAGAGCTCAACCTGTTTAGCTTCTCAAAAGAAGATTGAAAGGTGACTTCATTGAAATGTTGAAGTGCCTTACTGAGAGAAAAGATTGGCTATTAAAGGGCTCTTTAATGTAGCAGAGAAAGACATAAAAAAACCAAATGGCTGGAAGGTGAAAAGAGACAAATTCATATTACAATTAATGCACAAATATTCAACAGCGAGGATGATTCTCCACAGGAACAAGCTACCAAGGAAAGTGGTGGATTCTCCGTCTCGTGACGTCATTTCATGAAGACTAGAGGCCTTTCTTGAATGTGTTTACCCTGAAAGTAGCTAGTGTGTCATACAGGAAGCCTGTGATATGCAGGTGTCAGATTAGATGCTCTAATGGTCTCTTCTGGCCATAAAGTCGACTTATTTCTTTAGAACTGAATGTAGCATTGGGAGCAGCAGCGTCTGATGTTTTCCTGTCTAGCCGCTTGCTTCCTAGAACGAATGCTCCTTGAGTGGGGTGATCCACAGGAGTAGCTCAAACCTCCAAAGTGCCTGGCCAGGGCAGGACATTAGCCCAGCAAGGGAGGGGTGTGGCAGTGACATCACAAAGGCCTTTGCAGGACCTCAGACTATTGGCCAAAGGTGGTGGGAGGTGGTGACCTCACAGAGAGATGCTGACATCAGCCAGGCAGGACAGGGGCGAGGGGCCAGGGAAACATCAGAGACCCTGTGGCTTTGCTTCAGCAAGTCTCCTTCTCCAGGTCTCTCTTGAGGACTGGGGGAGTATTGGGGTTCACTTACCTGAGCGCCAGGAGGAACCTCTTTCGAGTTTTCTCCTTCCCTTTAGTGATTTTACTTGAAAACAGCCGACCCTGTTTAGAAGGTAAGAGCCTCCTCGAGGTTTGAAACTGTTCAGTCTGATCCATCTGGTGACAGTTGAATTCATGGGAAACATGATCTTAAGGAGGCAGAATTTTATTCCAAACCTGGGATCTTGTCCCTTAGAATCACTGAGGACATTAGGTTTGTCCTTTGTTTCACCTTTCCTCCATCCATCCATCCCTCCTTTCTCTTCCTCTCTTGCTTCTTTTGTCCTTTCTCCTGTTCCCTCCCAACACCAGGAGAGGGTGTGTGTGTGTGTGTGTGTGTGTGTGTGTGTGTGTGTTATGGGGAGTGATCGGCAGCTCACTGTGGGAGGTCCACCCCAAACTGTGGAGCTGCAGTAGTGCTGGGGCAGTGATCCCTGCCAGTGACCTGGGCCATCCTTTGAGCTCTCTGGTGAGACCCTCAGCCTCCCATCCTCAGTCTCTATCCTGATTGGCTGAGCAGGGGTTAATGACAGGAGGAGACTCAAGGCCTTTTGTTCTTTTCAGACCAAGTAAATAAGTCATAACCACTTATATGTTTGATTGATTTTGCTGCTTCTCTGCATTAATTTTCTCTGAGCAGTTCATGATTCTCTCTAACATTGCAGTTCTCCTAATATACTGGCTGAATAATTATTGTGCATACTTGTTCCTCTGGAGCTCATCTGAGAGCACTTTATTGAGGTCATTCAATGTATGACATTCAAGATCCGATGGTTAATTTGAAAATCAGTGTTAGGGGGAAATGGTGCTCTTGGCCAAAACTTGTACTTTGGCAAAGTTCTGGTTCAGGCTTGTAGCAGTGGATGGAATAAACTGCAGGTTCAAATCAAGTCTCTGCAGTACATCCACAACTGGGATGCTGGTCATCCAGTCTTTGCACAGAGCTTCAGTTTGTAGCCAAGTCCTCCAGAGGTATGAAGCAGGACTGAAGACCAGATGGAGATGAGGCATCAGTCTTTATAGTCTCTGCCATGTGGTCTTTGCTTTGTCCCAAGGACACTCTATCCAGCACGACAGAAAACCAGAGTTCTGTCCATAGGCAGGTCCCTGCACACCTTGTTGAGCCACAAGGCATATCTGCCTTCTCTCAATGGGTCAGTTGTAGCTGATGGTCCCAATGGGCCATCAAGCAGGCTAGGTGAGCTGACACCTTTGTCATGGGGTGTTCTCAGAAGCATATTGGATGAGGCAGCAGAGCCTATTCATAATGTCAACTACAAAATGATACATATCTAGAGATAGCATAATTATAATCTCATAACCTCCATAGACACTTTATGTGACCACCTATACAGGCTGCATATAGAACAGTGGGCAATGATTCACAGTTAGATTATGTTGTAAGTCACAGGAGGTGATCAGTGACTGATACTGGAATACTGCCTCAGGGTGTCCTCATTTGAAAGATGGTGTGAAAGGAGTTGAGGCAGCAAAGAGCCACCAAATGTTCTGAGGCTGAGAAAATGTTCTAGTGAGCTATTGAAAGAGCTGATTGAAAGGTGACTTCATTGAAGATGCTTAATGTTGATTGCACATTGGTTTAATGTAGCAGAGAAAGGCATCCCAATGGCTGAAGGTGAAAGAGACAAATTCATAGGTGCTGGCACAAATATTCAACAGTGAGGTGATTCACCTAGGAACAAGCTCCAAGGAAATTGCATTCTCCTGTGATGTCATTTCTGAAGACAGATGTCTGGAATGTGAAAAAGTAGCTCAAAGAGCCTGTGATATGCAGGGTTAGATGCTCTAATGCTTAGCCATAAAGTCAACAATTTCTGAAAACTAAGTGGCATTGGGAGCAGGCCTGATGATTGTCTAGCTGGCTTGTTCCTAGATGGCTTTGAGTGGGGTGACAACAGGAGTAGCTAAACCTAAAGCCTGCAGGCAGTGACATTAGCCCAGAAAGGGAGGTGCAGACTCACAGGCCTGCAGGACTCAGACATTGGCCAAAGGTGTGGGGTGGTGACCACAGAGAATGCTGTATCAGCCACAGGACACGAGGGGCCAGGGAAACTCAGCCTGTGGCTGTCTCCACAAGCCCCTAGGCCTCAGAGACTGAGGCGCTGTTCACGGACGTGAGCGCCAGGAGGCCTCTCTTGAGCCTCCGGAGCCACAGATGTCCCAGTGAGGGTTAGATCCCAGCTCAAACTGCGTCTGGAATATGCTGGTGAAAGTTGGACACTCATGGAAGGTGACACAGGCAGAACCCTGGGATGTCTTTGAATCACTGGGCTAGGTCCCAGTTCAACTTTGCCTCCTCCCCTGGGCTTTTTGCTTTTTTGTCCTTTTTTTTCCTACACAGTGTCAGTGTTCAGTGCTGTGTGTGCGCGTGTCTGTGGAGGGGAGGAGTTGAGCTCTCACTGTTAGGTCCCCCCAAATTGTGGAGCTGCAGGCTCAGGGACCCACCAGTGAGGGTCTGATTTGGTTCTCTGGGGCAGACAGCCTCCCTCTCAGTCTTCTTGGAGCTGAGCAGGAGGTTTCATGGGTGTCAGGTCCTTGTTCTCTTTCACCCAAGGAATTAAGTCAAACCATTATATGCAGTAAAACATCTGCTTCTCTGTCTGTGGTCTGGTGAGTTCAATGTCCTCAAATCAGTCCCCAAAACTGTGGAGCTGTGTCTGTCCACAGTGACCTGGGCCATCTGAGCTTTATTGAGGTCATCCACAGTCTCAGATTGGCTGAGCAGGTTAATGATCAGGCTCTGTCCTTTCCAAGTAATTCATAACCAGTTGACTGGCTTTGTGCTGATCTGCATTAATTGTCAATTCTCCTTTTCAGCCTGAGCGTCTCTCTTTCAAGTAGGGATAATAATGATCTGCTCCTACCTACCTCAACACACTCACTCTTCCCAACACACACACACACACTGTCTCTCCCACACACAAACAGTTCCACACTGCAGCTGAAAAGCAGCTGGCAATCTAGTAGGATGACCCTGGAACAATGGGATAGAGAAACCTGCATCACTGAAAGTGCAGCCACAAGACACCACACACCAGCTTCCCAGCTGGCAAGAATCAAACCTCCACAGAAAGATTCCTGTGGTATCGTAGGCCAGCTTCCTAAGGCCTCAGCCTCAAGCACTTAACACAGGGAACTTTCTACACTCTGGTTCTGTTCTAACGGAAGGATCATTTCCAATTGTTCGCTCAGACCAGCTTGCCCAGCACCTCACTGCTGTGCAGCTCTGGATGTGTCCATGGCTGAACAGCAGAATTCCTGCCCATTTCCTTCTGGCTGGAGCATGCTTACAGTGTGTTTGTGGTTAATGATTTTGCTGTAGATTGTTGGCTTCCTACCTTGGCAATTCAGACAGTCCTTTCCCAACATATCTCCAGCACATCAGTCCCTGGCTGAGTCTCCTGGGCAATGGAAAACATGGCTGAAAGCAGCTGTCATGACCAAAGGATCTGGAGCATTTATCACACACCACAGCCCCATGGAATGATCCACAGCAGATCAGATCTCCTCTGCCATCCTCTCATCCTCCCAACAGAGGGGCCTTCTCCTCCTGCTAAAGAGTTTTGGAAGCACCTGAATTTTCCAGTTCCCTACAGAGCTGCTCACACCCTCTGGAAGGAGCACTGCTGTGCTGTGTGTTGGGGAAGAACAGAAATCTGCCCATTAATCTCTGGTGACCCAGCAGTGGAATAAGAGAAAAACCTTATCCCTTTCTCAATTCACTCAGACTTTTCTTTAACATACTGCAGTTCTCAATCTCTCTGGATCTCCAAACAATCATACAGTCCTTTTCAACCTCCATCTAGCTAGTATCTAAGAGGCCACATCTGCCAGAGAGAGTGCACCAGATTTATAAGGTCTCTTCTGCCATATCCTCTAAGACCTATCCTGTTTGCTATCCTCTCACCTGCGTGACATCTTCAGAGAAATCCACAATGACTCCAAGATCTCCTGCATAGCCATAAATTTAGCCCCATCATAGAGAAGTTATCCCAATGTGCATCACAATCTCTTAAATTTCATTTGCCAGTTGCTCTAATCACAGAGAGCTAATCTCAACTGCAACTATCTTGAGTAGTTTAGTATCATCTGTAAACTATACTACTTTTATCCACTTTCTCACTGTCACTTTATATACCTGCCCACTAGTATCTCCATTCTGAGTCCTTAATTTTCCCTTTGTTCCCTCTAACCCCTAATCATGAAAGTTCCTTTATCTATGAAACTTTTTAGAAAGAGCCTTGAGGGATGAGGTTTCTGGAAAAATACATATGGACATCACCCTTTCACATGTTTGTTCCTCAGAACTCTGATTATAAGACATTTCCTCAGAAACCATGTTGAGACAAAAAAGCTATGCATCCTGTATTCTTTTAGCAACTAATGCTCTGCATATGACTAAGTCTGTAATTCCACATTAGAGCAAATATTGATATATTAGTAGCTTCCAATCATTTATGTATTTGGACATTACAAACTTTTAATAGTCCAACTTCACATTTGAGTTATTTCAGAATCTGTAATGCCATCTGACTTGTTTGTGAGACCTTAATTCCAAAAATCTCAGTGAATAATCTGTGACAGTTCCTCAGATTTGTCACCAAAACCACTGTGTTTGAACTCATCTCTCATTGAAGACTGAGAGAATTCATTTAGTTCTCTTCCTGAATGACTTTAGTTTTCCTTTGTGATTTTGAAGGCCCACTGGACCTTCCTTTTAATGACTTAAAAAGTTATTCCTTTGAGTTGGACCTCTTCAAAGGCTTTTCTTATTACCAGCTGGATACCCTTTCACATGTTTGTTGACCCTTAAAGAACTTTTTATTCTACCGTCCTTTACATGTGTTACTGCTTTTTGTTCTTTCTGTGTTTCTAATTTGTGATACATTGATTGTTTCAACTAGGTGTCTGGCCCTCAACTGGGATTTATTTTAAATCCACCAACTTTTGTTTAACTTTTGTTTAACTAACCATGCTTCCTCACCATGCAGGACGCTTTAGCTTGTGTTCCACAATCCCTGTTTGTTGCCCCTGTGTATGTGACTTGAATGTTCTGAGTCAATGAGTTCCAAACCTCCTTAGTGACCTTTCTCCATCTGTGACAGTTCTGTTTGTCACCCACAAAAGCCAGATTTGAATCTCTAACACCTCTCAGCTCTGAGTTCAAGTTCTTTAGTGATTCTCGCAATGTCTTATTTAATGTCCTTTTGAATTTTGATCTGAAGCATAATCCACTTTTTTGACTTCTCTGTCTTCTGATGTTAAAAACATTTTGTTGAGCTTACTGGCAGTTTTTTATGCTCTTCAAACTTTGGCTTCACTTGCAGTTTCTGGCAATGTATGTCATTTGCCCCACTAGGTGCTGAGTATCACAAGTCAATTCTTTGAGTCTACCTCCACGCCTCTCCTGTTCTTCTATGTGTTTTTAATGCCACTCTAGCACACTCACTCTTTTGTGCTTATTCCACACATGCTTAAATTGCAGGAACACTGCTCATTTAGTTCTCTACATCTGTTTAACTTGTTTAAGTGCCATGCTTCCAACTGGCTGGAATACACAGAAAAGACTGCTTAATGTCTAAAAAGCCTAAAGAATAAAAAAGCCAAGCAATCAGCTCTTTGTTGAGCTGTGGCTGTTTGTGTGTGGGGAGGCTGAGATCTCTGGTGTGTCCCTGCTCAGCAATCAGCCTGGTGAGCAGGGAGCAGGTTCACCAGATGTCCTAGCGGAGATAACAAATCACTTAAACCCAGCCCACTCTCTAGTCCCTCTCAATGAAGCCTCACATCCTCTGCCTGATGTCACATCCTCCCATATAAAGCTACATGTGTCATAGTGTAGAGGAGAAAGGATGAGGTAAATACTGAAGCATAACTCCATCCCTTCCTCCTTTGACTTCGGAAAATAAAGCCTGTCGCCTCCTCAGTCCCAACCCAGCCCCACCGGGCGCTGCTGTGGCTTGAGACAGGTGCCCTCTCATCTGGCCCTGAGCTGCTGTGGGGAGAGAGGGCTGGAGGGGGCAGTTCTTTCTCCCTGGGGCAACCTGCTCCCCAATCTCCTCATTCCCAGCCCCACCCCAGAGCCCTCACCCCCTGCAACCCTACCCTGTGCTCCAATGCTGAGACCCTCATCGCTAGCCCCACTCCAGAGCCTGCAGCCCCAGCCGGAGCCCTCACATCACTGCGCCCCAACCCCCGTCCCCGAGCCTCTCCCACACTCCAAACCTTTCAGCCTCACCCCTGCCACACACCATCCATGTGCAGAATGAATTTTGTAAGGAGCGCAATATGCAGGTGATGTGTCACACCTCACCTCCATATTTGTGCTCAAAACAAAATTCATTCCACACATGGACATAACAAATTAGAGGAAACACTGCTCCTGACTTTCAGCCTCTCTCTCACATCTTGAATTTCACACATTGAGTGATCAGAATAAAGTGCCCTCAAGTGAGCTAGAGACAAGAGTGGTTCATAGTAATTATTCAGCAAGTATTTTAGAAGACCTAGGACATTACTGAAAATCATGACGTGCCAAGAGACAATTAATGGAGAGAAGCAGCAAGATTAATTCCATACATTGGATTGGTTGTGACTTATTTGCCTGATTTGAAAAGAGACCAAACTGACCTGAGTCTCCTTGGTGTCGATAGCCCCCTGCTCAGCCAATCAGCACTGAGACTCTGAGGGGCAGGAGGCTGAGGGGTCTCACCAGATGTCCCAAAGGACGGCCCAGGACACCATCAGAGGGGATCACTCTCAGACCCAGACCCACCTCTTGGTGAGGACCTCCCGCAATGAGAGCAATACCCCTCCCCTGCCCGCACTCCAGACCCATCCCTCCTAGGTAGAGGGAGGGAAGCTGGAAAAGGGAAAAAAGAAGCAAGAGAAGAGGAGAAAGGAGGGAGGAAAGAGGAAAAGATAAACCAAAAAGGATACACCCCAATGTCCCCAGGGATTCCAATCATCAAAACCTAGGGAGGAAATCAAATTCTGCCACCTGAAGCCAGTGCTGTCTGTGCCTAGAATGCTGCCTGCGCCAGGTGGATCAGACGGAACAGGTTCCAAACCTCTCTGAGCCTCTTACCTTCTCAAAGGGAAGTTTGTTTTCAGCACAATCAGTGGTAGGAAAGGAGAAAACTCCACAGAGGTTCCTCCTCATGCTCACAACTCTGAATCCTAATTCTCTCTCAGCCCTCGAGGAGAGACCTCGCGAAGGTGACTTGCGGCAGCAAAGCCGGGAGGTCTCAGAGACTGGCCTGGCCCTGCACCTCTGTCCTGCCCGGCTGATGTTGGGGTCTCTCTGTGAGGTCACCCCCTCCCCAACACCTTTGCCCAATAGGCCGAGTTCCTGCAAAATGCCTTTGTGATGTCACTGCTTCACCCACCCCTCCTCAAAGCTGATGTCCTGCCCCTGGCCAGACTCGTTGGGTGTTTGAGTTGTTTCCCCTGGATCTGAGGTTGCCAACTTTCTGACACAAGTTATCTGCACTATCTAGCACAAGTTATCTGCACTGTTCACACAAGTACGAGGCATCTCTGCTCACTTTGGCTAAAGAGAAATGGGTCCCTTTGCAAAATCAAACACTGACAAATAAGAGAGCAAGACACTGTATGATTTCTAGAGCTGATATAGGGCAATTGGTTCTGCTTCATTATGATTGCATCATCCATGACTTCTAGGAATAACATGATGCAATTCATATCATGTATGAGGCAATACCAGCTTCAGAATGTATCCTTCATTGTTTTGCCTAAAAAGCAATTACTGTCCAGAGCCATTCATAGATTTATTCATAGATCCAGTCAAAGATGTATTATAGTCATTATTGGTTTAAATTGAGATCCCGTCCCTTTATAACTCACTTATCCTCCACCATTCCCAAGTCAAGGGTCATAAATACTGACTCAATAGCATATCTTGAAAACTAGAGCCAATCAAGAATTTTAAGCATCATTTTCGTTCTCAGTGACCCAAAATTAGTAAAGTTGGACTCCATTTATTTCAGAAGCATTTTGGCTGTAGAGCAGTGTAACAAGCCTCTCCTAGCTGCCTCCTGGTGGGGGGAGGCTGGGGAGCTATGGGGACCTGTTTGAGAGGGTCACTAGTAGCAGCGTAGCACAGGAGGTGTCCTATCGGGTTGAGTCATTGCAGATGATGATGTAGTGCAGCAGACCCCCGTTTTGCCAACCGTGCATTAGGCAGCTTTCCATGTTAGCGAACTCCCAGTGCCCACAGGTGCAGCAGCCGGCGATTTGTCCTGTGGCCGCTAGGTGGCGCTGCAGCCTCGCACTTTCCCGTTCCCCCGGGTATGGGAAGGTTTGATAAGGTGAGCTGGCTCCACCCGGCCCCGGGGAGATGCCGTCAGTGGGGTCTGCTGTGTAAGGGCTGAAAGTCAATTTTACTGGCATTTTATGATCTTTCAATCATGAAGGGAGCAACTGCTTACCCTGACTGAAGCATCTTATCTCGTTTCCAAATTGAAGTGTCGCCTCTTTGTGTGCGAAGAGACAGTTTAAGGACGCCACAAACGGGAGATGCTTTTGGTTTGGAAAACAAAATATTTTTGCAAAGATTTTTCATCCAAATTGATTTAGGATTAATGGGGTCAAATTCCATGCTGTGCCCTGTGGCTTTAAGGCATTGGAGAACTGCTGAAGAGGTTAAAGGCCGCAGAGCTGGGTAGCTGGGTGTGGGGCCTCCAAAGTTATTGTGCTCTGGTGAGACTGAGCAGTTGTGGGGATTGTGCAAGCTGTGGTGTTTACATGCACTTAGAAAATGTAATGAAACTCCATTTTTAAAACCACTCATGTCTGGGAATGGAAGAGAAGCTCTTTGAAATAAGTGTCCCCTTCATACTCTTCAAGATCACTGGCTCCAACACTCAGCTGCCTCAGGGAACTCAGTGGTGGTGCATTTGAGGGTGGATCGAGAGGTTTCTGGTTCAAGTCCAGCTGCTCTCTTACATGTCCTCTTTTTTAATTGATCTATAATTTCATATCCATCTCCTGTATGTTCAGGAGTTCCGCTGAACGGGGACGTGAAATGAATTTCATCATTCAATATCTTCCTGTTAAAATGTACAAACACTGAGGAAAGCTGTCCATCAGCTGAAATCCGTTCTGGTCCTCTGAGGCGGTAGTTTGTTTTCATTCTTGAAACAAAGATAGAGTACGACTGTAGATGTGCAGGTCCTTGTTCTCCACGAGCGATGCTGTGCAGAAGAAGAAGAACCAGTGGCAATCAAGTGGACACTAGGAGTTTAGACTTGCCTTCCAAGGAGTATTGGGGGCAAAAGACATATCTGGCTTCAAGACTACGCTTAATACATTTATAGAGGATGGTATGATGGGCTAGCCTAATTTTGGCAATGAATTTGGCAATTGATCTTTGATTCTCAGCAGGTAAGTATGCCCAGTGGTCTGGATGGGATGTTAGATGGGTTGGGATGTGAGTTACTGCAGAGAATTCTCTCGTGGGTGCTGGCTGGTGAGTCTTGCCCACATGCTAAGGGTTTAAGTGATCAGCATCTTTGGGGTCGGGAAGGAATTTTCCTCCAGGGCAGATTGGCAGAGGCCCTGGAGGTTTCTCGCCTTCCTCTGCAGCATGGGGCACTGGTCACTTGCTAGAGGATTCTCTGCAGCTTGAGGTCTTCAAAGCACAATTTGGGGAGTTCAGTAAGTCAGACATAGGTTAGGGGTTTGCTATAGAAGTGGATGGGTGAGATTGTGTGGCCTGCGTTGTGAAGGAGGTGGGACTAGATGATCATTATGGTCCCTTCTGACCTTCGAGTCTATGAGTCTATGAGACCATGGGAGGGTGGGGAGGAGCTGTGAGGCCGGCGGGTGTGTGCGGTGCAGGGCATTTGGAGTGTGGGAGCTGCTGGGGGGCCGGTGGGTGCCTGGGCTGCTGCTGCTGCATGGTCTGTATGGGGGAGAGATCTGCATTAGCCCCCTTTGTGCCCAGCTCTGGGGGGCAGGGAGGGTTCGGACTCTTTGCGGTGGCTGGAGCCAGCCGCTGAGCCGGAGCCTGCCGGCGAGGGGAGAGACCTGGGGGAAAGAGCTGCGGCTGAGCAGGAAAGTGAGTCTGGAATTCAGCTCTCACCGCCCCAGATCTGCCGCTGAGGCCAAAGCAGAGGGTTCTTTTGGTTCAGTTCTTGGGTAACCTGCATTGAGCTGTGCGCTCATTGCTTACAATCCCTTCAAGCCTATCTTTGCATAGTTAATCAATGTGTGTTCTATTTCCCCCTAAAACTCTTCGTTTTGCTAGATGTGGTTGGGGCACCTGCTCAGGACCAGAGACTGGTGCATGATCCTCTCCACTTGGAGGGAGGAGCAGACTGGGTAATAAAGTGATCCCGTCAGGCTTTTAGCCAGGGCAAGTCGCTGCAGCACTGGGGACCTAGGCTGGGGAGCTTCCTGGTCCCTGCAGCTGGGTGTGTCCCTGCCTGTGCAAAGGTTTGTGTGAGTGCAGGGACGGGAGCGAGCTGCATCTTCTCCCAGCAGCAGTGTGAGAGGGAGCCCAGGCTGGGGAGACAGAGAGCTCAGCGGTACCCCAGCTCCAAGTTGCACCCCTTGGGGCCTTTAAACGTTAGGAACCATCAGAGTTAAGGTGACGTTTATAGACTTTGTGCAGTGCTGTTGTGCATGCGTGTTATGATACAGACTCACAAGCGTGGCCTTGGGGTGAATTCTCTGCCCCCGACAGCCTGTGAGCGCGAGGAGGAGCCTCCTTGGGGTTTTCCCCTTTCCCACTGCTAATTGTGTGAGAAGACAGACGTCCCTGTGGAGCAGATAAGAGCCTCAGAGAGGTTTCATGTTGTAGCACCTCAGCTCCTACCTATTACTTGGGAACAGCTCGGCTCCTACCATTTTCGGGGCATTCAGAGAAATGGACCCCTGAGCCCCAGAAGGAACTGCAAGGGAAGCCCAGAGATCTCACTTCAGATGCCAGGCAGAAGCCCTGAGCCCAGGTACCCAGAGTGCCGTCAGGAGTTGGGAAGGGCATGAAAGTCCTGAGCCCAGTGCCCCAGCCCTGGCTGCAGCCACAGGGGGCCAGAAGCTCTGAGTCCGGGCACCCAGAGATGTGACTATAGCAGAAGCTGCCAAGGCCAAAGCCCTGAGCCCAACACCGGGCTGATGCAGCACACTCACTTCTGCATTGCCTCTGCAAGTGCGTCTGATATCCCCACGGAGAGGAAGTCCTGTCCCCAGCCGGGCAGAGAAACAGCTAGGAGGCCCCTGCTGGGTTCTCCTGGCTGGGGGGTCCAGCAGGACAGGGAGATCGGATTTCACGGGGCAGGGCTAATTCGATCTAGCCAAAAATGGCACAACAAGAACCAATGGCTGTCAGCTGAAGTGTAAAAATTTCGTAACCTTTTAATCGTTTTTGAAAATCCTGACTTTCTTTTGCTAATTATTTTATGGTTTATTTTATTAATGAAAGCAAACAAGTAACGTTAAATGAAGGGATTTTTGGTTTGTTACTTTCCTTATTTTTTTTCTTAATATATAATAGTTTTTTCTTTCTATGTACTGTTTAAACAATGAAGCTCTTACTCATCTGTTCTTTTCAATATATATTTTATTGCCATTCTTATCTTTGTGAAGGTCCCTTTTTCACCACTCAATCCTGTGTTTATCAGAGAATTGAACGTAATTAAATTAAACTGTATTAAAACAAAACTCATTTTATGCAACTTCAGTTTCCGCTAAAGTTCTAAGCTATAACCCTGAATGTGCAAGGAGGGGATAAACAATATCCAAGAAAAAGAGCTGGAATTTTTCATCTTATTTTCACCTAGTCCTTACTAAGGAAAGTAGCAAACAATTGCCCTTTGTAAAGAAACACTGCACCCTACTACAGTACAAACTCAAATGAGCACAGCAGGAGGCTATCGTGGCTATCCACATCTGGCCCTGTTTCTTTACAAACTTCCTTTCTGTAATGATGCTCTGGTAATAAGGGGGCAATCAGTCATCAAAGGTAGCTCTTGCCATGGTAGCCAGGTTGCTATTTATTCTCAGCAAGTATGCAAATGAACTGGAGGGACGGGGTGCTGAGTGGTGGATCCTCTCTGATGTCACAATGCTACTGCTCAGCCAGCACCAGGTAGCAGCAAATGTGCAGTGTGTATGAGGGGAGGAGGGGAACAGGGTTTCCCAGGGCTCCTGTTTCCCCAAATTTCCTAAAGAAGACAATAACCTAACTACATAGAACACGCATTAATGATGATGCCACACACATGATAATTAGTCACTGAAATTTGATTCAAGTCTCGCATGGCTTTTTTAGAAACAAGGGTTCCAAAAAAGGAGAGACCTTGTAAAACAGAAAATGTTGATGCTCTGATGTATTTGCAGTTGTGTTAAAATTGAATACTGTGACGTTACATGTTGGGCAGCGTTTCTGTATGTGATTGCATGCTAGGCAGCTCAGTAAGGCAGAACAAACTTGGGACTTAGCACCAGTCAGTCAGCAGGTACCCAGTGAGTTGTGCCTCTCTGTTATAGGCAGTAGCCTATGTTCTCTCCCTCTGATTTTTGGGTTCTTATGTGCTATTGTTCTGGTCTTAATAAACAAATTGACAAGATATTGCAAACTTTCAGCAAGAATATTTTATGTTTTCTCTAACTTGTCTGCTTGTGTGCCACAAAACAGAAAAGCCACAGTCTAAAAAAAAATAAAAAAAAATCTGAAGCCAAAAGTCCTTTCGAAAGAAAAAAAAAAAAGAAAGTTTTCCAGCACATTTATTTCAGCTGGGAAATGTTGATTCCTTGTAATTGAGACATTCCCTGGGAACATGTCCATCTCAATGAAATGTTGTTTGGTGGGCTTCCCCACCAAAATGGAAGAGTGGAAGAGTTCAAATGTTGTTGTAGTAGAGTCACAGCATTGCCACCCTCACTGCCGTCCTGCCTTCAGACCTGGGCTTGGAGGGAAGGAGCCATCAACCGTTCTGAAACTACAAGACATTCCCAAATGTGGAGGTGGCCACAGGGGTCAGAAGCCCTGAGCCTGGGCACCCAGAGATGTGGCTGAAGCAGAAGCTGCCAAGGCCAAAGCCCTGATCCCAATGACAGGCTGATGCAGTGCACTTGCTTCTGCACTGCCTCTGGAGGTGCATCTGATATCCCTACGGAGAGCATCCATACAGGGGAAGTCCTGTCCCAAATCCAGAAGACAAACAGCTAGGAGGCACCTACTGGGGTGCTCCTGCCTGAGGGGCTCCCAGCAGGACGGGGAGATCGGATTTCATGGGGCAAGGCTAATTCAATCTAGCCAAGAAAGGCACAACAAGAACCAATGGCTGTCAGCTGAAGCCTGAGAAATTCAAATGAAATGTAAGGCACACATTTTTGACAGTGAGAGACACTAGCCACTGGAACAAATTACCTAGGGGAAAGGTGGATTCTCTGTTTCCAGCTATCCTCACATCACAACTTGTTGTCATTCTGGAAGGTGCCTTTTAGTGAATTCCTACAAGCAATTGGGCTTAATATGGTGCTAAGTGTGTGAAATTTCATAGCCTGAGAAATAGAGGCCGGATTAGGCCATCAAATTGTTTCTCAACTGACACCTCTGTGAAAAACTCATTGTGGGGTGAGGAACAGACTCTGCTGTTTTACTGGGTAGCCTGCTTGCTCCCCAGAATCAATAATGACCAAGTGGGGAGATCTTGGGGTGCAACTCAAACATCGAACCGGGCTGGCCAGGGGCAGACATCAGGCCTGCAAGGGAAAGGTGAGTGTGGCAGTGACTTCACAAAGGCCTTTGGCAGGAATTCAGCCTATTGGGCAAAGACGATGAGGCGGATGTGACCTCACAGAGCTCCCTTGACAACAGCCAGGCAGGACAGGGATGGGGCAGGGGGAAGCTCGGAGACCCCTGTAGCCTGGTTGCAGCAAGCCTCCATCTTTGCTGTCTCTCTGTGAGGACCAAGGGGATTGGTGGGGAGGAGATACTTTGTGAGTTTTTTTCATTTCTGTGTTTAGATTTTGTCGAAAGAAGTCATCACCTGTGTAGAAAGTAAGACAAAATATAGGCTCTGTGTACAAGATAGAGGATTCAAACCTGGGAACCACCAGCTCTGAAAAAGACTTGGGGTCATGGGGGATAATCAGCTCCCCATGAGTTCCCAGTGGCCAAAGGGGCAAATGTGACTCTTGGAGCCATACAAAGAGCAGAATCTCAAGTAGAAATAGAGAGGTTCCATATTTGTGTACTGAGCACTGGTGCAACCACTCCTGGAAAATTGTGTCCACTTCTGGTGTCCACAGTTTGAGACAGATGCTCTCACATTGGACAGGGTTCACAGAAGAGCCACATGAATGATGAAAGGATTAGCAAACACTCCTTGTGCTGACAGAGTACAGGAGCTCATTCAAAGAGAAGGGTAAGCGGTGAGCCTAAGGGAAGAAATATTTACTAATGAGCTCTTCACTTTAGCAGATAAAGGTTAAGAGCAGACAATGGCTGAAAGTTGAAGCCTAGACCAATTCACACTAGAGAGAAAGCGCGCATTTTTAACCTGAGGGTTTGGAGCCATTCACCAAGGGTTGTGCTGGATCCTCCACAACTGGCCTTTTTTTAAAAAAAATCAAGATTGTGTGATTTTCTAAACAATTTGCTTTAATTTCTGTGGGAATTATTTTCAGGGAAATTCAATGTCCGATGTCAAATAGAAAGTCAGACCAGAGTGGTTCCTTTTGGCCTTGGAATTTATGAATCTGTGACTCGCTGCGGGTGTTTGAAATTTTTCCTTTTGGGCTTCCCTCTTCCTCCTTTCCTCTTTTCTCATCTTCTCTTTCCTCTTATTCCATTTCTTCCTGCTGATCTTCTTCCTGGGATCAGGTAATGAAAGTCTGCATCATCATGGAAATGCACAAGAGGACTGAATTAAGGGTGCCCAGGGCAACACTTATTTGGACATTTGCTAACAAGAGAACGTAAAATTTCGTAATCTTTTAATCGTTTTGAAAATCTTGACTTTGTATTTCCTAATTATTTTATGGTTTATTTTATTGATGAAAGCAAACGTAAGTAATGTTAAATGAGGGGTTTTTTGGTTTGTTAATTTCCCTATTTTTTTCTTAATATATAATAGTTTTTTCTTTCTATGTACTGTTTAAACAATGAAGCTCTTACTCATCTGTTGTTTTCAGTATATATTTTATTGCCATTCTTATCTTTGTGACAGTCCCTTTTTCACCACTCAATGCTGTGTTTATCAGAGAATTGAAAGTAATTAAATTAAACTGTATTAAAACAAAACTCATTTTATGCAACTTCTGTTTCAGTGAAAGTTCTAAGCTATTACCCTGAATGTGCAAGGAGCAGATAAACAATATCCAACAAGATCCAGGTATCTTGTGTTTGCGTCTGTCTTTGGGGTGCTTGTGTCTCTCTCTGTCGGGCAGACTGCTGAGCCCTGATTAGGGGCGGAGCTAGGCGGAGGAGGGGGCCTATAAAAGCGGCCGCCCAGCCAGGCAGCGGCACAGCTGATCGCAGCGGCCCAGGAGCCGGCTAACAGGGGAGTTTTGAGTGGGAGTTCGGAGGGGGAGGTGGAAGGGGGCGGCACCGTGTCCCCTGTGCTCCCCAGGTAAGAACACCAAGCGAGGCCGAGACAGCAGCAGCCAGCAGCCATGAACCAAGCAGCAGAGGACACACTGAGGATGAGAGCATGCAGCAGCTGTGGTATGTACTTGGTCCTAGCGGGGGACCCAGAACAGTACTATATATGCATGAAGTGTCGCCTAATAGAGCTGTTGGAGGAAAAGATCCAGGGCCTAGAGCTGCAGGTAGAAACCCTGATAGAGAATAGACGGGGGTTTGAGAGGCTGATGGAGCAATGGCAAGCAGTAACCGAAGGGGAACGCCCAGGGGCACAGGGGGGAGCAGGGGCTGAGGCCAAGGAAGGGGGACCACCAGAGGAGGAAGATGGGCGGTGGAAGCATGTGACCGTGAGAAGCAGGCCAAGGAAAAGGAGAGCCAGTGAGGGGAAATTGAGCTAAGGAACAGGTTTGAAGGTTTGGAGAATGAGGAAGGGGTACAGCAAGTGGTAGCTGACAGTGGGAGGCCTAAGAAAAAGAGGCGAGCGGCCAGTCCCATAGAAAAAGGGGAGGAGTCAATGGAAGTAGCACCAAGTTTGGGCCCAGGGAGGATACAGGATGGCTTAAGGGGAACCACAAGGGATTATAGGAATGGAAGGAGCTTGCAACCAGGGGGAACGGGGGATAGGTTAGAGGACCGTGCTGTCCCCAGGTGAAGGCAGGTCTACGTGATTGGGGATTCCATACTGCGAAGGTTGGACAGGCCTGTGACCAGGGCCGATCCGGAGAACAGAAGGGTGTGCTGTCTACCGGGTGCTAAAATACGGGATGTGGACCTGAGGTTGAAAAGGATCCTAAGAGGAGCGGGTAAGAACCCTTTGATCATCCTTCATGTAGGAACGAATGACACAGCTAGATTCTCGCTAGAGAGGATCAAGGGAGACTATGCCAGGTTGGGTAAGACGCTCAAGGCAATTGAGGCTCAGGTGATCTTCAGTGGGATTCTACCTGTCCCTAGGGAAGGGCGCCAAAGGGGTGAGAGGATCGTGACGATTAATAGTTGGCTGAGGGAGTGGTGTTACAAGGAGGGCTTTGGGATGTATGGGCACTGGGAGGCTTTTGGGGACAGACAACTGTTCTCAAGGGATGGGCTCCACCTAAGTAGGGAAGGAAGTAGACTTCTAGGAGGGAGGCTGGCTCATCTGATTAAAAGAGCTTTAAACTAGACACTGGGGGGAGACGGTCGGGAGAGGTCCTAGTGCTCTCCACGCCAAATTTTCACATTGGGAGTGAGGACAACAAGATAACAACAGATATAGCCAGAGGGGGGCGGTTACGTGTAAGGAAGAGGGGGGGGACAGATACTAGATCTACAAGTCATACTGGAAGTACTGTGTCCCTACCGAGTTGGGTGAAAAGAGTGAGAGGAGCCCAACAGGAAAAATTAGGATGTTTGTTCACCAATGCGAGAAGCTTAGGTAACAAAATGGAGGAACTGGAGCTCCTGGTCCGGGAATTGAAACCGGATATCGTAGGAATAACAGAAACATGGTGGAACGGTAGCCATGACTGGAGTACAGGTATGGAAGGGTATGTGCTGTTTAGGAAAGACCGATGCAAAGGTAAAGGTGGGGGAGTAGCACTGTATATCAATAATGAGGTGAAATGTAATGAGATAACTAGCACTGCAATGGACAATACAGAGTCTGTTTGGGCAATGGTCACATTGGGGACGAAACTACCAGAGCCTCACCCAGGATAGTGATTGGGGTGTGCTATAGACCGCCAGGATCTAGCTTAGAGATGGATAGAGAGCTCTTTAATGTTTTTAAGGAGGTAAACACTAATAGGAACTGCTTGATCATGGGGGACTTTAACTTCCCGGATATAGATTGGGAAACAAATGCTAGTAATAATAATAGGGCTCAGCTTTTCCTAGACGTGATAGCTAATGAATTCCTTCATCAAGTGGTTGCTGAACCGACGAGGGGGGATGCCATTTTAGATTTGATTTTGGTGAGTAACGAGGACCTTGTTGAGGACATTGTGTAGGGGACAACCTTGGCTCGAGTGATCATGAGCTAATTCGTTTCCAAATAAATGGGAGGATAATCAATAGTGCATCTGAGACTAGGGTGTATGATTTCAAAAGGGCTAATTTTACTAAATTAAGGCGACTAGTTAGGAAGTGGACTGGGCTAACATATTTAGGGATCTAAGGGCAGATGACGCCTCGGGTTACTTCAGGTTGAAGTTGCAGGAGTTGTCAGAGGCATGTATCCCGAGAAGGGGAAACGGCTCGTAGGTAGCAGTTTTAGACCGAGCTGGATGAGCAAGCGTCTTAGAGGGTCATTAAGAAAAACAGAAAGCGTACCAGGAGTGGAAAATGGGAGGGATCAGCAAAGAAACCTACCTTATTGAGGTCAGAGGGTGCAGGAAGCTGTGAGAAAGGCAAAGCGACGAGTGGAGATGGACCTAGCGAAGGGGATTAAAACCAATAGCAAACGGTTTTTTAGCCATATAAATAGGAAGAAAACCAAGAAAGAAGAAGTGGGACCGCTTAAAACTTTAAACGGAGTGGAGATTAGGGATAATCTTGGAATGGCACAATATCTGAACGAATACTTTGCCTCGGTCTTTAATGAGGCTAATGAAGGGCTAAGGAATAGTGATAGAGGACCGATGGGAATGAAGATGTGGGGTAGACATTACGGTATCTGAGGTAGAAGCCAAACTTGAACAGCTTAACGGAAGTAAATCGGGGCCCGGATAATCTTCATCCTAGAATATTAAGGAATTGGCGAGGATATTGCTAGCCTGTTAGCGATAATCTTTAATAAATCCCTAAATTCGGGGATTGTACCGACTGACTGGAGATTAGCTAATGTAGTTCCTATATTCAAGAAGGGGAAAAAAAGTGACCCGGGGAATTATAGGCCTGTTAGTCTAACATCTGTAGTATGCAAAGTCATGGAAAAACTCTTAAAAGAGAGAGTGGTTCCGGAGCATGAGGCCGATGGCAACTGGGATAGATTACAGCATGGATTTACGAAAGGTAGATCGTGCCAAACCAACCTGATCTCCTTCTTTGAGAAAGTAACAGATTTTTTAGACAAGGGAAATGCGGTGGATCTAATATATCTGGATTTCAGTAAGGCGTTTGATACGGTACCGCATGAAGAATTACTGGTTAAATTGGAAAAGATGGGGATCGAAATGAAAATCCAGAGGTGGATAAGGAGCTGGTTAAAGGGGAGACTGCAGAGGGTAGTATTGAAGGGGGAACTGTCCGGTTGTAGGGGGGTTACCAGTGGAGTTCCTCAAGGCTCGGTTTTGGGTCCGATTTTATTCAATCTATTTATTGCTGACCTGGGAACCAAGAGTAGGAGTGGGCTGATAAAGTTTGCGGATGACACCAAGTTGGGGGGTATTGCCAATTCGGAAGAGGATCGGGATATTCTCCAGGGAGATTTAGATGACCTTGTAAACTGGAGTATTAGTAACAGGATGAAATTCAATAGTGAGAAGTGTAAGGTTATGCATTTAGGGATGTCTAACAAGAACTTTAGTTATAAGCTGGGGACGCACCAGTTGGAAGTAACGGAGGAGGAGAAGGACCTAGGAGTCCTGGTTGATCGCAGGATGACTATGAGTAGGCAATGTGATGTGGCCGTTAAAAGCTAATGCGGTCTTGGGTTGCATTAGGCGAGGTATTTCTAGTAGGGATAAGGAGGTGCTAGTCCCGTTATATAAGGCGTTGGTGAGACCTCATTTGGAGTATTGTGTGCAGTTTTGGTCTCCCATGTTTAAGAAGGATGAATTCAAACTCGAACGGGTACAAAGAAGGGCCACTAGAATGATCCGAGGAATGGAAGGCCTTTCGTATGAAAGGAGACTTGAGGAGCTCGGTTTGTTTTCCTTAACCAAAAGAAGGATAAGAGGAGATATGATTACACTCTTTAAATATATCAGAGGGATAAATACCAGGACAGGAGAAGAATTATTTCAGCTCAGTGCTAATGTGGACACGAGGACAAACGGATATAAACTGTCAGTCAGGAAATTCAGGCTTGAAATTAGACGAAGGTTTCTAACCATCAGGGAGTGCAATACTGGAACAGCCTACCGAGGGAAACAGTGGGGCGAAGGACCTCCATGACTTTAAGATTAAGCTAGATAAGTTTATGGAGGATGGTATGATAGGATAACGGGCTTAGTCAATAGGTCAATTAATTAAGTGCCACACTGGTAAATAGTACAATGGGTCAATGGTATGATATAACCTTTTCCAGAGGGTTTGGCTGGAGAGTCTTGCCCGCATGCTCGGGTTCAGCTGACCGCCATATTTGGGGTCGGGAAGGAATTTTCCTCCAGGGAAGATTGGCAATGGCCCTGGAGGTTTTTCGCCTTCCTCCGAAGCATGGGGCAGGGGTCGCTTGCTAAGGAGTGGGTGGATCGGCTTATGTGGCCTGCATCTTGCAGGAGGTCAGACTAGATGATCATAATGGTCCCTTCTGATCTTGAATTCTATGATTCTATGATTCTATGAAAAAGCTGGACTTTTTCATCTTATTTTCACCTAGTCCCTACTAAGGAAAGTAGCAAACAATTGCCCTTTGTAAAGAAACACTGCACCGTACTACAGTACAAACCCAAATGAGCACAGCAGGAGGCTATCCCGGCTATCCACATCTGGCCCTGTTTCATTACAAGCTTCCTTTCTGTAATGATGTTCTGGTAATAAGGAGGCAATCAGTTGTCAAAGGTAGCTCATGCCATGGTAGCCAGGTTGCTAGTCATTTTCCCCAAGTATAAGAACATAAGAACGGCCATACCGGCTCAGACCAAAGGTCCATCTAGCCCAGTATCTGTCTACCGACAGTGGCCAATGCCAGGTGTTCCAGAGCCAGAAGAGTACCCTGAAGTGACCTACCACAGGACAGGCCCAACAAAGAAAATAACAGAACGCCACTAGCCGTCACCTTCAGCCCCCAACTAAAACCTCTCCAGCGCATCATCAAGGATCTACAACCTATCCTGAAGGATGATCCCTCACTCTCACAGACCTTGGGAGACAGGACAGTCCTCGCTTACAGACAGCCCCCCAACCTGAAGCAAGCACACACCACACAACAACAATAATAACCAAGGAACCTATCCTTGCAACAAAGCCAGTTGCCAACTCAGTCCACATATCTATTCAGGGGACACCATCATAGGACCTAATCACATCAGCCCCACCATCAGGGGCTCCTTCACCTGCACATCTACCAACGTGATATATGCCATCATGTGCCAGCAATGCCCCTCTGCCATATACATTGGCCAACCCAGACAGTCTCTACATAAAAGAATAAAAGGACACAAATCAGACGTCAAGAATTATAACATTCAAAAACCAGTCGGAGAACACTTCAACCTCCCTGGACGCTTGATTACAGACCTAAAAGTTGCAATTCTTCAACAAAATAACTTTTCCAAAAAAAATTCCCCATGCTAATTTTTCCCCTAGTGTTACTCACACCTTCTTGTCAACTGTTTGCTACCCTGATTATCACTACAAAAAGTTTTTTTTTCTCCTGCTGATAATATCTCACCTTAATTGATTAATCTTGTTAGAGTTGGTATGGCAACCCCCATTTTTTCATGTTCTCTGTATATGTATCTTCTTACTGTATTTTCCACTGCATGCATCTGATGAAGTGGGTTTTAGCCCATGAAAGCTTATGCCCAAATAAATGTGTTAGTCTCTAAGGTGACACGAGTACTCCTCGTTCTATAAACTACAATAGGGCCAGGATTTCATCCCATGATATCAAAATTCATCTTAGTAAAAGTATCAATGAATCAGTTTGCAGGATTTATATCAAGCATCCTAAAGTAGTTTACATATTGCTCTAATTAAGAGATCATCTCTCTGCTGGAGAATGTTATCTTAGGATAATGGTCTCCCGCTGCCGAAGCATTATGGAAAAAATGTTGACGTGTGATATTTATTTTCAAAACCTAAGGCTTTGATCCTCTCTCAATGTTCTGTTACGATGACTTTGTTTCTGTTCAAATTATCAGAATATATATCTAATAATTTTCTCAGCTGAATGTTGAAGCAGTAACGTAACAGATGTTTCCCAAACAGTTATTGACCTGAAGCATCGTGATTCGTTTAGAACAACTTATTGTTTGATTCACCCAGTCAGATCAGTTCAGTTTATCCATAAAAACACATCCAGAGAAAGTTGACAATGGTGATGGAGAGAGGGTGGGTGAGAGGGGCTGAGCTGTTGTCTTAAATACTCTTTATGCATCTGATTAATTAGCACAGATTTAATTTAATATACATCTAGTTTAAAATTGGAAGAACTTTACTACTTACTCTCTAATTTCTCATCATGTAAATTCAAGCATTGCACTATGCAAACTTGGGACAGCTATAATGTTAAAGAACCTGAATCTCTAAATAGGACTCAGGGAGGGCATTCTGATAAAAATCCCAGCACCTTCCCTCTTCTGACATTTGGGGAAGAGGAGTTCTCTGGCTTCTCCCAGGGCATCGCCTGATTCCACCCCTATATTTCATATTTACTGCTGATTGATAGATTTAACCCTCCAGTTGGTTTGGTGGCTTTAGCTGGTTTTGTCAAGCTCTGTTATTGTCTCTAATTCCTTCATCAGCACAGGGAAAATACAATGAATCAGCCTGGCTGATTCTCCTCTGTGTGTCTTTAAAAATACCGTGAATTTAAAAGACACTATTATTGTTTATTTTTTGTTTGCACAGGTTCCATTCTGGGAGCTATGTATACAAGTCCTTGTTAAACCTCAGGAACATCTGAGTTCAACTCCTTTAAAATAATGTTTGAACTATAAAGAAAATTAAACAGTCATTTCTTTTGAAATGTCAAGCTATTTTGCCCATTTTCTAAAAAAATTCTCCGTGTCAACTAAGTCCTTGGATTGTTTGAAAACAAAATGTATTTTTGCATGGTAGAAAATTTTATGTTCAATACCCACATTAGTAACTCGTGGGTGCTGGGAATCCTTGCAAGGGGGGACACAAGGAAGCACTCCCCTCCTCAGTATGCAAAATGGGAAAAGATCAATGGCTGGAGTAGCTTCCACTGCTCTAATACCCTATTGAAGTCAATGATTTAGGTACATAACTATAGGCACTCAAGTATGGAAATTTTGGCCTATGTGACTTGACCAGGGCCACAGTGGGAGCCAGTGTCAACGCTAGGATTAGTCCTTTGTTCTCATCCCTGAACCCACTACATACTATATTGCCTCTTCTATTTGTCTGCCCCTTTTTGTGGTCAAACGTCATGCTGGATGCTCAGCAGAAGAACTTGTGATGGTCCTAGTGTATCAACGGTAGCCTGAGTGGTGCTGCCCACTCCAGCTGCAAAATGATCTGGGGCCTTCCCAAAAATCAAAGAGCTTCTGGCTGTGATTTGTCAGTCCTCAAAGGCCAGCCAGGTGACTGTAAATAACTTACAATCATTAGGAAAAATTAGTATCAAGATTCCAACTCTAGCGGTCAGACAACATTGGTTCAATTTACAAGAGATTACTTTTATATTCCTTGGTTCCCCACCAATTAGGAAGGGCCTGTGACCACAGGTCCTGCAGGGTACAAAGGGCAGGTCTACATCCCTTTTCTCTTTGTGCATAGTCCTGCCTGCTACCTTTTCAGTTTCAGTTCTGCTACCACAGTACTGATCAGCACATAAGAATAGGAAAGGGCACACACACACTCCCCTCCTGGTGTTGGGAGGGGAACACAGGAATGTTGTGCGCTCTTATTCAGCACATAAGAATGTTATGGCACATAGGAATGTTATGGAATAACATAGGAATGCCTTAGGGCACATAGGAAAGGGCACGCTGGTAGCACACGGCCAGGCGGGCCAGTGTGCCTCTGGCTCCCAACGGGGCTGCGCACCTGTGTCTGTCTGTCTCCCCCCCAGCTCCACCAACGTGGCCTGATAGTTCACGCTTGCGATCTGGTCACCCTCCCGCTCCCTCCATCCTTCACTCCCTTCCCTGCGTCTCTCCATCCTTGTCCTCTGTCCCGTCCCCTGTCTCCATCCGTCCCTGCCCCCTTCGTCCCCTCCGCCCCATCCCTGCATCCCCCCAGCCCTGTCCTCTGTCCCGTCTCCATCCGTCCCTGCCCCCTTCGTCCCCTCCGTCCCGTCCCTGCATCCCCCCAGCCGTCCTCTGTCCCGTCCCATCTCCATCCGTCCCTGCCCCCTTCGTCCCCTCCGTCCCGTCCCTGCATCCCCCCAGCCCTGTCCTCTGTCCCGTCCCCTGTCTCCATCCGTCCCTGCCCCCTTCGTCCCCTCCGTCCCGTCCCTGCATCCCCCCAGCCCTGTCCTCCGTCCCGTCCCGTCTCCATCCGTCCCTGCCCCCTCCGTCCCCTCCGTCCCGTACCTGCATCCGCCGCCGCCTCCCCTCCAGCACAGGTGCGCGAGGCGCTGGGTCGCTGCCCGCGAGCGGGGGGGCGGGGGGAGGATCCGCCCTTGCGTCGCGGACTCCTCCTCGGTGACGTCATTGCCGCGCGCTGCCAGCAGCTGCTTTGGTTGCGTCCCGGCCCATCCTTACCCCCCTCCTTGCCCCACGTGATCCGAGAACGTTTGTTTTAGTGGTTGCCGCGGCGACAGTGGGCGGAGCCCGGGTGAACACGCTGGTTGGGCGGGGGCAGAGGGCGGTGACGTCACAAGTGGGGCGGCCCGGCCGCGCGGCGTGACAGTTCCGAACGGACAGTGTCAGCGCTCTGGGCGCGAGCCCCGCCCGCGAGGACACCCCCCCCTCCACCCCCCGCGCACCAGCTCGCAGCAGCAGCGGCTCCCCCCGGCAGCGGCGCGAGCAGGGAACCCCCGGGAGCCGTCTCGCGCCGCCCCCTTCTGCTGCTGCTGCTGCTGCCCGGCGGCGGGACGCGGCTGGCCCCGCCCCCCTGCTCCGGAGGGGCCCGTCCGAGCTGTAATTAAAGGGTTTTTGTCTTGCAACTTTTTCATATTTTTGGTGCAACGTTTTTACCCCCCCCCCTTTGAGCCTCTCCCCGGCTGGACTCTCCGCCGGGCTCCCAGCCCGAGCAGCCCCTGACACTTCCATGGGGTGGGGGGGGTGTCCCCCGCTCCCGTGGCACTTGATGGGTCTCGGTGGCACAGCAGCGTGGATCCGGGTCCCGAGCAGCGGCGGCGTTACAGGGCTGTCTGGTTCTCTCCCCCGTGCTGTCTGCAGGCAGCCACCCGGCCAATTGGACACGGCTCTCAGCGGCACGCTGCTGCCCTCCCTCGCGATCCTCGCGGCGGGCAGGGAGAAAGCCCTGAGGCAGGCAGGTGTCAGCAATGCGAGTATCCCTCCCCACCCTGCACAGCCTGCCCGGTGCTCCGCGGTGCCCGGTGCTGGATCGCAGCGCAGGGGAGCTGCCCGGCCCCACCTGGCGAGAGTGACGGGGCTGAGCTGGGCTGCAAATGAACGGGAGGGGACGGATGGAGACAGGGGACGGGACAGAGGACAGGGCTGGGGGGACGCAGGGATGGGACGGAGGGGACGAAGGGGGCAGGGACGGATGGAGACAGGGGACGGGACAGAGGACAGGGCTGGGGGGATGCAGGGACGGGACGGAGGGGATGAAGGGGGCAGGGACAGATGCAGACAGGACGGGACGGAGGACAGGGCTGGGGGGATGCAGGGACGGGACGGAGGGGACGAAGGGGGCAGGGACGGATGCAGACGGGACGGAGGACAGGGCTGGGGGGATGCAGGGACAGGACGGAGGGGACGAAGGGACAGGGACGGATGGAGACAGGACGGGACGGAGGAAAGGGCTGGGGGGATGCAGGGACGGGACTGAGGGGACGAAGGGGTCAGGGACGGATGCAGACAGGGGACGGGACAGAGGACAGGGCTGGGGGGATGCAGGGATGGGACGGAGGGGACGAAGGGGGCAGGGACGGATGGACAGAGGGGACGGGACAGAGGACAAGGATGGAGAGACGCAGGGAAGGGAGTGAAAGATGGACGGAGGGGGAGTGTGACCAGATCGCAAGCGTGAACTATCAGGCCACGTTGGTGGAGCTGCGGGGGGAGACAGACAGACACAGGTGCGCAGCCCCGTTGGGAGCCAGAGGCACACTGGTCCGCCTGGCCGTGTGCTACCAGCGTGCCCTTTCCTATGTGCCCTAAGGCATTCCTATGTTATTCCATAACATTCCTATGTGCCATAACATTCTTATGTGCTGAATAAGAGCACATAACATTCCTATGTTCCCCTCCCAACACCAGGAGGGGTGTGTGTGTGTGTGCCCTTTCCTATTCTTATGTGCTGATCAGTGCTGTGGTAGCAGAACTGAAACTGAAAAGGGAGCAGGCAGGACTATGCACAAAGAGAAAAGGGATGTAGACCTGCCCTTTGTACCCTGCAGGACCTGTGGTCACAGGCCCTTCCTAATTTGGGGGGAACCAAGGAATATAAAAAGTAATCTCTTGTAAATTGAACCAATGTTGTCTGACTGCTAGAGTTGGAATCTTGATACTAATTTTTCCTAATGATTGTAAGTTATTTACAGTCACCTGGCTGGCCTTTGAGGACTGACAAATCACAGCCAGAAGCTCTTTGATTTTTGGGAAGGCCCCAGATCATTTTGCAGCTGGAGTGGGCAGCACCACTCAGGCTACCGTTGATACACTAGGACCATCACAAGTTCTTCTGCTGAGCATCCAGCATGACGTTTGACCACAAAAAGGGGCAGACAAATAGAAGAGGCAATATAGTATGTAGTGGGCTCAGGGATGAGAACAAAGGACTAATCCTAGCGTTGACACTGGCTCCCACTGTGGCCCTGGTCAAGTCACATAGGCCAAAATTTCCATACTTGAGTGCCTATAGTTATGTACCTAAATCATTGACTTCAATAGGGTATTAGAGCAGTGGAAGCTACTCCAGCCATTGATCTTTTCCCATTTTGCATACTGAGGAGGGAGAGTGCTTCCTTGTGTCCCCCCTTGCAAGGATTCCCAGCACCCACGAGTTACTCATGTGGGTATTGAACATAAAATTTTCCCCTTGCAAAAATACAATTTGTTTTCAAACAATCCAAGGACTTAGTTGACACGGAGAATTTTTTTAGAAAAAGGGCAAAATAGCTTGACATTTCAAAAGAAATGACTGTTTAATTTTCTTTATAGTTCAAACATTATTTTAAAGGAGTTGAACTCAGATGTTCCTGAGGTTTAACAAGGACTTGTATACATAGCTCCCAGAATGGAACCTGTGCAAACAAAAAATAAACAATAATAGTGTCTTTTAAATTCACGGTATTTTTAAAGACACACAGAGGAGAATCAGCCAGGCTGATTCATTGTATTTTCCCTGTGCTGATGAAGGAATTAGAGACAATAACAGAGCTTGACAAAACCAGGTAAAGCCACCAAACCAACTGGAGGGTTAAATCTATCAATCAGCAGTAAATATGAAATATAGGGGTGGGATCAGGCGATGCCCTGGGAGAAGCCCAGAGAACTCCTCTTCCCCAAATGTCAGAAGAGGGAAGGTGCTGGGATTTTTATCCGAATGCCCTCCCTGAGTCCTATTTAGAGATTCAGGTTCTTTAACATTATAGCTGTCCCAAGTTTGCATAGTGCAATGCTTGAATTTACATGACGAGAAAGTAGAGAGTAAGTAGTAAAGTTCTTCCAATTTTAAACTAGATGTATATTAAATTAAATCTGTGCTAATTAATCAGATGCATAAAGGGTATTTAAGACAACAGCTCAGCCCCTCTCACCCACCCTCTCCATCACCATTGTCAATTTTCTCTGGATGTGTTTTTATGGATAAACTGAACTGATCTGACTGGGTGAATCAAACAATAAGTTGTTCTAAACGAATCACGATGCTTCAGGTCAATAACTGTTTGGGAAACATCTGTTACTTTACTGCTTCAACATTCAGCTGAGAAAATTATTAGATATATATTCTGATAATTTGAACAGAAACAAAGTCATCGTAAGAGAACATTGAGAGAGGATCAAAGCCTTTCAAAGACTTTCATGCCCTTCCCAACTCCTGACGGCACTCTGGGTACCTGGGCTCAGGGCTTTTGCCTGGCATCTGAAGTGAGAGCTCTGGGCTTCCCTTGCAGTTCCTTCTGGGGCTCAGGGGTCCATTTCTCTGAATGCCCCGAAAATGGTAGGAGCCGAGCTGTTCCCAAGTAATAGGTAGGAGCTGAGTTGCTACAACATGAAACCTCTCTGAGGCTCTTATCTGCTCCACAGGGACGTCTGTCTTCTCACTCAATTAGCAGTGGGAAAGGGGAAAACCCCAAGGAGGCTCCTCCTCGCGCTCACAGTCTGTCGGGGGCAGAGAATTCACCCCAAGGCCACGCTTGTGAGTCTGTATCATAACACGCATGCACAACAGCACTGCACAAAGTTTATAAATGTCACCTTAAATCTGATGGTTCCTAACGTTTAAAGGGCCCCAGGGGTGCAACTTGGAGCTGGGGTACCGCTGAGCTCTCTGTCTCCCCAGCCTGGGCTCCCTCTCACACTGCTGCTGGGAGAAGATGCAGCTCGCTCCCGTCCCTGCACTCACACAAACCTTTGCACAGGCAGGGACACACCCAGCTGCAGGGACCAGGAAGCTTCTCCCCAGCTCCCCAGCCTAGGTCCCCAGTGCTGCAGCGACTTGCCCTGGCCAAAAGCCTGACGGGATCACTTTATTACCCAGTCTGCTCCTCCCTCCAAGTGGAGAGGATCATGCACCAGTCTCTGGTCCTGAGCAGGTGCCCCAACCACATCTAGCAAAACGAAGAGTTTTAGGGGGAAATAGAACACACATTGATTAACTATGCAAAGATAGGCTTGAAGGGATTGTAAGCAATGAGCACACAGCTCAATGCAGGTTACCCAAGAACTGAACCAAAAGAACCCTCTGCTTTGGCCTCAGCGGCAGATCTGGGGCGGTGAGAGCTGAAGCTCCAGACTCACTTTCCTGCTCAGCCGCAGCTCTTTCCCCAGGTCTCTCCCTCGCCGGCAGGCTCGGCTCAGCGGCCGACTCAAGCCACCGCAAAGAGTCCGAACCCTCCCTGCCCCCCAGAGCTGGGCACAAAGGGGGCTAATGCAGATCTCTCCCCCATACAGACCCGGCTGGGGCAGCAGCAGCCCAGGCACCCACCGGCCCCCCAGCAGCCCCCACACTCCAAATGCCCTGCACCGCACACACCCGCCGGCCTCACAGCTCCTCCCCACCCTCCCATGGTCTCATGGGCTCATAGACTCATAGACTCGAAGGTCAGAAGGGACCATAATGATCATCTAGTCCCACCTCCTTCACAACGCAGGCCACACAATCTCACCCATCCACTTCTATAGCAAACCCCTAACCTATGTCTGACTTACTGAACTCCTCAAATTGTGCTTTGAAGACCTCAAGCTGCAGAGAATCCTCCAGCAAGTGACCAGTGCCCCATGCTGCAGAGGAAGGCGAGAAACCTCCAGGGCCTCTGCCAATCTGCCCTGGAGGAAAATTCCTTCCCGACCCCAAAGATGCTGATCACTTAAACCCTTAGCATGTGGGCAAGACTCACCAGCCAGCACCCACGAGAGAATTCTCTGCAGTAACTCACATCCCAACCCATCTAACATCCCATCTAGACCACTGGGCATACTTACCTGCTGAGAATCAAAGATCAATTGCCAAATTCATTGCCAAAATTAGGCTAGTCCATCATACCATCCCCTCCATAAACATATTAAGCGTAGTCTTGAAGCCAGATATGTCTTTTGCCCCCAATACTCCCCTTGGAAGGCAAGTCTAAACTCCCTAGTGTCCACTTGATAGCCACTGGTTCTTCTTCTTCTGCACAGCATCGCTCGTGGAGAACAAGGACCTGCAAATCTACAGTCGTACTCTATCTTTGTTTCAAGAATGAAAACAAACTACCGCCTCAGAGGACCGGAACGGATTTCAGCTGATGGACAGCTTTGCTCAGTGTTTGTACATTTTAACAGGAATATATTGAATGATTAAATTCATTTCACGTCCCCGTTCAGCGGAACTCCTGAACATACAGGAGATGGATATGAAAATATAGATCAATTAAAAAAGAGGACATGTAAGAGAGCAGCTGGACTTGAACCAGAAACGTCTCGATCCGCCCTCAAATGCACCACCACTGAGTTCCCTGAGGCAGCTGAGTGTTGGAGCCAGTGATCTTGAAGAGTATGAAGGGGACACTTATTTCAAAGAGCTTCTCTTCCATTCCCAGACATGAGTGGTTTTAAAAATGGAGTTTCATTACATTTTCTATGTGCATGTAAACACCAGAGCTTGCACAATCCCCACAACTGCTCAGTCTCACCAGAGCACAATAAAATTGGAGGCCCCACCCCCAGCTACCCAGCTCTGCGGCCTTTAACCTCTTCAGCAGTTCTCCAATGCCTTAAAGCCACAGGGCACAGCATGGAATTTGACCCCATTAATCCTAAATCAATTTGGATGAAAAATCTTTGCAAAAATATTTCGTTTTCCAAACCAAAGGCATCTCCCGTTTGTGGCGTCCCCTTAAACTGTCTCTTCGCACACAAAGAGGAGACACTTCAATTTGGAAACGAGATAAGATGCTTCAGTCAGGGTAAGCAGTTCCTCCCCTTCATGATTGAAAGATCATAAAATGCCAGTAAAATTGACTTTCAGTCCTTACACAGCAGACCCCACTGACGGCATCTCCCCGGGGCCGGGTGGAGCCAGCTCACCTTATCAAACCTTCCCATACCCGGGGGAACGGGAAAGTGCGAGGCTGCAGCGCCACCTAGCGGCCACAGGACAAATCGCCGGCTGCTGCACCTGTGGGCACTGGGAGTTCGCTTAACATGGAAAGCTGCCTAATGCATGGTTGGCAAAACGGGGGTCTGCTGCACTACATCATCATCTGCAATGACTCAACCCGATAGGACACCTCCTGTGCTACGCTGCTACTAGTGACCCTCTCAAACAGGTCCCCACAGCTCCCCAGCCTCCCCCCACCAGGAGGCAGCTAGGAGAGGCTTGTTACACTGCTCTACAGCCAAAATGCTTCTGAAATAAATGGAGTCCAACTTTACTAATTCTGGGTCACAGAGAACGAAAATGATGCTTAAAATTCTTGATTGGCTCTAGTTTTCAAGATATGCTATTGAGTCAGTATTTATGACCCTTGACTTGGGAATGGCGGAGGATAAGTGAGTTATAAAGGGACGGGATCTCAATTTAAACCAGTAATGACTAAAATCCATCTTTGACTGGATCTATGAATAAATCTATGAATGGCTTTGGACAGTACTTGCTTTTTAGGCAAAACAAGGAAGGATACAATCTGAAGCTGGTATTGCCTCAGACATGATATGAATTGCATCATGTTATTCCTAGAAGTCATGGATGATGCAATCATAATGAAGCTGAACCAATTGCCCTATATCAGCTCTAGAAATCATACAGTGTCGTTCTCTCATTTGTCAGTGTTTGATTTTGCAAAGGGACCCATTTCTCTTTAGCCAAAGTGAGCAGAGATGCCTCGTACTTGTGTGAACAGTGCAGATAACTTGTGCTAGATAGTGCAGATAACTTGTGTCATAAGTTGGCAACCTCAGATCCAGGGGAAACAACTCAAACACCCAATGAGTCTGGCCAGGGGCAGGACATCAGCTTTGAGGGGAGGGGTGGGTGTGGCAGTGACATCACAAAGGCATTTTGCAGGAACTCGGCCTATTGGGCAAAGGTGTTGGGGAGGGGGTGACCTCACAGAGAGACCCCGACATCAGCCGGGCAGGACAGAGGTGCAGGGCCAGGCCAGTCTCTGAGACCTCCCGGCTTTGCTGCCGCAAGTCACCTTCGCGAGGTCTCTCCTCGAGGGCTGAGAGAGAATTAGGATTCAGAGTTGTGAGCATGAGGAGGAACCTCTGTGGAGTTTTCTCCTTTCCTACCACTGATTGTGCCGAAAACAAACTTCCCTTTGAGAAGGTAAGAGGCTCAGAGAGGTTTGGAACCTGTTCCGTCTGATCCACCTGGCGCAGGCAGCATTCTAGGCCCAGACAGCACTGGCTTCAGGTGGCAGAATTTGATTTCCTCCTAGGTTTTGATGATTGGAATCCCAGGGACATTGGGGTGTATCCTTTTGGTTTATCTTTTCCTCTTTCCTCCCTCCTTTCTCCTCTTCTCTTGCTTCTTTTTTCCCTTTTTCCAGCTTCCTCCTCTACCTAGGAGGGATGGGTCTGGAGTGCGGGCAGGGAGGGGTATTGGTCTTATTGCGGAGGTCCTCACCAAGAGGTGGGTCTGGGTCTGAGAGTGATCCTCTGATGGTGTCCTGGGCCGTCCTTTGGGACATCTGGTGAGACCCCTCAGCCTCCTGCCCTCAGAGTCTCAGTGCTGATTGGCTGAGCAGGGGCTATCGACACCAAGGAGACTCAGGTCAGTTTGGTCTCTTTTCAAATCAGGCAAATAAGTCACAACCAATCCAATGTATGGAATTAATCTTGCTGCTTCTCTCCATTAATTGTCTCTTGGCAGGTCATGATTTTCAGTAATGTCCTAGGTCTTCTAAAATACTTGCTGAATAATTACTATGAACCACTGTTGGTCTCTAGCTCACTTGAGGGCACTTTATTCTGATCACTAAGTGTGTGAAATTCAAGATGTGAGAGAGAGGCTGAAAGTCAGGAGCAGTGTTTCCTCTAATTTGTTATGTCCATGTGTGGAATGAATTTTGTTTTGGGAACAAATATGGAGGTGAGGTGTGACACATCACCTGCATATTGCACTCCTTACAAAATTCATTCTGCACATGGATGGTGTGTGGCAGGGGTGAGGCTGAAAGGTTTGGAGTGTGGGAGAGGCTCGGGGGGGGGGGGGGTTGGGGCGCAGTGATGTGAGGGCTCCGGCTGGGGGTGCAGGCTCTGGAGTGGGGCTAGCGATGAGGGTCTCAGCATTGGAGCAGAGGGTAGGGGCGCAGGGGGTGAGGGCTCTGGGGTGGGGCTGGGAATGAGGAGATTGGGGAGCAGGTTGCCCCAGGGAGAAAGAACTGCCCCCTCCAGCCGTCTCTCCCCACAGCAGCTCAGGGCCAGATGAGAGGGCAGCTGTCTCCAAGCCGCAGCAGCGCCGGTGGGGCTGGGTTGGGACTGAGGGAGGCGACAGGATTTATTTTTCCGAAGTCAAAAGGAGGAAGGGATGGAGTTATGCTTCAGTTTTTACCTCATAAACTTATTCCTGTCTAACCTACGGGACACTATGGGAATAAGACACTATGTCATGTGGTGACATCACAAGAGCAGAGGATGTGAGAACAACAGCAACTGAGAGGGTGGGGGATTTAGAGTCGGATTGTTTCAAATGCTGCATTTGTCGGCTGACATTTAACAGCAACGCTTAGCTAACACAATGGAGAAAGGAATTCTCTGCTAAAGATTCAACCTGCCCCTTTGGCCAACTCCACCCCTTCCCTGACCGGAGTGTGCTCAGAACACCTCTCCCGCCAGCCTCCCCCCCCCACACACACAAGCCCACAGCTGGGCACCCAGCACAAAGCAAGGGAGGGGGTTGCTTGGCTTGTTTTACTTTTTACTTTTCAAAAGGCTTTTTAAAAAGCATTTTCTGCCCCTGTTCCCCATGGTGAGGAAGCAGATGGTTAGTTAAACAAAAGTTAAAAGGTAGAGTGACTAAAATGAAATCCCTGCAAGTTGCATGGGCCCTTTTTAAAGACACCATAATAGAGGCCCAACAGAGTAAAATAACTAAAAAAGAGCCATCGTGGCTTAACAACCATGTAAAAGAAGCAGTGAGAGATAAAAAGACTTCCTTTAAAAAGTGGACGTCAAATCCTAGTGAGGCAAATAGAAAGGAGCATAAACACTGCCAACTTAAGTGCAAGAGTGTAATAAGAAAAGCCAAAGAGGAGTTTGAAGAACGGCTAGCCAAAAACTCCAAAGGTAATAACAAAATGTTTTTTAAGTACATCAGAAGCAGGAAGCCTGCTAAACAACCAGTGGGGCCCCTTGACGATCAAAATACAAAAGGAGCGCTTAAAGACGATAAAGTCATTGCGGAGAAACTAAATGAATTCTTTGCTTCAGTCTTCACGGCTGAGGATGTTAGGAAGATTCCCAAACATGAGCTGGCTTTTGTAGGTGACAAATCTGAGGAACTGTCACAGATTGAAGTGTCACTAGAGGAGGTTTTGGAATTAATTGATAAACTCAACATTAACAAGTCACCGGGACCAGATGGCATTCACCCAAAAGTTCTGAAAGAACTCAAATGTGAAGTTGCGGAACTATTAACTAACGTTTGTAACCTGTCCTTTAAATCGGCTTCGTTACCCAATGATTGCAAGTTAGCTAATGTAATGCCAATATTTAAAAAGGGCGCTAGAGGTGATCCCGGCAATTACAGACCGGTAAGTCTAACGTCGGTACGGGGCAAATTAGTTGAAACAATAGTTAAGAATAAAATTGTCAGACACATAGAAAAACATAAATTATTGAGCAGTAGTCACCATGGTTTCTGTAAAGGGAAATCGTGTCTTACTAATCTATTAGAGTTCTTTGAAGGGGTCTACAAACATGTGGACAAGGGGGGATCCGGTGGACATAGTGTACTTCGATTTCCTGAAAGCCTTTGACAAGGTCCCTCACCAAAGGCTCTTACGTAAATTAAGTTGTCATGGGATAAAAGGGAAGGTCCTTTCATGGATTGAGAACTGGTTAAAAGACAGGGAACAAAGGGTAGGAATTAATGGTAAATTGTCAGAATGGAGAGGGGTAACTAGTGGTGTTCCCCAAGGGTCAGTCCTAGGACCAATCCTATTCAATTTATTCATAAATGATCTGGAGAAAGGGGTAAACAGTGAGGTGGCAAAGTTTACAGATGATACTAAACTACTCAAGATAGTTAAGCAGATTGTGAAGAACTTCAAAAAGCTCTCACAAAACTAAGTGATTGGGCAACAAAATGGCAAATGAAATTTAATATGGATAAATGTAAAGTAATGCACATTGGGAAAAATAACCCCAAATATACATACAATATGATGGGGGCTAATTTAGCTACAACGCGTCAGGAAAAAGATCTTGGAGTCATTGTGGATAGTTCTCTGAAGATGTCCATGCAGTGTGCAGAGGCGATCAAAAAAGCAAACAGGATGTTAGGAATCGTTAAAAAGGGGATAGAGAACAAGACGGAGAATATAGTATTGCCCTTATATAAATCCATGGTACGCCCACATCTCGAATACTGTGTACAGATGTGGTCTCTTCACCTCAAAAAAGATATTCTAGCACTAGAAAAGGTTCAAAAAAGGGCAACTAATATGATTAGGGGTTTGGAGAGGGTCCCATACGAGGAAAGATTAAAGAGGCTAGGACTCTTCAGCTTGGAAAAGAGGAGACTAAGGGGGGATATGACAGAGGTATATAAAGTCATGAGTGACATTGAGAAAGTGGATAAGGAAAAGTTATTTACTTATTCCCATAATACAAGAACTAGAGGTCACCAAATGAAATTAATAGGCAGCAGGTTTAAAACAAATAAAAGAAAGTTCTTCTTCATGCAGCGCACAGTCAACTTGTGGAACTCCTTACCTGAGGAGGTTGTGAAGGCTAGGACTATAACAATGTTTAAAAGGGAACTGGATAAATTCATGGTGGCTAAGTCCATAAATGGCTATTAGCGAGGATGGGTAAAAATGGTGTCCCTAGCCTCTGTTTGTCAGAGGATGGAGATGGATGGCAGGAGGAAGATCACTTGATCATTGCTTGTTAGGTTCACTCCCTCTGGGGCACCTGGCATTGGCCACTGTCGGTAGACAGATACTGGGCTAGATGGACCTTTGGTCTGACCCGATACGGCCATCTTATGTTCTTATGTTTTCCACTGCCCAGGAGACCCAGCCAGGGACTGATGTGCTGGAGCTATGTTGGGAAAAGGAACTGTCTGAATTGCCAAGGCAGGAAGCCAACAATCTACAGCAACATCATTAACCACAAACTCACTCTAAGCATGCTCCAGCCAGAAGAGAAATGGGCAGGAATTCTTGCTGTTCAGCCATGGCCACACATACAGAGATGCACAGCAGTGATGGTGCTGGGCAAGCTGTTCTGAGCAAACAATTGGAAATGATCCTTCCGTTAGAACAGAACCAGAGTGTAGAAAGGCCCCTGTGTTAAGTGGTTGAGGCTGAGGCCTTAGGAAGCTGGCCTACGATACCATAGGGATCTTTCTGTGGAGGTTTGATTCTTGCCAGCTAGGGGAAGCTGGTGTGTGGTGTCTTTGTGGCTGCACTTTCAGTGATGCAGGTTTCTCTATCCCGTTGTACCAGGGTCGTCCTACTAGATTGCCAGCTGCTTTTCAGCTGCAGTGTGGAGACTGTTTGTGTGTGTGGAGAGACAGTGTGTGTGTGTGTTGGGGAAGAGTGAGTGTGTTGAGGTAGGTAGGAGCAGATCATTATTATCCCTACTTGAAAGAGGGAGACGCTCAGGCTGAGAAAGGAGAATTGACTTGTCTTAGGTCACAAAGCCAGTCAATGGCTGAATTGGGAATAGGACCCCCAGAGCCCTGATTTTCAAATTAACCGTCGGATCTTGAATTTCATACATTGAATGACCTCAATAAAGTGCTCTTAGATGAGCTCCAGTCCAACAAGTGTGCACAGCAATTATTCAGCCAGTGTTTTAGGAGAACTGCAATGTTAGAGAGAATCATGAACTGCTCAGAGACCACTAATGCAGAGAAGCAGCAAAATTTGTCAAACATATAACTGGTTATGACTTATTTACTTGGTCTTAAAAGAGAACAACAAGGACCTGAGTCTCCTCCCTGTCAATAACCCCCTGCTCAGCCAATCAGGGTAGAGACTGAGGAGGGGAGGCTGAGGGGTCTCACCAGAGAGCTAAAAGGATGGCCCAGGTCACTGGCGGGGATCACTGCCCCAGCACTACTGCAGCTCCACAGTTTTGGGTGGACCTCCCACAGTGAGAGCTGCCGAGCACTCCCCCGCAACACACACACACACACACACACACACACACACACCTCCTGGTGTTGGGAGGGGAACAGGAGAAAGGACAAAAGAAGCAAGAGAGGAAGAGAAAGGAGCGGGGGGGGATGGAGGAAAAGTTGAAACAAAAAGGACAAACCCTAATGTCCCCAGTGATTCTAAGGGACAAAATCCCAGCTGTGGAATAAAATTCTGCCTCCTTTAGATCATGCTTTCCATGAATTCAACTGTCACCAGAATGATCAGACTGAACAGTTTCAAACCTCGAGGAGGCTCTAACCCTCTAAACAGGGACATCTGTTTTCTAGTAAAATCACTAAAAGGAAGGAGAAAACTCAAAAGAGGTTCCTCCTGGCGCTCACGTCCGTGAACCCGAATACTCTCAGTCCTCAAAGAGAGACCTGGAGAGGGAGACTTGCTGAAGCAAAGCCACAGGGTCTCTGAGGTTTCCCTGGCCCCTCGCCCCTGTCCTGCCTGGCTGATGTCAGCATCTCTCTGTGAGGTCACCACCTCCCCACCACCTTTGGCCAATAGTCTGAGGTCCTGCAAAAGGCCTTTGTGATGTCACTGCCACACCCCTCCCTTGCTGGGCTAAAGAGAGAATCATGAACTGCTCAGAGACAATTAATGCAGAGAAGCAGCACAATCCACTTGGTGATGCAGTCCATAGGAAGGAAACCTAGGACAACATGAAACAACAACATGAAACCTCTCTGAGGCTCTTATCTGCTCCACAGGGACATCTGTCTTCTCATTCAATTAGCAGTGGGAAAGGGGATGCAATGTCTGCCCCCAGCCAGACCACCAACCCCATCAGACACCCTCCCCCGCTGGTGCACCAGGGTCTCCCCCAGACCGACAACAGCTATGAATTAAAACCCCACAGTGTTTGTTGGGGCTACTGGAGATGCTGAAATCTCACTCTTGTCTCTCTCCTCCTGCCTCCACCTCCAAGCCAGGCACTGGGCAGTTCAGTGGGAAGGGATGAACTGATGACAGTGGAGGAAAAAAATCAAAAACCAAAAGTGAAGCCAAAAGCGCAAGCCGGGCAGGCAAGGCAAATCGCAGGCTTCTGCCATAGACTAGTCCTCCCCGCTCTTCCAATAACCCACCCAAACCGCGACACCACAGACCCCACGTTCCTGGTGTAGCTCCACCTTCCAGTGGGGAAGTGGGGAACCAATTACTAACACACACAGCATATTCCTGAGGTGCAGTGCTGGGAGCTGGGGGGATCTGGCGGGCACCTCACTGTGGGATTCACGGGTGGCTCCGGGAGCATCCATGCAATCAAGCCGCTCCACATGCCGTTGTGCCGAGGGATAACAGCGCCTGGAGGGGTTGCTGCTGGTCAGTAGCAGGGCATTGTGGGAGACAGCCCAGGCTGGAGAGGGTTTGGGGGCACAGCGGATCCCATCACAGCATGTCCCCCCAGCACCCACAGGGAATATCGTGCCCCTAGGAGGAGCGTTTGGGCTTTGCTGTGATGTGTCACTTTCCAGCCTGTGCTCTGTCTCTTCTCCTGTGCACACCCATGTCAATCAGGCATTGCTCAGCTGGGCTCTGCAGAGACCGGACTGGCTACACCCCGTGACGGGACTGAGGGGGGGCTGTGCTGAGCGTCACAGGACCTGGTTTCAGCAGCGAGAAAATCCAGGAACAACCGAATTGTTGTTTCACCCACGAAAGCTCATGCTGCAAAAACGTCTGTTAGTCTATAAGGTGCCACAGGATTCTTTGCTGCTTTTACAGGAACAACCCAGTGATCCACTAAGCGGAGTTAGGGGCCTGAACTCCCTGTACGATGCACGGGCGACACAGGCACCTTACAACACAACTCACAACCACCAGCTCCCCAGGCAGGGAGCCAGCCAAGCCCGCCCAGGGAGACACTGACAACGGGGAGGTGTCCTAGCCCTGCCCCTCTCTCACAGATAGGTCCTGTGCTCCCAGCACCCACCTGCCATGTGGGAGAGCCAGGTTCAATTCCCTCTGTCCAGCTGCAGAGAGTAGCTCAGGGACGTGAGTAGCAAGCTCAGGGCAGACTGTTACACACCAGGGCACACCCCATGGGGACTGGGAGCTTCCACCCCCCGAGAGCGAACTCCCCAGGCACACGAACAGCCTGAGCAGGGAGTCACAGACAGTCCCCTTGGGCACTCGGGGCTATCCTGCCACCTAGGCAAGTCTGCCTTTGGGCTAGATCTGTGCCTCAGGGAGGCCTGAGGCCACAGGCATGAGTGGGGCTGCCAGCATCACCCCCGCCCCCCGCCACTGTCCACAAGGGAGAAAGGATTTGAACCAGGGTCCCCCATGTTTCAGGTCAGTGCACGAAGTAGTGTGCCGTGGTGGGGCTCTGTCCAGCTCTCCCTTTGAAGGGGGTTCATTGGGGCTAACTAATGAGCGCGAGTGGGGCAGGGGGATCAGCTCCCCGGTGTGTCCTAATTCCTGCCTCTCAGCTGGGTGCCTGAACTACTGGACACTGTCATCCAAATACCATTGCTAGAAATAAACAATGAAAAGGTGCAGAACTCCAGGGAGCTCAGGACAGGGAGACTAACTCAGGCAATCAGAGCAGCAGATAAGACAAATCTTGAGCTACTCTGAGGCTCCAAGCAGACATGTTACCGAGACGGAAACTGGCCAGGAATTCTTTGAAACAGCATAAACACGTCTAAAAGTATCAGTTTGCTTTACGATGAGGGGATGGGGGGAGGGAGGTTTAAACTATTTCCCTGAATCACATCTCCCTTGGCAGCTCAGTCACCATTTCAGCTAGAGCAGAGCGGTGGAGCCTGGGCACTGGGCCACTCGGGGCCTTTATCACCACAGCCCTGGGGAGCGGGGGCTGAGATGGACCATCCTGCAAGGAACACGAGTCCTTCTACCATCCACCACACCCTGGTTTGGAACTGCTGCTGCCGGCTCACCCCATCTGTGGGAACTTCTATCCCTTCTGCCTCCTCTAGCTGGAGGTTTTCCTTCTGCACCTACCTGGCAGGGCAGCCCCTGTCTGAACCCCTGATCCTCTCCCAGTTTTGTCCCTCTGCCCATCCTGCCCCTCTGATTCCCTTCAGGGGATTTTCCGCCTTTGATTGCAGGGAGCAGATTCTGATGGCGCGTGAGGGCAGCAGCTTGCAGCTGTTACTGAGCATGTGAGAAGAGCATTAGAAGGGAAGACCGGCCAGACTGGGTCAAACCAAAGCTCCATCTAGCCCAGTGTCCTGTCGGTCGATAGCGGCCAGTGCCAGGTGCCCCAGAGGGAATGAACAGACAGGAATCATCCAGTGACCCACCCCCTGTCGCCCAATTCCCAGCTTCTGACAGACAGAGGTTAGGGGCACCATCCCTGCCCACCAGGGTGGGCAGGGATGGTGCCCCTAACCTCTGTCTGTCAGAACAGCCATTGATGGACCTGTCCTCCACAGAAACACAGAATCCTAGACAATTAGGGTTGGAAGAGACCCCAGGAGCTCATCCAGCCTAACCCCCTGCTGAAAGCAGGACCACGAATCTCTCTAGTTTCCTTTTCATCACAGGACCCTGCTCAGGAACAGTGACGTTGCAAGATCTAACAGGAAACAGCTTCAGAAAGAAGGGCAGCTCCTCTTCCTCCTCCCCTCCCGTGGGGACGAGCAGCCCCCAACAGCCTCTCTGCCCCGGCCTCCTTCAACCCATTGCCCCTTCAGCCTCCCCCAACTTCCCCATTGCTCCCTTTAGCCTCCCCAACTTCCCCATTGCTCCCTTTAGCCTCCCCAACTTCCCCATTGCTCCTTTAGCCTCCCCAACTTCCCCATCACCCTCTTCAGCCTCCCACAACTGCCCCAATTGCCCCCTTTAGCCCCCAAATGTCCTGTTCCCCATCTCCCCTTCAGCCTCCTCCAAACTTTTCCTTCCCCATCGCCCCAGTCACCTCCAGCCTCCTGCTGCCCTCTTCAGCCTCCCCAACTTCCCCATCACCCTCTTCAGCCTCCCCAACTTCCCCATTGCTCCTTTAGCCTCCCCAACTTCCCCATCAGCCTCTTCAGCCTCCCACAACTGCCCCAATTGCCCCCTTTAGCGCCCCCAAATGTCCTGTTCCCATCTCCCTTCAGCCTCCTCCAAACTGTTCCTTTCCCCATCGCCCCAGTCACCTCCAGCCTCCTGTTGCCCTCCTCAGCCTCCCCCAACTCCCCCCCCACTGCCCCGGCTCCACCGCTCTCAGGTTCCCTTCCCCAGAACCATCTGCTTCCTCACCATGGGGAACAGGAGCAGAAAATGCTTTTGAAAAAACCTTCTGCAAAGCAAAAAGTAAAACGAGCCAAGCAACCACTTCCCTGGCTTTGTGCTGGGTGCCCAGCTGTGGGCTTGTGTGTGTGTGTGTGTGCGGGGAGGTGGGGCTGTTCTGAGCACACTCCGGTCAGGGAAGGGGCAGAGTTGGCCAAAGGCGCAAGTTGAATCTTTAGCAGAGAATTCCTTTCTCCATTGTGTTAGCTAAGCGTTGCTGTTAAATGTCAGCCGACAAATGCAGCATTTGAAACAATCCGACTCTAAATCCCCTGCCTCTCAGTTGCTGTAGTTCTCACATCCTCTGCTCTTGTGATGTCACCACATGACATAGTGTCTTATTCCCATAGTGTCCTGTAGGTTAGACAGGAATAAGTTTATGAGGTAAAAACTGAAGCATAACTCCATCCCTTCCTCCTTTTGACTTCGGAAAAATAAATCCTGTCGCCTCCCTCAGCCCCAACCCAGCCCCACCGGCGCTGCTGCGGCTTGGAGACAGGTGCCCTCTCATCTGGCCCTGTGCTGCTGTGGGGAGAGAGGGCTGGAGGGGGCAGTTCTTTCTCCCTGGGGCAACCTGCTCCCCAATCTCCTCATTCCCAGCCCCACCCCAGAGCCCTCACCCCCTGCGCCCCTACCCTCTGCTCCAATGCTGAGACCCTCATCGCTAGCCCCACTCCAGAGCCTGCACCCCCAGCCAGAGCCTTCACATCACTGCGCCCCAACCCCCCCCTGAGCCTCTCCCACACTCCAAACCTTTCAGCCTCACCCCTGCCACACACCATCCATGTGCAGAATGAATTTTGTAAGAAGCGCAATATGCAGGTGATGTGTCACACCTCACCTCCATATTTGTGCCCAAAACAAAATTCATTCCACACATGGACATAACAAATTAGAGGAAACACTGCTCCTGACTTTCAGCCTCTCTTGAATTTCACACATTGAGTGATCAGAATAAAGTGCCCTCAAGTGAGCTAGAGACCAACAGTGGTTCATAGTAATTATTCAGCAAGTATTTTAGAAGACCTAGGACATTATTGAAAATCAAGACCTGCCAAGAGACAATTAATGGAGAGAAGCAGCAAGATTTATTCCATACATTGGATTGGTTGTGACTTATTTGCCTGATTTGAAAAGAGACCAAACTGACCTGTCTCCTTGGTGTCGATAGCCCCCTGCTCAGCCAATCAGCACTGAGACTCTGAGGGGCAGGAGGCTGAGGGGTCTCACCAGATGTCCCAAAGGACGGCCCAGGACACCATCAGAGGGGATCACTCTCAGACCCAGACCCACCTCTTGGTGAGGACCTCCCGCAATGAGAGCAATACCCCTCCCCTGCCCGCACTCCAGACCCGTCCCTCCTAGGTAGAGGGAGGGAAGCTGGAAAAGGGAAAAAAGAAGCAAGAGAAGAGGAGGGAGGAAAGAGGAAAAGATAAACCAAAAAGGATACACCCCAATGTCCCCAGGGATTCCAATCATCAAAACCTAGGGAGGAAATCAAATTCTGCCACCTGAAGCCAGTGCTGTCTGGGCCTAGAATGCTGCCTGCGCCAGGTGGATCAGACGGAACAGGTTCCAAACCTCTCTGAGCCTCTTACCTTCTCAAAGGGAAGTTTGTTTTCAGCACAATCAGTGGGTGGAAAGGAGAAAACTCCACAGAGGTTCCTCCTCATGCTCACAACTCTGAATCCTAATTCTCTCTCAGCCCTCGAGGAGAGACCTCGCGAAGGAGACTTGCGGCAGCAAAGCCGGGAGGTCTCAGAGACTGGCCTGGCCCTGCGCCTCTGTCCTGCCCGGCTGATGTCGGGTCTCTCTCTCTCTGAGGTCACCCTCCCCACCACCTTTGCCCAATAGGCCGAGGTCCTGCAAAAGGCCTTTGTGATTTCACTGCCACACCCACCCTCCTCAAAGCTGATGTCCTGCCCTGGCCAGACTCGTTGGGTGTTTGATTTGTTTCCTGGATCTGGGGTTGCCAACTTTCTGACCCCACAAAACCGAACACCCTCATCCCGCCCCTTCACCGAGGTCCCGGCCCGCTCAATCCATCTCCTCCGTCGCCGCTCTCCCCACGCTCACTCACTCGCTCGTTTTCACCAGGCTGAGGAGGGCTGGGAGGGTCCTTTCAACTGGGTGTTGTTGGTTCAGACCTGGGAAGGAGGCTGCCTGCCAAACACCTTTGAGAGGCGCCGTCCCTCCTGTCAGAAAATCATCTCCTCCTTCAGTTCAGTCACGGCCTGAATTGTTCCTTATCCCAGCAGAGCCGGAGGATTGAAAGCAGCAACGTCAAACCCCTGTGCAGCTAACAGGAATGGACACAGACACTCCCTTGTATCTGAACAGATATTTAGTTTTACTCTTGGTAAACTACAAGGCTAAAGGGACAGGCAGTGGCACCAGATCTAAGGAATGAAACACAACACAATCATCATCGTTATGCCCATCGCTGCCCCTTTATTCTTCCACTGTCTCTCTCCCACCACCGTCGCCCTCTCTCAGTTCAGTGACAGTGCCACACTCATGCTTCCGACACACAAAGACTCACACACACACCTTGCACGCAAAACCTCACCAAGGAGTCAGATGCACCTGTTGGTTCCCTGCACCCTGCTGTACAGAATCCAATCACAAGGAAAGCTTGTTGGCCCAGAGCTGGCGGGGAGCCTGGGGCTGGAGTATTTAACCTACAGTGACGGCACTCACAGGAAAGATGCTGAACGAGTGCAAGTTAAACATTGGTAGCTCCGGTTCCAGTCCCCTCACAGGTCAGTCCATCCCTCCAGGAAAGGGGCACATCTGAATTCCCAGCTGGCTCAGTCTAGCTGCGTAGTTCTTCTTTACACCCAGTCAGGTCTGAGGCCTGTTCCGCACCCTGTGTTTGAGGAAACCGTCATAACCAACTCTCTGCAATAGCAAAAGCAGGAGGCCGTGTTATTGCTCCTGCCCCAGCACAGACAGACAACGAGGGAAATGGTCTGTGTTGGAGGGTGGGGCTCCTGCCCTGGCCAAAGACCAGCACCTCCCTTTGCCCTTTGTCACTGTGAAGCTTTTCTTTCAGCAGCGAGCCCTAGAGCTCAGTTGCTGGAGCGCTGTGTTTGTCACTGACGGTCGGGGAGCTCCACCATCACTGGGCTCTTCTGCCAGGAAGTCCAACGAAAGGATTGATTTCCTCATGTGACACTCCTGGGCTTGTCTGAGGGGTATCCACATTGCACACTGAGCCTGTCTCTGCATGGCCTGGGCTTGGTGACTTGTATTGCCAAGCTGGTGTTTGAGCATCCAGACTGCAGTGGAAACTCAGGCCTCAGGCTGTGTCCATCCTTCTGCAGTAAGTCGTCCTAAGTGACGCTGCTCCAGCTACGGGACTAACACAGCTGGATTCGAGGTAGCTTAGGTCGACTTACTGCTGTGTCTACGCTGTGCTGGGCCGACGGGAGACTTACCTTACTCCTGTCATTCCCGGTGTAGTCCCAGAGTCGCCCGGAGAGCACTCTGCTGTCAATTTAGTGGGTCTTCACTAGACCCCACTAAACCGACTTGGGTGCATCGATCGCATCAAACAGCCTCACAGCTGTGCTGTGCATCCACCCTGCACTGCTCAGCCCCGAGTCAGAAATTCAGCTCCTGTGGGGTGTGTCACCCTCCACAGCTGAAGATGCTCCCGAGTCCCCAGTGATTTCTGCGATAACTTGTCTCCAGCCTGTTTGGGTCCATACGCCCGCGGGAGGCTGGGAGTGGTCTAGGGACAAGCTCTGGTTGCTCAGGCCTGTCAGGAAGGCGAGCCCGGGAACATTGACACTCTGGAGATCCTCAGTGGAAGCACAGGCGGTTGGTAACAGGTGGGGCCCTGGCACAGCTGCCGCCAACCAGGCCCTGGATGCCTGGGCCCTGGTGCCCAGCCTGTGCTCCATCTCCTCCTGTATCTGCTTCCCCTTCTCCCATCCCCATCGCCCACTGCTGCCTGGCTGAGTCCCCTCTCCTCCACTGCACCCCCTCTCTGGGGTCCTCACCACTCACCGTGGCCTCCTCTCCTCCACCCTCCCCGTGGACTCATGGGTCAGCCCTGGGGCTGGTCAACGAGAGCTGAGGATTACAGTGGGCGAGAAGCCGGCTATGAGTCAGCAGTGTGCCCTTCTTGCCAAGAAGCCTAGCGGCATATTGGGCTGCGTTAGTAGGAGCATTGCCAGCAGATCGAGGGAGGTGATTATTCCGCTCTATTGGGCACTGGTGAGGCCATATCTGGACATCTGGAGTATTGCCTGGTTTGGGGCCAACCCACTACAGAAAGGGTGTGGACAAATTGGAGAGGGTCCAGCTGACGACAAGGAAAATGACCAGGGGGCTGGAGCTTATTTAGTCTGCAGAAGAGGACAGCGAGGGGGGATTTAATAGCAGCCTTCAATAGGGTGACCAGACAGCAATTGTGAAAATCGGGACGGGGTGGGGGTAATAGGAGCCTATACAAGAAAAGGACCTAAAATCGGGACTATCCCTATAAAATCGGGATATCTGGTAACCCTAGCCTTCAGCTACCTGAAAGGGGCCGGGCGTCCAAAGAGGAGGGAGCTCAGCTGTTCTCAGTGGTGGCAGATGACAGAACAAGGAGCAATGGTCTCAAGTTGCAGTGGGGGAGGTCTAGGTTGAATATTAGGAAACACTATTTCACTAGGAGGGTGGTGAAGCACTGGGATGGGTTCCTAGGAGGTGGTGGAATCTCCTTCCTTAGAGGTTTTGAAGGCCCGGCTTGACAAAACCCTGGCCGGGATGATTTAGTTGGTGTTGGTCCTGCCATGGGCAGGGGTTGGACTGATACCTCCTGAAGTCCTTTTCAACCTCATCTTCTCTGAGTCTGTCAGTCCTTTGTCCATCCTCAGTAGGCACCAACTTCCCTCTGGCCAGTGGGTGCTCAACTCCTGCTCTGCCCCAGGCCCTCCCCACTCCACCTCTTCCCCAAAGCACCACCCCACCTTTCCCTGGTCTGCCCTGCCGCACCCCCAAATCAAACCCCTTCAGGAAAATAATAGTAGAGGAAGCAATAGTGGATGGGAACCTAGAAGGCAGTGACCATGAGATGGTCGAGTTCAGGATCCTGACACAAGGAAGAAAGGAGAGACCCTGGACTTCAGAAAAGCAGACTTTGACTCCTCAGGAAGCTGATGGGCAGGATCCTGGGAGAATAACATGACGGGAAAGGAGTCGAGGAAATACTTTAAAAGTATTTTAAAGAATCCTTATTGAGGTTGCAGGAACAAACCATCCTGATGTGTAGGAAGAAAAGTAAATATGGCAGGCGACCAGCTTGGCTTAACAGTGAAAACACAAAAACAGCTTACAAGAAGTGGAAGATTGGACAAATACAAATACCCTACAAAGACCTTGTGAGCTCTCCAAGTTCAGGATTGTTCTCTGCAGATGTGGAACCATTATGGCAGATGTCACTCAAGGCTTCCCATCTATTCTGACTGACAACTGGAAACAGGTCCCTCCCCAATCTCACTTTCTCCTGAATGATCTCATAAGATACAGACCAAAACTGATCACTTCCTCTCCTCTGGGGAAGGATTTGGGAAAATCAGATCCTGATAGGTTTGATCTCTCCTGCACATATTTTGGTTTGTTCATCCCTTTCCATTCCTCTCTCTGAGATTCCTTTCTCTCCAGCATAGGGAGTGACCTATGTCTGGATTGTTCTATCTGCCATCAGGTGATGGGATGGTGAGTGAGAATGAGGAGGAGAAACCCCAGCAGGAAGATGCTGAACAAGTAGAACCACGTGGAACATTATCAGGAAGATCCAAAGGAATGTGTATGGGAGTTGTGCACTCCCAGAAAAAGCAAAAGCCTGTGAGACTCAGCACAGGCCAGAGGAAAACTTCAGTAGCCACTCAGACCTTATTACATGCAAGAGAATCAACCTGGAAGAGACACGCTACAGATGCCATAAGTGTGGGAAAAGCTTCAATCGGAGCTCAACTCTTCTCACACATTGGAGAACCCACACTGGAGAGAAACCCTACATGTGCTCTGAGTGCGGGAAAAGCTTAATTCGAGCTCTGCCCTGATCACACATCGGAGAATCCACACAGGTGAGAAACCTTATGGATGCTCTGAGTGTGGGAAACACTTCAGTCAGAGGCCACACCTACCACACATCAGACAATCCACACGGGCGAGAAACCTTATGAATGCTCTGAGTGTGGGAAACGCTTCATTGATAGTTCAACCTCATCTCATATCATAGAATCCACACAGGAGAGACGCCTTACACATGCGCTGAATGCGGGAAAAGCTTCAATCAGAGCTCAAACCTTATCAAACATAGGAGAATCCACACAGGTGAGAAACCTCATGGATGCTCTGAGTGTGGGAAACACTTCATTCATCGTTCAGCCCTCATCTCACATCAGAGAATCCACACAGGAGAGAAGCCCCACATATGCTCAGAGTGCGGGGAAAGCTTCAATCAGAACTCTACCCTGATTGCACATCAGAGAATCCACACAGGAGAGAGACGCTACACATGCTCTGAGTGTGGGAAAAGTTTCAATCAGAGCTCAAACCTTATTAAACATCAGAAAATCCACATGGGGTATGTCTACACTACTGGATTATTCCGATTTTACAGAGACCGATTTTTGGAAACATTGTATAAAGTCGAGTGCACGTGGCCACACTAAGCACATTAATTCAGCGGTGTGCATCCATGTACCGAAGCTAGCGTCGAATTCTGGAGCGTTGCAATGTGCGTAGCTATCCCATAGTTCCCATAGTCTCTTCTGCCCATTGGAATTCTGGGTTGAGATACCAATGAATGATGAGATACCAATGAGTGTCGCAGGTGATTCTGGGTAAATGTCATCAGACAATCCTCCCTCCGTGAAAGCAATGGCAGACAATTATTTCACACCCTTTTCCCTGGATTGCCCAGGCAGATGCCATAGCACGGCAACCATGGAGCCCATTCAGCCTTTTTTCACTGTCACCGTATGTCTACTGGATGTTGCTAACAGATGCGGTACTGCAGCGCTACACAGCATCATCCCCTTGCCTTTTGCAAATTAGCCAAGAGGGTGACCAGCTCTACTGTACCGTCTGCTGCATTGCAAGTTGACAATGACTGTTACCAGTCATACTGTACCGTCTGCTGCTGTCATGGGTGCTCCTGGCCGGCCTCGGTGAGGTCAGCTGGGGGCGCATGGACAAAATGGGAATGACTCCTGAGGTCATTCTCTTCTTCAAGTTTTGTCTAAAGGAGAGTCAGTCCTGCCTAGAATATCAGGCAAGCCTACTAAAAACCAGAGAGGCAAATGGCCGCTCCAGATCAGAGCCCCAGATATCCCGCAGAAATGATGCGCTGCATGCCATTCTAGGGGTGCCCTGCAACAATCCCACCCATTGCTTCCTCCTCCCCACCCTCCTGGGCTACCGTGGTAGTTATCCCCATTTCTGTGATGAAGTTATAAAGAATGCATGAATTTGAAACAACACTGACTTTATTGCCTCTGCAAGCAGAGATCAAAGGAGGAGGGGAGGGCAGCCTCCAGCTGCTATGATATTCCAGGCAGGAGTGAATCTTCAGGAGACAAAACTTAAAGAAGAGAATGACCTGGGGAATCATTCTCATTTTCGCCCAGGCGCTCGGCCGACCTCACCGAGGCCGCCAGGAGCAATCAGGGACGACGATGACGGAGATCAGTCATGCTGCACCATCTGCAAGGGAAGGGAAGGGAAGGGGATGCTGCTGTGTAGCACTGCAGCACCGCATCTGCCAGCAGCATCCAGTAGACATACGGTGACATTGAAAAAGGCGGAAATAATTTTTTCCCTTGGTTTCACAGAGGAGGGTTGGGGGCTGATGACATATACCCTGAACCACCCGCAACAATGTTTTTGACACTTCAGGCTTTGGAAGCTCAGCCAAGAATTCAAATGGTTTTCGGACAGTGCGGAACTGTGGGATAGCTACAGTCGTCAGTCGCTCCTCCTCCGTGAGCGCCCATTTCATTCTTTGGCTTTCTGTTACGCTTGTCTCAGCTCCTAAGTTTCACGCAGCACTGGGCCGAGTTCCTGTTGTGGCCTCTGTCCATCATGGCCTTGGAGATTTTTTCAAATGTTTTGGCATTTTGTCTTTTGGAACGGAGTTCTCGTAGAATAGATTCATCTCCCATACAGAGATCAGATTCAGTATCTCCCGTGACGGTCCATGATGGAGCTCTTTTTGATTCTGGGACTGAATGGTCACCTGTGCTGATCAGTGCTCCACGCTGGGCAAATAGGAAATTAAATTCAAAAGTTCCTGGGGCTTTTCCTATCTACCTGGCCAGTGCATCCGAGTTCAGATTGCTGTCCAGAGCGGTCACAATGGTGCACTGTGGGATAGCGCCCGGAGGCCAATACCGCTAGATTGCAGCCACACTAACTCTAATTCGAAATGGCAAAACTGATTTCAGCGCTACTCCTCATCAGGAGGAGTGCAGCTATCGATATTAAGAGCCCTTTATATCAAAATAAAGGATTTCATTGTGTGGACGGGTGCAGCGTTAATTTGGTTTAAAACACTGCTATATTCGATATAAACTCGTAGTGTAGACCAGGAAGGAAGGAAAACCTTCAATCAGAGCTCAAGCCTTATTAGACATCAGAAAATTCACATGAGAGAGAACTGTAATAAATGCCTTGACTAGGGTTGGCCAAAGATTTTTTTAAAATCACATTTGTTAATTCCCACAAAGTGATCTTCACATCATCTTCACCGTGGTCTCTCAGCTCCTGCAGATGGGTTGCCTGCTTCTGCCTTTGCAGCTGACCCTTCTTTGGGGTCAATCCTGCGTTCTTTCTATCAACTTTTTCCTTTGAGTCGTAGGAGTGTGTGTCCCTCCAGCTAGGAATGTTCATCAGCTCCAGGTGGGGGGAGAGAGAGGTTTGATCCCAACAAGCTACACTGAGGCAAAAACTACCTGGGCCTTCCATCCACTAGGGCTGCACATGGTGTTGGCTGCCTGCTAGTGACCTTGGTGTAAAAAGACAGTTATAGTTGTAGTGCAGCTGCAGCTGCAGCCCAGGTGCAGTGGTTGGCATTAGCTTTCCTTTGACCTGACCTAAACTCCATCACTTTTCCTAGTCTAAACAAACCCTGAGCATTACGGTTATACTGTTCCCCATTTCAAAGCAATTGTTAGTCATCAACAAATTGTTTCGTTCCCAGTTGCTCTGATGTTGCTTCAGGTTGTGCTGAGAACAAATTGTTACTACCACTTTTCTCACTTAAAATATATTGAACTATAACAAAGAGATGGAACTGGGAGAGAGAGCTCAGTGGTTTGAGCATTGGCCTGCTAAACCTAGGGTTGCGAGTTCAGCCTTGAAGGGACGATTTGGGGCAAAAATCTGGGGATTGGTCCTGCTTTGAGCAGGGGTTGAATTCAATGACCTCTTGAGGTCCCTTCTAACCCTGATATTCTATGAACAGGGCAGGATAGGGGAAAATGTCACTTCACCCTCTCTAACAACAGAAGAAGCTAGGTAAGTCAGAGGGCTTCCTATCACCATCCAAACCATTCAGTTGGGAAGGTCAATATATTTTCTAAAGGGCTGTGAAGATTCCCTGGTAAATGACTTGGAACTAAGGTTAGGGGGTTGTTACAGGAGTGGGTGGGTGAGATTCTGTGGCCTGCATTGTGCAGGAGGTCAGACTAGATGATCATAATGGTCCCTTCTGACCTTAAACTCTATGAGACTATAAGATACCCATGCATTTGGCCCCAAAGCAGTTGTGGCCCAGGCCCTGCAGGAGGTTGCTCAGACGAGATCTCCTTCCTAATCAGGTGCGGGTTGCCTGTTATTTGGGAAATGCAATTCCCATCTAGGTAGGGAAGGGGAAAATGGAAGTGATGTTTCTGTTCAGTCACCCCTGGGCGATGCTGCAAATATGTAGAAAATGAAATCCGTGTTGAATGTGATATAGCTGCAGAAAGAGACCTATTTTCCATAGATACCTGACATTTGGTGTTTTACAAGGATTCTAAGCCACACCTGAATTTAGTCCCTAATTTAAATCTGTGCCACCAGATTAAAGAAATAAAGGGCATATTTGGGGGAGGGGAGGAGTTATACTTCACTATTGCTACTGATCTTTTATGTGCTTGGTGAAGAATTCTACACCAGAGAAGTATAAAATTACTCCAAGAAAAGTCAAAGGTTTGACAAGGACTCAGGTAGAAATCGCATGTACTAGTGGTTGATTTTTCGCCCCAGTGATGGAAGCTATGGTGACCTGTGGCCCAGGTAAACTATTTTTAGAATGCTGCTCCCTAGTTAAGTGGCATTGGTCTCACTCCTAAAGGATGCCATTATTAAATTGGGAACAACTGTCTTTACCATTTGGATCCAAAGTTTCATGAAGCACAGAGAGAAACATCTGATTGCTTCAGAGCCAATCCATGCCTATGGGTCCCAATCTGGCTGCCTTGTTGGACAAGAAGCAGTTCCATGCTGGGCAAATTATGGTAGCTAATGAGGGAATGTATCAGATTCCAAGTTCAGACTGCAGGATACATGAATGCTGAGTCCTGACTCTGTGGTTTGGTCTCTTAGTTTTGCTATTAAGTCTTATGCATTTGTATCACTTCTCCACCTGTTGCTACTCTGAAAGATTAGAAAATGTGATAATAGAACACAGGTGTTTTTTCTCATGATGCAGCCTTCCCACGTAGCGTGAGAGCCCTTCCACCTACACTTATGGGCGAAATGAACTCACATAAATGGAAGGCTCCTAGGTTATTGTAGAATGTGACTTCACACAAAACTCAATGGTGGAAATGGGAATTAAGAGAAAACTGCCCTATAGGTTTATATTTTGTAATCTTTGAATAAGTTGTTACCAGTGACAATGAAATTAAACATGAAGTTAATTAGTGTAAAGTAAGAGGCTGATTATGTGATAACTTTCAGTGTTACTATATAATTCAGGTTTTCTTCTAGTTCTCTCCCGGCCCTCCTACTATATTGGAAATGGTGGCTAATCCTGAAAAGTAAAACCTCACTCCAAATGTATTAGAGCGGTGTAACATGTGTGAGAAATAGCATGTATGAAAATAGAGCCCCAGTGTAGACTGTAATTATTTCTCTTTCAAATGGAATTTACTTTGATAAACTTTAAAATAAATATTCTGTGAAGAGGAAAATTGCTTGAGTCAAGATGTGTAACCTTCTACCGAGTTAGAGGGTAACAGCCACAGAGTCCCCAATTTGCTTGTTTGCTAAACAAAGACACATCGGGCGGAGAGGTCAGAATTTAAAATGGTGATGGATGCAGGATGATTGATTTTTGCAACCAGTTATTTTTATGGGTGCTGAGACTGTTTTTCCTTTTGAGGAGGCAGCTGTTAGAGCCCAGCTGCTTAACCTCAGGCCTGGCCATGGAAACCTCCCGTAACTGGCCTTTGTTTCTTTCACATTTGATACCTTTGGGGTTCACACGTCCACACTGCATGTGGTTTACGGCAGCAGATACTTTGAGAAAACTGCCGGCTCAGTCGGGCTGTTCCAAACTGACGTTGGCCCAAACTCTGCCTCACTTCATCTAGAGTGGGACATGTCTGTATCGAAGGATTGGTTCACACCTGATTTGCCCAGACACCTCGCAGGAGGTGTGGTAAGATGGGGTAAGCTGGAATCTACAACGATAAAGTAAAAGGTAAGGGTGGGAGTCCTTCAGCTTTCAGCTCAACAAGCGTGTTCTGTTCATTCTCTCTGAAGCATCTGGCACTGGTCACTCAGGCAGCACACTGGGCCAGATGGCCCATTGGTTTGACCTAGTATGACCTGTCTTGTGTTCTTATGTAAGTCATCTAAGGGAGACTGACTTCCAGGATCCCAGGACTGATCCTCTGGGGAATGAAGCACAACAGTGACAGGCTGTGCAGCCTGCACTAGTCTCCTGTACCTGAAAAGCCTGCTAGCCCGAAGTGCTGGGCCAGCTATGCCAGTACCTGGTTCCTCAACTGCAGCTACAGGTCCTGCTCCATGTGACTCCAAAGCCAAAGAGCTGCAGAGATCCACCCCTCATAATCTTTGCCATTTATTTTCCTTTTTCTATTATTAGTGATGCAATAGTGAAATCTAAGGAGAAAACTAATTCACTTTGAGGCTGTGGGCTAAATATAAGCAATAATTTGGTTTCGGTATTGAAATGTTCAGCTCTCCAAATCTGGGATGCACTGCCTGGGTGAAAACCTCTGATTGGGGTTTTGGTACCACTAAATATGCACCTGCCTCCTTGGGTTGCTGTTCTAGGATTTATAAGGGTTGATTTTCTGCTGTATTCTTCTGATGGTTTGACTAAATTGATGACTTGATTCCAACGCAATATCCTAGTTAACTCGTTGATTTACTGATTTGACCTGAACTTTATCACTGCATTGTTTAACCCTTCATTAGCTAGTCGTTTAGCCTTAGCGATGTATGTTCTTGGTTGTATTTGTTCATGTTAATAAAACATGAAACTGGGATACTGAGTCATTTCTTTCAATAAGCAACAAGGGCTGGAACTGTGGAGAATGTGAACGGAGATCAGACATTGGACGTCTGAGCCTTATCAGATTCATCTAAATTAACACTGTGTTTCCCAAAGGGGAGCAATGGAGGGGCATCTATCTTAGCTCCAGCTGCGGCCGGGTGGGGAGGGAGAGCTCAGACCATCACAAGGAAAATAAGCTCCCCTACCCAGGCTTTCAGGAATTTGGGGAGGGGTGCAGTGTGTCTGAGTGAGGAGAGATCAGTGAGGTGGGGCTGATCTGAGTAGGGGTCAGGGGTCTTGCTCTGCAGCCACTCTCATGGCCCTGCCCAATCCTTACCCCAGTCTGATTTGCCCAGGGGTTGGGCCTTGTCAGGCCAAGATGGGGTTGGAGCTCTGGTTGGAAGGGCTGTAAAAGGTAGTGAACAGTTTGTAGATTTCAGCCAGCAGGGTGTTGGTAGAGTAAATGTGTGTGTGTTAAAGGGACGCTGCTGACAGAGGACAGGATGAAGGTGGTGCAGGCAACTGTAACTGCGTCTCCTGATTTTCAGAAGTTTGAGTGTAGCGGCTGCAGAGGTTCTGCAAGGGGCTGATATTGCTCCAGCCAATCTTAACTCTGCATTAAGGAAGGGTTTTGCCCTTTAATGATTAATTCTCCTCAGTACTAACTGGGCTCTGAGGCTGACCCCAAGCTAAATGCTTAGAAAGAAAACAATGAAAATATCAACTGTCCATGACTCGTTTAAAACAAATCCTGTCCCTCCTGTCTGCACTGGCAATGATGAGAGGAAACCAAGCCAAGTGATTCATTGCCTCGGGAGAAGTTTAACCACTTCCATTCTCTGTATCTTTACTGTAACGGAAAGGAACAAGAAAAGCAAATGGAGTTCACAGAGAAAAAGTGGCAGATTTCTTTTCTCTCCAAAGCTCTGAGAGCAAACCCTGTTCTCCACATGACCCTCTTCTTTATATTTAACTCTCCCCATTGGGCTGGATTACTGCTAGTAGCACATCCTCGCTCTGCTTCCTTCAGCATCTCAGTGTGATTACGATTAGATGAGTAATGTCCGTCCTTTCCCTTCAACCTGCAAAGGAAACTTCTGCTTCACCACACCAGCTAACAAGAAGTCATGAAAGCAGTTTCCTTGGGAATTCCAGTCCTTGTATTACCACCAAAAACACTAGACTGAGAAATGAGTGGTTCTTTAAAATCAATGTCTTCAACTAAGGCCTGGTCTACACTAGGTGGGGTGTCGATCTAGACGCAACTTCAGCTACGTGAATAGCGTAGCTGAAGTCGAAGTACCTTAGCTAGAATTACTTACCCGTCCTCACGGGCGCTGATCGACGCCCACGGCTCCCCGTCGACTCCGCTACCGCCACTCACTCTGGTGGAGTTCCGGAGTCGACGGAGCGTGTTCGGGGTTCAATATCGCATCTAGATGAGACGCGATATATCGAACTCCGAGAAATCGATTGCTACCCGCCAATCTGGCGGGGAGTGAAGACACCCTAAGAGGCTATATTCTGATCTCACAGGACCAGCCGCCCACCCAGGTCAATATATAACTTAGATATTTCCCCAAAATCACATTGATGCCAATCCTTCAGTATCTAAATGCTAAAGGTTTATTTATAAAAAGAAAGAAAGAAAGAAAGAAAGAAAGAAAGAAAGAAAGAAAGAAAGAAAGAAAGGTGAGAATTAAAATTGGTTAAAGGAATCAAATACAATAATTGCAAAGTTCTTGGTTCAGGCTTATAGCAGTGATAGAATAAACTGCTGGCTTGATAAGTCTTTGGGTGCTTCCAAGTCACTGGAAGTTCCTCTCCCTTGGTTAGATGCTCCCATTAGTATAAGTCAGTGTCCAAACTACGCCCGCGGGCCAACTGCCCGCGGGTCAGTTTTTATTGGCCCGCAGCAAATTCTGAAAATATAATTGAATATGGCCCGCACATGGCGCTTGAGCTCAACTCTGTTGCACTTCTCAGTTTCAACACTAGATGGAGCCAGTCACAGAAAAGGTGCTTCTCCACTAAACAACATTAAGCAAAGAAAATAGTTACCACGAGTCACCAGAAATGGCAGCACCGAAGAAACGCAAGATAGCAAGTGAGTGTAGAACAGGGGTGGGCAAACTATGGCCTGCAGGCCACATCCGACCCGCGGGACCGTCCTGCTGAGCCCCCGAGCTTCTAGCCCGAGACGCTCGCCCAAGGCCCCTCCCACACTGTTCCCCCTCGCCCACAGCCTCAGCTCGCTGCCGCTCCACTGCCGGAGCCGGCACAAGGGAGCAGGGTGGGTTGGATAGAGGGCAGGAGAGTCCGGGTGGTGGTCAGGGGCGGGGTGTGGATAGGGGTTGGGGGAACAGGGGTTGAATGGGGCAGGGGTCCCGGGGGATAGTCAGGAAGGAGGGGGGTTGGATGGGGTGGCAGGGGCAGTGAGGGGCAGGGTTCTGGGGGCAGTCGGGGACAGGGAGAAGGGGTGGGTGGATGGGGCAGGGGTCCCGGGGGTAGTCAGGAAGGAGGGGGTTGGGTGGGGTGGCAGGGGCAGTGAGGGGCAGGGGTTCTGGGGCAGTCAGACAGGGAGAAGGGGTGTGGATGGGGCAGGGTCCCGGGAGGGCCGTCAGGAATGAGAGGAGGGGTTGGATGGGGCGGCAGGGGCCCAGGGGCAGTCAGGGGACAGGGAGCAGGTGTGTGTGGATGGGGCAGGGGTCCCAGAGGGACCATCAGGAATGGGGCAGTTGGATGGGGCAGGAGTGCTGGCCGGGGTGGTAGATAGGAGGTGGGGCTGGGCCATGACCCTCCCTAACCGGCCCTCCATACAATTTACGAAACCCGATGCGGCCCTCAAGCCAAAAAGTTTGCCCGCCCTGGTATAAGTCCATAGTCCAGATGTTTGAGCAGGAAAGAGGCTGGAGCAGGCTAGAGGCACAGTGGAGATGTTTCCAGGCCTCTTTAACTTCTGCCATATGAAGGGAAACCCATTGTTTCAAAGTCCTCAGCACAGCTAGTGGAAAATCACAGGTGAAAGATGGGAGCTTGGAGTCACATGGGCAAGTCCCTGTCCATGCCCCATTTTGCTCAGTCATTGCAGGATGGATACTTTGCAGGATACGTCAGATAGAACATTCACAGAAAAGTCCGTTCAGTGTAGATGGGTGCCTCCCATGGTCCATTGTGAATTAAGTGTCCGCTCGATGGGCCACTCACTGGCTAACAGCTCACTTCAGCGGATGCATAGAATGGAACACAGAAAGAAGATATTTATACATACAGAGACCGTGAAAAGGTGGAAGTAGCCATACCAACTCTAAGCGGCCAATCAACTGAGATGAGCAATCATCAGCAGGAGAAAAACCTTTGAAGTGATAATCAAGATGACCCACAGAAGGTGTGAGGATACTTAACGTGGAGAAATAGATTCAATTAGTGCAATGACCCAACCATTCCCAGTCTCTGTTTAAAACCCTGCCCCATCCACCCACCCCTTCTCCCTGTCCCCGACTGCCCCCAGAACCCCTGCCCTCACTGCCCCCTGCCACCCCATCCAACCCCTCCTTTCTGACTATCCCCGGGACCCCTGCCCCATTCAACCCCTGTTCCCCAACCCCTATCCACACCCCGCCCCTGACCACCACCCCGGACTCTCCTGCCTCTATCCAACCCACCCTGCTCCCTGCCTCCTTACCGTGCTGCCTGGAGCACCAGTGGCTGGCAGTGTTACAGCCGCGCCACCCGGCTGGAGCCGGGACATGCCACCACCGCCACCGCGCAGCTCAGAGCACTGGGTCAGGCCGGCTCTGCAGCTGCACTGCCCAAGGAGCTCACAGCAGAGCCTTGTGCCGGCCCGGCAGTGGAGCGAGCGAGCGAGCTGAGGCTGTGGGCGAGGGGAACAGTGTGGAGGGGGCCTTGGGCGAGCGTCTCGGCTAGAAGCTCGGGGGCTCAGCAGGACGGTCCCGCGGGTCGGATGTGGCCTGCAGGCCATAGTTTGCCCACCCCTGTTCTACACTCACTTGCTATCTTGCGTTTCTTCGGTGCTGCCATTTCTGGTGACTCGTGGTAACTATTTTTCTTTGCTTAATGTTGTTTAGTGGAGAAGCACCTTTCTGTGACTGGCTCCATCTAGTGTTGAAACTGAGAAGTGCAACAGAGTTGAGCTCAAGCGCCATGTGCGGCCATATTCAATTATATTTTCAGAATTTGCTGCGGGCCAATAAAACTGACCCGCTGGCCGCAGTTGGCCCTCGGGCCGTAGTTTGGACACCCTGACTTATACTAATGGGAGCATCTAACCAAGGGAGAGGAACTTCCAGTGACTTGAAGCACCCAAAGACTTATCAAGCCAGCAGTTTATTCTATCACTGCTATAAGCCTGAACCAAGAACTTTGCAATTATTGTATTTGATTCCTTTAACCACTTTTAATTCTCACCTTTCTTTCTTTCTTTCTTTCTTTGTTTCTTTCTTTCTTTCTTTCTTTCTTTCTTTCTTTTATAAATAAACCTTTAGCATTTAGATACTGAAGGATTGGCATCAATGTGATTTTGGGGAAATATCTAAGTTATATATTGACCTGGGTGGGCGGCTGGTCCTGTGAGATCAGAATATAGCCTCTTAGGGTGTCTTCACTCCCGCCAGATTGGCGGGTAGCAATCGATTTCTCGGAGTTCGATATATCGCGCCTCATCTAGATGCGATATTGAACCCCGAACACGCCCCGTCGACTCCGAACTCCACCAGAGTGAGTGGCGGGAGCGGAGGCGACGGGGGAGCCATGGACGCCGCTCCCGCGCCGTGAGGACGGGTAAGTAATTCTAGCTAAGGTACTTCGACTTCAGCTACGCTATTCACGTAGCTGAAGTTGCGTACCTTAGATCGACACCCCCCCCCACCTAGTGTAGACCAGGCCTTAGTTGAAGACATTGATTTTAAAGAACCACTCATTTCTCAGTCTAGTGTTTTTGGTGGTAATACAAGGACTGGAATTCCCAAGGAAACTGCTTTCATGACTTCTTGTTAGCTGGTGTGGTGAAGCAGAAGTTTCCTTTGCAGGTTGAAGGGGAAAGGACGGACATTACTCATCTAATCGTAATCACACTGAGATGCTGAAGGAAGCAGAGCGAGGATGTGCTACTAGCAGTAATCCAGCCCAATGGGGAGGAGTTAAATATAAAGAAGAGGGTCATGTGGAGAACAGGGTTTGCTCTCAGAGCTTTGGAGAGAGAAGAAATCTGCCACTTTTTCTCTGTGAACTCCATTTGCTTTTCTTGTTCCTTTCCGTTACAGTAAAGATACAGAGAATGGAAGTGGTTAAACTTCTCCCGAGGCAATGAATCACTTGGCTTGGTTTCCTCATCATTGCCAGTGCAGACAGGAGGGACAGGATTTGTTTTAAACGAGTCATGGACAGTTGATATTTTCATTGTTTTCTTTCTAAGCATTTAGCTTGGGGGTCAGCCTCAGAGCCCAGTTAGTACTGAGGGAGAATTAATCAAAACCCTTCCTTAATGCAGAGTTAAGATTGGCTGGAGCAATATCAGCCCCTTGCAGAACCTCTGCAGCCGCAAAACTCAAACTTCTGAAAAGCAGGAGACGCAGTTACAGTTGCCTGCACCACCTTCATCCTGTCCTCTGTCAGCAGCGTCCCTTTAACACACACACATTTACTCTACCAACACCCTGCTGGCTGAAATCTACAAACTGTTCACTACCTTTTACAGCCCTTCCAACCAGAGCTCCAACCCCATCTTGGCCTGACAAGGCCCAACCCCTGGGCAAATCAGACTGGGGTAAGGATTGGGCAGGGCCATGAGAGTGGCTGCAGAGCAAGACCCCTGACCCCTACTCAGATCAGCCCCACCTCACTGATCTCTCCTCACTCAGACACACTGCACCCCTCCCCAAATTCCTGAAAGCCTGGGTAGGGGAGCTTATTTTCCCTTGTGATGGTCTGAGCTCTCCTCCCCACCCGGCCGCAGCTGGAGCTAAGATAGATGCCCTCCATTGCTCCCCTTTGGGAAACACAGTGTTAATTTAGATGAATCTGATAAGGCTCAGACGTCCAATGTCTGATCTCCGTTCACATTCTCCACAGTTCCAGCCCTTGTTGCTTATTGAAAGAAATGACTCAGTATCCCAGTTTCATGTTTTATTAACATGAACAAATACAACCAAGAACATACATCGCTAAGGCTAAACGACTAGCTAATGAAGGGTTAAACAATGCAGTGATAAAGTTCAGGTCAAATCAGTAAATCAACGAGTTAACTAGGATATTGCGTTGGAATCAAGTCATCAATTTAGTCAAACCATCAGAAGAATACAGCAGAAAATCAACCCTTATAAATCCTAGAACAGCAACCCAAGGAGGCAGGTGCATATTTAGTGGTACCAAAACCCCAATCAGAGGTTTTCACCCAGGCAGTGCATCCCAGATTTGGAGAGCTGAACATTTCAATACCGAAACCAAATTATTGCTTATATTTAGCCCACAGCCTCAAAGTGAATTAGTTTTCTCCTTAGATTTCACTATTGCATCACTAATAATAGAAAAAGGAAAATAAATGGCAAAGATTATGAGGGGTTGGATCTCTGCAGCTCTTTGGCTTTGGAGTCACATGGAGCAGGACCTGTAGCTGCAGTTGAGGAACCAGGTACTGGCATAGCTGGCCCAGCACTTCGGGCTAGCAGGCTTTTCAGGTACAGGAGACTAGTGCAGGCTGCACAGCCTGTCACTGTTGTGCTTCATTCCCCAGAGGGGATCAGTCCTGGGATCCTGGAAGTCAGTCTCCCTTAGATGACTTACATAAGAACACAAGACAGGTCATACTAGGTCAAACCAATGGGCCATCTAGCCCAGTGTGCTGCCTGAGAGTGACCAGTGCCAGATGCTTCAGAGAGAATGAACAGAACACGCTTGTTGAGCTGAAAGCTGAAGGACTCCCACCCTTACCTTTTACTTTATCGTTGTAGATTCCAGCTTACCCCATCTTACCACACCTCCTGCGAGGTGTCTGGGCAAATCAGGTGTGAACCAATCCTTCGATACAGACATGTCCCACTCTAGATGAAGTGAGGCAGAGTTTGGGCCAACGTCAGTTTGGAAGAGCCCGACTGAGCCCGGCAGTTTTCTCAAAGTATCTGCTGCCGTAAACCACATGCAGTGTGGACGTGTGAACCCCAAAGGTATCAAATGTGAAAGAAACAAAGGCCAGTTACGGGGAGGTTTCCATGGCCAGGCCTGAGGGTTAAGCAGCTGGGCTCTAACAGCTGCCTCCTCAAAAGGAAAACGGTCTCAGCACCCATAAAAATAACTGGTTGCAAAAATCAATCATCCTGCATCCATCACCATTTTAAATTCTGACCTCTCCGCCCGATGTGTCTTTGTTTAGCAAACAAGCAAATTGGGGACTCTGTGGCTGTTACCCTCTAACTCGGTAGAAGGTTACACATCTTGACTCAAGCAATTTTCCTCTTCACAGAATATTTATTTTAAAGTTTATCAAAGTAAATTCCATTTGAAAGAGAAATAATTACAGTCTACACTGGGGCTCTATTTTCATACATGCTATTTCTCCCACATGTTCCCCCGCTCTAATTCCTTTGGAGTGAGGTTTTACTTTTCAGGATTAGCCACCATTTCCAATATTGTAGGATTGGCGGGGAGAGAACTAGAAGAAAACCTGAATTATATAGTAACACTGAAAGTTATCACATAATCAGCCTCTTACTTTACACTAATTAACTTCATGTTTAATTTCATTGTCACTGGTAACAACTTATTCAAAGATTACAAAATATAAACCTATAGGGCAGTTTTCTCTTAATTCCCATTTCCACCATTGAGTTTTGTGTGAAGTCACATTCTACAATAACCTAGGAGCCTTCCATTTATGTGAGTTCATTTCGCCCATAAGTGTAGGTGGAAGGGCTCTCACGCTACGTGGGAAGGCTGCATCATGAGAAAAACACCTGTGTTCTATTATCACATTTTCTAATCTTTCAGAGTAGCAACAGGTGGAGAAGTGATACAAATGCATAAGACTTAATAGCAAAACTAAGAGACCAAACCACAGAGTCAGGACTCAGCATTCATGTATCCTGCAGTCTGAACTTGGAATCTGATACATTCCTCATTAGCTACCATAATTTGCCCAGCATGGAACTGCTTCTTGTCCAACAAGGCAGCCAGATTGGGACCCATAGGCATGGATTGGCTCTGAAGCAATCAGATGTTTCTCTCTGTGCTTCATGAAACTTTGGATCCAAATGGTAAAAGACAGTTGTTCCCAATTTAATAATGGCATCCTTTAGGAGTGAGACCAATGCCACTTAACTAGGGAGCAGCATTCTAAAAATAGTTTACCTGGGCCACAGGTCACCATAGCTTCCATCACTGGGGCGAAAAATCAACCACTAGTACATGCGATTTCTACCTGAGTCCTTGTCAAACCTTTGACTTTTCTTGGAGTAATTTTATACTTCTCTGGTGTAGAATTCTTCACCAAGCACATAAAAGATCAGTAGCAATAGTGAAGTATAACTCCTCCTCCCCAAATATGCCCTTTATTTCTTTAATCTGGTGGCACAGATTTAAATTAGGGACTAAATTCAGGTGTGGCTTAGAATCCTTGTAAAACACCAAATGTCAGGTATCTATGGAAAATAGGTCTCTTTCTGCAGCTATATCACATTCAACACGGATTTCATTTTCTACATATTTGCAGCATCGCCCAGGGGTGACTGAACAGAAACATCACTTCCATTTTCCCTTCCCTACCTAGATGGGAATTGCATTTCCCAAATAACAGGCAACCCGCACCTGATTAGGAAGGAGATCTCTTCACGAGCAACCTCCTGCAGGGCCTGGGCCACAACTGCTTTGGGGCCAAATGCATGGGTATCTTATAGTCTCATAGAGTTTAAGGTCAGAAGGGACCATTATGATCATCTAGTCTGACCTCCTGCACAATGCAGGCCACAGAATCTCACCCACCCACTCCTGTAACAACCCCCTAACCTTAGTTCCAAGTCATTTACCAGGGAATCTTCTTCACAGCCCTTTAGAAAATATATTGACCTTCCCAACTGAATGGTTTGGATGGTGATAGGGAAGCCCTCTGACTTACCCTAGCTTCTTCTGTTGTTAGAGAGGGTGAAGTGACATTTTCCCCTATCCCTGCCCTGTTCATAGAATATCAGGGTTAGAAGGGACCTCAAGAGGTCATTGAATTCAACCCCCCTGCTCAAAGCAGGACCAATCCCCAGATTTTTGCCCCAAATCGTCCCTTCAAAGGCTGAACTCGCAACCCTAGGTTTAGCAGGCCAATGCTCAAACCACTGAGCTCTCTCTCCCAGTTCCATCTCTTTGTTATAGTTCAATATATTTTAAGTGAGAAAAGTGGTAGTAACAATTTGTTCTCCAGCACAACCTGAAGCAACATCAGAGCAACTGGGAACGAAACAATTTGTTGATGACTAACAATTGCTTTGAAATGGGGAACAGTATAACCGTAATGCTCAGGGTTTGTTTAGACTAGGAAAAGTGATGGAGTTTAGGTCAGGTCAAAGGGAAAGCTAATGCCAACCACTGCACCTGGGCTGCAGCTGCAGCTGCACTACAACTATAACTGTCTTTTTACACCAAGGTCACTAACTTGAGCAGCCAACACCATGTGCAGCCCTAGTGGATGGAAGGCCCAGGTAGTTTGTGCCTCAGTGAAGCTTGTTGGGATCAAACCTCTCTCTCCCCCCACCTGGAGCTGATGAACATTCCTAGCTGGAGGGACACACACTCCTATGACTCAAAAGGAAAAAGTTGATAGAAAAGAACGCAGGATTGACCCCAAAGAAGGGTCAGCTGCAAAAGGCAGAAGCAGGCAACCCATCTGCAGGAGCTGAGAGACCACGGTGAAGATGATGTGAAGATCACTTTGTGGGAATTAACAAATGTGATTTTAAAAAAATCTTTGGCCAACCCTCGTCAAGGCATTTATTACCGTTCTCTCTCATGTGAATTTTCTGATGTCTAATAAGGCTTGAGCTCTGATTGAAGGTTTTCCTTCCTTCCTGGTCTACACTGCGAGTTTATATCGAATATAGCAGTGTTTTAAACCAAATTAACGCTGCACCCGGCCACACAATGACATCCTTTATTTTGATATAAAGGGCTCTTAATATCGATAGCTGCACTCCTCCTGATGAGGAGTAGCGCTGAAATCGGTTTTGCCATTTCGAATTAGAGTTAGTGTGGCTGCAATCTAACGGTATTGGCCTCCGGCGCTATCCCACAGTGCACCATTGTGACCGCTCTGGACAGCAATCTGAACTCGGATGCACTGGCCAGGTAGATAGGAAAAGCCCAGGAACTTTTGAATTTAATTTCCTATTTGCCCAGCGTGGAGCACTGATCAGCACAGGTGACCATTCAGTCCCAGAATCAAAAAGAGCTCCATCATGGACCGTACGAGATACTGAATCTGATCTCTGTATGGGGAGATGAATCTATTCTACGAGAACTCCGTTCCAAAAGACAAAATGCCAAAACATTTGAAAAATCTCCAAGGCCATGATGGACAGAGGCCACAACAGGAACTCGGCCCAGTGCTGCGTGAAACTTAAGGAGCTGAGACAAGCGTAACAGAAAGCCAAAGAATGAAATGGACGCTCACGGAGGGAGGAGCGACTGACGACTGTAGCTATCCCACAGTTCCCGCACTGTCCGAAAACCATTTGAATTCTTGGCTGAGCTTCCAAAGCCTGAAGTGTCAAAAACATTGTTGCGGGTGGTTCAGGGTATATGTCATCAGCCCCCCAACCCTCCCTCTGTGAAACCAAGGGAAAAAAATTATTTCCCGCCTTTTTTCAATGTCACCGTATGTCTACTGGATGCTGCTGGCAGATGCGGTGCTGCAGTGCTACACAGCAGCATCCCCTTCCCTTCCCTTCCCTTCCCTTGCAGATGGTGCAGCATGACTGATCTCCGTCATCGTCGTCCCCTGATTGCTCCTGGCCGGCCTCGGTGAGGTCGGCCGGGGCGCCTGGGCGAAATGAGAATGATTCCCCAGGTCATTCTCTTCTTTAAGTTTTGTCTCCTGAAGATTCACTCCTGCCTGGAATATCATAGCAGCTGGAGGCTGCCCTCCCCTCCCTCCTTTGATCTCTGCTTGCAGAGGCAATAAAGTCAGTGTTGTTTCAAATTCATGCATTCTTTATAACTTCATCACAGAAATGGGGGATAACTACCACGGTAGCCCAGGAGGGGTGGGGGAGGAGGGAAGCAATGGGTGGGATTGTTGCAGGGGCACCCCCTAGAATGGCATGCAGCGCATCATTTCTGCGGGATATCTGGGGCTCTGATCTGGAGCGGCCATTTGCCTCTCTGGTTTTTTAGTAGGCTTGCCTGATATTCTAGGCAGGACTGACTCTCCCTTTAGACAAAACTTGAAGAAGAGAATGACCTCGGGAGTCATTCCCATTTTTGTCCATGCGCCCCCAGCTGACCTCACCGAGGCCGGCCAGGAGCACCCATGACAGCAGCAGACGGTACAGTATGACTGGTAACAGTCATTGTCAACTTGCAATGCAGCAGACGGTACAGTAGAGCTGGTCACCCTCTTGGCTAATTTGCAAAAGGCAAGGGGATGATGCTGTGTAGCGCTGCAGTACCGCATCTGTTAGCAACATCCAGTAGACATACGGTGACAGTGAAAAAGGCTGAATGGGCTCCATGGTTGCCGTGCTATGGCATCTGCCTGGGCAATCCAGGGAAAAGGGTGTGAAATAATTGTCTGCCATTGCTTTCATGGAGGGAGGATTGTCTGATGACATTTACCCAGAATCACCTGCGACACTGTTTTTGCCCCATCATTCATTGGTATCTCAACCCAGAATTCCAATGGGCAGAAGAGACTATGGGAACTATGGGATAGCTACGCACATTGCAACGCTCCAGAATTCGACGCTAGCTTCGGTACATGGATGCACACCGCTGAATTAATGTGCTTAGTGTGGCCACGTGCACTCGACTTTATACAATGTTTCCAAAAATCGGTCTCTGTAAAATCGGAATAATCCAGTAGTGTAGACATACCCCATGTGGATTTTCTGATGTTTAATAAGGTTTGAGCTCTGATTGAAACTTTTCCCACACTCAGAGCATGTGTAGCGTCTCTCTCCTGTGTGGATTCTCTGATGTGCAATCAGGGTAGAGTTCTGATTGAAGCTTTCCCCGCACTCTGAGCATATGTGGGGCTTCTCTCCTGTGTGGATTCTCTGATGTGAGATGAGGGCTGAACGATGAATGAAGTGTTTCCCACACTCAGAGCATCCATGAGGTTTCTCACCTGTGTGGATTCTCCTATGTTTGATAAGGTTTGAGCTCTGATTGAAGCTTTTCCGCATTCAGCGCATGTGTAAGGCGTCTCTCCTGTGTGGATTCTATGATATGAGATGAGGTTGAACTATCAATGAAGCGTTTCCAACACTCAGAGCATTCATAAGGTTTCTCGCCCGTGTGGATTGTCTGATGTGTGGTAAGGTGTGGCCTCTGACTGAAGTGTTTCCACACTCAGAGCATCCATAAGGTTTCTCACCTGTGTGGATTCTCCGATGTGTGATCAGGGCAGAGCTCGAATGAAGCTTTTCCCGCACTCAGAGCACATGTAGGGTTTCTCTCCAGTGTGGGTTCTCCAATGTGTGAGAAGAGTTGAGCTCCGATTGAAGCTTTTCCCACACTTATGGCATCTGTAGCGTGTCTCTTCCAGGTTGATTCTCTTGCATGTAATAAGGTCTGAGTGGCTACTGAAGTTTTCCTCTGGCCTGTGCTGAGTCTCACAGGCTTTTGCTTTTTCTGGGAGTGCACAACTCCGTAAACATTCCTTTGGATCTTCCTGATAATGTTCCACGTGGTTCTACTTGTTCAGCATCTTCCTGCTGGGGTTTCTCCTCCTCATTCTCACTCACCATCCCATCACCTGATGGCAGATAGAGACAATCCAGACATAGGTCACTCCCTATGCTGGAGAGAAAGGAATCTCAGAGAGAGGAATGGAAAAGGGATGAACAAACCAAAATATGTGCAGGAGAGATCAAACCTATCAGGATCTGATTTTCCCAAATCCTTCCCCAGAGGAGAGAGGAAGTGATCAGTTTTGGTCTGTATCTTATGAGATCATTCAGGAGAAAGTGAGATTGGGGAGGGACCTGTTTCCAGTTGTCAGTCAGAATAGATGGGAAGCCTTGAGTGACATCTGCCATAATGGTTCCACATCTGCAGAGAACAATCCTGAACTTGGAGAGCTCACAAGGTCTTTGTAGGGTATTTGTATTTGTCCAATCTTCCACTTCTTGTAAGCTGTTTTTGTGTTTTCACTGTTAAGCCAAGCTGGTCGCCTGCCATATTTACTTTTCTTCCTACACATCGGGATGGTTTTGTTCCTGCAACCTCAATAAGGATTCTTTAAAATACTTTTAAAGTATTTCCTCGACTCCTTTCCCCGTCATGTTATTCTCCCAGGATCCTGCCCATCAGCTTCCTGAGGAGTCAAAGTCTGCTTTTCTGAAGTCCAGGGTCTCTCCTTTCTTCCTTGTGTCAGGATCCTGAACTCGACCATCTCATGGTCACTGCCTTCTAGGTTCCCATCCACTATTGCTTCCTCTACTATTATTTTCCTGAAGGGGTTTGATTTGGGGGTGCGGCAGGGCAGACCAGGGAAAGGTGGGGTGGTGCTTTGGGGAAGAGGTGGAGTGGGGAGGGCCTGGGGCAGAGCAGGAGTTGAGCACCCACTGGCCAGAGGGAAGTTGGTGCCTACTGAGGGGATGGACAAAGGACTGACAGACTCAGAGAAGATGAGGGTTGAAAAGGACTTCAGGAGGTATCCAGTCCAACCCCCTGCCCATGGCAGGACCAACACCAACTAAATCATCCCGGCCAGGGTTTTGTCAAGCCGGGCCTTCAAAACCTCTAAGGAAGGAGATTCCACCACCTCCTAGGAACCCATCCCAGTGCTTCACCACCCTCCTAGTGAAATAGTGTTTCCTAATATTCAACCTAGACCTCCCCCACTGCAACTTGAGACCATTGCTCCTTGTTCTGTCATCTGCCACCACTGAGAACAGCTGAGCTCCATCCTCTTTGGACCCCCGCCCCCCTTTCAGGTAGCTGAAGGCTAGGGTTACCAGATATCCCGATTTTATAGGGATAGTCCCGATTTTTGGGTCCTTTTCTTGTATAGGCTCCTATTACCCCCCACCCCGTCCCGATTTTTCACATTTGCTGTCTGGTCACCCTATTGAAGGCTGCTATTAAATCCCCCCTCGCTGTCCTCTTCTGCAGACTAAATAAGCTCCAGCCCCCTGGTCATTTTCCTTGTCGTCAGCTGGACCCTCTCCAATTTGTCCACACCCTTTCTGTAGTGGGTTGGCCCCAAACCAGACGCAATACTCCAGATGTCCAGATATGGCCTCACCAGTGCCCAATAGAGCGGAATAATCACCTCCCTCGATCTGCTGGCAATGCTCCTACTAACGCAGCCCAATATGCCGCTAGGCTTCTTGGCAAGAAGGGCACACTGCTGACTCATAGCCGGCTTCTCGCCCACTGTAATCCTCAGCTCTCGTTGACCAGCCCCAGGGCTGACTCATGAGTCCGTGGGGGAGGGGTGGAGGAGAGGAGGCCACGGTGAGTGGTGAGGACCCCAGAGAGGGGGGTGCAGTGGAGGAGAGGGGGGACTCAGCCAGGCAGCAGTGGGCGATGGGGATGGGAGAAGGGGAAGCAGATACAGGAGGAGATGGAGCACAGGCTGGGCACCAGGGCCCAGGCATCCAGGGCCTGGTTGGCGGCAGCTGTGCCAGGGGCCCCACCTGTTACCAACCGCCTGTGCTTCCACTGAGGATCTCCAGAGTGTCAATGTTCCCCGGAGCTCGCCTTCCCTGACAGGCCTGAGCAACCAGAGCTTGTCCCTAGACCACTCCCAGCCTCCCCGCGGGGAGCGTATGGACCCAAACAGGCTGGAGACAAGTTATCGCAGAAATCACTGGGGACTCGGGGAGCATCTTCAGCTGTGGAGGGTGACACACCCCACAGGAGCTGAATTTCTGACTCAGGGCTGAGCAGTGCAGGGTGGATGCACAGCACAGCTGTGAGGCTGTTTGATGCGATCGATGCACCCAAGTCGGTTTAGTGGGGGTCTAGTGAAGACCCACTAAATTGACAGCAGAGTGCTCTCCGGGCGACTCTGGGACTACACCGGGAATGACAGGAGTAAGGTAAGTCTCCCGTCGACCCAGCACAGTGTAGACACAGCAGTAAGTCGACCTAAGCTACCTCGAATCCAGCTGTGTTAGTCCCGTAGCTGGAGCAGCGTCACTTAGGACGACTTACTGCAGAAGGATGGACACAGCCTGAGGCCTGAGTTTCCACTGCAGTCTGGATGCTCAAACACCAGCTTGGCAACACAAGTCACCAAGCCCAGGCCACGCAAAGACAGGCACAGTGTGCAGTGTGGATACCCCCTCAGACAAGCCCAGGAGTGTCACATGAGGAAATCAATCCTTTCGTTGGACTTGCTGGTAGAAGAGCCCAGTGATGTTGCAGCTCCCCGACCATCAGTGACAAACACAGCGCTCCAGCAACTGAGCTCTAGGGCTCGCTGCTGAAAGAAAAGCTTCACGAGTGACAAAGGGCAAAGGGAGGTGCTGGTCTTTGGCCAAGGGCAGGGAGCCCCACCCTCCAACACAGACCATTTCCCTCGTTGTCTGTCTGTGCTGGGGCAGGAGCAATAACACGGCCTCCTGCTTTTGCTATTGCAGAGAGTTGGTTATGACGGTCTCCTCAAACACAGGGTGCGGAACAGGCCTCAGACCTGACTGGGTGTAAAGAAGAACTACGCAGCTAGACTGAGCCAGCTGGGAATTCAGATGTGCCCCTTTCCTGGAGGGATGGACTGACCTGTGAGGGAACTGGAACCGGAGCTACCAATGTTTAACTTGCACTCGTTCAGCATCTTTCCTGTGAGTGCCGTCACTGTAGGTTAAATACTCCAGCCCCAGGCTCCCGCCAGCTCTGGGCCAACAAGCTTTCCTTGTGATTGGATTCTGTACAGCAGGGGTGCAGGAACCAACAGGTGCATCTGACTCCTTGGTGAGGTTTTGCGTGCAAGGTGTGTGTGTGAGTCTTTGTGTGTCGGAAGCATGAGTGTGGCACTGTCACTGAACTGGGAGAGGCGACGGTGGTGGGAGAGAGACAGTGGAAGAATAAAGGGGCAGCGATGGGCATAATGATGATGATTGTGTTGTGTTTCATTCCTTAGATCTCGTGCCACTGCCTGTCCCTTTAGCCTTGTAGTTTACCAAGAGTAAAACTAAATATCTGTTCAGATACAAGGGCGTGTCTGTGTCCATTCCTGTTAGCTGCACAGGGGTTTGACATTGCTGCTTTCAATCCTCCGGCTCTGCCAGGATAAGGAACAATTCAGGCCGTAATTGAACTGAAGGAGGAGATGATTTTCTGACAGGAGGGATGGCGCCTCTCAAAGGTGTTTGGCAGGCAGCCTCCTTCCCAGGTCTGAACCGACAACACCCAGTTGAAAGGACCCTCCCAGCCCTCCTCAGCCCGGTGAAAACGAGCGAGTGAGTGAGCGTGGGGAGAGCGGCGACGGAGGGAGATGGATTGAGGGGGCCGGGACCTCGGTGAAGGGGCAGGATGAGGGTGTTCGGTTTTGTGGGGTCAGAAAGTTGACAACCCCAGATCCAGGAAACAACTCAAACACCCAACGAGTCTGGCCAGGGCAGGACATCAGCTTTGAGGAGGGGTGGGTGTGGCAGTGAAATCACAAAGGCCTTTTGCAGGAACTCGGCCTATTGGGCAAAGGTGGTGGGGAGGGGGTGACCTCACAAAGAGATCCCGACATCAGCCGGGCAGGACAGAGGTGCAGGGCCAGGCCAGTCTCTGAGACCTCCCGGCTTTGCTGCCGCAAGTCACCTTCGCGAGGTCTCTCCTCGAGGGCTGAGAGAATTAGGATTCAGAGTTGTGAGCATGAGGAGGAACCTCTGTGGAGTTTTCTCCTTTCCTACCACTGATTGTGCCGAAAACAAACTTCCCTTTGAGAAGGTAAGAGGCTCAGAGAGGTTTGGAACCTGTTCCGTCTGATCCACCTGGCGCAGGCAGCATTCTAGGCACAGACAGCACTGGCTTCAGGTGGCAGAATTTGATTTCCTCCCTAGGTTTTGATGATTGGAATCACTAGGGACATTGGGGTGTATCCGTTTTGGTTTTTCTTTTCCTCTTTCCTCCCTCCTCTTCTCTTGCTTCTTTTTCCCTTTTCCAGCTTCCCTCCTCTACCTAGGAGGGACGGGTCTGGAGTGCGGGCAGGGAAGGGGTATTGCTCTCATTGCGGGAGGTCCTCACCAAGAGGTGGGTCTGGGTCTGAGAGTGATCCCCTCTGATGGTGTCCTGGGCCGTCCTTTGGGACATCTGGTGAGACCCCTCAGCCTCCTGCCCCTCAGAGTCTCAGTGCTGATTGGCTGAGCAGGGGGCTATCGACACCAAGGAGACTCAGGTCAGTTTGGTCTCTTTTCAAATCAGGCAAATAAGTCACAACCAATCCAATGTATGGAATTAATCTTGCTGCTTCTCTCCATTAATTGTCTCTTGGCAGGTCTTGATTTTCAATAATGTCCTAGGTCTTCTAAAATACTTGCTGAATAATTACTATGAACCACTGTTGGTCTCTAGCTCACTTGAGGGCACTTTATTCTGATCACTCAATGTGTGAAATTCAAGATGTGAGAGAGAGGCTGAAAGTCAGGAGCAGTGTTTCCTCTAATTTGTTATGTCCATGTGTGGAATGAATTTTGTTTTGGGCACAAATATGGAGGTGAGGTGTGACACATCACCTGCATATTGCGCTCTTACAAAATTCATTCTGCACATGGATGGTGTGTGGCAGGGGTGAGGCTGAAAGGTTTGGAGTGTGGGAGAGGCTCTGGGGTTGGGGCGCAGTGATGTGAGGGCTCCGGCTGGGGTGCAGGCTCTGGAGTGGGGCTAGCGATGAGGGTCTCAGCATTGGAGCAGAGGGTAGGGGCGCAGGGGGTGAGGGCTCTGGGGTGGGGCTGGGCCTGAGGAGAGTGGGGCGCAGGTTGCCCCAGGGAGACAGACCTGCCCCCTCCAGCCTTCTCTCCCCACAGCAGCTCAGGGCCAGATGAGAGGGCACCTGTCTCAAGCCGCAGCAGCGCCGGTGGGGCTGGGTTGGGACTGAGGAGGCGACAGGATTTATTTTCCGAAGTCAAAAGGAGGAAGGGATGGAGTTATGCTTCAGTATTTACCTCATAAACTTATTCCTGTCTAACCTACAGGACACTATGGGAATAAGACACTATGTCATGTGGTGACATTGCAAGAGCAGAGGATGTGAGAACTACAGCAACTGAGAGGGTGGGGATTTAGAGTCGGATTGTTTCAAATGCTGCATTTGTCGGCTGACATTTAACAGCAACGCTTAGCTAACACAATGGAGAAAGGAATTCTCTGCTAAAGATTCAACTTGCACCTTTGGCCAACTCTGCCCCTTCCCTGACCGGAGTGTGCTCAGAACAGCCCCACCTCCCCCCGCACACACACACACACACAAGCCCACAGCTGGGCACCCAGCACAAAGCCAGGGAAGTGGTTGCTTGGCTTGTTTTACTTTTGCTTTGCAGAAGGTTTTCAAAAGCATTTTCTGCTCCTGTTCCCCATGGTGAGGAAGCAGATGGTTGTGGGAAGGAACCTGACAGCGGTGGAGCAGGGCAGTGGGGAGTTGGGGAGGCTGAGGAGGGCAACAGGAGGCTGGAGGTGACTGGGGCGATGGGGAAAGGAACAGTTTGGAGGAGGCTGAAGGGGAGATGGGGAACAGGACATTTGGGGGCGCTAAAGGGGGCAATTGGGGCAGTTGTGGGAGGCTGAAGAGGCTGATGGGGAAGTTGGGGAGGCTAAAGGGAGCAATGGGGAAGTTGGGGAGGCTGAAGAGGGTGATGGGGAAGTTGGGGAGGCTGAAGAGGGCAACGGGAGGCTGGAGGTGACTGGGGCGATGGGGGAAGGAACAGTTTGGAGGAGGCTGAAGGGAGATGGGGAACAGGACATTTGGGGGGCTAAAGGGGGCAATTGGGGCAGTTGTGGGAGGCTGAAGAGGGTGATGGGGAAGTTGGGGAGGCTAAAGGAGCAATGGGGAAGTTGGGGAGGCTGAAGGGGCAATGGGTTGAAGGAGGCCGGGGCAGAGAGGCTGTTGGGGGCTGCTCGTCCCCACAGGAGGAGGAGGAAGAGGAGCTGCCCTTCTTTCTGAAGCTGTTTCCTGTTAGATCTTGCAACTTCACTGTTCCTGAGCAGGGTCCTGTGATGAAAAGGAAACTAGAGAGATTCGTGGTCCTGCTTTCAGCAGGGCTTAGGCTGGATGACCTCCTGGGGTCTCTTCCAACCCTAATTGTCTATGATTCTGTGTTTCTGTGGAGGACAGGTCCATCAATGGCTGTTGGCCAGGGTGGGCAGGGATGGTGCCCTAACCTCTGTCTGTCAGAAGCTGGGAATTGGGCGACAGGGATGGCTCCCTGGATGATTCCTGTCTGTTCATTCCCTCTGGGGCACCTGGCACCGGCCGCTATCGGCCGACAGGACACTGGGCTAGATGGAGCTTTGGTTTGACCCAGTCTGGCCGGTCTTCCCTTCTAATGCTCTTCTCACATGCTCAGTAACAGCTGCAAGCTGCTGCCCTCACGCACCATCAGAATCCGCTCCCTGCAATCAAAGGCGGAAAATCCCCTGAAGCGGGAAATCGGAGGCGGGATGGGCAGATGGACAAAACTGGGAGAGGATCAGGGGTTCAGACGGGGCTGCCCTGCCAGGTAGGTGCAGAAGGAAAACCCCAGCTAGAGGAGGCAGAGGGGATAGAAGTCCCCACAGATGGGGTGAGCCGGCAGCAGCAGTTCCAAACCAGGGTGTGGTGGATGGTAGAAGGACTCGTGTTCCTTGCAGGATGGTCCATCTCAGCCCCCCCTCCCCAGGGCTGTGGTGTTAAAGGCCCCGAGTGGCCCAGTGCCCAGGCTCCACCGCTCTGCTCTAGCTGAAATGGTGACTGAGCTGCCAAGGGAGATGTGATTCAGGGAAATAGTTTAAACCTCCCTCCCCCCCTCCCCGCATCATAAAGCAAACTGATACTTTTAGACGTGTTTACGCCGTTTCAAAGAATTCCTGGCCAGTTTCCGTCTCGGTAACATGTCTGCTTGGAGCCTCAGAGTAGCTCAAGATTTGTCTTATCTGCTGCTCTGATTGCCTGACTTAGTCTCCTGTCCTGAGCTACCTGGAGTTCGGCACCTTTTCAGGGTTTATTTCTAGCAATGGTATTTGGATGACAGTGTCCAGTAGTTCAGGCACCCAGCTGAGAGGCAGGAATTAGGACACACCGGGGAGCTGATCCCCCTGCCCCACTCGCGCTCATTAGTTAGCCCCAATGAACCCCCTTCAAAGGGAGAGCTGGACAGAGCCCCACCACGGCACACTGCTTCGTGCACTGACCTGAAACATGGGGGACCCTGGTTCAAATCCTTTCTCCCTTGTGGACAGTGGCGGGGGGCGGGGGTGATGCTGGCAGCCCAAGCTCATGCCTGTGGCCTCAGGCCTCCCTGAGGCACAGATCTAGCCAAAGGCAGACTTGCCTAGGTGGCAGGATAGCCCCGAGTGCCCAAGGGGACTGTCTGTGACTCCTGCTCAGGCTGTTCGTGTGCCTGGGAGTTCGCTCTCAGGGGTGGAAGCTCCCAGTCCCCATGGGGGGTGCCCTGGTGTGTAACAGTCTGCCCTGAGCTTGCTACTCACGTCCCTGAGCTACTCTCTGCAGCTGGACAGAGGGAATTGAACCTGGCTCTCCCACATGGCAGGTGGGTGCTGGGAGCACAGGACCTATCTGTGAGAGAGGGGCAGGGCTAGGACACCTCCCCGTTGTCAGTGTCTCCCTGGGCGGGCTTGGCTGGCTCCTGCCTGGGGAGCTGGTGGTTGTGAGTTGTGTTGTAAGGTGCCTGTGTCGCCCGTGCATCGTACAGGAGTTCAGGCCCTAACTCCGCTTAGTGGATCACTGGGTTGTTCCTGTAAAAGCAGCAAAGAATCCTGTGGCACCTTATAGACTAACAGACGTTTTTGCAGCATGAGCTTTCGTGGGTGAAACAACAATTCGGTTGTTCCTGGATTTTCTCGCTGCTGAAACCAGGTCCTGTGACGCTCAGCACTGCCCCCCCTCAGTCCCGTCACGGGGTGTAGCCAGTCCGGTCTCTGCAGAGCCCAGCTGAGCAATGCCTGATTGACATGGGTGTGCACAGGAGAAGAGACAGAGCACAGGCTGGAAAGTGACACATCACAGCAAAGCCCAAACGCTCCTCCTAGGGGCACGATATTCCCTGTGGGTGCTGGGGGGACACGCTGTGATGGGATCCGCTGTGCCCCCAAACCCTCTCCAGCCTGGGCTGTCTCCCACAATGCCCTGCTAGTGACCAGCAGCAACCCCTCCAGGCGCTGTTATCCCTCGGCACAACGGCATGTGGAGCGGCTTGATTGCATGGATGCTCCCGGAGCCACTCGTGAATCCCACAGTGAGGTGCCCGCCAGATCCCCCCAGCTCCCAGCACTGCGCCTCAGGAATATGCTGTGTGTGTTAGTAATTGGTTCCCCACTTCCCCACTGGAAGGTGGAGCTACACCAGGAACGTGGGGTCTGTGGTGTCGCGGTTTGGGTGGGTTATTGGAAGAGCGGGGAGGACTAGTCTATGGCAGAAGCCTGCGATTTGCCTTGCCTGCCCGGCTTGCGCTTTTGGCTTCACTTTTGGTTTTGATTTTTTTCCTCCACTGTCATCAGTTCATCCCTTCCCACTGAACTGCCCAGTGCCTGGCTTGGAGGTGGAGGCAGGAGGAGAGAGACAAGAGTGAGATTTCAGCATCTCCAGTAGCCCCAACAAACACTGTGGGGTTTTAATTCATAGCTGTTGTCGGTCTGGGGGAGACCCTGGTGCAGCAGCGGGGGAGGGTGTCTGATGGGGTTGGTGGTCTGGCTGGGGCAGACATTGCATCCCCTTTCCACTGCTAATTGAATGAGAAGACAGACGTCCCTGTGGAGCAGATAAGAGCCTCAGAGAGGTTTCATGTTGTTGTTTCATGTTGTCCTAGGTTTCCTTCCTATGGACTGCATCACCAAGTGGAATTAATGGCAAACCATTGCCATTATGCAGTAAAACATCTTTAAGACTTCGTCTTCGATGAATCAATGAACAGTCTCCATTCATGTGGATTGTGAAAGAAGTTGCAATGTCCTGGTGAAATCGCTCGCCCAAAACTGTGGAGCTGCAGTAGTGCTGGGGCAGTGATCCCCACCAGTGACCTGGGCCATCCTTTGAGCTCTCTGGTGAGACCTCTCAGCCTCCCATCCTCAGTCTCTACCTGATTGGCTGAGCAGGGCGTTAATGACAGGGAGGAGACTCAAGGCCTTTTTGTTCTCTTTTAAGACCAAGTAAATAAGTCATAACCAGTTATATGTTTCATGGATTGTGCTGCTTCTCTGCATTAATTGTCAATTCTTCTTTTTCAGCCTGAGCGTCTCCCTCTTTCAAGTAGGGATAATAATGATCTGCTCCTACCTACCTCAACACACTCACTCTTCCCCAACACACACACACTGTCTCTCCCCACACACAAACAGTCTCCACACTGCAGCTGAAAAGCAGCTGGCAATCTAGTAGGATGACCCTGGAACAATGGGATAGAGAAACCTGCATCACTGAAAGTGCAGCCACAAAGACACCACACACCAGCTTCCCCTAGCTGGCAAGAATCAAACCTCCACAGAAAGATTCCTGTGGTATCGTAGGCCAGCTTCCTAAGGCCTCAGCCTCAAGCACTTAACACAGGGAACTTTCTACACTCTGGTTCTCTTCTAACGGAAGGATCATTTCCAAGTGTTCGCTCAGACCAGCTTGCCCAGCACCCTCACTGCTGTGCAGCTCTGGATGTGTGGCCATGGCTGAACAGCAAGAATTCCTGCCCATTTCCCTTCTGGCTGGAGCATGGTTAGAGTGAGTTTGTGGTTAATGATTTTGCTGTAGATTGTTGGCTTCCTGCTTTGGCAATTCAGACAGTCCCTTTTCCCAACATATCTCCAGCACATCAGTCCCTGGCTGAGTCTCCTGGGCAATGGAAAACATCCCTTGTTTGGTGCTGCCAAGGGGATCGTGCAGAGCTGAGATGTCTCTCGGCTTGGATCAAAGTGGAATATTGGATGGAATTTATCACACAACCCTCCCTGCTCCTCAGAGCCCCATGGGGAGAATGTAGAGAAGGGGGAGTCATTCCTCCCCTGCACTCCCAGAAGAGTTGCTAGGACTCCTTCCTGCCAGCTACTCACCCCTGGATTCATCCTTAGCTCCTAGGATCTTTCTGCTCCAAAGGCTCCATAGTCCTGGGGTGGGGAGGGTGTCACTGCACAGTCTGAAACATAAGAGAGGTTTCTGGAATTGAAGGAAGGAGCAGAAAATGGAGAGGAAAGAAACAGAGAGAAAACGCCTCGTCTCTCTCCCTTCACCCCCCCCATCAAGAAATGTTACCAAGGACCAGCGTTAGGGGAAACGGTGCCCTGGGCAAAACTTGTACTTTGGCAATGTTCTTGGTTCAGGCTTGTAGCAGTGATGGAATAAACTGCAGGTTCAAATCAAGTCTCTGGAGCACATCCACAACTGGGATGGGCCATTCAGTCCTTTGTACAGAGCTTCAGTTTGTAGCCAAGTCCCTCCAGAGGTAGGAAGCAGGACTGAAGACCAGATGGAGATGAGGCATCAGTCTTTTATAGTCTCTTGCCATGTGGTCTTTGCTTTCTTTGTCCCAAGGACACTCTATCCAGCACGCGACATAGAAAAACCTTAGAGTTCTGTCCATAGGCAGGTCCCTGCACACCTTGCTGAGCCACAAGGCATATCTGCCTTCTCTCAATGGGTCAATTGTATAGCTGATGGTCCTTAATGGGCCATCAAGCAGGCTAGGCAGAGCTGACACCAATTTGTCTGGCTGGGGTGTTCCCCAGAAGCATAGCACAAGTTTGAAATACAGGCAGCATAGAGCCAATATTCATAATGTCAACTACAAAAATGATACATATCTAGAGATAGCATAATTATAATCAGCCAATCATAACCTCTCCATAGACCCTTTATGTGACCACCTTTATACAATATTGGCTGCAAATATAGAACAGTGGTGGCAACGGTGATCTATACAGTTACAGATTATGTCAAGAACGTCACAGGAGGTGACATGGTAACAGTGAGACTGATACTGGAATACTGCCTCCAGTTTTGGTGTCCTCATTTGAAAAAGATGGTGTGAAATTGGAGTTGAGGCAGCAAAGAGCCACCAAATGTTCTGAGGGCTGGAGAAAAATGCCTTCTAGTGAGCTATTGAAAGAGCTCAACCTGTTTAGCTTCTCAAAAGAAGATTGAAAGGTGACTTCATTGAAACGTTGAAGTGCCTTAATGGAGAGAAAAGATTGGCTATTAAAGGGCTCTTTAATGTAGCAGAGAAAGGCATTAAAAAACCCAATGGCTGGAAGGTGAAAAGAGACAAATTCATATTACAGTTAAGGCACAAATATTCAACAGTGAGGATGATTCACCACAGGAACAAGCTACCAAGGAAATTGGTGCATTCTCCATCTCGTGACGTCATTTCATGAAGACTAGATGCCTTTCTGGAATGTGTTTACCCCAAAAGTAGCTCTTGTGTCATACAGGAGGCCTGTGATATGCAGGGGTGAGATTAGATGCTCTAATGGTCTCTTCTGGCAATAAAGTCGACTAATTTCTTTAGAACTGAATGTAGCATTGGGAGCAGCAGCTTCTGATGTTTTCCTGTCTAGCTGGCTTGCTTCCTAGAACGAACACTCCTTGAGTGGGGTGATCCACAGGGAGTAGCTCAAACCTCCAAAGTGCCTGGCCAGGGGCAGGACATTAGCCCAGCAAGGGAGGGGTGTGGCAGTGACATCACAAAGGCCTTTTGCAGAACCTCAGACTATTGGCCAAAGGCGGTGGGGAGGTGGTGACCTCACAGAGAGATGCTGACATCAGCCAGGCAGGACAGGGGCGAGGGGCCAGGGAAACCTCAGAGACCCTGTGGCTTTGCTTCAGCAAGTCTCCTTCTCCAGGTCTCTCTTTGAGGACTGGGGGAATATTGGGGTTCACGTACCTGAGCACCAGGAGGAACCTCTTTCGAGTTTTCTCCTTCCCTTTTAGTGATTTTACTTGAAAACAGCCGACCCTGTTTAGAGGGTTAGAGCCTCCTCGAGGTTTGAAACTGTTCAGTCTGATCCATCTGGTGACAGCTGAATTCATGGAAAAATTGATCTTAAGGAGGCAGAATTTTATTCCAAACCTGGGATCTTGTCCCTTAGAATCACTGAGGACATTAGAGTTTGTCCTTTTTGTTTCACCTTTTCCTCCATCCATCCCTCCTTTCTCTTCCTCTCTTGCTTCTTTTCTCCTTTCTCCTGTTCCCCTCCTAAAACCAGGAGAGGGTGTGTGTGTGAGTGTGTTGCGGGGAAGTGCTCGGCAGCTCTCACTGTGGGAGGTCCACCCCAAACTGTGGAGCTGCAGTAGTGCTGGGGCAGTGATCCCCGCCAGTGACCTGGTCCATCCTTTGAGCTCTCTGGTGAGACCCCTCAGCCTCCCATCCTCAGTCTCTACCCTGATTGTCTGAGCATGGGGTTAATGACAGGGAGGAGACTCAAGGCCTTTTTGTTCTCTTTTAAGACCAAGTAAATAAGTCATAACCACTTATATGTTTGATGGATTTTGCTGCTTCTCTGCATTAATGAGGCAAGTATGAAGCCTCATTCAAAGACCAGGGGTCACTATATTACTGCACAGTCAATCAATGCAGTCAATCAATGCAGTTGTAGATAAATCTCTGCATCATGCATTTTTGTATAACTTGCATATGACTTTGTATTGAACCTTGGTAATATGTTATAGCGGGCCCCTAAGATAGTGTAATTAAGGTAAAAGAAAAGTGTCTTTTTGCTAGAAGTAGAATAAGATCTCCCCCCCACTCGGTAATCAACTGCCCTGTTGCATGAATGAGGTGTGACTGAGGAAGGCGTGGAGGGCAGTACCTCCAGACAGCTGCAATCCTTGGAGAGGGGCTGGCAGCCCAACCAAGGACAATCAAGCTTGGCAAGTGGGCTGACTAGAGAAGAGCAGACATACTGATGGCCTCGGGGATAAGAAGCAAACACCTTCCTGTGGGAACAACCCCCAGCCCAGAGAAAAGCAGCTAGAAGGACCAACAGACACAGTTACAGATTTTGAATCTGGGAGATTTGCCCCTCTCCATCCACCGACTCGCTGCTTGCCTCCTCACCCCCCCCCACCCCAAGTATAAAGCCTCATTCAAAGACCCAAGGAGTCACTATATTACTGCACAGAGCCCTCCCCCCCCCGACGAACTCTGCCCCTCACCTGCCTCAGGCTCTGCAAGGGAGTTTGGGTCGGGCGAGGAGGTCTGGGGTGCAGGCCCTGGGTTGGGGCAGGGGTTTGGGGTGTGGGATGGTTGAGAGGTTGGGCTCTGGAATGGAGTTTGGGTGCTGGGTGCAGGCTCCAGGCTGGGGCACAGGGTGGGGGTGCAGGATGGGTGGAGGCAGGGGCGACTCTAGGCACCAGCAAAGCAAGCAGGTGCTTGGAGCAGCCCATTTGCAGGGGCGGCAGCCAGCAGGGATCCAGCCTGGGAGCTGAGAACCAACAGGGGGCCCTGGGAGCTGTAGTTCCTTGGTTAGCTCCCTGCCTATAGAGCCAGCTCTGGAGCAGGAAAAAAACTACATTTCTCAGCATTCCCTTGGCCGCTATCAACAGGAAAGGGAGGGGGAGGGAGTACGGTAGCTGAAACCTCAAGCTGCAGCTTGCTGTCAATGGAGAGCTCACTGCTAGAGCGGGGTGGCACTGTGAATGGGGAACGAGTGTGCCCAAGTTGTAGAAGGCTTTGACTAGATATCCCCTTCAGAAGACATCCCCAGACTGGATTAGAGATACTGGTGTGACCTCACCTTGCAGCCCCCAAGGAAGGAATTGGGTGGACTAAATGGACAGTTCCCCTCTTTATCTGAATCCTAGCAAGGGAGGTATGTGGATCCCACTAGAATTTAAGAGTAAGGGAGGAGAGGCTCTACTGGACCTGGGCAGCTTTAGATACAGTACCAGGCACGTAGAGGATTTCCACATCTGAGCCATCGAAGCAGAAATTGACTTTTCCTTTCCAGATTTAGCTAATATTCAGAAAGGGAATCTAGCACCTGCCTTCCAGATTTGAACACCCTCAAAATTCAGGAGTGCTGAAGCTCAATTTGGGCAGCTGTTACTTCATTTCTCCCAAATCAAATGTACTGATTCACTGTAATTTGCTGTAGAAAAAGTAGGATAAACTTGAGCAAGAAATGCTTCCCAGTGGTTTTTAGGACTGGAATTGCTATTTTCAACAGCCATTGCCTTTGTTTGTTTGTTTTATAGTTTTATTTGTTTAAAAGGAAGACAGTGATATTGCATTGGCAAATTGCCCATAGAAACAAAGAATGGAACATAAGAATAATAAAGGCACCTCAACGTTTCCTCATTTCTGTAGGACAGTCTTAAAATATGCATCCAGATATCCTTTAATCACACAAGCTGGAAATTGTTCCATGTTACTGCAGTTCTGTAACCATATGGGAACCAATCCTGTCTGTGCTCTGTGCACATCCAAAATTCCTGCTGAATGACCCACTCTGGGAGCAAGTTACCAGTGACCCAGGGATGGGGTGGAAGGAGGGTGCAAGTGGGTGGGGGGAGCCCAGAGCTGGGGCAGCACGGGGTGCCTGTGTGGGGAAGATCCCAAGGCTGGGGTGGCAGAGGGTGCTGGTGTGTGTGGGGGAGAGCCCAGGGCTGGGATGGCATGGGGTGCGGGTGTGAGCCCAGGGCTGGCAGCAGGGGGGTACAGGTTGGGGAGGGGAGGCCCAGAACTGGGGCAGCAGGGGGTGTGGGTGGAGGGGGCAGAGCCCAGGACTGGGGCAGCAGGGAGATTCAGGGAGGAGCCCAGGGCTGGGGTGGGGGCAGCCAATTTTTTTTTTGCTTGGGACAGCAAAAAACCTAGAGTTGGCCCTATCTCCACCCACCGTGAGATAGGTAGGAGCGGATCATTATTATCCCTACTTGAAATAGGGAGAAGATAAGGCTGAGAAAGGATAATTGACTTGTCTTAGGTCGCATAATCAGTGGCAGAGTTGGGAATAAGACCCAAGAGCTCTGATTTTCAAACTAAGCATCGGATCTTAAATTTCCTACATTGAATGATCTGAGTAAAGTGCTCTCAGATGAGCTCCAGACCAGCAACAGTGCACAGTAAGTATTCAGCTGGTATTTTAGGAGAACTGCAATGTTAGAGAGAATCATGAACTGCTCAGAGACAATTAGTGCAGAGAAGCAGCAAAATTCATCAAACATACAACTGCTTATGACTTATTTACTTGGTCTTAAAAAAGAACAACAAGACCTGAGTCTCCTCTCTGGCAATAACCCCCTGCTCAGCCAATCAGGGTAGAAACTGAGGATGGGAGGCTGAGAGTTCTCACCAGAGAGCCCAAAGGATGGCCCAGGTCACTGGTGGGGATCACTGCCCCGCAACACACACACACACACACAACCCTCTCCTGGTTTTGGGAGGGGAACAGAAGAAAGGATAAAAGAAGCAAGAGACGAAGAGAAAGGACGGAGGGAGGGATGGATGAAAAGGTGAAACAAAGGACAAACCCCAATGTTCCCAGTGAATCTAATGGACAAAATCCCAGGTACACAATAAAATTCTGCCTCCTTAAGCTCGTTTTTTTCCATGCCTAGAATTCAACTCTCACCAGATGACTGAGACTGAACAGGTTTCAAACCTCGAGGGGGCTTCTGGCTGTGATTTGTCAGTCCTCAAAGGCCAGCCAGGTGACTGTAAATAACTTACAATCATTAGGAAAAATTAGTATCAAGATCCCAACTCTAGCAGTCAGACAACATTGGTTCAATTTACAAGAGATTACTTTTCATATTCCTTGGTTCCCCCCAAATTAGGAAGGGCCTGTGACCACAGGTCCTGCAGGGTACAAAGGGCAGGTCTACATCCCTTTTCTCTTTGTGCATAGTCCTGCCTGCTCCCTTTTCAGTTTCAGTTCTGCTACCACAGTACTGATCAGCACATTCTTCAGTAGCATAGGGAAGGGCAGGCACCATCACACAAGGACTATTACACAGAGACCTGCCAAATGCACACAGCAAACAAATGAAAACAAGAGATGAAAATGTTATTTTTTCATTAATCCCTTTCAGTGACAGCAACCTCCGTGGCTAATTGTAACAATAGTAGATGCAGCATTTTCTGATTGAAATGATTTTCAAGTTGCGGGTGCCTTTATGAACAGTAATTGCCTACATCTGTGACACAAGTACTTTTCAATTCCATTAAACCTGGGGTTTTGCTCAATTACACACGATATCTTGGAATTTTTCTGGCATATTCATCATCACATACATCACCTACAAGACTCCTGCCATAACAAGGGGTTCTTTATAGGGGTTTGAAATTATTAAAGTGACCCAGCACTTTTCAATTGTAACAGCTCAGGACAAAGTAGATCTCCCTGATCCCACTTATGTAGCTATTTAAATGTAACCTAGTTATAAGGTGGCCTAACTTACTGATATTTTTTGACACGTTTTCAAAAAGTGGCCTCTATTTAAATCCATGCAAATATCTGTATGCACACTTTCTGAGCACTGCAAGTCTGAATCTATCACCTGTGCATGCATCTGCTGTTACCTGAAACATGCACATGCTGCTATTTGCATGAAAACTTCTACATGCCTGAATAGAGGAGGATCCTTTGAAAATGTGGCCTTTTAATTATATTTCATACTCCACAAGAGTAGCCTAAAAAACAACAACGGGATATAATAAGGCCCTGGCATCAAATGAATAAGGAACAATATAAAAAAATCAGCAGCACTTTATAAAGAGGACAGGAACAAAATATACAGTAACCATAAAACCAACAGATAAAACAAAACCCAGATTTCCCCAGGTGCAATCTAACAGGACAATTTTGCCTTCATAACTCTAGCAATACTCATCTATTTCAGCATGTAATGATCCTGTTTAAAGTATCCAGGAAACAATAAACTCTGGCCCCGGTGCTTGTACATGTTCACTTTGTTGAGTGTGGCTCACATATCTGGACCTCCCAGCTGTTAATAGCTTCACCAACCACCCCTCTGTCTTTGCTTCTGTGTATGTCACTTCATTCTGGCTCTGCAAGGTGTCTGAAGTCCCAAATGCCACTTGCCCTTCTGTAAACCTATCCCAGTGGTATCCCTCCCCCAACTGCCTCCTTTGTGGTTCAATTCTACACCATTGAAATCAATGGAATTTTTTCCATTGACTTCAATTAGAGCAAGATCGGGCCCTTCAGCAATTTCCACCCAGTTCTTTCTATTATGATTTGTACCAATCAGGGTTCGGGGCCTCATTGTTCTAGGCACTGTCTAACAAAACAATGGTCCCGTGCCCCAAATATTCTGCAGCATCATGCAAAAGATGCCAGAAATGCAGTCCAGCGAATTAAATGATAACCTCTGGTGTAATCTTTCTTAATATCTGTGGTTTCTAATTCTATCAATTACTAGACAATTAAATTAAGGGGGTTAAGTTACACAGTGGTTTCTGAGAGCAACTGTTTTGAAAATCCAGTTAAAAATGTATTTTAAAGGTAAATAAATGCCTAATCTTTGCCTGAAACACAAGCAATATGAATTTTTTTTTAAATGTGTGCTACCATCTCCAAGCCTCATCCTCTCTCCAGTGAAATCCCTCTTCAAATGCCTGCACTTTTTCATTTCCACCCATGCCCTTTCCCTTTTTGCCTTTACAGAGCTATTACATTTGTTAGTCTCTAAGGTGCCACAAGTACTCCTCATTCTTTATGCTTAATGATGTACTTCTAATAAAGAATTTAATTCTATTTTTTGCCTAGAGTGACTCTGACTTTCAAATTATATTTAAACATAGGAACTTATGGAATGGTTTAGGAATAAAAATAAATTAACATGTACAGAAATATGAAATAGAAAAACAAATAGGACAATTTCACTGCTCTACATGGGAAAAACCCACACAGAGCTTATTTCATCTTGTGAATTTTTCTGCAGACTAAGCTAAGGGGGGGAAAAGAAAGAGTTTCTCTAATTGTTTTAAACCACGGATGAAAAGAACCTAACATGATCACCCTTGATTAACATGCTTATTATATAATATATAAACAGGAAACCAGGGAGACAACCCTGGGCCACGAAAATAAATAAGGAAGCTTTCACAAGAATCAAAACAAAGCATCATTCAGAATCTGTAAACAACTGAGCCCGCTGATCCTAAAACTCATATTATAGGTAGACATGTACCTCTTTCTCTCTATTTGAAATATTTAGATAACATCCTTAATGTTTTATTATTCTTCATGTCTCCACATTAATCCTTTTTATATTGATAGTTCCCAAAGTATCCTCTGCCAAGAAATGGACTTTGTGCAGAGAAAAATCCATTTTCTAGTGCCAAAGATATTGATAATTAACATTTATGTCATGAAACTTGTAATACCAGTTTGCTAAAATAAAGCTAAGCTTTTCATTATTATTTTAGAGTTTAATTTAGTCATCCAAGGTTACTCAGCTTCATGTTTATAAATTATACAGGGCAGGGACTTAACTCCTCTTGATCGACCTGTTTTGGAATTATGACTGTACAAGTAAGGAGGTTCATAACCTTGTTTGAATATCTGATCCGGCCTTGAAAGAAGGTGATTTATGGGATCGACAAACCCTCATCATTTCAAGAATCGGCATCTGAGAACAAGATTTTCCTCTATAACACAAAGAGCGGAGCAAATCAGTTAAGTCTCTACTAGAAGCTACAACTTTGTTTATGTAAGAGTCATACAAGGTTACAAAGTCTGAGAATAGTCTGCCAGTAAGATTATGGATTTTAGAACAAATAAATAGCTACATTCTGCATAAAAAATTGGACGTTTTGAAACTACTTCTCTGATAATTCAGCACTAGCCATGCTACAGCATGTTCTAATTTACCATTTGGTATATGCTTTTTGAAAATACTGAAAGTACATGCCAGTGGTCAACTAAATCATAGAAAATTCAAGCCCTATTTTACATGATGGGTGAGACATTGAAAACTGCATGACTTAGAAATGCCAGTCCCATTAAAAGTTAATGAGACTTATGTTCCTAAATCACTTACTCTCTTTTGAAAATCTCACCCATTTTCGTTTCCAGGGCTACTGCTGCCAATCACCAGTATTTTTAAGATAGTACATTTTTTGTAATTATCTGGCATAATAAAAGCACCAAAATTGTTTCCTGGAGAAAAACAAATCCAGAAACCCTAAAATACTGCAGCACTTCTGTTTCACTTTCTGTACCAATGATGAGAGGATTCTGTGAAGACAGACTTTTTTTTACAGGATCTGAAAAATTTCTATAGTAATCAAACATATATGCCCATATTATGCACCATAGACTGCCAAATTCCAGAGAAACAGAAAACACTCTAGACTTGTGCATGGAATCACTTTTATGTGTTATTTCAAATGCCCTTCCTGAAGTTCTTATGGTGATCTGCGGAGGGAGGGGGGAAGAATTCTGAAGATAAAAGTCAATTCCAGTGCCATTTCTATGATTGTGGAACCATGGGAAGCCAGGGGCACTGAATTTATCACAGTATTTACATTACTGTTACAAATCCAAATGTTTCACCTATTTTCTAGGAATACTTCACCTTGGTTAAAAAGAACCAAGCAAAATCACGGTGCAACGGTAATACAATTAGGGCATTACCGATGCACCCAAACTTGTAGATTGTGCAAGGAATATCAGGTTGCAACCTGTATAAGTGCAGGAAACTGTGCAAAAAGGGGCTAAAACTGTTTTTCTTTAATAATTGTATTCTCTGCCATGCATTGTCAGGGATTGAAGAAAGCACATGCCCAGCTTTCATTATCTGAAGATAACCGTCCAAATGTAAACCAGTGCAGACCTGTCTTCCTGAGTCTGCAAACTGGCAGTTCAAGAGCTTCTAGTCCGCCTCACACTGCTGCCAAGAACTAGCAGCTTTGGACAGATTCACTGCTGTTATTCAGAACCCCAGGGGTGACGGTAAAACTGAGAAAAATGGTGCCTCTTTCAGGAAAAGTAAGTTCAAGCAGAATCAGGCACTGGAGCTATTCATAGAGAAGCTCAATCCCCGCTTCCCTCGTCCCATGGAGTAGGAGGAGGGAGGGGATTTCTCCCTTTGGGTCTTGAAAAAACAAGAGTGAAAAACAGGGTGCAGGGCTATGGGGGAGATCTGTGTGTGTCAGGGCACTGCGGGTCTGTGTGGGGCATTGTGCAGTTATGGTGTGGGGCTGTGGGGAAGGGCCCTGGGAGGGAGGACGGACGGGCGGGGAAATCGGTGTGTATTGGGAAACTAGAGAGTGGGGGTTTCTGTGTGGGGTGCTGGGCAGCTGTGGTGGGGCTGTGGGCAGGGGTGTGCTGGGCGAGGTGTGTGTGCACAGCACTGTGCATTTGTGGTGGAAGAGTTGTAGGGGGGTGCTGGGCAGGGGAGCTCTGTGGCACAGCATGGGCGCACCCCAATAGGAAAGGGCACGCTGGTAGCACACGGCCAGGCGGACCAGTGTGCCTCTGGCTCCCAACGGGGCTGCGCACCTGTGTCTGTCTGTCTCCCCCCCAGCTCCACCAACGTGGCCTGATAGTTCACGCTTGCGATCTGGTCACCCTCCCGCTCCCTCCATCCTTCACTCCCTTCCCTGCGTCTCTCCATCCTTGTCCTCTGTCCTGTCCCGTCTCCATCCGTCCCTGCCCCCTTCGTCCCCTCCGTCCCGTCCCTGCGTCCCCCCAGCCCTGTCCTCTGTCCTGTCCCCTGTCTCCATCCGTCCCTGCCCCCTTCCTCCCCTCCATCCCGTCCCTGCGTCCCCCAGCCCTGTCCTCCGTCCCGTTCCGTCGCCATCCGTCCCTGTCCCTTCGTCCCCTCCGTCCGTCCCCAGCCCTGTCCTCTGTCCGTCCCTGTCTCCATCCGTCCCTGCCCCTTCGTCCCCTCCGTCCCGTCCCTGCATCCCCAGCCCTGTCCTCTGTCCCGTCCGTCTCCATCTGTCCCTGCCCCTTCGTCCCCTCGGTCCGTCCCTGCATCCCCAGCCCTGTCCTCTGTCCGTCCCCTGTCTCCATCCGTCCCTGCCCCCTTCGTCCCCTCCGTCCGTCCCTGCATCCCCAGCCCTGTCCTCTGTCCCGTCCGTCTCCATCCGTCCCTGCCCCTTCGTCCCCTCGGTCCGTCCCTGCATCCCCAGCCCTGTCCTCCGTCCCGTCCCCTGTCTCCATCCGTCCCTGCCCCCTTCGTCCCCTCCGTCCCGTCCCTGCATCCCCCCAGCCCTGTCCTCGGTCCCGTCCCCTGTCTCCATCCGTCCCAGCCCCCACCGGCCCCGCCGTCCTGTCCCGGCCTCCCCCCAGCCCGGTCCTCCGTCCCGTCCCCTGTCTCCATCCCTCCCCTCCCGTTCATTTGCAGCCCAGCTCAGCCCCGGTCCCTCTCGCCAGGTGGGGCCGGGCAGCTCCCCTGCGCTGCGATCCAGCACCGGGCACCGCGGAGCACCGGGCAGGCTGGGCAGGGTGGGGAGGGATACTCGCATTGCTGACACCTGCCTGCCTCAGGGCTTTCTCCCCACCCGCCGCGAGGATCGCGAGGGAGGGCAGCAGCGTGCCGCTGAGAGCCGTGTCCAATTGGCCGGGTGGCTGCCTGCAGACAGCACGGGGAGAGAACCAGACAGCCCTGTAACGCCGCCGCTGCTCGGGACCCGGATCCACGCTGCTGTGCCACCGAGACCCATCAAGTGCCACGGGAGCGGGGACACCCCACCCCATGGAAGTGTCAGGGGCTGCTCGGGCTGGGAGCCCGGCGGAGAGTCCAGCTGGGAGAGGCTCAAAGGGGGTAAAACGTTGCACCAAAAATATGAAAAAGTTGCAAGACAAAAACCCTTTAATTACAGCTCGGACGGGCCTCCGGAGCAGGGGCGGGGCCAGCCGCGTCCCGCCGCCGGGCAGCAGCAGCAGCAGCAGCAGCAGCAGGAGGGCGGCGCGAGACGGCTCCCGGGGATTCCCTCGCGCCGCTGCCGGGAGCCGCTGCTGCTGCGAGCTGGTGCGCGGGGTGGAGGGGTGTCCTCGCGGGCGGGGCTCGCGCCCAGAGCGCTGACACTGTCCGTTGGGAACTGTCACGCCGCGCGACCGGGCCGCCCCCTTGTGACGTCACCGCCCTCTGCCCCCCCGCCCAACCAGCGTGGTCACCCGGGCTCCGCCCACTGTCGCCGCGGCAACCACCAAAACAAACGTTCTCGGAACACGTGGGGCAGGGAGGGGGGTAAGGATGGGCCGTGACGCAAACAAAGCAGCTGGCTGGCAGCGCGCAGCAATGACGTCACCGAGGAGGAGTCCGCGACGCAGGGGCGGCTCCTCCCCCCGCGCCCCCGCTCGAGGGCAGCAACCCGGCGCCTCGCGCACCTGTTAGAAAAATAGGCCAATGCAAGCCTGTTAGCAAGACTAGGCCCTTAGCATGAGTAGACTCAAGGCCCTTAGCATAAGTAAAATCAAGGCCTTGAGATGCAAGCAGAGAGAAAAGCCTGTGTCAGCTATTATCAGCTTAATGCTTGGTTTGTATTAGTCCATGCTTATCAGCAAGGCCCACGCTTGGCGTAACATATGTGCAGCTGTCTTTTTCTGCTTATGGCCAAAAGCAGTTAGCTTAATGGGTCATCTTCTCATGCATGAAGCCAAGAGTAGTTAGTATGATAGTATAAGGGGTTAAAAGGGGATATCTTATGTCTTCCTTACAATGATAATTACAATGATAAATGTATCCGTGCAGCTGCACTGTTATCATGATGGATGTATCCGTGACAGTTATGCATATCTTGTTCCTTTTTGATTGATATATGTATTCTATGTACTTCAATATTCCCTATAGATACATTTACAGGACCTATAGGGTCAGCCAAGTAACGCAAATAAGACGTCAACAAAGTTGTTTGTTTCGGGGTATACAAGTAAGCCCATCCGGCCATGTAAGGTGTGTCTCTCTCGGGCATTAGCCGACGAGAACACCCGCTCAGCTGATCGATCAATAAAGCTAATGGTACTCGTCTACCTGTTTCCGTGCTTCCTTGGTGTAATTGGGTAAGCTCCAGGGAGAATCGGGCCCTTTTGGCTAACAAATTGGCGACTCCACGCCGGGACTTCTCTCCCTGTTGGGGGCGTTGACCGGCCGAGGCGGCTCAGGAGAGTGGCCACCTCGAGCTATTGGTTTGCTCGAGCTCCGGGTCGCCACAATCGACCGGGACGGCTACGCCCCCTCTATAGAGAACTCCAGCCGACACGGAAGCAAGACAGTACCAGAAGAGTGGAGTCCACCTGCCGGACGCGGCCACTCCGAGGCGGTAAGTGCGTTTACCTCTTGGGTTTGAGGATTAACGCCCCCGAAGAGTGAGGGTTGGGACATTGGGCCCCTAATGGTAAAGGAACCCACAGATAGGAAGGTGTGTGGGTAAAAGTTTTCTGATAAGGTACCTAGGTTCAGGCACGGCAAATGTATAACTTTACTAACTCCACTGATTCATGGACCGTGCTGAATGAGTATTGGAATGTAAATACTACCCTCTTGTGTTTGTTTGCGATAGTACTGCTTGTGTTTTACATTGTACTGACAACTTGGAAACCGCGGTTGCACTAGCCTGGTCTAGGACTTAAGCCAATTCTAGCCGCCCCAAGACTTCCGCGAGGGGAATTTCCCCAGGGACCGGAATATCTTGAAAGCAAGGGGAGTTGGCCGAACCCGTGACCAGGCTGATATCTAGGTGTAATGGGGTCCGGACAAAGCATGTCTACCCGGACACCCCTAGGATGTATGTTAGAAAATTGGCCAGAGTTTAGACGCCAAGCAGATTATGGAATGGTACTGTGTAAGGATAATCTGGAAAAATTCTGTACCTTAGAATGGCCAACGTTTGGGGTGGGGTGGCCCGCAGGGGGAACACTCAAACTGGAAACAGTGCAGGCTACACATAACGTTGTCACTCGGGATGGGCATTGGGATCAATACCCTATATAGATATCTGGCAGGATCTCGTGGCCATTCCCCCCCCGTGGCTACGGGAATGCAGAGCACAAGCTATCAGAGCCTTATTAGCCCGCGCCCCTGTTAAAAAGCCCTGTCCCCCTTATGATACCCCCCGTCCGCCTGCTGTGCTTCCTTCTGCCCCTGACCTAATGCTTCCTCCTCCTGTATATCCTGGTCTCCCGGTCTTGGCAGCTGCAGCAGCTCCACAGGCTCCAGCTCCCGCTTCCCCTCCCCCGAAGGCGGAAGCCCCGGCCGTAGTGGCAAAACCCTTGCCTGACACACAGGAGGCTGCAGGGATAGACTCGGCCATAGAGCTGGGGGATGAGCCGTCTGTTTCAGAGCACTCTGATAAGGGTGACTCAGTGGCAGACCGAGTTAAACAGAATCCTAGGACAGGCCTCAAGGTGCAGGGGGCAGGGAGCTCCACGCTTGTCGTCTCTTACAAGAATGCCCCAGAGGAAACTACCCCAGTGTTTGAGGGCCCTTTACGGGAGACTATGCTTCCTGGTGGTGATGGGGGCACTGGTGTCCTGACTATGGTATATGTCCCCTTCACCACCAGCGATCTGTATAACTGGAAACACCAGAATCCCCCGTTTACGGAAGACCCTGCCCCGCTGACTGCCGTATTTGAGACCTTGGTTACAGCCCATAAGCCCACCTGGGGATATGAGGTTGCCCTAGATACCCTTCTTACTGCAGAGGAGGCGGCTTAGTTTTCTCCCAAGCCCGTAAGTGTTTACGAGAATCGGGGGTGCGGGAAGAGGATTTAGCTAGACGGCTCCCTACTGCACCACCCAACTGGGGACATACAGAGGCTCCAGATATAACAAAACACCAGGACTATGCCACGGCAGTGGTACAGGGGATGAAACGCTGTATTCGGAAAACCACAAATTGGGCTAAATTGTATAATGTGAGACAAGAGAAAAATGAAAATCCAGCCGCTTTTTATGAGCGCTTGTGCGATACCTGTAAAAGGTATACTGACCTCGATCCAGAGACTGCCAATGGAAAGCAGGTATTAATCCCCCTTTTCATTGGACAGTCCTATGAGGATATCAGAAGGAAATTACAGAAGCTAGATGGAGCTGCAGGCAAGAATATAGAAGAGCTCCTGGGGATTGCAGTGAAGGTTTATGACCGCAGGGATGACAAGGAGCAGAGGAAAGGGGCTCGCGTACTGGCTATGGCCCTGAGAGAAGGAAGAGAGGAAAAGGGGGGCAAGGGAAGAGGACGCTCAGGCTCAATTGGCAGGGGAAAGGGCTCCCGGTTGGGTCGGAATCAGTGTGCCTATTGTAAGGAAGAGGGACACTGGAGAAATGAATGCCCCCGCCGACAGGTTAGAGGAGAGGGACACAAGGATGGGACTTCACCCGTGCCTGTTTTCTATGGTGGCACGGGGGAAGGGGCTACCCTATAGGGAGGCCGGGGGACCCAACGGCCCCTCCTGGCAGCACAACCCGCCAGTCTGGATCCCACGGTAAAAATTAAGGTAGAGGGCCGCCCGATTACAGCCCTTATTGATACAGGGGCTACTCTTAGTTTACTACCCCTCGACACGGCACCCCGAGCCAGAGCCCAAGGGTGTGTCACGGTCCAAGGAATAGAGGGGCAGCACATTACACTAAAGAAAACCCTCCCCCTCTTAGTGAAAGTAGGGGACCGCCAAGTATCCCATCAATTTGTTTGCAGCCCTTCCTGCCCCATTGCGCTGCTAGGGCGAGACCTCCTCACTAAATTACAGGCGGAGATCTCGTTCACTAATGGGGCTATGGAGGTTAGGCTCCCAAAACAACAAGCTTCCAACTATCAGATGGCCCTACTTAACGTTGCTGTAAAACCTGCCCTGGCACACCACGGGGTTGACGAGGCTTCCCTGCCAGGCGTCAATGCCAGAGTTTGGGCTGAGGAGGGAGGTCATGCCCGTGCCAAAAATGCCTCGCCGGTACACATCACCCTTAAGGAAGGAGTTGCCCGTCCGCATCCGACAGTATCCTTAAGTTAGCCACTCAAATCGGGTTAAAACCTCTGATCCAAAAGTTTGTACAATGTGGGTGGCTAAGGGAGGGCACGTCCCCGTATAACACCCCGATAATGGGAGTGCCTAAGCCTAACGGACAATACCGGCTCGTGCAGGATCTAAGGCAGGTCAATAAGCTAATAGAGGCGCCTTATCCTGTTGTCCCAAACCCCCACACGATTCTAGGACAGATACCCAAAAGCCATGGTTGGTTCTCAGTAATAGATTTAAAAGACGCCTTCTTTTCCATTCCCCTTGATCAGGAATCTCAAAAGCTGTTTGCCTTTGAGTGGGAGGATCCTGACACCCATTACAAAGCCCAATACCTCTGGACTGTTGTTCCGCAGGGGCTTACCTGTGCACCGGAAATTTTTGGGAGTCAGCTACGGAGGACCTTGCTCCTTCCTAGCTCGACACCCTGCGTGCAACATAGTCCAGTACTGCGATGATTTACTTTTAAGCACTGAGACAGAGCAGACTTGTAAGGAACAAACTGTAGAACTCCTTAACTTCCTGGGGGCACAGGGATACAAAGCCTCTAAGGAAAAAGCACAACTGGTTAAACAGCAGGTCACTTTCCTAGGGTACCGCCTTAGTCAGGGGAGTCGAAGTTTAAGTAACGATAGAATCCAGGCTATACTCGACAGCCCTCAGCCCCAGAACCCCAGAGAATTGAGAGCTTTCCTGGGACTGACCGGCTTTTGCCGACTCTGGATCCCTGACTATGGGGGAAAAGCCAGACCCCTATATGAAGCCCTAACTAAAGAAGGTCTGCTGCATTGGAAGTGGACTAAGGACAAAGAGAAAGCATTTCAAGAGCTTAAAAGAGCTTTAATTCAGCCTCCTGCTCTGGCTCTCCCAGATCCACGGAAACCATTTACTTTGTATGTCCACGAAAGAGCCGGGGTAGCGTCTGGGGTCCTCTGTCAAAAGTCAGGACCGACCTGGAGACCTATCGGCTATTATTCCAGAGTCTTAGATCCCGTTGCCAGGGGATGGCCAGCCTGCTTGCGGGCTGTTGCTGCAACTGCTCTCCTCGTACAGGAAGCCGAGAAGTTAACCCTTGGTGGGGACACTGAGGTTGTGGTGCCTCACGGAGTACCCCAGATACTAGGAACAGGGGCGGGGGATAGACATCTGAACCCCAGTCGGCATACTAAGTATGAGGTGGGACTTTTACTAGCCCCAAACCTCACCTTTAAAACAGTCAGTTCTCTCAACCCAGCTACCTTACTGCCTGACCCTCAGGTTCCCAGTGGTGCTGTTGATCTGACCCATGACTGTGTCGAAGTCCTGCAGCAAGAGACTAAACCCCGTCCCGATCTTTCAGATTTGCCCTGGCCCAACCCTGATCTTGAGGCATATGTCGATGGTTCTAGTTATGTACTAGATGGGAAGCGGTACACAGGGGCTGCTGTGATAATTAAAAGCACAGAGGTGGTGTATCCCTTTAAACTCAGCTCCTCTCTATCCGCTCAAGCAGCAGAACTAATTGCTCTCATCGAAGCTCTTCGCTTGGGGGCTGGGAAGACCATAAATCTATACACTGACAGTTGCTATGCGTACATGGTAGTACATGCTCATGGGACCTTGTGGAAAGAAAGGGGTTTCATTACAGCCTCGGGCCAAAGAATTGCCCATGGGACCCTTATCAAATTGTTGCTTGAAGCCTTAATGCTTCCCTTGGGTTGCTGTCATCCATGTCCGTGCACATGGGAAAGCTCGGATGCAGAGCAGCGCAAGTATAATCGTTTGGCTGATCTGGCTGCGAAGGAGGCAGCACGCAGGGAACTGTGTGGCTTCATTTAGTTCAGGACACTGAGGCCGAAACTCCTGTCCCCCGTTACACGACAGAGGAGGTGTCCTGCGCCCAAGCTGCAGGGGCCCAGCAAACCCCCTCTGGGTGGTGGAAACTACCCGGGGGAGAAGTATTCGTTCCCCGTCCGGTGCTCCAGGAGATTCTTCAATCCCTGCATAAAGAGGGACATTTAGGATCGGGGGCGATGGTTGATTTGGCTGCCCGATCCCTTAGAGCAGTGGGTATGCATACAGAAGCCCAGAGAATTGTCAGTAATTGCTCTGTTTGTCAGCGCACTAACCAGAAGGGATCTGGCCCCCCTGTTCCACTGGGAGGCCGACCCTGGGCTGCCTACCCCTTTCAAAGGTGGCAAGTGGATTTTGCTGAAGTACCCCCTTGCCGAGGCTACAAATACTTGCTTGTTTTTGTTGATCAGCTTACCGGGTGGGTGGAGTGTTTCCCTACCCGACACTGTCAGGCTCGGGCAGTTACTAAGGCCCTGCTACATGAAATACTTCCCAGATACCACCTCCCTGAAGTAATTGAGTCAGATCGGGGAAGTCACTTCATCTCCCAAGTGGTCCAACAGGTAGCGCAGGCCCTTGGTATCCAGTGGAAGCTGCATACTCCTTGGAGGCCACAAAGCTCAGGCCAGGTAGAAAGAATGAATAGGACTCTCAAAGATACTTTAACAAAGCTCTGTATAGAGTCTGGTTTAAAGTGGCCTGATGCCTTGCCGCTTGCGCTTACTCGCATTCGAAGGGCCCCCCGTAAGGGTCTGAGACTCTCACCCTTTGAGTTGGTTTTGGGTTCCCTCCCGAGTACTCATCCCGGGTCCCGGGAAAATGTAAGCTGGGAGGTAGGGAATGACTCTTTGTGGAAACAGGTCTCTGCGCTGCAATCTGTCTTGTTTCAGCTACACCGGTACGCAGCACCCTTCCAGGCCCTTCCCTTGGATCGACCCGTGCATTCGTTCCAGATCGGTGACCGGGTCTTTATCAAGAAGTGGAAGCGTGATCCTCTCACAGCACGGTGGGAAGGCCCACATACTGTTTCGCTCATCAGCCAAGCTGCCGTCAAGGTTCTTGGAAGCGACAAATGGACGCACTGCACGCGAGTTAAACGCTTTGTTGGCTCGGATCCAGAGGACGAATCAACCGAAGAGGACGACAGCCCTCTGCTCCCCCCGGCTCCGGACGCCCGGGGTGGCACAGGTGAAGACTCTAACTGGGAGTATCACGGACTGGAGGGCTTAAAGGGACTCTTTAAAAGAAGGAAACAATGAAGTTGTTCCTCCTGTTTCTGTTTTGTTTCCTTGCTTGCTCTTATGGTTGGGAAAACAGGTTTCTGCAGTTAGGAGAGATAATTGCAAGTTCCTTTAACCTCACTAACTGCTGGGTGTGCGGTGGCCCAGGGGAATTGGATGAATGGCCCTGGGTAGCCCAGCCAGTGCAGCCCAAGTACTTGCTGAGTAATCTCAGCATCGTGCATAATGGCACGGAGCAATGGTCCACAGATAGTAGCCCTTGGCGGCTCTATTCCGCTGGCATGGGAATCTTTTGCCTTAATCGCACCCGGCGTGGGGCGGTATGTGGGGGAAAGTAAATGTAGTTGGACCCTATCCCGGGGATATGATTGCTACCATCATCCTGGCTGTCACACCTATGATTGCTCTAAATATCGAGGGCGATGGAACCATACCCATGTGAAATTAACCAATAGTAGCTGGGTCAGATGTTCCTTCCAACACCATACCGGTGAGGGTTGTAAGGCAGTGGGACTAGATGGGTTCTTTGATTCCCTCTTTCTAGCCTGTCAACGCGATAACACCACTAGTAAAAAGCATGTGATCCGGTGGTATCAGTGGGCATGGCAGCACTCTAATGGAACTCGGGTAACTCACTTCAGACACTTTTGGTCTAATACCGACAGGCCCAGGTCAGGTTGTAAGTGTGTGTGGAAAGCAGGAGCTGGAGCATGGAAATGTGAATACTGTGCTGCTGATGGGGTACCGTCCTCCGTGATGGGTGGGCCATTCGGAGGACCCCTAGGAACAGGCAACCACATATACTATGAACGACCCTTGGACCCCGATACCTGGGATGGCCCTTTTGCTAATGGGACTTGGGCCCTAAAGGGCCATTATTGGATCTGTGGCTCTTATGCCTATCGCAGACTTCCACCAAATTGGTCGGGGATATGTTATGTGGGGTATATTCGGCCATTGTTCTTTCTCCTGCCCCAAAACCGGGGAAACACACTAGGAATTAGAGTGTATGATGATCTCGTTAGGGAAAAGCGGTTTGTGGACTCCACTTTAACTGCCGGAAGTTCCCAGGCCTGGGGAGCTCAGGAGTGGCCCCCAGAGCGGATCATCAAACATTATGGGCCTGCCACCTGGAATCCCACCGAGCTTGTCACGGGAGCTAGGGAACCCATTTACAATCTGAACCGCATTATCAGGCTGCAAGCTATCTTGGAAATATTAACCAACCAGACAGCTGCAGCGTTAGATCTGCTGGCAGATCAGTCAACCCAAATGCGAAATGCCATCCTCCAACATCATCTAGCTCTTGATTACTTGCTGGCGGAGGAAGGCGGGCTCTGTGCAAAACTTAATGAGTCTAATTGCTGCCTGCAAATAGATGACAATGGGCAAACAGTGAAACAGTTGACCAAAGAAATGAGAAAACTCGCCCACGTCCCAGTCCAAACCTGGGGTGGGTGGGACACAGACTGGTTCACATCCTGGTTGCCACAAATGGGATGGTTTCGTAAAGGCTTTTTGCTTTTTATGCTTGTTATAGTTACCCTTATAACCTTCGCTTGCTTCACCCCCTGCTTGGTCGCTATAGTTCGACGACTGGCTACCCACGTTACCTATCAGCAAATAATGACCTTATATCGGCCAGAGGATCGGCCAAAGGAAGCAGAGGAGTGGGGAAGTTTAAGCTCTTAAAATGCTTTAAGGGGGGAAAGCTGTTAGAAAAATAGGCCAATGCAAGCCTGTTAGCAAGACTAGGCCCTTAGCATGAGTAGACTCAAGGCCCTTAGCATAAGTAAAATCAAGGCCTTGAGATGCAAGCAGAGAGAAAAGCCTGTGTCAGCTATTATCAGCTTAATGCTTGGTTTGTATTAGTCCATGCTTATCAGCAAGGCCCACGCTTGGCGTAACATATGTGCAGCTGTCTTTTTCTGCTTATGGCCAAAAGCAGTTAGCTTAATGGGTCATCTTCTCATGCATGAAGCCAAGAGTAGTTAGTATGATAGTATAAGGGGTTAAAAGGGGATATCTTATGTCTTCCTTACAATGATAATTACAATGATAAATGTATCCGTGCAGCTGCACTGTTATCATGATGGATGTATCCGTGACAGTTATGCATATCTTGTTCCTTTTTGATTGATATATGTATTCTATGTACTTCAATATTCCCTATAGATACATTTACAGGACCTATAGGGTCAGCCAAGTAACGCAAATAAGACGTCAACAAAGTTGTTTGTTTCGGGGTATAAAAGTAAGCCCATCCGGCCATGTAAGGTGTGTCTCTCTCGGGCATTAGCCGGGACGAGAACACCCGCTCAGCTGATCGATCAATAAAGCTAATGGTACTCGTCTACCTGTTTCCGTGCTTCCTTGGCGTAATTGGGTAAGCTCCAGGGAGAATCGGGCCCTTTTGGCTAACACACCTGTGCTGGAGGGGAGGCGGCGGCGGATGCAGGGACGGGACGGAGGGGACGAAGGGGGCAGGGACGGATGGAGACGGGACGGGACGGAGGACAAGGATGGAGAGACGCAGGGAAGGGAGTGAAGGATGGACGGAGGGGGAGGGTGACCAGATCGCAAGCGTGAACTATCAGGCCACGTTGGTGGAGCTGGGGGGGAGACAGACAGACACAGGTGCGCAGCCCCGTTGGGAGCCAGAGGCACACTGGTCCGCCTGGCCGTGTGCTACCAGCGTGCCCTTTCCTATGTGCCCTAAGGCATTCCTATGTTATTCCATAACATTCCTATGTGCCATAACATTCTTATGTGCTGAATAAGAGCACATAACATTCCTGTGTTCCCCTCCCAACACCAGGAGGGGTGTGTGTGTGTGTGCCCTTTCCTATTCTTATGTGCTGATCAGTGCTGTGGTAGCAGAACTGAAACTGAAAAGGGAGCAGGCAGGACTATGCACAAAGAGAAAAGGGATGTAGACCTGCCCTTTGTACCCTGCAGGACCTGTGGTCACAGGCCCTTCCTAATTTGGGGGGAACCAAGGAATATAAAAAGTAATCTCTTGTAAATTGAACCAATGTTGTCTGACTGCTAGAGTTGGAATCTTGATACTAATTTTTCCTAATGATTGTAAGTTATTTACAGTCACCTGGCTGGCCTTTGAGGACTGACAAATCACAGCCAGAAGCTCTTTGATTTTTGGGAAGGCCCCAGATCATTTTGCAGCTGGAGTGGGCAGCACCACTCAGGCTACCGTTGATACATTAGGACCATCACAAGTTCTTCTGCTGAGCATCCAGCATGACGTTTGACCACAAAAAGGGGCAGACAAATAGAAGAGGCAATATAGTATGTAGTGGGCTCAGGGATGAGAACAAAGGACTAATCCTAGCGTTGACACTGGCTCCCACTGTGGCCCTGGTCAAATCACATAGGCCAAAATTTCCATACTTGAGTGCCTATAGTTATGTAACTAAATCATTGACTTTAATAGGGTATTAGAGCAGTGGAAGCTACTCCAGCCATTGATCTTTTCCCATTTTGCATACTGAGGAGGGACAGTGCTTCCTTGTGTCCCCCCTTGCAAGGATTCCCAGCACCCACGAGTTACTCATGTGGGTATTGAACATAAAATTTTCCCCATGCAAAAATACATTTTGTTTTCAAACAATCCAAGGACTTAGTTGACACGGAGAATTTTTTTAGAAAAAGGGCAAAATAGCTTGACATTTCAAAAGAAATCACTGTTTAATTTTCTTTATAGTTCAAACATTATTTTAAAGGAGTTGAACTCAGATGTTCCTGAGGTTTAACAATGAATTGTATACATAGCTCCCAGAATGGAACCTGTGCAAACAAAAAAATAAACAATAATAGTGTCTTTTAAATTCACGGTATTTTTACAGACAAACAGGAGAATCAGCCAGGCTGATTCATTGTATTTTCCTGTGCTGATGAAGGAATTAGAGACAATAACAGAGCTTGACAAAACCAGCTAAAGCCACCAAACCAACTGGAGGGTTAAATCTATCAATCAGCAGTAAATATGAAATATAGGGGTGGGATCAGGGCGATGCCCTGGGAGAAGCCCAGAGAACTTCTCTTCCCCAAATGTCAGAAGAGGGAAGGTGCTGGGATTTTTATCCGAATGCCCTCCTGAGTCCTGTTTAGAGATTCAGGTTCTTTAACATTATAGCTGTCCCAAGTTTGCATAGTGCAATGCTTGAATTTACATGAAGAGAAAGTAGAGAGTAAGTAGTAAAGTTCTTCCAATTTTAAACTAGATGTATATTAAATTAAATCTGTGCTAATTAATCAGAGGCATAAAGAGTATTTAAGACAACAGCTCAGCCCCTCTCATCCACCTCTCTCCATCACCATTGTCAACTTTCTCTGGATGTGTTTTTATGGATAAACTGAACTGATCTGACTGGCTGAATCAAACAATAAGTTGTTCTAAACGAATCACGATGCTTCAGGTCAATAACTGTTTGGGAAACATCTGTTACGTTACTGCTTCAACATTCAGCTGAGAAAATTATTAGATATATATTCTGATAATTTGAACAGAAACAAAGTCATTGTAACAGAACATTGAGAGAGGATCAAAGCCTTAGGTTTTGAAAATAAATATCACACGTCAACATTTTTTCCATAAATGCTTCGCAGCGGAGACCATTATCCTAAGATAACATTCTCCAGCAGAGAGATGATCTCTTAATTAGAGCAATATGTAAACTACTTTAGGATGCTTGATATAAATCCTGCAAACTGATTCATTGATACTTTTACTAAGATGAATTTTGATATCATGGGATGAAATCCTGGCCCTATTGTAGTTTATAGAACGAGGAGTACTCGTGTCACCTTAGAGACTAACACATTTATTTGGGCATAAGCTTTCATGGGCTAAAACCCACTTCATCAGATGCATGCAGTGGAAAATACAGTAAGAAGATATATATACAGAGAACATGAAAAAATGGGGGTTGCCATACCAACTCTAACAAGATTAATCAATTAAGGTGGGATATTATCAGCAGGAGAAAAAAAAACTTTTTGTAGTGATAATCAGGATAGCAAACTGTTGACAAGAAGGTGTGAGTAACACTAGGGGAAAAATTAGCATGGGGAAATTTTTTTGGAAAAGTTATTTTGTTGAAGAATTGCGACTTTTGGGTCTGTAATCAAGCGTCCAGGGAGGTTGAAGTGTTCTCCGACTGGTTTTTGAATGTTATAATTCTTGACGTCTGATTTGTGTCCTTTTATTCTTTTATGTAGAGACTGTCTGGGTTGGCCAATGTATATGGCAGAGGGGCATTGCTGGCACATGATGGCATATATCACGTTGGTAGATGTGCAGGTGAAGGAGCCCCTAATGGTGGGGCTGATGTGATTAGGTCCTATGATGGTGTCCCCTGAATAGATATGTGGACTGAGTTGGCAACTGGCTTTGTTGCAAGGATAGGTTCCTTGGTTATTATTGTTGTTGTGTGGTGTGTGCTTGCTTCAGGTTGGGGGGCTGTCTGTAAGCGAGGACTGTCCTGTCTCCCAAGGTCTGCGAGAGTGAGGGATCATCCTTCAGGATAGGTTGTAGATCCTTGATGATGCGCTGGAGAGGTTTTAGTTGGGGGCTGAAGGTGACGGCTAGTGGCGTTCTGTTATTTTCTTTGTTGGGCCTGTCCTGTGGTAGGTCACTTCAGGGTACTCTTCTGGCTCTGGAACACCTGGCATTGGCCACTGTCGGTAGACAGATACTGGGCTAGATGGACCTTTGGTCTGAGCCGGTACAGGCGTTCTTATGTTCTTATACTTGGGGAAAATGACTAGCAACCTGGCTACCATGGCATGAGCTACCTTTGACAACTGATTGCCTCCTTATTACCAGAACATCATTACAGAAAGGAAGCTTGTAATGAAACAGGGGCAGATGTGGATAGCCGGGATAGCCTCCTGCTGTGCTCATTTGGGTTTGTACTGTAGTACGGTGCAGTGTTTCTTTACAAAGGGCAATTGTTTGCTACTTTCCTTAGTAGGGACTAGGTGAAAATAAGATGAAAAATTCCAGCTTTTTGTTGGATATTGTTTATCTGCTCCTTGCACATTCAGGGTAATAGCTTAGAACTTTCACTGAAACTGAAGTTGCATAAAATGAGTTTTGTTTTAATACAGTTTAATTTAATTACTTTCAATTCTCTGATAAACACAGCATTGAGTGGTGAAAAAGGGACTGTCACAAAGATAAGAATGGCAATAAAATATATACTGAAAACAACAGATGAGTAAGAGCTTCATTGTTTAAATAGTACATAGAAAGAAAAACTATTATATATTAAGAAAAAATAGGAAATTAACAAACCAAAACACCCCTCATTTAACGTTACTTACGTTTGCTTTCATCAATAAAATAAACCATAATATAATTAGGAAATACAAAGTCAGGATTTTCAAAAATGATTAAAAGGTTACGAAATTTTGCATTCTCTTGTTAGCAAATGTCCAAATAAGTGTTGCCCTGGGCACCCTTAATTCAGTCCTCTTGTGCATTTCCATGATGATGCAGACTTTCATTACCTGATCCCAGGAAGAAGATCAGCAGGAAGAAATGGAATAAGAGGAAAGAGAAGATGAGAAAAGAGGAAAGGAGGAAGAGGGAAGCCCAAAAGGACAAATTTCAAACACCCGCAGCGAGTCACAGATTCATAAATTCCAAGGCCAAAAGGAACCACTCTGGTCTGACTTTCTATTTAACATCGGCCATTGAATTTCCCTGAAAATAATTCCCACAGAAATTAAAGCAGATTGTTTAGAAAATCACACAATCTTGATTTTTTTTAAAAAAGGCTAGTTGTGGAGGATCCAGCACAACCCCTGGTGAATGGCTCCAAACCCTGAGGTTAAAAATGTGCGCTTTCTCTCTAGTGTGAATTGGTCTAGGCTTCAACTTTCAGCCATTGTCTGCTCTTAACCTTTATCTGCTAAAGTGAAGTGCTCATTAGTAAATATTTCTTCCCTTAGGCTCAGCGCTTACCCTTCTCTTTGAATGAGCTGCTGTACTTTGTCAGCACAAGGAGGGTTTTCTAATCCTTTCATCATTCATGTGGCTCTTCTGTGAACCCTGTCCAATGTGAGAGCATCTGTCTCAAACTGTGGACACCAGAAGTGGACACAATTTTCCAGGAGTGGTTGCACCAGTGCTCAGTACACAAATATGGAACCTCTCTATTTCTACTTGAGATTCTGCTCTTTGTATGGCTCCAAGAGTCACATTTGCCCCTTTGGCCACTGGGAACTCATGGGGAGCTGATTATCCCCCATGACCCCAAGTCTTTTTCAGAGCTGGTGGTTCCCAGGTTTGAATCCTCTATCTTGTACACAGAGCCTATATTTTGTCTTACTTTCTACACAGGTGATGACTTCTTTCGACAAAATCTAAACACAGAAATGAAAAAAACTCACAAAGTATCTCCTCCCCACCAATCCCCTTGGTCCTCACAGAGAGACAGCAAAGATGGAGGCTTGCTGCAACCAGGCTACAGGGGTCTCCGAGCTTCCCTCTGCCCCATCCCTGTCCTGCCTGGCTGTTGTCAAGGGAGCTCTGTGAGGTCACATCCGCCTCATCGTCTTTGCCCAATAGGCTGAATTCCTGCCAAAGGCCTTTGTGAAGTCACTGCCACACTCACCTTTCCCTTGCAGGCCTGATGTCTGCCCCTGGCCAGCCCGGTTCGATGTTTGAGTTGCACCCCAAGATCTCCCCACTTGGTCATTATTGATTCTGGGCAGCAAGCAGGCTACCCAGTAAAACAGCAGAGTCTGTTCCTCACCCCACAATGAGTTTTTCACAGAGGTGTCAGTTGAGAAACAATTTGATGGCCTAATCCGGCCTCTATTTCTCAGGCTATGAAATTTCACACACTTAGCACCATAATAAGCCCAATCGCTTGTAGGAATTCACTAAAAGGCACCTTCCAGAATGACAACAAGTTGTGATGTGAGGATAGCTGGAAACAGAGAATCCACCTTTCCCCTAGGTAATTTGTTCCAGTGGCTAGTGTCTCTCACTGTCAAAAATGTGTGCCTTACATTTCATTTGAATTTCTCAGGCTTCAGCTGACAGCCATTGGTTCTTGTTGTGCCTTTCTTGGCTAGATTGAATTAGCCCTGCCCCGTGAAATCCGATCTCCCTGTCCTGCTGGACCCCCCAGCCAGGAGAACCTCTCCGTGGGGATATCAGATGCACTTGCAGAGGCAATGCAGAAGTGAGTGTGCTGCATCAGCCCGGTGTTGGGCTCAGGGCTTTGGCCTTGGCAGCTTCTGCTCCAGTCACATCTCTGGGTGCCCGGACTCAGAGCTTCTGGCCCCCTGTGGCTGCAGCCAGGGCTGGGGCACTGGGCTCAGGACTTTCATGCCCTTCCCAACTCCTGACGGCACTCTGGGTACCTGGGCTCAGGGCTTCTGCCTGGCATCTGAAGTGAGAGCTCTGGGCTTCCCTTGCAGTTCCTTCTGGGGCTCAGGGGTCCATTTCTCTGAATGCCCCGAAAATGGTAGGAGCCAAGCTGTTCCCAAGTAATAGGTAGGAGCTGAGGTGCTACAACATGAAACCTCTCTGAGGCTCTTATCTGCTCCACAGGGACGTCTGTCTTCTCACTCAATTAGCAGTGGGAAAGGGGAAAACCCCAAGGAGGCTCCTCCTCGCGCTCACAGGCTGTCGGGGGCAGAGAATTCACCCCAAGGCCACGCTTGTGAGTCTGTATCATAACACGCATGCACAACAGCACTGCACAAAGTTTATAAACGTCACCTTAACTCTGATGGTTCCTAACGTTTAAAGGCCCCCAGGGGTGCAACTTGGAGCTGGGGTACCGCTGAGCTCTCTGTCTCCCCAGCCTGGGCGCCCTCTCACACTGCTGCTGGGAGAAGATGCAGCTCGCTCCCGTCCCTGCACTCACACAAACCTTTGCACAGGCAGGGACACACCCAGCTGCAGGGACCAGGAAGCTTCTCCCCAGCTCCCCAGCCTAGGTCCCCAGTGCTGCAGCGACTTGCCCTGGCCAAAAGCCTGACGGGATCACTTTATTACCCAGTCTGCTCCTCCCTCCAAGTGGAGAGGATCATGCACCAGTCTCTGGTCCTGAGCAGGTGCCCCAACCACATCTAGCAAAACGAAGAGTTTTAGGGGGAAATAGAACACACATTGATTAACTATGCAAAGATAGGCTTGAAGGGATTGTAAGCAATGAGCGCACAGCTCAATGCAGGTTACCCAAGAACTGAACCAAAAGAACCTCTGCTTTGGCCTCAGCGGCAGATCTGGGGCGGTGAGAGCTGAATTCCAGACTCACTTTCCTGCTCAGCCGCAGCTCTTTCCCCAGGTCTCTCCTCGCCGGCAGGCTCGGCTCAGCGGCTGGCTCCAGCCACCGCAAAGAGTCCGAACCTCCCTGCCCCCAGAGCTGGGCACAAAGGGGCTAATGCAGATCTCCCCCATACAGACCCGGCTGGGGCAGCAGCATCAGCCCAGGCACCCACCGGCCCCCCAGCAGCTCCCACACTCCAACTGCCCTGCACCGCACACACCCGCCGGCCTCACAGCTCCTCCCACCCTCCCATGGTCTCATAGACTCATAGACTCGAAGGTCAGAAGGGACCATAATGATCATCTAGTCCCACCTCCTTCACAACGCAGGCCACACAATCTCACCCATCCACTTCTATAGCAAACCCCTAACCTATGTCTGACTTACTGAACTCCCCAAATTGTGCTTTGAAGACCTCAAGCTGCAGAGAATCCTCTAGCAAGTGACCAGTGCCCCATGCTGCAGAGGAAGGCGAGAAACCTCCAGGGCCTCTGCCAATCTGCCCTGGAGGAAAATTCCTTCCCGACCCCAAAGATGCTGATCACTTAAACCCTTAGCATGTGGGCAAGACTCACCAGCCAGCACCCACGAGAGAATTCTCTGCAGTAACTCACATCCCAACCCATCTAACATCCCATCCAGACCACTGGGCATACTTACCTGCTGAGAATCAAAGATCAATTGCCAAATTCATTGCCAAAATTAGGCTAGCCCATCATACCATCCTCTATAAATGTATTAAGCGTAGTCTTGAAGCCAGATATGTCTTTGCCCCCAATACTCCCCTTGGAAGGCAAGTCTAAACTCCCTAGTGTCCACTTGATAGCCACTGGTTCTTCTTCTTCTGCACAGCATCGCTCGTGGAGAACAAGGACCTGCACATCTACAGTCGTACTCTATCTTTGTTTCAAGAATGAAAACAAACTACCGCCTCAGAGGACCAGAACGGATTTCAGCTGATGGACAGCTTTCCTCAGTGTTTGTACATTTTAATAGGAAGATATTGAATGATGAAATTCATTTCACGTCCCCGTTCAGCGGAACTCCTGAACATACAGGAGATGGATATGAAAATATAGATCAATTAAAAAAGAGGACATGTAAGAGAGCAGCTGGACTTGAACCAGAAACCTCTCGATCCACCCTCAAATGCACCACCACTGAGTTCCCTGAGGCAGCTGAGTGTTGGAGCCAGTGATCTTGAAGAGTATGAAGGGGACACTTATTTCAAAGAGCTTCTCTTCCATTCCCAGACATGAGTGGTTTTAAAAATGGAGTTTCATTACATTTTCTATGTGCATGTAAACACCACAGCTTGCACAATCCCCACAACTGCTCAGTCTCACCAGAGCACAATAACTTTGGAGGCCCCACACCCAGCTACCCAGCTCTGCGGCCTTTAACCTCTTCAGCAGTTCTCCAATGCCTTAAAGCCACAGGGCACAGCATGGAATTTTACCCCATTAATCCTAAATCAATTTGGATGAAAAATCTTTGCAAAAATATTTTGTTTTCCAAACCAAAAGCATCTCCCGTTTGTGGCGTCCCCTTAAACTGTCTCTTCGCACACAAAGAGGAGACACTTCAATTTGGAAACGAGATAAGATGCTTCAGTCAGGGTAAGCAGTTGCTCCTTCATGATTGAAAGATCATAAAATGCCAGTAAAATTGACTTTCAGCCCTTACACAGCAGACCCCACTGACGGCATCTCCCCGGGACCAGGTGGAGCCAGCTCACCTTATCAAACCTTCCCATACCCGGGGGAACGGGAAAGTGCGAGGCTGCAGCGCCACCTAGCGGCCACAGGACAAATCGCCGGCTGCTGCACCTGTGGGCACTGGGAGTTCGCTTAACATGGAAAGCTGCCTAATGCACGGTTGGCAAAACGGGGGTCTGCTGCACTACATCATCATCTGCAATGACTCAACCCGATAGGACACCTCCTGTGCTACGCTGCTACTAGTGACCCTCTCAAACAGGTCCCCATAGCTCCCCAGCCTCCCCCCACCAGGAGGCAGCTAGGAGAGGCTTGTTACACTGCTCTACAGCCAAAATGCTTCTGAAATAAATGGAGTCCAACTTTACTAATTTTGGGTCACTGAGAACGAAAATGATGCTTAAAATTCTTGATTGGCTCTAGTTTTCAAGATATGCTATTGAGTCAGTATTTATGACCCTTGACTTGGGAATGTGGGAGGATAAGTGAGTTATAAAGGGACGGGATCTCAATTTAAACCAGTAATGACTATAATACATCTTTGACTGGATCTATGAATAAATCTATGAATGGCTCTGGACAGTATTTGCTTTTTAGGCAAAACAATGAAGGATACATTCTGAAGCTGGTATTGCCTCATACATGATATGAATTGCATCATGTTATTCCTAGAAGTCATGGATGATGCAATCATAATGAAGCAGAACCAATTGCCCTATATCAGCTCTAGAAATCATACAGTGTCTTGCTCTCTTATTTGTCAGTGTTTGATTTTGCAAAGGGACCCATTTCTCTTTAGCCAAAGTGAGCAGAGATGCCTCGTACTTGTGTGAACAGTGCAGATAACTTGTGCTAGATAGTGCAGATAACTTGTGTCAGAAAGTTGGCAACCTCAGATCCAGGGGAAACAACTCAAACACCCAACGAGTCTGGCCAGGGGCAGGACATCAGCTTTGAGGGGAGGGGTGGGTGAGGCAGTGACATCACAAAGGCATTTTGCAGGAACTCGGCCTATTGGGCAAAGGTGTTGGGGAGGGGGTGACCTCACAGAGAGACCCCGACATCAGCCGGGCAGGACAGAGGTGCAGGGCCAGGCCAGTCTCTGAGACCTCCCGGCTTTGCTGCCGCAAGTCACCTTCGCGAGGTCTCTCCTCGAGGGCTGAGAGAGAATTAGGATTCAGAGTTGTGAGCATGAGGAGGAACCTCTGTGGAGTTTTCTCCTTTCCTACCACTGATTGTGCCGAAAACAAACTTCCCTTTGAGAAGGTAAGAGGCTCAGAGAGCTTTGGAACCTGTTCCGTCTGATCCACCTGGCGCAGGCAGCATTCTAGGCACAGACAGCGCTGGCTTCAGGTGGCAGAATTTGATTTCCTCCCTAGGTTTTGATGATTGGAATCCCTGGGGACATTGGGGTGTATCCTTTTTGGTTTATCTTTTCCTCTTTCCTCCCTCCTTTCTCCTCTTCTCTTGCTTCTTTTTTCCCTTTTCCAGCTTCCCTCCCTCTACTTGGGAGGGATGGGTCTGGAGTGCGGGCAGGGGAGGGATATTGCTCTCATTGCGGGAGGTCCTCACCAAGAGGTGGGTCTGGGTCTGAGAGTGATCCCCTCTGATGGTGTCCTGGGCCGTCCTTTGGGACATCTGGTGAGACCCCTCAGCCTCCTGCCCCTCAGAGTCTCAGTGCTGATTGGCTGAGCAGGGGGCTATCGACACCAAGGAGACTCAGGTCAGTTTGGTCTCTTTTCAAATCAGGCAAATAAGTCACAACCAATCCAATGTATGGAATTAATCTTGCTGCTTCTCTCCATTAATTGTCTCTTGGCAGGTCATGATTTTCAGTAATGTCCTAGGTCTTCTAAAATACTTGCTGAATAATTACTATGAACCACTGTTGGTCTCTAGCTCACTTGAGGGCACTTTATTCTGATCACTCAATGTGTGAAATTCAAGATGTGAGAGAGAGGCTGAAAGTCAGGAGCAGTGTTTCCTCTAATTTGTTATGTCCATGTGTGGAATGAATTTTGTTTTGGGCACAAATATGGAGGTGAGGTGTGACACATCACCTGCATATTGTGCTCCTTACAAAATTCATTCTGCACATGGATGGTGTGTGGCAGGGGTGAGGCTGAAAGGTTTGGAGTGGGAGAGGCTCGGGGTTGGGGCGCAGTGATGTGAGGGCTCCGGCTGGGGTGCAGGCTCTGGAGTGGGGCTAGGGATGAGGGTCTCAGCATTGGAGCAGAGGGTAGGGGTGCAGGGGGTGAGGGCTCTGGGGTGGGGCTGGGAATGAGGAGATTGGGGAGCAGGTTGCCCCAGGGAGAAAGAACTGCCCCCTCCAGCCCTCTCTCCCCACAGCAGCTCAGGGCCAGATGAGAGGGCACCTGTCTCCAAGCCACAGCAGCGCCGGTGGGGCTGGGTTGGGACTGAGGGAGGCGACAGGATTTATTTTTCCGAAGTCAAAAGGAGGAAGGGATGGAGTTATGCTTCAGTATTTACCTCATAAACTTATTCCTGTCTAACCTACAGGACACTATGGGAATAAGACACCATGTCATGTGGTGACATCACAAGAGCAGAGGATGTGAGAACTACAGCAACTGAGAGGGTGGGGGATTTAGAGTCGGATTGTTTCAAATGCTGCATTTGTGGGCTGACATTTAACAGCAACGCTTAGCTAACACAATGGAGAAAGGAATTCTCTGCTAAAGATTCAACCTGCCCCTTTGGCCAACTCCACCCCTTCCTGACCGGAGTGTGCTCAGAACACCTCTCCCGCCAGCCTCCCCACAGGCCCACAGCTGGGCACCCAGCACAAAGCAAGGGAGGGGTTGCTTGGCTTGTTTTACTTTTACTTTTCAAAAGGCTTTTAAAAGCATTTTCTGCCCCTATTCCCCATGGTGAGGAAGCAGATGGTTAGTTAAACAAAAGTTAAACAAAAGTTAAAAGGTAGAGTGACTAAAATGAAATCCCTGCAAGTTGTATGGGCCCTTTTTAAAGACACCATAATAGAGGCCCAACTTCAATGTATACCCCAAATTAAGAAACACAGTAAAAGAACTAAAAAAGAGCCATCGTGGCTTAACAACCATGTAAAAGAAGCAGTGAGAGATAAAAAGACTTCCTTTAAAAGTGGACGTCAAATCCTAGTGAGGCAAATAGAAAGGAGCATAAACACTGCCAACTTAAGTGCAAGAGTGTAATAAGAAAAGCCAAAGAGGAGTTTGAAGAACGGCTAGCCAAAAACTCCAAAGGTAATAACAAAATGTTTTTTAAGTACATCAGAAGCAGGAAGCCTGCTAAACAACCAGTGGGGCCCCTTGACGATCAAAATACAAAAGGAGCGCTTAAAGACGATAAAGTCATTGCGGAGAATCTAAATGAATTCTTTGCTTCAGTCTTCACGGCTGAGGATGTTAGGGAGATTCCCAAACCTGAGCTGGCTTTTGTAGGTGACAAATCTGAGGAACTGTCACAGATTGAAGTGTCACTAGAGGAGGTTTTGGAATTAATTGATAAACTCAACATAAACAAGTCACCGGGACCAAATGGCATTCACCCAAGAGTTCTGAAAGAACTCAAATGTGAAGTTGCGGAACTATTAACTAAGGTTTGTAATCTGTCCTTTAAATCGGCTTCGGTACCCAATGATTGGAAGTTAGCTAATGTAACGCCAATATTTAAAAAGGGCTCTAGAGGTGATCCCGGCAATTACAGACCGGTAAGTCTAACGTCGGTACGGGGCAAATTAGTTGAAACAATAGTTAAGAATAAAATTGTCAGACACATAGAAAAACATAAATTATTGAGCAGTAGTCAACATGGTTTCTGTAAAGGGAAATCGTGTCTTACTAATCTATTAGAGTTCTTTGAAGGGGTCAACAAACATGTGGAAAAGGGTGATCCAGTGGACATAGTGTACTTGGATTTCCTGAAAGCCTTTGACAAGGTCCCTCACCAAAGGCTCTTACGTAAATTAAGTTGTCATGGGATAAAAGGGAAGGTCCTTTCATGGATTGAGAACTGGTTAAAAGACAGGGAACAAAGGGTAGGAATTAATGGTAAATTCTCAGAATGGAGAGGGGTAACTAGTGGTGTTCCCCAAGGGTCAGTCCTAGGACCAATCCTATTCAATTTATTCATAAATGATCTGGAGAAAGGGGTAAACAGTGAGGTGGCAAAGTTTACAGATGATACTAAACTACTCAAGATAGTTAAGCAGATTGTGAAGAACTTCAAAAAGCTCTCACAAAACTAAGTGATTGGGCAACAAAATGGCAAATGAAATTTAATGTGGATAAATGTAAAGTAATGCACATTGGGAAAAATAACCCCAAATATACATACAATATGATGGGGGCTAATTTAGCTACAACGCGTCAGGAAAAAGATCTTGGAGTCATTGTGGATAGTTCTCTGAAGATGTCCACGCAGTGTGCAGAGGCGATCAAAAAAGCAAACAGGATGTTAGGAATCGTTAAAAAGGGGATAGAGAACAAGACGGAGAATATAGTATTGCCCTTATATAAATCCATGGTACGCCCACATCTCGAATACTGTGTACAGATGTGGTCTCCTCACCTCAAAAAAGATATTCTAGCACTAGAAAAGGTTCAGAAAAGGGCAACTAATATGATTAGGGGTTTGGAGAGGGTCCCATATGAGGAAAGATTAAAGAGGCTAGGACTCTTCAGCTTGGAAAAGAGGAGACTAAGGGGGGATATGACAGAGGTATATAAGGTCATGAGTGACATTGAGAAAGTGGATAAGGAAAAGTTATTTACTTATTCCCATAATACAAGAACTAGAGGTCACCAAATGAAATTAATAGGCAGCAGGTTTAAAACAAATAAAAGGAAGTTCTTCTTCATGCAGCGCACAGTCAACTTGTGGAACTCCTTACCTGAGGAGGTTGTGAAGGCTAGGACTATAACAATGTTTAAAAGGGAACTGGATAAATTCATGGTGGCTAAGTCCATAAATGGCTATTAGCGAGGATGGGTAAGAATGGTGTCCCTAGCCTCTGTTTGTCAGAGGATGGAGATGGATGGCAGGAGGAAGATCACTTGATCAATGCCTGTTAGGTTCACTCCCTCTTGGGCACCTGGCATTGGCCACTGTCGGTAGACAGATACTGGGCTAGATGGACCTTTGGTCTGACTCGGTACAGCCGTTCTTATGTTCTTATGTTTTCCATTGCCCAGGAGACCCAGCCAGGGACTGATGTGCTGGAGATATGTTGGGAAAAGGAACTGTCTGAATTGCCAAGGCAGGAAGCCAACAATCTACAGCAACATCATTAACCACAAACTCACTCTAAGCATGCTCCAGCCAGAAGGGAAATGGGCAGGAATTCTTGCTGTTCAGCCATGGCCACACATACAGAGATGCACAGCAGTGAGGGTGCTGGGCAAGCTGGTCTGAGCGAACAATTGGAAATGATCCTTCCGTTAGAACAGAACCAGAGTGTAGAAAGGCCCCTGTGTTAAGTGCTTGAGGCTGAGGCCTTAGGAAGCTGGCCTACGATACCATAGGGATCTTTCTGTGGAGGTTTGATTCTTGCCAGCTAGGGGAAGCTGGTGTGTGGTGTCTTAGTGGCTGCACTTTCAGTGATGCAGGTTTCTCTATCCCATTGTTCCGGGGTCATACTACTAGATTGCCAGCTGCTTTTCAGCTGCAGTGTGGAGACTGTTTGTGTGTGTGGAGAGACAGTGTGTGTGTGTTGGGGAAGAGTGAGTGTGTTGAGGTAGGTAGGAGCGGATCATTATTATCCCTACTTGAAAGAGGGAGACGCTCAGGCTGAGAAAGGAGAATTGACTTGTCTTAGGTCACAAAGCCAGTCAATGGCTGAATTGGGAATAGGACCCCCAGAGCCCTGATTTTCAAATTAACCGTCGGATCTTGAATTTCATACATTGAATGACCTCAATAAAGTGCTCTTAGATGAGCTCCAGTCCAACAAGTGTGCACAGTAATTATTCAGCCAGTATTTGAGGAGAACTGCAATGTTAGAGAGAATCATGAACTGCTCAGAGACCACTAATGCAGAGAAGCAGCAAAATTTGTCAAACATATAACTGGTTATGACTTATTTACTTGGTCTTAAAAGAGAACAACAAGGACCTGAGTCTCCTCCCTGTCAATAACCTCCTGCTCAGCCAATCAGGGTAGAGACTGAGGAGGGGAGGCTGAGGGGTCTCACCAGAGAGCTAAACGGATGGCCCAGGTCACTGGTGGGGATCACTGCCCCAGCACTACTGCAGCTCCACAATTTGGGGTGGACCTCCCACAGTGAGAGCTGCCGAGCACTCCCCCGTAACACACAGACACACGCACACACACACACACACACACACACACACACACACACACACACACACACACACACACACACCCCTCCTGGTGTTGGGAGGGGAACAGGAGAAAGGACAAAAGAAGCAAGAGACGAAGAGAAAGCAGGGGGGGGGATGGAGGAAAAGTTGAAACAAAAAGGACAAACCCTAATGTCCCCAGTGATTCTAAGGGACAAAATCCCAGGTGTGGAATAAAATTCTGCCTCCTTAAGATCATGCTTTCCATGAGTTCAACTTTCACCAGAATGATCAGACCGAACAGTTTCAAACCTCGAGGAGGCTCTAACCCTCTAAACAGGGACATCTGTTTTCTAGTAAAATCACTAAAAGGAAGGAGAAAACTCAAAAGAGGTTCCTCCTGGCGCTCACGTCCGTGAACCCGAATACTCTCAGTCCTCAAAGAGAGACCTGGAGAGGGAGACTTGCTGAAGCAAAGCCACAGGGTCTCTGAGGTTTCCCTGGCCCCTCGCCCCTGTCCTGCCTGGCTGATGTCAGCATCTCTCTGTGAGGTCACCACCTCCCCACCACCTTTGACCAATAGTCTGAGCCCCTGCAAAAGGCCTTGTGATGCCACTGCCACACCCCTCCCTTGCTGGGCTAATGTCCTGCCCCTGGCCAGGCACTTTGGAGGTTTGAGCTATTCCCTGTGGATCACCCCACTCAAGGAGCCATTCTAGGAAGCAAGCCGGCTAGACAATAAAACATCAGACGCTGCTCCCAATGCTACACTTAGTTTTTCAGAAATTAGTTGACTTTATGGCCAGAAGAGACCATTAGAGCATCTAATCTGACCCCTGCATATCACAGGTCTCCTGTATGACACAAGAGCTACTTTTGGGGTAAACACATTCCAGAAAGGCATCTAGTCTTCATGAAATGACGTCACGAGATGGAGAATGCACCAATTTCCTTGGTAGCTTGTTCCTGTGGTGAATCATCCTCACTGTTGAATATTTGTGCCTTAATTGTAATATGAATTTGTCTCTTTTCACCTTCCAGCCATTGGGTTTTTAATGCCTTTCTCTGCTACATTAAAGAGCCCTTTAATAGCCAATCTTTTCTCCCCATTAAGGCACTTCAACGTTTCAATGAAGTCACCTTTCAGTCTTCTTTTGAGAAGCTAAACAGGTTGAGCTCTTTCAATAGCTCATTAGAAGGCATTTTTCTCCAGCCCTCAGAACATTTGGTGGCTCTTTGCTGCCTCAACTCCAATTTCACACCATCTTTTTCAAATGAGGACACCAAAACTGGAGGCAGTATTCCAGTATCAGTCTCACTGATACCATGTCACCTCCTGTGACGTTCTTGACATAATCTGTAACTGTATAGATCACCGTTGCCACCACTGTTCTATATTTGCAGCCAATATTGTATAAAGGTGGTCACATAAAGGGTCTATGGAGAGGTTATGATTGGCTGATTATAATTATGCTATCTCTAGATATGTATCATTTTTGTAGTTGACATTATGAATATTGGCTCTATGCTGCCTGTATTTCCAACTTGTGCTATGCTTCTGGGGAACACCCCAGCCAGACAAATTGGTGTCAGCTCTGCCTAGCCTGCTTGATGGCCCATTAAGGACCATCAGCTATACAATTGACCCATTGAGAGAAGGCAGATATGCCTTGTGGTTCAGCAAGGTGTGCAGGGACCTGCCTATGGACAGAACTCTAAGGTTTTTTTATGTCACGTGCTGGATAGAGTGTCCTTGGGACAAAGAAAGCAAAGACCACATGGCAAGAGACTATAAAAGACTGATGCCTCATCTCCATCTGGTCTTCAGTCCTGCTTCCTACCTCTGGAGGGACTTGGCTACAAACTGAAGCTCTGTACAAAGGACTGAATGGCCCATCCCAGTTGTGGATGTACTCCAGAGACTTGATTTGAACCTGCAGTTTATTCCATCACTGCTACAAGCCTGAACCAAGAACATTGCCAAAGTACAAGTTTTGCCCAGGGCACCGTTTCCCCTAACGCTGGTCCTTGGTAACATTTCTTGATGGGGGGGGGAAGGGAGAGAGACGAGGCGTTTTCTCTCTGTTTCTTTCCTCTCCGTTTTCTGCTCCTTCCTTCAATTCCAGAAACCTCTCTTGTTTTTCAGACTGTGCAGTGACACCCTCCCCACCCCAGGACTATGGAGCCTTTGGAGCAGAAAGATCCTAGGAGCTAAGGATGAATCCAGGGGTGAGTAGCTGGCAGGAAGGAGTCCTAGCAACTCTTCTGGGAGTGCAGGGAGGAATGACTCCCCTTCTCTACATTCTCCCCATGGGGCTCTGAGGAGCAGGGAGGGTTGTGTGATAAATTCCATCCAACAGTCTCCTTTGATCCAAGCCGAGAGACATCTCAGCTCTGCACGATCCCCTTGGCAGCACCAAACAAGGGATGTTTTCCATTGCCCAGGAGACTCAGCCAGGGACTGATGTGCTGGAGATATGTTGGGAAAAGGGACTGTCTGAATTGCCAAAGCAGGAAGCCAACAATCTACAGCAAAATCATTAACCACAAACACACTGTAAGCATGCTCCAGCCAGAAGGGAAATGGGCAGGAATTCTTGCTGTTCAGCCATGGCCACACATCCAGAGCTGCACAGCAGTGAGGGTGCTGGGCAAGCTGGTCTGAGCGAACACTTGGAAATGATCCTTCCGTTAGAACAGAACCAGAGTGTAGAAAGTTCCCTGTGTTAAGTGCTTGAGGCTGAGGCCTTAGGAAGCTGGCCTACGATACCACAGGAATCTTTCTGTGGAGGTTTGATTCTTGCCAGCTAGGGGAAGCTGGTGTGTGGTGTCTTTGTGGCTGCACTTTCAGTGATGCAGGTTTCTCTATCCCATTGTTCCAGGGTCATCCTACTAGATTGCCAGCTGCTTTTCAGCTGCAGTGTGGAGACTGTTTGTGTGTGGGGAGAGACAGTGTGTGTGTGTGTGTTGGGGAAGAGTGAGTGTGTTGAGGTAGGTAGGAGCAGATCATTATTATCCCTACTTGAAAGAGGGAGACGCTCAGGCTGAAAAAGGAGAATTGACAATTAATGCAGAGAAGCAGCACAATCCATGAAACATATAACTGGTTATGACTTATTTACTTGGTCTTAAAAGAGAACAAAAAGGCCTTGAGTCTCCCCCCTGTCATTAACGCCCTGCTCAGCCAATCAGGGTAGAGACTGAGGATGGAAGGCTGAGGGGTCTCACCAGAGAGCTCAAAGGATGGCCCAGGTCACTGGTGGGGATCACTGCCCCAGCACTACTGCAGCTCCACAGTTTTGGGCGAGCGATTTCACCAGGACATTGCAACTTCTTTCACAATCCACATGAATGGAGACTGTTCATTGATTCATCGAAGACGAAGTCTTAAAGATGTTTTACTGCATAATGGCAATGGTTTGCCATGAATTCCACTTGGTGATGCAGTCCATAGGAAGGAAACCTAGGACAACATGAAACAACAACATGAAACCTCTCTGCCATAGACTAGTCCTCCCCGCTCTTCCAATAACCCACCCAAACCACGACACCACAGACCCCACGTTCCTGGTGTAGCTCCACCTTCCAGTGGGGAAGTGGGGAACCAATTACTAACACACACAGCATATTCCTGAGGCGCAGTGCTGGGAGCTGGGGGGATCTGGCGGGCACCTCACTGTGGGATTCACGAGTGGCTCCGGGAGCATCCATGCAATCAAGCCGCTCCACATGCCGTTGTGCCGAGGGATAACAGCGCCTGGAGGGGTTGCTGCTGGTCACTAGCAGGGCATTGTGGGAGACAGCCCAGGCTGGAGAGGGTTTGGGGGCACAGCGGATCCCATCACAGCGTGTCCCCCCAGCACCCACAGGGAATATCGTGCCCCTAGGAGGAGCGTTTGGGCTTTTCTGTGATGTGTCACTTTCCAGCCTGTGCTCTGTCTCTTCTCCTGTGCACACCCATGTCAATCAGGCATTGCTCAGCTGGGCTCTGCAGAGACCGGACTGGCTACACCCCGTGACGGGACTGAGGGGGGGCAGTGCTGAGCGCCACTGGACCTGGTTTCAGCAGCGAGAAAATCCAGGAACAACCGAATTGTTGTTTCACCCACGAAAGCTCATGCTGCAAAAACGTCTGTTAGTCTATAAGGTGCCACAGGATTCTTTGCTGCTTTTACAGGAACAACCCAGTGATCCACTAAGCGGAGTTAGGGGCCTGAACTCCCTGTACGATGCACGGGCGACACAGGCACCTTACAACACAACTCACAACCACCAGCTCCCCAGGCAGGGAGCCAGCCAAGCCCGCCCAGGGAGACACTGACAACGGGGAGGTGTCCTAGCCCTGCCCCTCTCTCACAGATAGGTCCTGTGCTCCCAGCACTCACCTGCCATGTGGGAGATCCAGGTTCAATTCCCTCTGTCCAGCTGCAGAGAGTAGCTCAGGGACGTGAGTACCAAGCTCAGGGCAGACTGTTACACACCAGGGCACCCCCCATGGGGACTGGGAGCTTCCACCCCGAGAGTGAACTCCCCAGGCACACGAACAGCCTGAGCAGGAGTCACAGACAGTCCCCTTGGGCACTCGGGGCTATCCTGCCACCTAGGCAAGTCTGCCTTTGGGCTAGATCTGTGCCTCAGGGAGGCCTGAGGCCACCGGCATGAGCTTGGGCTGCCAGCATCACCCCCGCCCCCCGCCACTGTCCAGAAGGGAGAAAGGATTTGAACCAGGGTCCCCCATGTTTCAGGTCAGTGCACGAAGCAGTGTGCCGTGGTGGGGCTCTGTCCAGCTCTCCCTTTGAAGGGGGTTCATTGGGGCTAACTAATGAGCGCGAGTGGGGCAGGGGGATCAGCTCCCCGGTGTGTCCTAATTCCTGCCTCTCAGCTGGGTGCCTGAACTACTGGACACTGTCATCCAAATACCATTGCTAGAAATAAACAATGAAAAGGTGCAGAACTCCAGGGAGCTCAGGACAGGGAGACTAACTCAGGCAATCAGAGCAGCAGATAAGACAAATCTTGAGCTACTCTGAGGCTCCAAGCAGACATGTTACCGAGACGGAAACTGGCCAGGAATTCTTTGAAACGGCGTAAACACGTCTAAAAGTATCAGTTTGCTTTATGATGAGGGGATGGGGGGAGGGAGGTTTAAACTATTTCCCTGAATCACATCTCCCTTGGCAGCTCAGTCACCATTTCAGCTAGAGCAGAGCGGTGGAGCCTGGGCACTGGGCCGCTCGGGGCCTTTAACACCACAGCCCTGGGGAGGGGGGGCTGAGATGGACCATCCTGCAAGGAACACGAGTCCTTCTACCATCCACCACACCCTGGTTTGGAACTGCTGCTGCCGGCTCACCCCATCTGTGGGGACTTCTATCCCCTCTGCCTCCCTCTAGCTGGGGGTTTTCCCTTCTGCACCTACCTGGCATGGCAGCCCCGTCTGAACCCCTGATCCTGTCCCAGTTTTGTCCATCTGCCCATCCCGCCCCTCCGATTTCCCCGCTTCAGGGGGATTTTCCGGCCTTTGATTGCAGGGAGCAGATTCTGATGGTGCGTGAGGGCAGCAGCTTGCAGCTGTTACTGAGCATGTGAGAAGAGCATTAGAAGGGAAGAACGGCCAGACTGGGTCACACCAAAGCTCCATCTAGCCCAGTGTCCTGTCGGCCGATAGCGGCCGGTGCCAGGTGCCCCAGAGGAATGAACAGACAGGAATCATCCAGTGACCCACCCCTGTCGCCCAATTCCCAGCTTCTGACAGACAGAGGTTAGGGCACCATCCCTGCCCACCCTGGCCAACAGCCATTGATGGACCTGTCCTCCAGAACAGCCATTGATGGACCTGTCCTCCACAGAAACACAGAATCCTAGACAATTAGGGTTGGAAGAGACCCCAGGAGGTCATCCAGCCTAACCCCCTGCTGAAAGCAGGACCACGAATCTCTCTAGTTTCCTTTTCATCACAGGACCCTGCTCAGGAACAGTGAAGTTGCAAGATCTAACAGGAAACAGCTTCAGAAAGAAGGGCAGCTCCTCTTCCTCCTCCCCTCCCGTGGGGACGAGCAGACCCCCAACAGCCTCTCTGCCCCGGCCTCCTTCAACCCATTTCCCCCTTCAGCCTCCCCCAACTTCCCCCATTGCTCCCTTTAGCCTCCCCAACTTCCCCATCACCCTCTTCAGCCTCCCCAACTTCCCCCTTGCTCCTTTAGCCTCCCCCAACTTCCCCCATCAGCCTCTTCAGCCTCCCACAACTGCCCCAATTGCCCCCTTTAGCGCCCCCAAATGTCCCGTTCCCCCATCTCTCCCTTCAGCCTCCTCCAAACTGTTCCCTTTCCCCATCGCCCCAGTCACCTCCAGCCTCCTGTTGCCCTCCTCAGCCTCCCCAACTCCCCACTGCCCGGCTCCACCGCTGTCAGGTTCCTTCCCACAACCATCTGCTTCCTCACCATGGGGAACAGGAGCAGAAAATGCTTTTGAAAAAACCTTCTGCAAAGCAAAAAGTAAAACAAGCCAAGCAACCACTTCCCTGGCTTTGTGCTGGGTGCCCAGCTGTGGGCTTGTGTGTGTGTATGTGCGGGGAGGTGGGGCTGTTCTGAGCACACTCCGGTCAGGGAAGGGGCAGAGTTGGCCAAAGGGGCAAGTTGAATCTTTAGCAGAGAATTCCTTTCTCCATTGTGTTAGCTAAGCGTTGCTGTTAAATGTCAGCCGACAAATGCAGCATTTGAAACAATCCGACTCTAAATCCCCCACCCTCTCAGTTGCTGTAGTTCTCACATCCTCTGCTCTTGTGATGTCACCACATGACATAGTGTCTTATTCCCATAGTGTCCTGTAGGTTAGACAGGAATAAGTTTATGAGGTAAATACTGAAGCATAACTCCATCCCTTCCTCCTTTTGACTTCGGAAAAATAAATCCTGTCGCATCCCTCAGTCCCAAGCCAGCCCCACCGGCGCTGCTGCGGCTTGGAGACAGGTGCCCTCTCAGCTGGCCCTGAGCTGCTGTGGGGAGAGAGGGCTGGAGGGGGCAGTTCTTTCTCCCTGGGGCAACCTGCTCCCCAATCTCCTCATTCCCAGCCCCACCCCAGAGCCCTCACCCCCTGCACCCCTACCCTCTGCTCCAATGCTGAGACCCTCATCGCTAGCCCCACTCCAGAGCCTGCACCCCCAGCCGGAGCCCTCACATCACTGCGCCCCAATCCCCCCCCCAGGGCCCCTCCCACACTCCAAACCTTTCAGCCTCACCCCTGCCACACACCATCCATGTGCAGAATGAATTTTGTAAGGAGCGCAATATGCAGGTGATGTGTCACACCTCACCTCCATATTTGTGCCCAAAACAAAATTCATTCCACACATGGACATAACAAATTAGAGGAAACACTGCTCCTGGCTTTCTGCCTCTCGCTCCCATCTGGAATGTCACACATTGAGTGATCAGAATCACGTGCCCTCAAGTGAGCTAGAGACCAACAGTGGTTCATAGTAATTATTCAGCAAGTATTTTAGAAGACCTAGGACATTATTGAAAATCAAGACCTGCCAAGAGACAATTAATGGAGAAGCAGCAAGATGAATTCCATACATTGGATTGGTTGTGACTTATTTGCCTGATTTGAAAAGAGACCAAACTGACCTGAGTCTCCTTGGTGTCGATAGCCCCCTGCTCAGCCAATCAGCACTGAGACTCTGAGAGGCAGGAGGCTGAGGGTCTCACCAGATGTCCCAAAGGACGGCCCAGGACACTATCAGAGGATCACTCTCAGACCCAGACCCACCTCTTGGTGAGGACCTCCCAATGAGAGCAATACCCTCCCCTGCCCGCACTCCAGACCCGTCCCTCCTAGGTAGAGAGGAGGAAGCTGGAAAAGGGAAAAAAGAAGCAAGAGAAGAGGAGAAAGGAGAGAGGAAAGAGGAAAAGATAAACCAAAAAGGATACACCCCAATGTCCCCAGGGATTCCAATCATCAAAACCTAGGGAGGAAATCAAATTCTGCCACCTGAAGCCAGTGCTGTCTGTGCCTAGAATGCTGCCTGCGCCAGGTGGATCAGACGGAACAGGTTCCAAACCTCTCTGAGCCTCTTACCTTCTCAAAGGGAAGTTTGTTTTCAGCACAATCAGTGGTAGGAAAGGAGAAAACTCCACAGAGGTTCCTCCTCATGCTCACAACTCTGAATCCTAATTCTCTCTCAGCCCTCGAGGAGAGACCTCGCGAAGGTGACTTGCGGCAGCAAAGCCGGGAGGTCTCAGAGACTGGCCTGGCCCTGCACCTCTGTCCTGCCCGGCTGATGTCGGGGTCTCTCTGTGAGGTCACCCCCTCCCCACCACCTTTGCCCAATAGGCCGAGTTCCTGCAAAAGGCCTTTGTGATTTCACTGCCACACCCACCCCTCCCCTCAAAGCTGATGTCCTGCCCCTGGCCAGACTCATTGGGTGTTTGAGTTGTTTCCCCTGGATCTGGGGTTGCCAACTTTCTGACCCCACAAAACCGAACACCCTCATCCTGCCCTTCACCGAGGTCCCGGCCCCCTCAATCCATCTCCCTCCGTCGCTCGCTCTCCCCCACGCTCACTCACTCCTTTTCACCGGGCTGAGGAGGGCTGGGAAGGGTCCCTTTTCAACTGAGTGTTATCGGTTCAGACCTGGGAAGGAGGCTGCCTGCCAAACACCTTTGAGAGGCGCCGTCCCTCCTGTCAGAAAATCATCTCCCTCCTTCAGTTCAATTACGGCCTGAATTGTTCCTTATCCTGGCAGAGCCGGAGGATTGAAAGCAGCAACGTCAAACCCCTGTGCAGCTAGCAGGAATGGACACAGACACTCCCTTGTATCTGAACAGATATTTAGTTTTACTCTTGGTAAACTACAAGGCTAAAGGACAGGCAGTGGCACCAGATCTAAGGAATGAAACACAACACAATCATCATCATTATGCCCATCGCTGCCCCTTTATTCTTCCACTGTCTCTCTCCACCACCGTCGCCCTCTCCCAGTTCAGTGACAGTGCCACACTCATGCTTCCGACACACAAAGACTCACACACACACCTTGCACGCAAAACCTCACCAAGGAGTCAGATGCACCTGTTGTTTCCCTGCACCCCTGCTGTACAGAATCCAATCACAAGGAGAGCTGGCGGGAGCCTGGGGCTGGAGTATTTAACCTACAGTGACAGCACTCACAGGAAAGATGCTGAACGAGTGCAAGTTAAACATTGGTAGCTCCGGTTCCAGCCCCTCACAGGTCAGTCCATCCCTCCAGGAAAGGGGCACATCTGAATTCCCAGCTGGCTCAGTCTAGCTGCGTAGTTCTTCTTTACACCCAGTCAGGTCTGAGGCCTGTTCCGCACCCTGTGTTTGAGAGACCGTCATAACCAACTCTCTGCAATAGCAAAAGCAGGAGGCCGTGTTATTGCTCCTGCCCCAGCACAGACAGACAACGAGGGAAATGGTCTGTGTTGGAGGGTGGGGCTCCCTTCCCTTGGCCAAAGACCAGCACCTCCCTTTGCCCTTTGTCACTCGTGAAGCTTTTCTTTCAGCAGCGAGCCCTAGAGCTCAGTTGCTGGAGCGCTGCGTTTGTCACTGACGGTCGGGGAGCTGCACCATCACTGGGCTCTTCTACCAGCAAGTCCAACGAAAGGATTGATTTCCTCATGTGACACTCCTGGGCTTATCTGAAGGAGTGTCCACACTGCACACTGTGCCTGTCTTTGCGTGGCCTGGGCTTGGTGACTTGTGTTGCCAAGCTGGTGTTTGAGCATCCAGACTGCAGTGGAAACTCAGGCCTCAGGCTGTGTCCATCCTTCTGCAGTAAGTCGTCCTAAGTGACGCTGCTCCAGCTACGGGACTAACACAGCTGGATTCGAGGTAGCTTAGGTCGACTTACTGCTGTGTCTACACTGTGCTGGGCCGACGGAGACTTACCTTACTCCTGTCATTCCCGGTGTAGTCCCAGAGTCTCCCGGAGAGCACTCTGCTGTCAATTTAGTGGGTCTTCACTAAACCGACTTGGGTGCATCGATCGCATCAAACAGCCTCACAGCTGTGCTGTGCATCCACCCTGCACTGCTCAGCCCTGAGTCAGAAATTCAGCTCCTGTGGGGTGTGTCACCCTCCACAGCTGAAGATGCTCCCCGAGTCCCCAGTGATTTCTGCGATAACTTGTCTCCAGCCTGTTTGGGTCCATACGCTCCCCGCGGGGAGGCTGGGAGTGGTCTAGGGACAAGCTCTGGTTGCTCAGGCCTGTCAGGGAAGGCGAGCTCCGGGGAACATTGACACTCTGGAGATCCCTCAGTGGAAGCACAGGCGGTTGGTAAATAGGTGGGGCCCCTGGCACAGCTGCCGCCAACCAGGCCCTGGATGCCTGGGCCCTGGTGCCCAGCCTGTGCTCCATCTCCTCCTGTATCTGCTTCCCCCCTTCTCCCATCCCCCATCGCCCACTGCTGCCTGGCTGAGTCCCCCCTCTCCTCCACTGCACCCCCCCTCTCTGGGGTCCTCACCACTCACCGTGGCCTCCTCTCCTCCACCCCTCCCCCACGGACTCATGGGTCAGCCCTGGGGCTGGTCAACGAGCTGAGGATTACAGTGGGCGAGAAGCCGGCTATGAGTCAGCAGTGTGCCCTTCTTGCCAAGAAGCCTAGCGGCATATTGGGCTGCGTTAGTAGGAGCATTGCCAGCAGATCGAGGGAGGTGATTATTCCGCTCTATTGGGCACTGGTGAGGCCATATCTGGACATCTGGAGTATTGCGTCCGGTTTGGGGCCAACCCACTACAGAAAGGGTGTGGACAAATTGGAGAGGGTCCAGCTGACGACAAGGAAAATGACCAGGGGGCTGGAGCTTATTTAGTCTGCAGAAGAGGACAGCGAGGGGGGATTTAATAGCAGCCTTCAATAGGGTGACCAGACAGCAAATGTGAAAAATCGGGACTGGGTGGGGGGTAATAGGAGCCTATACAAGAAAAGGACCCAAAAATCGGGACTATCCCTATAAAATCGGGATATCTGGTAACCCTAGCCTTCGGCTACCTGAAAGGGGGGCGGGGGTCCGAAGAGGATGGAGCTCAGCTGTTCTCAGTGGTGGCAGATGACAGAACAAGGAGCAATGGTCTCAAGTTGCAGTGGGGGAGGTCTAGGTTGAATATTAGGAAACACTATTTCACTAGGAGGGTGGTGAAGCACTGGGATGGGTTCCCTAGGGAGGTGGTGGAATCTCCTTCCTTAGAGGTTTTGAAGGCCCGGCTTGACAAAACCCTGGCCGGGATGATTTAGTTGGTGTTGGTCCTGCCATGGGCAGGGGTTGGACTGGATGACCTCCTGAAGTCCTTTTCAACCCTCATCTTCTCTGAGTCTGTCAGTCCTTTGTCCATCCCCTCAGTAGGCACCAACTTCCCCTCTGGCCAGTGGGTGCTCAACTCCTGCTCTGCCTCAGGCCCCTCCCCCACTCCACCTCTTCCCCAAAGTACTGCCCCACCTTTTCCCTGGTCTGCCCCGCCGCACCCCCAAATCAACCCCTTCAGGGAAGAAATAGTAGAGGAAGCAATAGTGGATGGGAACCTGGAAGGCAGTGACCATGAGATGGTCGAGTTCAGGATCCTGACACAAGGAAGAAAGGAGAGCAGTAGAACAGAGATCCTGGACTTCAGAAAAGCAGACTTTGACTCCCTCGGGAAGCTGATGGGCAGGATCCCCTGGGAGAATAACATGACGGGGAAAGGAGTCGAGGAAATACTTTAAAAAGTATTTTAAAGAATCCTTATTGAGGTTGCAGGAACAAACCATCCCGATGTGTAGGAAGAAAAGTAAATATGGCAGGCGACCAGCTTGGCTTAACAGTGAAAACACACAAAAACAGCTTACAAGAAGTGGAAGATTGGACAAATACAAATACCCTACAAAGACCTTGTGAGCTCTCCAAGTTCAGGATTGTTCTCTGCAGATGTGGAACCATTATGGCAGATGTCACTCAAGGCTTCCCATCTATTCTGACTGACAACTGGAAACAGGTCCCTCCCCAATCTCACTTTCTCCTGAATGATCTCATGAGATACAGACCAAAACTGATCCCTTCCTCTCTCCTCTGGGGAAGGATTTGGGAAAAATCAGATCCTGATAGGTTTGATCTCTCCTGCACATATTTTGGTTTGTTCATCCCTTTTCCATTCCTCTCTCTGAGATTCCTTTCTCTCCAGCATAGGGAGTGACCTATCTCTGGATTGTCTCTATCTGCCATCAGGTGATGGGATGGTGAGTGAGAATGAGGAGGAGAAACCCCAGCAGGAAGATGCTGAACAAGTAGAACCACGTGGAACATTATCAGGAAGATCCAAAGGGAATGTTTACGGGAGTTGTGCACTCCCAGAAAAAGCAAAAGACTGTGAGACTCAGCACAGGCCAGAGGAAAACTTCAGTAGCCACTCAGACCTTATTACATGCAAGAGAATCAACCTGGAAGAGACACGCTACAGATGCCATAAGTGTGGGAAAAGCTTCAATCGGAGCTCAACTCTTCTCACACATTGGAGAACCCACACTGGAGAGAAACCCTACATGTGCTCTGAGTGCGGGAAAAGCTTCATTCGGAGCTCCGCCTGATCACACATCGGAGAATCCACACAGGTGAGAAACCTTATGGATGCTCTGAGTGTGGGAAACACTTCAGTCAGAGGCCACACCTTACCACACATCAGACAATCCACACGGGCGAGAAACCTTATGAATGCTCTGAGTGTGGGAAACGCTTCATTGATAGTTCAACCCTCATCTCACATCATAGAATCCACACAGGATCGACGCCTAACACATGCGCTGAATGCGGGAAAAGCTTCAATCAGAGCTCAAACTTTATCAAACATAGGAGAATCCACACAGGTGAGAAACCTCATGGATGCTCTGAGTGTGGGAAACACTTCATTCATCGTTCAGCCCTCATCTCACATCAGAGAATCCACACAGGAGAGAAGACCACATATGCTCAGAGTGCGGGGAAAGCTTCAATCAGAACTCTACCCTGATTGCACATCAGAAAATCCACACAGGAGAGAGACCCTACACATGCTCTGAGTGTGGGAAAAGATTCAATCAGAGCTCAAACCTTATTAAACATCAGGAAATCCACATGCGGTATGTCTACACTACTGGATTATTCCGATTTTACAGAGACCGATTTTTGGAAACATTGTATAAAGTCGAGTGCGTGGCCACACTAAGCACATTAATTCAGCGGTGTGCATCCATGTACCGAAGCTAGCGTCGAATTCTGGAGCGTTGCAATGTGCGTAGCTATCCCATAGTTCCCATAGTCTCCTCTGCCCATTGGAATTCTGGGTTGAGATACCAATGAATGATGGGGCAAAAACAGTGTCGCATGTGATTCTGGGTAAATGTCATCAGACAATCCTCCCTCAGTGAAAGCAATGGCAGACAATTATTTCACACCCTTTTCCCGGGATTGCCCAGGCAGATGCCATAGCACGGCAACCATGGAGCCCATTCAGCCTTTTTTCACTGTCACCGTATGTCTACTGGATGGTGCTGGCAGATGCGGTGCTGCAGCGCTACAGCAGCATCCCCTTCCCTTCCCTTGCAGATGGTGCAGCATGACTGATCTCCGTCATCGTCGTCCCCTGATTGCTCCTGGCCGGCCTCGGTGAGGTCGGCCGGGGGCGCCTGGGCGAAAATGAGAATGATTCCCCAGGTCATTCTCTTCTTTAAGTTTTGTCTCCTGGAGATTCACTCCTGCCTGGAATATCATAGCAGCTGGAGGCTGCCCTCCCCTCCCTCCTTTGATCTCTCCTTGCAGAGGCAATAAAGTCAGTGTTGTTTCAAATTCATGCATTCTTTATTACTTCATCACACAAATGGGGGATAACTACTACAGTAGCCCAGGAGGGGTGGGGGAGGAGGGAAGCAATGGGTGGCGTTGTTGCAGGGGCACCCCCTAGAATGGCATGCAGCTCATCATTTCTGTGGGATATCTGGGGCTCTGATCTGGAGCGGCCATTTGCCTCTCTGGTTTTTTAGTAGGCTTGCCTGATATTCTAGGCAGGACTGACTCTCCTTTAGACAAAACTTGAAGAAGAGAATGACCTCAGGAGTCATTCCCATTTTTGTCCATGCGCCCGGCTGACCTCACGAGGCCGGCCAGGAGCACCCATGACAGCAGCAGACGGTACAGTATGACTGGTAACAGTCATTGTCAACTTGCAATGCAGCAGACGGTACAGTAGAGCTGGTCACCCTCTTGGCTAATTTGCAAAAGGCAAGGGGATGATGCTGTGTAGCGCTGCAGTACCGCATCTGTTAGCAACATCCAGTAGACATACGGTGACATTGAAAAAAGGCGGGAAATAATTTTTTTCCCTTGGTTTCACAGAGGGAGGGTTGGGGGGCTGATGACATATACCTAAACCACCCGCAACAATGTTTTTGACCCTTCAGGCTTTGGAAGCTCAGCCAAGAATTCAAATGGTTTTCGGACAGTGCGGGAACTGTGGGATAGCTACAGTCGTCAGTCGCTCCTCCCTCCGTGAGCGTCCATTTCATTCTTTGGCTTTCTGTTACGCTTGTCTCAGCTCCTTAAGTTTCACGCAGCACTGGGCCGAGTTCCTGTTGTGGCCTCTGTCCATCATGGCCTTGGAGATTTTTTCAAATGTTTTGGCATTTTGTCTTTTGAACGGAGTTCTTGTAGAATAGATTCATCTCCCCATACAGAGATCAGATTCAGTATCTCCCGTACGGTCCATGATGGAGCTCTTTTTTGATTCTGGGACTGAATGGTCACCTGTGCTGATCAGTGCTCCACGCTGGGCAAATAGGAAATTAAATTCAAAAGTTCCTGGGGCTTTTCCTATCTACCTGGCCAGTGCATCCGAGTTCAGATTGCTGTCCAGAGCGGTCACAATGGTGCACTGTGGGATAGCTCCCGGAGGCCAATACCGTTAGATTGCAGCCTCACTAACTCTAATTCGAAATGGCAAAACCGATTTCAGCGCTACTCCCCTCATCAGGGAGGAGTGCAGCTATCGATATTAAGAGCCCTTTATATCAAAATAAAGGATTTCATTGTGTGGACGGGTGCAGCGTTAATTTGGTTTAAAACGCTGCTATATTCGAAATAAACTCGTAGTGTAGACCAGGAAGGAAGGAAAACCTTCAATCAGAGCTCAAGCCTTATTAGACATCAGAAAATTCACATGAGAGAGAACTGTAATAAATGCCTTGACTAGGGTTGGCCAAAGATTTTTTTTTTAAATCACATTTGTTAATTCCCCACAAAGTGATCTTCACATCATCTTCACCGTGGTCTCTCAGCTCCTGCAGATGGGTTGCCTGCTTCTGCCTTTTGCAGCTGACCCTTCTTTGGGGTCAATCCTGCGTTCTTTTCTATCAACTTTTTCCTTTTGAGTCGTAGGGTGTGTGTCCCTCCAGCTAGGAATGTTCATCAGCTCCAGGTGGGGAGAGAGATTTGATCCCAACAAGCTACACTGAGGCAAAAACTACCTGGGCCTTCCATCCACTAGGGCTGCACATGGTGTTGGCTGCTCAAGTTAGTGACCTTGGTGTAAAAAGACAGTTATAGTTGTAGTGCAGCTGCAGCCCAGGTGCAGTGGTTGGCATTAGCTTTCCCTTTGACCTGACCTAAACTCCATCACTTTTCCTAGTCTAAACAAACCCTGAGCATCACGGTTATACTGTTCCCCCATTTCAAAGCAATTGTTAGTCATCAACAAATTGTTTCGTTCCCAGTTGCTCTGATGTTGCTTCAGGTTGTGCTGGAGAACAAATTGTTACTTCCACTTTTCTCACTTAAAATATATTGAACTATAACAAAGAGATGGAACTGGGAGAGAGAGCTCAGTGGTTTGAGCATTGGCCTGCTAAACCTAGGGTTGCGAGTTCAGCCTTTGAAGGGACGATTTGGGGCAAAAATCTGGGGATTGGTCCTGCTTTGAGCAGGGGGGTTGAATTCAATGACCTCTTCAGGTCCCTTCTAACCCTGATATTCTATGAACAGGGCAGGGATAGGGGAAAATGTCACTTCACCCTCTCTAACAACAGAAGAAGCTAGGGTAAGTCAGAGGGCTTCCTATCACCATCCAAACCATTCAGTTGGGAAGGTCAATATATTTTCTAAAGGGCTGTGAAGAAGGAGTGGGTGGGTGAGATTCTGTGGCCTGCATTGTGCAGGAGGTCAGACTAGATGATCATAATGGTCCCTTCTGACCTTAAACTCTATGAGACTATAAGATACCCATGCATTTGGCCCCAAAGCAGTTGTGGCCCAGGCCCTGCAGGAGGTTGCTCGTGAAGAGATCTCCTTCCTAATCAGGTGCGGGTTGCCTGTTATTTGGGAAATGCAATTCCCATCTAGGTAGGGAAGAGGAAAATGGAAGTGATGTTTCTGTTCAGTCACCCCTGGGCGATGCTGCAAATATGTAGAAAATGAAATCCGTGTTGAATGTGATATAGCTGCAGAAAGAGACCTATTTTCCATAGATACCTGACATTTGGTGTTTTACAAGGATTCTAAGCCACACCTGAATTTAGTCCTAATTTAAATCTGTGCCACCAGATTAAAGAAATAAAGGGCATATTTGGGGGAGGGGAGGAGTTATACTTCACTATTGCTACTGATCTTTTATGTGCTTGGTGAAGAATTCTACACCAGAGAAGTATAAAATTACTCCAAGAAAAGTCAAAGATTTGACAAGGACGCAGGTAGAAATCGCATGTACTAGTGGTTGATTTTTCGCCCCAGTGATGGAAGCTATGGTGACCTGTGGCCCAGGTAAACTATTTTTAGAATGCTGCTCCCTAGTTAAGTGGCATTGGTCTCACTCCTAAAGGATGCCATTATTAAATTGGGAACAACTGTCTTTTACCATTTGGATCGAAAGTTTCATGAAGCACAGAGAGAGAAACATCTGATTGCTTCAGAGCCAATCCATGCCTATGGGTCCCAATCTAGCTGCCTTTTTGGACAAGAAGCAGTTCCATGCTGGGCAAATTATGGTAGCTAATGAGGGAATGTATCAGATTCCAAGTTCAGACTGCAGGATACATGAATGCTGAGTCCTGACTCTGTGGTTTGGTCTCTTAGTTTTGCTATTAAGTCTTATGCATTTGTATCACTTCTCCACCTGTTGCTACTCTGAAGGATTAGAAAATGTGATAATAGAACACAGGTGTTTTTTCTCATGATGCAGCCTTCCCACGTAGCGTGAGAGCCCTTCCACCTACACTTATGGGAGAAGACCCAGGGCGAAATGAACTCACATAAATGGAAGACTCCTAGGTTATTGTAGAATGTGACTTCACACAAAACTCAATGGTGGAAATGGGAATTAAGAGAAAACTGCCCTATAGGTTTATATTTTGTAATCTTTGAATAAGTTGTTACCAGTGACAATGAAATTAAACATGAAGTTAATTAGTGTAAAGTAAGAGGCTGATTATGTGATAACTTTCAGTGTTACTATATAATTCAGGTTTTCTTCTAGTTCTCTCCCCGCCCCTCCTACTATATTGGAAATGGTGGCTAATCCTGAAAAGTAAAACCTCACTCCAAAGGAATTAGAGCGGGGAACATGTGGGAGAAATAGCATGTATGAAAATAGAGCCCCAGTGTAGACTGTAATTATTTCTCTTTCAAATGGAATTTATTTTGATAAACTTTAAAATAAATATTCTGTGAAGAGGAAAATTGCTTGAGTCAAGATGTGTAACCTTCTACCGAGTTAGAGGGTAACAGCCACATAGTCCCCAATTTGCTTGTTTGCTAAACAAAGACACATCGGGCGGAGAGGTCAGAATTTAAAATGGTGATGGATGCAGGATGATTGATTTTTGCAACCGGTTATTTTTATGGGTGCTGAGACCGTTTTTCCTTTTGAGGAGGCAGCTGTTAGCGCCCAGCTGCTTACCCCTCAGGCCTGGCCATGAAACCTCCCGTAACTGGCCTTTGTTTCTTTCACGTTTGATACCTTTGGGGTTCACACGTCCACACTGCATGCGGTTTCTACGGCAGCAGATACTTTGAGAAAACTGCCGGGCTCAGTCGGGCTCTTCCAAACTGACGTTGGCCCAAACTCTGCCTCACTTCATCTAGAGTGGGACATGTCTGTATCGAAGGATTGGTTCACACCTGATTTGCCCAGACACCTCGCAGGAGGTGTGGTAAGATGGAGTAAGCTGGAATCTACAACGATAAAGTAAAAGGTAAGGGTGGGAGTCCTTCAGCTTTCAGCTCAACAAGCGTGTTCTGTTCATTCTCTCTGAAGCATCTGGCACTGGTCACTCTCAGGCAGCACACTGGGCTAGATGGCCCATTGGTTTGACCTAGTATGACCTGTCTTGTGTTCTTATGTAAGTCATCTAAGGAGACTGACTTCCAGGATCCCAGGACTGATCCCCTCTGGGAATGAAGCACAACAGTGACAGGCTGTGCAGCCTGCACTAGTCTCCTGTACCTGAAAAGCCTGCTAGCCCGAAGTGCTGGGCCAGCTATGCCAGTACCTGGTTCCTCAACTGCAGCTACAGGTCCTGCTCCATGTGACTCCAAAGCCAAAGAGCTGCAGAGATCCAACCCCTCATAATCTTTGCCATTTATTTTCCTTTTTCTATTATTAGTGATGCAATAGTGAAATCTAAGGAGAAAACTAATTCACTTTGAGGCTGTGGGCTAAATATAAGCAATAATTTGGTTTCGGTATTGAAATGTTCAGCTCTCCAAATTTGGGATGCACTGCCGGGGTGAAAACCTCTGATTGGGGTTTTGGTACCACTAAATATGCACCTGCCTCCTTGGGTTGCTGTTCTAGGATTTATAAGGGTTGATTTTCTGCTGTATTCTTCTGATGGTTTGACTAAATTGATGACTTGATTCCAACGCAATATCCTAGTTAACTCGTTGATTTACTGATTTGACCTGAACTTTATCACTGTATTGTTTAACCTTTCATTAGCTAGTCGTTTAGCCTTAGCGATGTATGTTCTTGGTTGTATTTGTTCATGTTAATAAAACATGAAACTGGGATATTGAGTCATTTCTTTCAATAAGCAACAAGGGCTGGAACTGTGGAGAATGTGAACGGAGATCAGACATTGGACGTCTGAGCCTTATCAGATTTGTCTAAATTAACAGTGTGTTTCCCAAAGGGGAGCAATGGAGGGGGCATCTATCTTAGCTCCAGCTGCGGCCGGGTGGGGAGGAGAGCTCAGACCATCACAAGGAAAATAAGCTCCCCTACCCAGGCTTTCAGGAATTTGGGGAGGGTGCAGTGTGTCTGAGAGGAGAGATCAGTGAGGTGGGGCTGATCTGAGTAGGGGTCAGGGTCTTGCTCTGCAGCCACTCTCATGGCCCTGCCCAATCCTTACCCCAGTCTGATTTGCCCAGGGTTGCGCCTTGTCAGGCCAAGATGGGGTTGGAGCTCTGGTTGGAAGGGCTGTAAAAGGTAGTGAACAGTTTGTAGATTTCAGCCAGCAGGGTGTTGGTAGAGTAAATGTGTGTGTTTTAAAGGGACGCTGCTGACAGAGGACAGGATGAAGGTGGTGCAGGCAACTGTAACTGCGTCTCCTGCTTTTCAGAAGTTTGAGTTTTGCGGCTGCAGAGGTTCTGCAAGGGGCTGATATTGCTCCAGCCAATCTTAACTCTGCATTAAGGAAGGGTTTTGCCCTTTAATGATTAATTCTCCCTCAGTACTAACTGGGCTCTGAGGCTGACCCCCAAGCTAAATGCTTAGAAAGAAAACAATGAAAATATCAACTGTCCATGACTCGTTTAAAACAAATCCTGTCCCTCCTGTCTGCACTGGCAATGATGAGAAGAAACCAAGCCAAGTGATTCATTCCCTCGGGAGAAGTTTAACCACTTCCATTCTCTGTATCTTTACTGTAACGGAAAGGAACAAGAAAAGCAAATGGAGTTCACAGAGAAAAAGTGGCAGATTTCTTTTCTCTCCAAAGCTCTGAGAGCAAACCCTGTTCTCCACATGACCCTCTTCTTTATATTTAACTCCTCCCCATTGGGCTGGATTACTGCTAGTAGCACATCCTCGCTCTGCTTCCTTCAGCGTCTCAGTGTGATTACGATTAGATGAGTAATGTCCGTCCTTTCCCCTTCAACCTGCAAAGGAAACTTCTGCTTCACCACACCAGCTAACAAGAAGTCATGAAAGCAGTTTCCTTGGGAATCCAGTCCTTGTATTACCACCAAAAACACTAGACTGAGAATTGGTTCTTTAAAATCAATGTCTTCAACTAAGGCCTGGTCTACACTAGGTGGGGGGGGGGTCGATCTAAGATACGCAACTTCAGCTACGTGAATAGCGTAGCTGAAGTCGAAATACCTTAGCTAGAATGCCTTACCCGTCCTCACGGCGCGGGATCGGCGTCCACGGCTCCCCGTCGACTCCGCTACCGCCACTCACTCTGGTGGAGTTCGGAGTCAGCGGAGGCGTGTTCAGGGTTCGATATCGCATCTAGATGAGACGCGATATATCGAACTCCGAGAAATCGATTGCTACCCGCCGATCTGGCGGGGAGTGAAGACATACCCTAAGAGGCTATATTCTGATCTCACAGGACCAGCCGCCCACCCAGGTCAATATATAACTTAGATATTTCCCCAAAATCACATTGATGCCAATCCTTCAGTATCTAAATGCTAAAGGTTTATTTATAGAAAGAAAGAAAGAAAGAAAGAAAGAAAGAAAGAAAGAAAGAAAGAAAGAAAGAAAGAAAGAAAGGTGAGAATTAAAATTGGTTAAAGGAATCAAATACAATAATTGCAAAGTTCTTGGTTCAGGCTTATAGCAGTGATAGAATAAACTGCTGGCTTGATAAGTCTTTGGGTGCTTCCAAGTCACTGGAAGTGCCTCTCCCTTGGTTAGATGCTCCCATTAGTATAAGTCCATAGTCCAGATGTTTGAGCAGGAAAGAGGCTGGAGCAGGCTAGAGGCACAGTGGAGATGTTTCCAGGGCCTCTTTTAACTTCTGCCATATGAAGGAAACCCATTGTTTCAAAGTCCTCAGCACAGCTAGTGGAAAATCACAGGTGAAAGATGGGAGCTTGGAGTCACATGGGCAAGTCCTGTCCATGCCCCATTTTGCTCAGTCATTGCAGGATGGATACTTTGCAGGATACGTCAGATAGAACATTCACAGAAAAGTCCGTTCAGTGTAGATGGGAGCCTCCATGGTCCATTGTGAATTAAGTGTCCGTTCGATGGGCCACTCACTGGCTAACAGCTCACTTCAGCGGATGCATAGAATGGAACACAGAAAGAAGATATTTATACATACAGAGACCGTGAAAAGGTGGAAGTAGCCATACCAACTCTAAGAGGCCAATCAACTGAGATGAGCAATCATCAGCAGGAGAAAAAAACCTTTGAAGTGATAATCAAGATGACCCACAGAAGGTGTGAGGACACTTAACGTGGAGAAATAGATTCAATTAGTGAAATGACCCAACCATTCCCAGTCTCTGTTTAAAACTAAGTTAATTTTATCTAATTTGCATATTAATTCAAGTTCAGCAGTCTCTCTTTGGAGTCTGTTTTTGAAGTTTTTTTGTTGCAAAATTGCCACCTTCAAGTCTGTCACTGAGTGGTTAGAGAGGCTGAAGTGTTCTCCTACTGGGTTTTGAATGTTATTCTTCCTGATGTCAGATTTGTGTCCATTTATTCTTTTGCATAGAGACTGTCGGTTTTGGCCAATGTACCTATGGCAGAGAGGCATTGCTGGCCCATGATGGCATAGATCACTTTGGTAGATGTGCAGGTGAATGAGCCCCTGATGGCGTGGCCACTTTGGAGAAGTGGGGCTCCAGAGTGTCCAGCCCCTGCTGCTGTGCCAAGAAGCACAGACGTGGGACAGCATGGCGGAAGCTGAGCTGTTTGGTCCTGTCCTCCACTGGGCACAAGCTGTCATTGTCTCGCCAGGCTGGGACAATGGTCGGTCTTGGGGCTGGTCTATTTGCTCTGAACCCTCAGATCATGTGCTCTGATCCATGAACAGCACGTCAGGATCAAGGCACATGTCCTGGACCCCAGACCCCAGCTGCAGAAGCCTTGGTAGGATGGATGGAGTGGCCGTGAGGACAGGAACTGCAGTGTCCCTAGGACAGAAGAGCTGATTCCCTGAGGCTCCTCCTGTATCTCAGGGTCTCCTAGAAAGGAGCCAGTGACTTTTCTCAGGGTCCCATGTCCTGCATCTCACAGGTGTTGGTTTCAGTCTCTCAGGCCCCAGCCAGTCTGGTGCTCACTGTTAGTGCTTAATGCAACCGTGCAGAGCTCTGGCTGAGAGTCCCAGCTCCTTCCCTCTGCTCCCCTGCGCCCCCGCCCCAGGAGGCGTAAGGGTCCCAACATTGCACTGCACTGACAGCTCTGGGAACGTGGGGCGGCTTGGGTCCAAGCTGGGAGGACACAACGGAAACAGGACTCTTCTAGTCTCTCCTTTGCAGCCCCCTGACGGGGTTAAGGGGAAATTCCGCCCCAGACCGGCCCATTCTACTCACCTCCAAGAGGTGCTGCAGCTTAGCTGGGGTGGGGGTCTCAGTGAGCAGGCACCCGACCATGGCGTCCAGCCTCTGTAAATAGGTGTTGTGCAGAGCCTGCAAGAAGCGGGAACACCCGTCAGTCATGGGACATGGGGCTACACCAGTCACGGGACCAGGGGGGTTCTCTGAGAGCCCTGGCCAGACCCAACAGGCACATCCTGGCCTCTCCCATTCACATCATTCCAAGGACACTTGGCAAGAGTTCCTAGTCGGATGCCTGCTGGCTCCTCAATCCTTGGCCTTAGCAGTTCTCTGTGCAGGGGCTGGTACCCAGCAGACTAGGGACCAGCCAAACTGCAATGGGTGGGAAGAAGGATCCCGGGAGAGTCAGGCAGCAGAACACAGAATGAGGAGAGGAAGGCTGGGATCAGCCACAGAGGGTAATACAATCTCCCCTGGAGGAAGGGCCCTCCTGCCAGTTTGTCTCAGGCCTGTTCCCAGCTCTGCTCACTCCTCCCTATTCTCAGCAGCTCCATCAAACCAAGGAGCAGGGACCAGAGGCGGCTCCTGCTCCTGGGACAGGGAAGTAGGATCGTGACCTACCTGGAAGTGGGCGGTATCCTGCCCAGTGCCCATCGTGAAGATGGTGCAAAGAAGAGCCCGCAGGAGGAGTGATTCCAGCTCCAGGGCAAGCAGCGGCTTCAGTTTGCTGCGGGGAGAGAAGAGCCCGTGTTATCCTTGGCGGCACCGGAGTGGCGCTGGCACTGCCATGGCCATGACCCCCTCCCCCGCAGTGATCCCCTCCCTACGGCCGCTGTAACGTTCCTGGAGTGAAATCACCCCCCAGCCAGGAAAGTGGAGACGTTCCCGCCTCCTCTGCTGGGGGATGGGAACAGCCACAGCTGGGGGTAATCTAGGCCGGAGAAGATCTGGGACTCCCGGCTCCAGACCCGATCAGCACCAGGGTTAAGGCAGCTGGATGGGACGGTCCTGGTACCTGAGGCTGCAAACTGCAGCCATGGAGCTGGAGATGATGGAGGTTGGCTCTGGCACCATGGGCAGATTTTCAATCAGCTCCTGAGAGACCCCAAGAAGATAAATTTGCATGTGAGACTCAGGCCCCGCAGACCCACAGGCACTTTCCAGGGAGGAGGCCAAAGTGCTCTGCAGAAACAGCCAGTGTCACTCCCAACCCCAACCAGCTGGGCCCCCCATTCCTCCCATCCATCAAACTTCCTTCCCCCTCCCCTCCCCTCCGGCCTTACAATTCCCCCACTGCCAGCTCCCGATTGGTGTCAGAAGCTCTCCCTTCCCTGCTCCCCAGCCCTCAGCCACAGGAACCACTGTCCTCTGCTTCCCCCTCTGGCCCCACCAACTCTTTCTCTCGTTTCTGGGTCCCTCGCCCCAGGGGCCAGACACGGGGTCCCACTCACTGCAATGCTCTCCACGAGGGCCGCTTTGGAGACGTGGGGCTCCAGAGTGTTCAGCCCCTGCTGCTGTGCCAAGAAGTACAGACGTGGGACACTACGGAGGAAGCGGAGCTGTTTGGCCATCAACTAGGAGTGGGGTGGGGGGAGAGAGAGAGACAGTTAGGTAGGGACCTCCCCAACCCACCTACACCAGCTCCATGGCTCAGGAACCCCATGGAGTTGGACAGGGAAAGCCGCCCCGCTTCCCGATACCAGTGTCGCCCTGCACAGACTGGGGTTGTAACTGGGACAGTGTCTGTGGGGAGTGGACACCTTGGCCTGTGTGAGACAAATGCCCCCACTTTGGGGTGCCAGGTAACAAGGGAGCAGTTCCAACCATTGGGGGTGATGGATTCTCTGGGACAAGACCCCCCTGTGTGGGTGGGGATGGAAGAAGGGGCAGGGCAGACTCAGGGGCAGCGCAGCTGTAAGATTTTTGTACCTCAGCTCTGCCCTGGAGGTAGTCCTGGATGACCCTGATGGTGTCTTGTTCAGGGGACACCTCCTCCTCCTCCTTCTCTTCTTCCTCCTCCTCAGCCCACTGCTGCTGGGCACTGGGGGTCTCTGCACCAGGGAGAGCAGGAGAAAGGACAATCCCTGCTGCCACTGGGGGGATGCAGTGTAGAGAAATGGCTCAATGTCCCCCATCCTCAACAAGGAGCCCCATGGCACAGAGGGCCGCACCCTGCCCCTCCCAGAGACACCCTCAGGCCCATCAGCCTCAGGGCCCCGTGGCTGTCAGCCCCCCCCCCCCAACCTCATCAGGGGAGGCTGGAGCTCCCCGGACTCTGCCCAGCATCCCCTGCTACAGGGTGCAGCTGTGCCACCTCCACTGGTGTTAGTGGGGCTCCCATGTCTCAGTCCTGGCGTCTTGGTGACCCAATGGGTACAGGGTGTTATTAGTCCCCTACTGCCCCCATCCTTCCCCCTGTCCCCTGGGTCTCCCCTCACCTGCACAGAGGGAGCCTTCAGCCTCAGGGCTGTCAGACCCCACAGAGGAGGTGCTGGCCCCTCAGGAGTAGGCAGAGCTGCCGGTCCCCATGCCGGGCCGCCCAGCTCCTGCTCGGCTGGCTGGGGCTCCTCGGTGGCCAGGCTGGTGGATAGCTCCTGCTGGGCCTGGGGCTGGGCTCCTGGCTCCTCTGCTTCCTGGAAAGGAAGCCGCAGAGCCACCTTGACCGGCTCCAGCCATCGCCTGGGTCCCTCCTACATAGCATCACCGGGGCCATCTCCATTTGGGACCAGAAGGTGCCTCAGGGCCTGCTAAGGAGCTGGTCTTTTCCTCTTCCTCCAGAAGGTCAGGGAGCTTCTCCACTTTGCCTGCCCACTGGCCTCTTCCTCGCCCGCGAGGACAGAGGGCCACTCTCCTCCTGGGCAAGACGGACACTGCTCCCTACTGGCTCCAGAGCCACCTGCCCAGCCTTCCTCCTCAGCATCCGCTTCCACCGCTCCATCCTGGAACTGAGTGGGGAGCAGCCATGAGTCTGGGCTCAAGGCAGCTCTCATTAATGGGCCTGCCTGCTCCCCTGCCTACGTCCCCTCTGCTGAGGCAATTCCTCCTCCCCATACCCCACCCCAGGGCAGGGGGGCTGCCGTCCACACGCACTGGCAGCAGCTCACAGCACAGGCTGCTCCCAATGTTCCCCCTCACCCAATAGGGCCCTGTGAAACTGGGAGAGTCTCATTCTTTCAGAGCAATGGGGCTCTCCGTTAGTTTGGACAAGCCGCTCCCTCCACCCCAGTAGACCCCGCTCCCTCCCAGGCCAGAGAAAGAGCGGAACCCGGATAGTCCTAAATGAAAGTTCGTTCACACGGTGCCAATCCCAGGAGGAGGAGTCGCCCTCAGTTCCCACTGATTTCACTGCTTGCCATTGTGGGTGTTCAGCACCTGGCAGGTTCTGCCCTCCCGAAAGACTCTCGACGTTGGGAACAATCTCCTGCAAGGGAAAGGCTGGGAGCCCTATTGCTGGGCCATTCCCACCCCACTGGCGATGGCTCTGGAGACCTCCACTCACTTGCTCTAGATGAGATGGAGCTGGATGGCAGATGCTCTCTTCCTCAATCTCCTCCACCCAGGTGGGCTGGAAAGGGTGCTGCACAATGCCCTGCCAGTAGGGTAGAGGTAGAAGCCAGGAGACCGAAAGTGGCTGTGAAAACAAGACAATGTTTTATTGCCAGGAATGGATAAATTCAGCCTAGCAACTGGGGGTTCACAACACTCACCTACGGCCAGCAGGACACCCCCCATCTCCAGGTCTCCTAGCACCTCACGCACATTCCTGAAGCGTGACGGCCCAAGGGCTCTAGGGCATTTCTTCAGAGGTGTCGCCGCTGTCGTCGTCTTTGCTGTTGTCATGTTCCATTCTATAGGAGTTTATAAAAATATGCTAATGAGTGTGAATATAATGTAACTGCAGTATGCTTCATGCAAAAGGTCTCTTGTAAGGTATCATTACAAGGCTTATAATCTACTGAGTGTGGTCATCCTATTTGTATAAATGTATCACTTTTTATCTGTATCTGAGTGGAAGGAACAAATGGGGCAGCCATCGTGAGAAATCCACTAGCTACCACCTGAGCTGGAACAAAGGCTGGACCAGGGGAAAGGAGTGTGAGGAGGGCTCCAGGGAGGCATGGCAAGGCCCAGCCCAGCCCAGCCGAGTGGCTCCCTCCAGTCCGTTCCCGACTGAGCGGCTCCCTTCGGCCTGGCCGTCCGCCCCTGCCTGGCCCCAGCTGAGTACCCCAGGCCCAGCCCGGTCCCAGCCTGGCCACGGCTGTTTTGACCATATATGGCCTGTGACGTTATGGGTGTAATATAATCTCTCATTGGAAGGCGACAGGGCCAGAAAGAGTTAATTAACTCACAGACTGACTTAACCCTTTAAAGACTGGTTAGGAAGATATGTAAAAATCCACCCACTTTCCTTTTGAAAGAGCCCGTGTGGATAGCTTTGAAAAGGTCTCAGATGGAGTAAGGGCTGTTAAGAAAGTTGAGCAGCTCTATAAGCAAGTGGCTGTGTTTGGCCAGCTGGTTGGGAAGACAATGGTGTTGGAACAGGAATGTCTCCATTCTGATTCTTTAAGTGAGCAGTCTGTGCTTCTGTGTTGATGCAAATTACTTGGCTGGCAGGGAGAAGACTTGCTAATGGCTGTTAGCAAAGAGAGCCCACCCCATCAGCCAGTAAATTCTGTTAAGCAAGAAAAATCAGGGTTTGATCCTTCAGAACAAGGAGGAAGTTTGCAAAGGGAAGCCACAGGTTCATGGGTGGCAAGTCTGTAGAAATTTTGGTGGTGCTCAGAACCCGCCCCCCAACTCTGCCCCCACCTGCCTAAGGCTCTGAGAGGGGTCTCGGCGGGGGAGGTCTGGGGTGCAGATCCTGGGCTGGGGATTAGGGTCCAGGGTGCAGGCTTTGGGATGGAGTTTGGGTGCTGGGTGCAGGCTCTGGGCTGGGGCAGGGGGTGGGTGTGCTGGTGGGGGTGATGGGTGCTGGCTTTGGGACGGTGTTTGGGGTTGGGAAGGGGTGTGTGGGAAGGGGGGGTGCACCTTCTGGGAAGGGAGTTTGGGGATAGGAGGGAGTACAGGGGTGAGGGCTGTGGAGCTGAGGATGAGGGATTCATGATGTGGGGGGGCTCAGGACTGGGTCAGAGGATAAGGGTGCAGGGGGATGAGGTTTGGGGCTGAGGATGAGGAGTTCATGCTGCAGGGGCGCTCAGGGATGGGGCTGAGGATTAGGGTGCAGGGGGATGAGGGTTGGGGCTCAGGATTAGGGTGTGGGGGGATGAGGGCTCTGGCTGGGGTTGAGGATTAGGGTGCGGGGGGATGAGGGCTCCGGCTCAGGCTGAGGATTAGGGTGCAGGGGGATGAGGGCTCTGGCTGGGGCGGAGGGTTGGGGCTTTGGAGAGGCTCAGGGTAAGGGCCGGGGCCCGATTCAGGCAGGGCCGGGGGAGAGACCCAGCTCCAAATATTGCTGGAGCAGGGCACCCGGCCCCTGAATATTCCTGGAGCCGGGCACCTGAGGTGTATATAACCTGCCGCCTATGCACGGGTTAACCCTATAAGGTGCAAACCCCAATGGTATTGAGCTAAAGGTGTGGCATGATGACAAAAATGATTGTAGGTGGACCCTTGCAATGAATTTGTTGTTATCACTAATGGTAATTTTTGTAACTAATGTGTTGCTATTACCAAGAACTGTAAAAATGTTCCAGCTAAGGTGACCAGATGTCCCCATTTTATAGGGACAGTCCCAATATTTGGGGCTTTTTCTTATATAGGCTCCTATTACGCCCCACGCCCTGTCCTGATTTTTCACACTTGCCGTCTGGTCACCCACATGTGTGGGTCCCAGCTGCTCCCTGCTCCCCTCACTGAAGCAGGTGTGCAGGGTTACTGCCCTGGGAACTGCAGGGCATCAGTGGACATGGGGCTGGCTGGAGGCAGGGCAGGGGCTGACTGGAGGTAGGGTCTGGCTGCAGGCAGGGCAACAGGTGCAGGGCTGGTGCGGGCAGGACAGGGTGTGCGGCAGGGGCGGGCAGGAGACAGGCTGGCTGAGGGCAGGGAGTGCGGGGCTGGCTGGAGACCGGGGCTGGAGGCAGGGCAGGGAATGCGGGGCTGGCTGGAGACGGGCCGGTCAGGCAGGGCTGGTGCAGGCAGGGCTGGTGCAGGCAGGGGCTGGCTGCGGACAGGGGGTGCAGCCCACCCTGTACGGTGGTTGCCCCCTCTTCCTCCCTCCCCCACCAGGGTAGCAGCAGCAGCCCGGGCTCAGGGGCTATTTAAAGGGCCCAGGGCTCCCCTGCTTCTACCGCCCCAGCCCTTTAAATAGCCGCCAAAGCTGCACCACTTCCCCAGAGCTCCCCAGGCCCTTTAAATACCCCCCGCCCGGAAGAAGCCGTGTTATACCAATATAATAAAAACCAACAGGATCTAATTAAGAGGGATAAGGCAAAGATGCCACATTTATTGTAAATACCATAACAAAACAAAAGACAACAGTAAACAACGTTGTTTTACTACTTATTTCTATCACTACTTATTCCTTATACACACACACACACACACACACACATATATTCATTCACACAATCATTCATTCAGGTTCTGTACAGATGTTATAGTTACCAGCCTAGACATTGCTCATGGCAAGTTACTGGCCAGGTATCTTGGTCATGAGGATGGAGCCAAGTCTGTGTCAGATGCATTTGATGCTCCTGGAGGCTGGCAGCAGAACCATAGACTCAGGCTGTGGCTACACTTAGCACTTCAAAGCGCTGCCGCGGTAGCGCTGCTGTGGCAGCGCTGCTGTGGCAGCGCTTTGAAGCGCTAAGTGTAGTCAAAGCACCAGCGCTGGGAGAAAGCTCTCCCAGCGCTGTCCGTACTCCACCTCCCTGTGGGGAATAACGGACAGCGCTGGGAGCCATGCCGCAATTTGCAGCGCTGGAGAGGGTGTGTTTTCACACCCTGCTGCAGCGCTGCAAATTTGTAAGTGTAGCCAAGCCCTCAAAGTCCTCAGTCTTTAGAGTCCAGTTTGATAGGAATTTATTCCTATGTCAGTCCATGAGACTGTTCATTTTGCTGTTGCTAAATCAATCAGCAGGTGGCTGGCTCCATTCTGTCAGATGCTTGTTTTTCCTTCCTTTGAGGTAGTGGGGGTCATCTGGTTGATCCCACTTGACACCTTCTTCAGCCGACACTGAATTCTTCAGGCTGGTAACTTCCTAACCATTCATTCATTGTTTAAACTAGGCATGCATTCACATACATTCTCTATCTTAATTACATCTAGTTCACTGTCTTTTTACCTTTAGGGGTGTTACCAATTTATGTGACCCTCCCTGTCTTTTAACAAGCAAAGATAAAGTGAGATGAAAACTTACAGAGGGTGGGGATCTCTATTTATACACTATAACAGCTACTGTTTTGGCTTACTTAGAGATAATTAATGTTTAACAAGTTTTATACAAAGTATTTCTTTGAGCTTAACAAGTTTTATACCAAGTATCTCTTTGAGCAGGCTTCACACAGATACAGCTGGTGGCTTGCAGGTTAGAGGCTAAATGTTGGGAATCACAAATTTACTTCTAACATAAACCTTAAGTTATAAAGTATTAATTAACAATAAATTAATAAATCATTTCTTTTATAAACCATGTTTAATATAAACCTTCTTTAATATCCCTACAGCCGGGCCACCCCGGTACAGCGAAACGGCTCTTGCCAGTACACTGTACTGGGGCTTGGGCACAGGGCCCTCTAGGGGCAGGGCCCGATTCAGGGGAATTGGTTGAATTGGCCTAAAGCTGGCCCTGCTGGCAGCTCCAGCCTTTTTATAGGCAGAGGCTGGCTGGTGTGTCACACAATCTCTTTATTACTCGCCTGAGATGGGTCACCTGTTACTTGTGGCTCTGAATATGCATATAAGGAAAAATCCCAAAGGTCTGACCATCTATGGCCATCAGGTAGCAGTGATATGGAAGTGCCATCACCACAGCGGTGACCATAAAGTCAGGTGTTTTGACCACCTATGGCCTGTGATGTTATGGGCGTAATATAATATCTTATTCAGCCAATCACTCAGACAAAGAAGTTGTTTATATCTGCAGAAGATAATGCTGCCTGCTTCTTGTTTACACTTCTCTGCACGAGATGTCACTATTGTTTCATTGGCAATGGAGTGTGATGTCACAGACTGTGTACATCATCATGTAATGACTGACTGCACCCACCACTTTTAAACCACTTGGTTTGCACCCATGCCCTTAATCCTGTCCTAAAATTACCTTTTCATGTCACTAAGCTCTCTTCTTGCTGTGGGGTACTGTAGGTGTGAGGCAGGGCGGGTTGGGAGAAGAAATATTCTTTATCTGAAGAAGTGATCTGTATGAGGAAAACATTTGAAAACTTGTTTACTGAGTAATGTGAGTTCTTCACTCTACTTGATAGCATTTCTCTGCTTGTAACATGAACTTGTGAACACCACATCCAAGCAATTCCAAAATTCCAGGAATATTCTAGGCATCAGTGAGCAGAACCGTATTGGTTTTGGTGAAAATTGGAATGGGAAATAGACCAGTCGTGCTTAAGTTAGGTTTGGCGCCTAACTCCTATTGAAATCAGTGGGTGTTATGCACCTAATCTGCTGGTGCAATTTTCAAAAGCACCTTTAAGCATCTGTTTGCATCTTAAGCACCTAAATATCTTTGAAACACTGGTCCTTCATCTCTGCCTCAGTTCCCCATCTATAAATGGAGGTTAATAATACTTTATCCTACTGTTTGCCTATCTTGTCTATTTGTTTAGATTATATTTGAGGCACGGGACAATCTCTTACTATGTTTTTGTAATGGGACCCTGAATTTTGGTTGGGACATCTAAACACTACCATAAAACAAAAAATGATCAGCCCCATAATATAAAGGCCCACCAATGATCTATTTTTCAGGGCAAGTCACAGGCCCAGCTGCCTCAGAGGAAAGTCTGAGAAACACAATATCAAACAATTATGGATTAACCTGCCCATAGGAGAAGGTTCTTCCTGACCCCTATCAGTTGGTGGTAGGCTTATATCCTGAAGCATAAGGATTTATATCCCTTCTACATTTTGTATACCAGCGAAGTTTGGATGATATGGTCCATATAAATGTCTAATCCTTTTCTGAATCAGCAGCGTCTCACCCAGGAAACTCAACGCCAATATCCTGAGGAGAGAGAGAGACACAAACAATCAGACAGAGACTTAGGGCTTCCCCCACCTTTAGCAACAACTGAAACCCCCTCCCCACAGAGGCATGTCCTGATTTTATTTGCCGCCATGTTAATCCAGTCCAGAGCCTGCCCCCCCGCCCGGCCTGGTGACAGTGAGTGAGGGCAGGGGAGGGAGGGGGCCGGCGTGAGCAGGGCAGGGCCTCGGGGAGGGGCCACGGCAGATCCGGGGCTGCTCTGAGGGTCACAAAGGGTCCGTGGGCGCGAAGAGGCTGCAGCCCCGGAACTGCCGGACAACGCACAGCTTGACTCTGCCCCTCAGTCCCTGCGCACACGGGACGGGACCTTGCCCGGCCCCGCGGCCCCAGGCCGCCGCTCGTGGGGCTGCTCCCCGGCAGCTCAGCCCCTGCCCCACCTGCTGCTGCCCCCCCGGCCCCACGGTGGGGTGTGAAGCCCTTTCACTCCGCGCTGCCTCTGCCCTATGACCCCCCCGCCCCAGCCCGGCTCCCGGGGCAGGGGCGCGGCAGGGGCTGGGCCTGGCGCCTGGCACTGGGGTCTGAGCCCCAGCCCGTGCGAGCCGCCACTCACCGTCCCGCCTCAGCGCTCCTCGGACCTGCCCCGCCCGGCCGCCGGCTGCCCCGCGCCCCGGCAGCCCCCAGCAGCGCCGGGCGGAGTCCCACTGGTGCCGCCCGCGAGACTGAGCAGCGCAACCCCGCGCGGCTCCCGGGGCTGGGGCCGCCCCTGGCCGCGGCGGGATTCGAATCCCAACGGCCGCAGCGCGCCGGGGCGGGGCGGGGCGGCGGCGAAGCCTCGGGCGAGGCGGGGCATTACCCCTCGCGCCGAGTCTCTGTCCCGCGCTCTCTCCGCCAATCAGGGAGGCGGGGAGTGCGGCGAAGTGACGGGATAGGGCCCCTCCTCCACTAGAGGCCGCCTGCCAGAGGAGAACTAAACTACCCAGTGTGCACTGGGAGGTGATCGTTGACTGAGAAACCAGGCCGTCCCTGCCGCTCTGAGAAGAGCCAGGAACTACAACTCCCAGCCTGCCCGGGCGCCCCGTCCTCGAGCCCAGGAAGGGCGGGTCCCTGGGTCAACCTGACACCTCTCCCCCCACCCCGTGCAGTGTATTGACCTGCCCGCGTAGGAACGTGCGCGCTGCTTCGCCCCTGCACAGAGCAGCTGAGCGGGGCGGGGAGGGCGAGGACCGGGCGGCCAGCTCCCGCCCCCAAACCTGGCGGGGGGGGGCAGGTCTGTGCGGGGCATGTGAGTGCCGGGTCTGTCTCCGTCCGGTGACTTTACACCTGTGTCTGCACCGCGGGGATGGTCCCAGCGCCCCTTGTTTGCTGGGGCTTTAACCACCCCCCCCCCGGGTGAGCGGGTTGATGGTCGGGTGTGAGGAGCCTTGTACCCGGCTAATGGTCAGCGCCCCTCACTCCCGCTGTCCCACCCCAGCCACCCCCCATCCGCCTACCACGGGCGAGCCCGGCTTTGAACACCCCCTGCAGTAACAGTGTCACCCACAGACAAAGCTGCCACTGAACTGAATTAACCCTCCTCATCCCCGAGCCCCCCCACGCTCCGCCCGTTCCCCCAAAGCCCAGCCCCAGCCCCAGAGGTCCAGCCCACACCCAGCCCCAGCCCCCCAGGTCCCAGCCACACAACACCAGTCCCATACACCAAAGCCCCACCCTCACTCTGCCCCTTCCCCCGAATCCCCACTCCCGCACTGCCCCTCCCCAATACACCCCTCCTCTGCCCTCACATTGCCCCTTCCCCCAAGCTCCCGCCCCTGCACCACCCAGTGACCCAGGAGCAGGCCAGACCCGGGACGGGGGAGGCATAAACATGCTTTGCTCTGCCACAGACTTCCGAGTGTCCTTGGGCACATCACTCAGCCTCTCTGGGCCTCAATTCTCCCATGCGGGAAATGGGGCTATGTGGTGCTTCCCGCCTTCGCACGAGCCTGGGAGGAGAACTACCCTACAAATTAGGAAGATGCTGGGATCCTGGAGTCATGGGGGAGGGTTCAGGGGGAGCATATTAGCACCATCATTTGGTATATGGAGTCTGTTTGGAAACAAAATATTTCCCTGAAGTCATTCCAAATCCTGTATTCAGCTATCACCTTGGGAAATACGTAATGGAGCGGTGTGGTTTTTCCTTGTGTAGCCAGCAACGACCTGGCACCACCCCCAGCTCTGCCCCCTTCCTGCCACTGCGACCCCATCTCACCTCCTGACCCTGGCTGGGCACCCCGCAGCCCCTCGTAGCAGGGGGCTGTGTAGGGGGGTCTCCTTGCAGCCCTCAGTGGGTGTCTGGTGGGTGCTGTCACCTCTGCCAGAGACCCCCAAGAAACTCACTAGCTTCCTCCTCATGTGGGGAAGGGCTCCTACTTTCTGATGTGGGAGGGAGATTCTGTGATGTCAGAGCCCGTGGGAGGAGGGGTTCTAATCACGAGTCTGGAGTGGCAGGGCAACCCCCTCCCCCAGTCAGATTCTGCTAGGGGGCTGGGCAGGGATCTCTAGGGAGGGAGACACAGGAAAAGACAGTTGCCACTATGGAACCCAGGAGTCCTGGCTCCCAGTCCCCCGCTCTCACCTCTAGACCCCACTCAGCTCCCAGAGCTAGGGATAGAACACAACGCCCACCCTGCTCTGACCATTAGACCCCACTCCCCTTTTAGGCTCACTGCCTCCTCTATCCACCCAGCCCACCTGTCCATCCCTTTGCTGCAGGTTTCTGGGGTCACCCCTGCTCTGCACTCCCCCAGTGCAGCCCAAGACCTTTCCTCCCCCCAGCCACATTTCCTCTCCCCCCTCGTGCTGGATCATCTGCTTGGCCCCCCCACCGCCTCTTGAGGTGTGCTGTGCGGCGTGACTGGGGATTGTGCAATGGCTCAGCACCAGGCAATGCAGAATGTAAACCACAGACGCTGCCCTGCCCGACCCCACCGGAGCTGCCGTCCAGGGGCATCGGCCCAGTGCCCTGCACCTGTGCCCTCCTGCCCCACGAGGGCGAGCTACAGTCCCCACCACGTTCCGCAGAGGGGAGAAGGGTCAAGCCAACCAGCCCATTTAGGATGGGGGAAATCAACACCCTTTTTTCTGCACAGCCACTGACCATCAGCAGGATTCCTCCTCCTCCTCCTCCCTCCTGTGCTTCAGTGCGACTAAATCTCCGCACCTAGACAGCCGGTCCATCCGCTGCACCCCAGTCCCCCTTACCTAAGCCTCCCTGCCAAAGTCCTGCACCTGACCCCATAGAATTAAGTCTCATATGTCTTTGGGATCTCAACTTCTTGTGCCCAGAGAGTCTCAGCCCCCTCAGTAGATGATCTTAGTCTGAGAAACATAGTGTCTATCTTCTCCAAAGAAGTACTTGGAGAGTTTTCTTATGTGACCATGTGGCCTAATGGATAAAGTAGCTGACTTTGGATCAGGTGATTGAGGGGTCAAGTCCCGTTGTGCTTGTGCAGTTTTACCTTCATGCTGAAAGTCCTGCTCCCTTCAGGGCTGGAACCTCTTCTTGGCCACTCAGGCCAATGCTCTGGCTTAAGCAAGAGCCCGGGAAGGAGTTGGGGGGTGGGCGTCACAAAGGCTGGGGCATGAGTCCCAGGTGCTTCCTGACTTGCCAAAGAAAATGGGCATCTGCCCAGGCTAGCATGTAGAGCAGTTTCCCTCTTCCAAATGTGCATCTGTCCCTGTGCTTGAGGGGGTTTGCTAAATAGCACCGTGGGAGCTTGGGTGTTTCTCTGCTTCTCGCCAGCTGGGGAAAAGCCTCTTTGGATAAAATCTCCTGCCCCACTGCTAAAGTGAGCACGGAGAGTGGGAACGGTTAGAGGCCCCACCGGGGGTGGCTGGCCCTGCTTCCCTACCGTCTTCTGATGTTGGCCACAGACCATCAGCAGCCGCTGCGCATGCTGATCTGTGGGTGGCCTTCAGTGGGGGTTTGGCATGGCAGGGAGCAGGCTGGCCAGGGGTCTTTGTCGCTGTCTGCTGGCCATGCATAGGCATGGTCCTCCCCTCCTCTGAACAACCAGAGTTAGTCTGTGCTTGAAAAGAGAGACACAGGAGACTCAAGACAAGAGGGTGAGAAAGATCGAGAAAGGACCTATGAAGACAGCCCACACAACAGGGACACTGCCTGGTGAAGGGATGTGGAGGCACCAAATTGCCCCATTTTTCCTGGTGCCCTATGCAGCTCCGTACTCCTCCAGCGGCCAGCCCGATCCCCCGACTGGCTGAGCCGGCCAGGAAAGCTGCCCCTGCTCCGCCTCTTCCCCAAAGCCCCTACCCTGCCTCTTCCCACCCCTGCTCCATCCCATCTCCCCCCCCCACTCCGCCCCTTCCCCTGAGCTACATCCCGGTGGACTGCAGGAGGGATCAGGTGCACCCTGCACTCACCGGGCGGTGGGAAGTGGAACGACCTGGCCCCAGCCCGCTCTGCTCCACCAGCTCCCAGCTGCACCGCGGGTGATTGTTGGGGGGTGTTTCACCCCACCCCCAAGTTCCAAGGCTGGGAGCAGAGTGCAGCGGGCTGGGGCCGGATCACTCCACTTCCCGCCGCCCTGTGAGTGTGGGGTCGGGCCTGCCCTGCACCCCGGGTGGCGGGAAGTGAGTGACCTGGCCCCAGCCTGCTCCACTCTGTCAGCTCGGGCTGGGGACGGGGTGCTAACAGGGGATGGGACTAGGAACGGGGAACAGGGACACAGGCAAGGCTCTGTGGTGTCAGAGCTGGGAAGTGGGACGTGGGGTGAACACTCTGCAGTGTCAGAGTTCATAGACTCATAGACTTTAAGGTCAGAAGGGACCATTATAATCGTCTAGTCTGACCTCCTATACAACGCAGGCCACAAACTGTCACCCACCCACTCCTGTAACAAACCCCTGACCTATGTCTGAGCTACTGAAGTCCTCAACTCGACGTTTAAAGACTTCAGGGTGCAGAAAATCCTCGAGCAAGTGACCCGTGCCCCACGCTGCAGAGGAAGGTGAAAACCCCCCAGGGTCTCTGCCAATCTGCCCTGGAGGAAAATTCCTTCCTGACCCCAAATGTGGTGATCAGCTAAACCCTGAGCATGTGGGCAAGACTCACCAGCCAGCACCCAGGGAAGAATTGTCTGTAGGGATGTGGGGTAAACGCTCTGCAGTGTCAGAGCTGGGAAGGGAACAATGTGGAACAGACTCTATCACTGTATAGAGATAAGCCTGACTGGTGTGAAGGGCTTCGGAATCTGCTTGCTTGGAAATTAACCCCAGTAAACTTCACTTTGCCTGTGCTTCCGACTTCTGGTCTTTTGCTGCCTGCGTGACAAGAACCAGGGAAGTGGGCAGGGGAAGGGAAAGCCCACTAACAATGGCACCTTCTCCTCTAGGTGGAAAAGAGGAGACTAAGGTGGGATATGATAGAGGTCTATAAAATCATGAGTGATGTTGAGAAAGTGGATAAGGAAAAGTTATTTACTTGTTCCCATAATACAAGAACTAGAGGTCACCAAATGAAATTAATAGGCAGCAGGTTTAAAACAAATAAAAGGAAGTTCTTCTTCATGCAGCGCACAGTCAACTTGTGGAACTCCTTGCCTGAGGAGGTTGTGAAGGCTAGGACTATAACAATGTTTAAAAGGGAACTGGATAAATTCATGGTGGCTAAGTCCATAAATGGCTATTAGCGAGGATGGGTAAGAATGGTGTCCCTAGCCTCTGTTTGTCAGAGGATGGAGATGGATGGCAGGAGGAAGATCACTTGATCATTGCCTGTTAGGTTCACTCCCTCTGGGGCACCTGGCATTGGCCACTGTCGATAGACAGATACTGGGCTAGATGGACCTTTGGTCTGACCCGGTACGGCCTTTCTTATGTTCTTATGTTTTCCATTGCCCAGGAGACCCAGCCAGGGACTGATGTACTGCAGATATGTTGGGAAAAGGAACTGTCTGAATTGCCAAGGCAGGAAGCCAACAATCTACAGCAACATCATTAACCACAAACTCACTCTAAGCATGCTCCAGCCAGAAGGGAAATGGGCAGGAATTCTTGCTGTTCAGCCATGGCCACACATACAGAGATGCACAGCAGTGAGGGTGCTGGGCAAGCTGGTCTGAGCGAACAATTGGAAATGATCCTTCCGTTAGAACAGAACCAGAGTGTAGAAAGGCCCCTGTGTTAAGTGGTTGAGGCTGTGGCCTTAGGAAGCTGGCCTACGATACCATAGGGATCTTTCTGTGGAGGTTTGATTCTTGCCAGCTAGGGGAAGCTGGTGTGTGGTGTCTTTGTGGCTGCACTTTCAGTGATGCAGGTTTCTCTATCCCATTGTTCCTGGGTCATACTACTAGATTGCCAGCTGCTTTTCAGCTGCAGTGTGGAGACTGTTTGTGTGTGTGGAGAGACAGTGTGTGTGTGTGTTGGGGAAGAGTGAGTGTGTTGAGGTAGGTAGGACCGGATCATTATTATCCCTACTTGAAAGAGGGAGACGCTCAGGCTGAGAAAGGAGAATTGACTTGTCTTAGGTCACAAAGCCAGTCAATGGCTGAATTGGGAATAGGACCCCCAGAGCCCTGATTTTCAAATTAACCGTCGGATCTTGAATGTCATACATTGAATGACCTCAATAAAGTGCTCTTTGATGAGCTCCAGTCCAACAAGTGTGCACAGTAATTATTCAGCCAGTATTTGAGGAGAACTGCAATGTTAGAGAGAATCATGAACTGCTCAGAGACCACTAATGCAGAGAAGCAGCAAAATTTGTCAAACATATAACTGGTTATGACTTATTTACTTGGTCTTAAAAGAGAACAACAAGGACCTGAGTCTCCTCCCTGTCAATAACCCCCTGCTCAGACAATCAGGATAGAGACTGAGGATGGGAGGCTGAGGGGTCTCACCAGAGAGCTAAAAGGATGGCCCAGGTCACTGGCGGGGATCACTGCCCCAGCACTACTGCAGCTCCACAGTTTTGGGTGGACCTCCCACAGTGAGAGCTGCCGAGCACTCCACCGCAACACACACACACACACACACACACACACACACCTCCTGGTGTTGGGAGGGGAACAGGAGAAAGGACAAAAGAAGCAAGAGAGGAAGAGAAAGGAGGGATGGATGGATGGAGGAAAAGTTGAAACAAAAAGGACAAACCCTAATGTCCCCAGTGATTCTAAGGGACAAAATCCCAGGTGTGGAATAAAATTCTGCCTCCTTAAGATCATGTTTTCCATGAATTCAACTGTCACCAGAATGATCAGACCGAACAGTTTCAAACCTCGAGGAGGCTCTAACCCTCTAAACAGGGACATCTGTTTTCTAGTAAAATCACTAAAAGGAAGGAGAAAACTCAAAAGAGGTTCCTCCTGGTGCTCAGGTCCGTGATCCCGAATACTCCCCCAGTCCTCAAAGAGAGACCTGGAGAGGGAGACTTGCTGAAGCAAAGCCACAGGGTCTCTGAGGTTTCCCTGGCCCCTCGCCCCTGTCCTGCCTGGCTGATGTCAGCATCTCTCTGTGAGGTCACCACCTCCCCACCACCTTTGACCAATAGTCTGAGGTCCTGCAAAAGGCCTTTGTGATGTCACTGCCACACCCCTCCCTTGCTGTGCTAATGTCCTGCCCCTGGACAGGCACTTTGGAGGATTGAGCTACTCCCTGTGGATCACCCCACTCAAGGAGCGTTCGTTCTAGGAAGCAAGCCAGCTAGACAGTAAAACATCAGACGCTGCTCCCAATGCTACACTTAGTTTTTCAGAAATTAGTTGACTTTATGGCCAGAAGAGACCATTAGAGCATCTAATCTGACCCCTGCATATCACAGGCCTCCTGTATGACACAAGAGCTACTTTGGGGGTAAACACATTCCAGAAAGGCATCTAGTCTTCATGAAATGACATCACGAGATGGAGAATGCACCAATTTCCTTGGTAGCTTGTTCCTGTGGTGAATGATCCTCACTGTTGAATATTTGTGCCTTAATTGTAATATGAATTTGTCTCTTTTCACCTTCCAGCCATTGGGTTTTTTAATGCCTTTCTCTGCTACATTAAAGAGCCCTTTAATAGCCAATCTTTTCTCTCCATTAAGGCACTTCAACGTTTCAATGAAGTCACCTTTCAATCTTCTTTTGAGAAGCTAAACAGGTTGAGCTCTTTCAATAGCTCACTAGAAGGCATTTTTCTCCAGCCCTCAGAACATTTGGTGGCTCTTTGCTGCCTCAACTCCAATTTCACACCATCTTTTTCAAATGAGGACACCAAAACTGGAGGCAGTATTCCAGTATCAGTGTCACTGATACCCTGTCACCTCCTGTGACGTTATTGACATAATCTGTAACTGTATAGATCACCGTTGCCAACACTGTTCTATATTTGCAGCCAATATTGTATAAAGGTGGTCACATAAAGGGTCTATGGAGAGGTGATGATTGGCTGATTATAATTATGCTATCTCTAGATTAGTATCATTTTTGTAGTTGACATTATGAATATTGGCTCTATGCTGCCTGTATTTCCAACTTGTGCTATGCTTCTGGGGAACACCCCAGCCAGACAAATTGGTGTCAGCTCTGCCTAGCCTTTTATGGACCTTTCTAGTGCTACAATTGACCCATTGAGGTGAGAGACCAGATCTGTGGCTCAGCAAGGTGTGCAGGACCTGCCTATGGACAGATATAAGGGCAATACTATTTTCTATGTCGTGTGCTGGATAGAGTGTCCTTGGGACAAAGATTCCTAAGACCACATGGCAAGAGACTGTAAAGACTTGCCTCATTTTTTGATGGGGTGAGCTGGCAGGACTGCGTGGACATCTTCTGGGAGTGCAGGGGAAGAATGACTCCCCCTTCTCTACATTCTCCCTCCTGCCAGCTACTCACCCCTGGATTCATCCTTAGCTCCTGTATGTATATTTGGGGTTATTTTTCCCAATGTGCATTATTTATCCACATTAAATTTCATTTGCCATTTTGTTGCCCAATCACTTAGTTTTGTGAAAGCTTTTTGAAGTTCTTCACAATCTCCTTAACTATCTTGAGTAGTTTAGTATCATCTGTAAACTTTGCCACCTCACTGTTTACCCCTTTCTCCAGATCATTTATGAATAAATTGAATAGGATTGGTCCCAGGACTGACCTTTGGGGAACACCACTAGTTACCCCTCTCCATTCTGAGAATTTACCATTAATTCCTACCCTTTGTTCCCTGTCTTTTAACCAGTTCTCAATCCATGAAAGGACCTTCCCTTTTATCCCATGACAACTTAATTTACGTAAGAGCCTTTGGTGAGGGACCTTGTCAAAGGCTTTCAGGAAATCCAAGTACACTATGTCCACGGATCCCCTTGTCCACATGTTTGTTGACCCCTTCAAAGAACTCTAATAGATTAGTAAGACACGATTTCCCTTTACAGAAACCATGTTGACTACTGCTCAATAATTTATGTTTTTCTGTGTGTCTGACAATTTTATTCTTAACTATTGTTTCAACTAATTTGCCCCGTACCGACGTTAGACTTACCGGTCTGTAATTGCCAGGATCACCTCTAGAGCCCTTTTTAAATATTGGCATTACATTAGCTAACTTCCAATCATTGGGTACCGAAGCCAATTTAAAGGACAGGTTACAAACCTTAGTTAATAGTTCCGCAACTTCACATTTGAGTTCTTTCAGAACTCTTGGGTGAATGCCATCTGGTCCCGGTGACTTGTTAATGTTGAGTTTATCAATTAATTCCAAAACCTCCTCTAGTGACACTTCAATCTGTGACAGTTCCTCAGATTTGTCACCTACAAAAGCCAGCTCAGGTTTGGGAATCTCAGCCGTGAAGACTGAAGCAAAGAATCCATTTAGTTTCTCCGCAATGACTTTATCGTCTTTAAGCGCTCCTTTTGTATTTTGATCGTCAAGGGGCCCCACTGGTTGTTTAGAAGGCTTCCTGCTTCTGATGTACTTAAAAAACATTTTGTTATTACCTTTGGAGTTTTTGGCTAGCCGTTCTTCAAACTCCTCTTTGGCTTTTCTTATTACACTCTTGCACTTAAGTTGGCAGTGTTTATGCTCCTTTCTATTTGCCTCACTAGGATTTGACGTCCAACTTTTAAAGGAAGTCTTTTTATCTCTCACTGCTTCTTTTACATGGTTGTTAAGCCACGATGGCTCTTTTTTAGTTCTTTTACTGTGTTTCTTAATTTGGGGTATACATTGAAGTTGGGCCTCTATTATGGTGTCTTTAAAAAGGGCCCATGCAACTTGCAGGGATTTCATTTTAGTCACTCTACCTTTTAACTTTTGTTTAACTTTTGTTTAACTAACCATCTGCTTCCTCACCATGGGGAACAGGGGCAGAAAATGCTTTTTAAAAAGCCTTTTGAAAAGTAAAAAGTAAAACAAGCCAAGCAACCACCTCCCTTGCTTTGTGCTGGGTGCCCAGCTGTGGGCTTGTGTGTGTGTGTGTGTGGGAGGCTGGCGGGAGAGGTGTTCTGAGCACACTCCGGTCAGGGAAGGGGTGGAGTTGGCCAAAGGGGCAGGTTGAATCTTTAGCAGAGAATTCCTTTCTCCATTGTGTTAGCTAAGCGTTGCTGTTAAATGTCAGCCCACAAATGCGGCATTTGAAACAATCCGACTCTAAATCCCCCACCATCTCAGTTGCTGTAGTTCTCACATCCTCTGCTCTTGTGATGTCACCACATGACATAGTGTCTTATTCCCATAGTGTCCTGTAGGTTAGACAGGAATAAGGTTATGAGGTAAAAACTGAAGCATAACTCCATCCCTTCCTCCTTTTGACTTTGAAAAATAAATCCTGTCGCCTCCCTCAGTCCCAACCCAGCCCCACCGGCGCTGCTGCGGCTTGGAGACAGGAGCCCTCTCATCTGGCCCTGAGATGCTGTGGGGAGAGAGGGCTGGAGGGGGCAGTTCTTTCTCTCTGGGGCAACCTGCTCCCCAATCTCCTCATTCCCAGCCCCACCCCAGAGCCCTCACCCCCTGCGCCCCTACAGTCTGCTCCAATGCTGAGACCCTCATTCCCAGCCCCTCTCCAGAGCCTGCACCTCCAGACGGAGCCCTCACATCACTGCGCCCCAACCCCCCCCCCCCCGAGCCTCTCCTACACTCCAAACCTTTCAGCCTCACCCCTGCCACACACCATCCATGTGCAGAATGTATTTTGTAAGGAGCGCAATATGCAGGTGATGTGTCACACCTCACCTCCATATTTGTGCCCAAAACAAAATTCATTCCACACATGGACATAACAAAATAGAGGAAAGACTGCTCCTGACTTTCAGCCTCTCTCTCACATCTTGAATTTCACACATTGAGTGATCAGAATAAAGTGCCCTCAAGTGAGCTAGAGACCAACAGTGGTTCATAGTAATTATTCAGCAAGTATTTTAGAAGACCTAGGACATTACTGAAAATCATGACCTGCCAAGAGACAATTAATGGAGAGAAGCAGCAAGATTAATTCCATACATTGGATTGGTTGTGACTTATTTGCCTGATTTGAAAAGAGACCAAATTGACCTGAGTCTCCTTGGTGTCGATAGCCCCCTGCTCAGCCAATCAGCACTGAGACTCTGAGTGGCAGGAGGCTGAGGGGTCTCACCAGATGTCCCAAAGGACGGCCCAGGACACCATCAGAGGATCACTCTCAGACCCAGACCCACCTCTTGGTGAGGACCTCCCGCAATGAGAGCAATACCCCTCCTGCCCGCACTCCAGACCCGTCCCTCCTAGGTAGAGGAGGGAAGCTGGAAAAGGGAAAAAAGAAGCAAGAGAAGAGGAGAAAGGAAGGAGGAAAGAGGAAAAGATAAACCAAAAAGGATACACCCCAATGTCCCCAGGGATTCCAATCATCAAAACCTAGGGAGGAAATCAAATTCTGCCACCTGAAGCCAGTGTTGTCTGTGCCTAGAATGCTGCCTGCGCCAGGTGGATCAGACTGAACAGGTTCCAAACCTCTCTGAGCCTCTTACCTTCTCAAAGGGAAGTTTGTTTTCAGCACAATCAGTGGGAGGAAAGGAGAAAACTCCACAGAGGTTCCTCCTCATGCTCACAACTCTGAATCCTAATTCTCTCTCAGCCCTCGAGGAGAGACCTCGCGAAGGTGACTTGCGGCAGCAAAGCCGGGAGGTCTCAGAGACTGGCCTGGCCCTGCACCTCTGTCCTGCCCGGCTGATGTCGGGGTCTCTCTGTGAGGTCAGCCCCTCCCCACCACCTTTGCCCAATAGGCCGAGTTCCTGCAAAAGCCCTTTGTGATGTCACTGCCACACCCACCCCTCCCCTCAAAGCTGATGTCCTGCCCCTGGCCAGACTCATTGAGTGTTTGAGTTGTTTCCCCTGGATCTGAGGTTGCCAACTTTCTGACCCAACAAAACTGAACACCCTCATCCTGCCCCTTCATCGAGGATTCTGGCCCACTCAATCCATCTCCCTCCGTCGCTCGCTCTCCCCCACGCTCACTCACTCCTTTTCACCGGGCTGAGGAGGGCTGAGGAGAGTCCCTTTTCAACTGGGTGTTGTCGGGACAGACCTGGGAAGGAGGCTGCCTGCCAAACACCTTTAAGAGGAGCCGTCCTCCCTGTCAGAAGATCGTCTCCTCCTTCAGTTCAGTGACCGCCTGAATTGTTCCTTGTCTCGGCAGAGTCGGAGGATTGAAAGCAGCAACGTCAAACCCTGTGCAGCTAGCAGGAATGGACACAGACTCTCCCTTGTATCTCAACAGATATTTAGTTTTACTCTTGGTAAACTACAAGGCTAAAGGGCCGGCCGTGGCACCAGATCTAAGGAATGAAATACAACACAATCATCATCGTTATGCCCATCATTGCCCCTTTAACCTTCCGTTGTCTCTCTCTGACCACCGTCACCCTCCGTCGGCTCACTGAGATTGCCACACTCATTGCTTCCAACACACACCTGATCTCCAATTTTGCAGCCAAAAGAAAAGTGATAGGCTTTCTTAACCATAGCGTTTGTACTGCACTTTTGTGATGTAAAAGTCACCTCACCACAAACATAGCACAAGTTATCTGCACTGTTCACACAAGTACGAGGCATCTCTGCTCACTTTGGCTAAAGAGAAATGGGTCCCTTTGCAAAATCAAACACTGACAAATAAGAGAGCAAGACACTGTATGATTTCTAGAGCTGATATAGGGCAATTGGTTCAGCTTCATTATGATTGCATCATCCATGACTTCTAGGAATAACATGATGCAATTCATATCATGTATGAGGCAATACCAGCTTCAGATTGTATCCTTCATTGTTTTGCCTAAAAAGCAAGTACTGTCCAAAGCCATTCATAGATTTATTCATAGATCCAGTCAAAGATGTAGTTTAGTCATTACTGGTTTAAATTGAGATCCGGTCCCTTTATAACTCACTTATCCTCCCCCATTCACAAGTCAAGGGTCATAAATACTGACTCAATAGCATATCTTGAAAACTAGAGCCAATCAAGAATTTTAAGCATCATTTTCGTTCTCAGTGACCCAGAATTAGTAAAGTTGGACTCCATTTATTTCAGAAGCATTTTGGCTGTAGAGCAGTGTAACAAGCCTCTCCTAGCTGCCTCCTGGTGGGGGGAGGCTGGGGATCTGTGGGGACCTGTTTGAGAGGGTCACTAGTAGCAGCGTAGCACAGGAGGTGTCCTATCGGGTTGAGTCATTGCAGATGATGATGTAGTGCAGCAGACCCCGTTTTGCCAACCTTGCATTAGGCAGCTTTCCATGTTAAGCGAACTCCCAGTGCCCACAGGTGCAGCAGCCGGCGATTTGTCCTGTGGCCACTAGGTGGCGCTGCAGCCTCGCACTTTCCCGTTCCCCCGGGTATGGGAAGGTTTGATAAGGTGAGCTGGCTCCACCCGGCCCCGGGGAGATGCCGTCAGTGGGGTCTGCTGTGTAAGGGCTGAAAGTCAATTTTACTGGCATTTTATGATCTTTCAATCATGAAGGGGAGCAACTGCTTACCCTGACTGAAGCATCTTATCTCGTTTCCAAATTGAAGTGTCTCCTCTTGTGTGCGAAGAGACAGTTTAAGGACGCCACAAACGGGAGATGCTTTTGGTTTGGAAAACAAAATATTTTTGCAAAGATTTTACATCCAAATTGATTTAGGATTAATGGGGTCAAATTCCATGCTGTGCCCTGTGGCTTTAAGGCATTGGAGAACTGCTGAAGAGGTTAAAGGCCGCAGAGCTGGGTAGCTGGGTGTGGGGCCTCCAAAGTTATTGTGCTCTGGTGAGACTGAGCAGTTGTGGGATTGTGCAAGCTGTGGTGTTTACATGCACATAGAAAATGTAATGAAACTCCATTTTTAAAACCACTCATGTCTGGGAATGGAAGAGAAGCTCTTTGAAATAAGTGTCCCCTTCATACTCTTCAAGATCACTGGCTCCAACACTCAGCTGCCTCAGGAACTCAGTGGTGGTGCATTTGAGGGTGGATCGAGAGGTTTCTGGTTCAAGTCCAGCTGCTCTCTTACATGTCCTCTTTTTTAAGTGATCTATATTTTCATATCCATCTCCTGTATGTTCAGGAGTTCTGCTGAACGGGGACGTGAAATGGATTTAATCATTCAGTATATTCCTGTTAAAATGTACAAACACTGAGCAAAGCTGTCCATCAGCTGAAATCCATTCCGGTCCTCTGAGGTGGTAGTTTGTTTTCATTCTTGAAACAAAGATAGAGTACGACTGTAGATGTGCAGCTCCTTGTTCTCCACGAGCGATGCTGTGCAGAAGAAGAAGAACCAGTGGCTATCAAGTGGACACTAGGGAGTTTAGACTTGCCTTCCAAGGGGAGTATTGGGGGCAAAAGACATATCTGGCTTCAAGACTACGCTTAATACGTTTATGGAGGGGATGGTATGATGGGCTAGCCAAATTTTGGCAATGAATTTGGCAATTGATCTTTGATTCTCAGCAGGTAAGTATGCCCAGTGGTCTGGATGGGATGTTAGATGGGTTGGGATGTGAGTTACTGCAGAGAATTCTCTCGTGGGTGCTGGCTGGTGAGTCTTGCCCACATGCTAAGGGTTTAAGTGATCAGCATCTTTGGGGTCGGGAAGGAATTTTCCTCCAGGGCAGATTGGCAGAGGCCCTGGAGGTTTCTCGCCTTCCTCTGCAGCATGGGGCACTGGTCACTTGCTAGAGGATTCTCTGCAGCTTGAGGTCTTCAAAGCACAATTTGAGGAGTTCGGTAAGTCAGACATAGGTTAGGGGTTTGCTATAGAAGTGGATGGGTGAGATTGTGTGGCCTGCGTTGTGAAGGAGGTGGGACTAGATGATCACTATGCTCCCTTCTGACCTTCGAGTCTATGAGCCCATGAGACCATGGGAGGGTGGGGAGGAGCTGTGAGGCCGGCAGGTGTGTGCGGTGCAGAGCATTTGGAGTGTGGGGGCTGCTGGGGGGCCGGTGGTTGCCTGGGATGCTGCTGCTGCCCCAGCCGGGTCTGTATGGGGGAGAGATCTGCATTAGCCCCCTTTGTGCCCAGCTCTGGGGGGCAGGGAGGGTTCGGCCTCTTTGCAGTGGCTGGAGCCAGCCGCTGAGCCGAGCCTGCCGGCAAGGGAGAGACCTGGGGAAAGAGCTGCGGCTGAGCAGGAAAGTGAGTCTGAAATTCAGCTCTCACCGCCCCAGATCTGCCGCTGAGGCCAAAGCAGAGGGTTCTTTTGGTTCAGTTCTTGGGTAACCTGCATTGAGCTGTGCGCTCATTGCTTACAAGCCCTTCAAGCCTATCTTTGCATAGTTAATCAATGTGTGTTCTATTTCCCCCTAAAACTCTTCGTTTTGCTAGATGTGGTTGGGGCACCTGCTCAGGACCAGAGACTGGTGCATGATCCTCTCCACTTGGAGGGAGGAGCAGACTGGGTAATAAAGTGATCCCGTCAGGCTTTTGGCCAGGGCAAGTCGCTGCAGCACTGGGGACCTAGGCTGGGGAGCTGGGGAGAAGCTTCCTGGTCCCTGCAGCTGGGTGTGTCCCTGCCTGTGCAAAGGTTTGTGTGAGTGCAGGGACGGGAGCGAGCTGCATCTTCTCCCAGCAGCAGTGTGAGAGGGCGCCCAGGCTGGGGAGACAGAGAGCTCAGCGGTACCCCAGCTCCAAGTTGCACCCCGGGGGGCCTTTAAACGTTAGGAACCATCAGAGTTAAGGTGACGTTTATAAACTTTGTGCAGTGCTGTTGTGCATGCGTGTTATGATACAGACTCATAAGCGTGGCCTTGGGGTGAATACTCTGCCCCGACAGCCTGTGAGCGAGGAGGAGCCTCCTTGGGGTTTTCCCTTCCCACTGCTAATTGAGTGAGAAGACAGACGTCCCTGTGGAGCAGATAAGAGCCTCAGTGAGGTTTCATGTTGTAGCACCTCAGCTCCTACCTATTACTTGGGAACAGCTCGGCTCCTACCATTTTCGGGGCATTCAGAGAAATGGACCCCTGAGCCCCAGAAGGAACTGCAAGGGAAGCCCAGAGCTCTCACTTCAGATGCCAGGCAGAAGCCCTGAGCCCAGGTACCCAGAGTGCCGTCAGGAGTTGGGAAGGGCATGAAAGTCCTGAGCCCAGTGCCCCAGCCCTGGCTGCAGCCACAGGGGGCCAGAAGCTCTGAGTCCGGGCACCCAGAGATGTGACTGGAGCAGAAGCTGCCAAGGACAAAGCCCTGAGCCCAACACCGGGCTGATGCAGCACACTCACTTCTGCATTGCCTCTGCAAGTGCGTCTGATATCCCCACGGAGAGGAAGTCCTGTCCCCAGCCGGGCAGAGAAACAGCTAGGAGGCCCCTACTGGGTTCTCCTGGCTGGGGGGTCCAGCAGGACAGGGAGATCGGATTTCACGGGGCAGGGCTAATTCGATCTAGCCAAAAATGGCACAACAAGAACCAATGGCTGTCAGCTGAAGAGTAAAAATTTCGTAACCTTTTAATCATTTTTGAAAATCCTGACTTTCTTTTCCTAATTATTTTTTGGTTTATTTTATTAATGAAAGCAAACTTAAGTAATGTTAAATGAAGGGGTTTTTGGTTTGTTACTTTCCTTATTTTTTTCTTAATATATAATAGTTTTTTTCTTTCTATGTACTGTTTAAACAATGAAGCTCTTACTCATCTGTTCTTTTCAATATATATTTTATTGCCATTCTTATCTTTGTGAAGGTCCCTTTTCACCACTCAATCCTGTGTTTATCAGAGAATTGAAAGTAATTAAATTAAACTGTATTAAAACAAAACTCATTTTATGCAACTTCAGTTTCCGCTAAAGTTCTAAGCTATAACCCTGAATGTGCAAGGAGCAGATAAACAATATCCAAGAAAAAGAGCTGGAATTTTTCATCTTATTTTCACCTAGTCCTTACTAAGGAAAGTAGCAAACAATTGCCCTTTGTAACGAAACACTGCACCCTACTACAGTACAAACTCAAATGAGCACAGCAGGAGGCTATCGCGGCTATCCACATCTGGCCCTGTTTCTTTACAAACTTCCTTTCTGTAATGATGCTCTGGTAATAAGGGGGCAATCAGTCATCAAAGGTAGCTCTTGCCATGGTAGCCAGGTTGCTATTCATTCTCCGCAAGTATGCAAATGAACTGGAGGGACGGGTGCTGAGTGGTGGATCCTCTCTGATGTCACAATGCTACTGCTCAGCCAGCACCAGGTAGCAGCAAATGTGCAGTGTGTATGAGGGGAGGAGGGTTTCCCAGGGCTCCTGTTTCCCCAAATTTCCTAAAGAAGACAATAACCTAACTACATAGAACAGGCATTAATGATGATGCCACACACATGATAATTAGTCTCTGAAATTTGATTCAAGTCTCGCATGGCTTTTTTAGAAACAAGGGTTCCAAAAAAGGAGAGACCTTGTAAAACAGAAAATGTTGATGCTCTGATGTATTTGCAGTTGTGTTAAAATTGAATACTGTGACGTTACATGTTGGGCAGCGTTTCTGTACGTGCTTGCATGCTAGGCAGCTCAGTAAGGCAGAACAAACTTGGGACTTAGCACCAGTCAGTCAGCAGGTACCCAGTGAGTTGTGCCTCTCTGTTATAGGCAGTAGCCTATGTTCTCTCCCTCTGATTTTTGGGTTCTTATGTGCTATTGTTCTGGTCTTAATAAACAAATTGACAAGATATTGCAAACTTTCAGCAAGAATATTTTATGTTTTCTCTAACTTGTCTGCTTGTGTGCCACAAAACAGAAAAGCCACAGTCTAAAAAAAAAAAAAATCTGAAGCCAAAAGTCCTTTCGAAAGGAAAAAAAAAAGAAAGTTTTCCAGCACAACATTTATTTCAGCTGGGAAATGTTGATTCCTTGTAATTGAGACATTCCCTGGGAACACGTCCATCTCAATGAGATGTTGTTTGGTGGGCTTCCCCACCAAAATGGAAGAGTGGAAGAGTTCAAAGGTTGTTGTAGGAGAGTCACAGCCTTGCCACCCTCACTGCCGTCCTGCCTTCAGACCTGGGCTTGGAGGGAAGGAGCCACCAACCGTTCTGAAACTACAAGACATTCCCAAATGTGGAGGTGGCCACAGGGGTCAGAAGCCCTGAGCCTGGGCACCCAGAGATGTGGCTGAAGCAGAAGCTGCCAAGGCCAAAGCCCTGATCCCAATGACAGGCTGATGCAGTGCACTTGCTTCTGCACTGCCTCTGGAGGTGCATCTGATATCCCTACGGAGAGCATCCATACAGGGGAAGTCCTGTCCCAAATCCAGAAGACAAACAGCTAGGAGGCACCCACTGGGGTGCTCCTGCCTGAGGGGCTCCCAGCAGGATGGGGAGATCGGATTTCATGGGGCAGGGCTAATTCAATCTAGCCAAGAAAGGCACAACAAGAACCAATGGCTGTCAGCTGAAGCCTGAGAAATTCAAATTAAATGTAAGGCACACATTTTTGACAGTGAGAGACACTAGCCACTGGAACAAATTACCTAGGGGAAAGGTGGATTCTCTGTTTCCAGCTATCCTCACATCACAACTTGTTGTCATTCTGGAAAGTGCCTTTTAGTGAATTCCTACAAGCGATTGGGCTTAATATGGTGCTAAGTGTGTGAAATTTCATAGCCTGAGAAATAGAGGCCGGATTAGGCCATCAAATTTTTTCTCAACTGACACCTCTGTGAAAAACTCATTGTGGGGTGAGGAACAGACTCTGCTGTTTTACTGGGTAGCCTGCTTGCTCCCCAGAATCAATAATGACCAAGTGGGGAGATCTTGGGGTTCAACTCAAACATCGAACCGGGCTGGCCAGGGGCAGACATCAGGCCTGCAAGGGAAAGGTGAGTGTGGCAGTGACTTCACAAAGGCCTTTGGCAGGAATTCAGCCTATTGGGCAAAGACGATGAGGCGGATGTGACCTCACAGAGCTCCCTTGACAACAGCCAGGCAGGACAGGGATGGGGCAGGGGGAAGCTCGGAGACCCCTGTAGCCTGGTTGCAGCAAGCCTCCATCTTTGCTGTTGTTGGAAAAATCATAGTGCTAATGAAGCCTTTCCGTATTAGGCCTGAGTAAACCAAAGTTATGTTAAGCTTGTCCAAACTGTGTTGGAAAGCTTACAGAACTCATTAGACTGAAGGCCGTGTATCTACCTAAGTCAGCTATTTCGCTTATCAGTTTTGTTTGGCTCCCCAAGTATATGTTGGCTCCCCAAGTGTATGCAGCTGCGTTCACATGTATGCAACCAAAATATCTAGTACAAAGGGTCAACGGATGTATCTTGTGTCCCCTTCAGAATGACAAATGTATCCTCAACAGCTGTATGTCTCTTGTAGCCCCCACAAAATGATATATGTATCCTGCGTACCCAATTATCCACAGGGTTTATAGGTCAACCAAATGACGTAGACAAACGTAGGCTAAGTTGTTTGTTACCGGCTATAAAGGTAGGCCGTTTGGCCATGAAAGGTGTGTCTCTTTCTCTGGCACTAGCCGAGAGGAACACCCGCTCAGCTGACCGATCAATAAAGGGTGTGGTACTCGTCTTCCTGTCTCCGTGCCTCCTTGGTGTAATTAGGTAAGCTCCAGGGGGAAACGAGCCCTTTTGGCTAACAAATGGCGACTCCGCGGGACTTCTCTCCTGTTGGGGGCACTGACCGGCGGCCGAGGACGGCTCAGGAGAGTGGCCACCTTGAGCTATTGGTTTGCTCGAGCCCGGTCGCCGCAATCGGCCGGGACGGCTACGCCTCCATCGAGAACTCCAAACGACACGGAGGCAAGACAGTACCAGAAGAGGGGAGTCCACCTGCCAGACGTGGCCACTCCGGGCGTGGTAAGTGCGTTACCTCCTGGGTTTGAGGATTAACGCCCCCGAAGAGTGAGGGTTGGGACCTTGGGCCCCTAATGGTAAAGGAACCCACAAATAGGAAGGTGTGTGGGTAAAAGCTTTCTGGTTAAGGTACCTAGGTTCAGACACGGCTAATGAATAATTCCATTAACTCCACAAGTCCGTGGGCCGTGCTGAACAATTACTGGGACTTAGAGCAGCCTCAGGGCTGGCTTTTCTTTTGGTAGGGTACTTTTGTTTCTTGTTCTATTGGTATGCTGGAAGCCAAAACTGTAATCGGGTCTAGGAGCGTGTGAACCCATCTTCTCTTCCCCTTCTTTTCCGTGTGGGTAAGGGACAGTCTAAACATTCCACCTCACCCCCTAAGGGTACCCCAGCATATTATATGTACGTACATTATGGTTCTAAAACCTGCAGGTATTTAGAGAATTGGAATCTTTATACGCGTGAAGATCCATCTAAACAATGCCCATTAAAAGGTACCTTTAATCTAGATAGGATCATATATCTCAGAGGAGCTTTTAATCACCAAAGAAAAGCCTCTGACACAGTGTGAGCAATTTGTCTAGAAACGGGTTAATTTAAAACTCAGCTTCGCCCAGAGATAAAAAGAGAAAGTTGTTTTATGCTCAAGGTCAAGCAAACCAAAGGCAGTACAAGTTACAGAACTGAGATTACATTTGCAAAGCTTAACTGTTTGGTGAGATCCAACAGTCTGACTTTGTGACGGATGCCGGTGTTGGTGTGGCTTGGTGACACTGGAGAAGCCACAGGTAGCTGACCTGGACTAGAATCTCTGAAAGAGACACCGCAGGAGATTCCAGGGTGTAAAAGAACAGCCTTCCCAAGAGCGGAAGCATGTTGGAAATTCTGAACAAGCTGTATACAGGATAATCTCCCGTCCACCTATTCCCTTTTCTGAATGTTATATACAGACGTGGCCAGTCTGGATATGTGTAAGTATGGGGCATTTATATCTTTCTTGAGTGATGTGGGAGCATTCCCAACACTCTCCATTGTCGTTTTATCATTTTAATGAAGCTTTAAAATTTGGTTATATGGTGTATTTTCTCTATCCTCCTGCAACGTCCTGCAGTGTCAGTTTGATCACCTGACATGAGGCATAAATTGGTAACAGAAATTTGTCACAGTTTGGTGAGCAATAGAGAATGGGGGAACCCTGTAGAATTTACACCATCTATTTGTTTTACCCTTGTTGTTTTATGTTTGTTTTATTTGGTTCTGTTGGTGTTATATGTTGAGGATTGCATAATTAAAGGTGTGCCCATTCTCAGCTGCAGTAAGTCTGAGAACTGGAGAAGGGTTTAGCATTCCTCTCCCCACCCTGGTTGACCAGAAAGGGTGGCAGGTGAAAGGATCTACCCCCAGTCGTAGCAGGACTGGGCAATAGAGTAGTTGGAAAAAAGGAAGCCCTGGCTAAGCAAGTACCAGTCCTTCAGGGACTTGTTAAAATGTAACCATTTGTGCTCAGCATACGCCGTAACAGCAGTGTGTTTGCTACAAGAGGCAATTAAATAGTTAACGCCAGTGGGCCATGCGTTTTGCCCAGGTGGCAAGCCTCACGAGGGAGGACTCGGGTCGTCTTGTGAATAAAATGTTTTGGGAAAAGACCAGAAGGATGGGGGCAGAAGCCCATGAAAGAAACGGTTCAGCGGAAAAAAAAAAAAAAAAAGGATCGGGCCCAGGCGGGCGGGCAACAGACAGAGAGCTTGGAGAACAGGTTGGAAACTTTTGAGGGTCTTGTGGAAGGAAGAAGTAAGTGAGTATAAGCATGGGGATTTCAAATACTCAGGAGGATATTTGAAATGGTGATTTGAATTGGTAAGTGGCTGTTGAAAGACAAAGCAAGTGATATAAGGAAAGAGCAAGTGATTTGAAGGAGAGTGAAGAGTTAACTCTGTAGTTGCTGGAGGGAGTAGTAGTTGAACTTTGTAAAAATGCTAAAGAGAAAAGTTCTTGGTGTTTTTTTTTAAATGTTTGTAAATAAATTCAGGCAAAGAAATTATTAGATTGCAATCATTTGGCTATGAACAATTTTGTTGAATTAGCTGAAGAATGTATACAGTGCTGTGTAAATGAAAATTTATTAGGCTCTAAGGCACTATAAGTGGTGATGTTTTCTTTTAGTGTTTAAAAGCAGGAGTTAAAAGTAAAAAGCAAGCCAGAAAGCATCTGTATTAATGCAAATTATCTAACTGATAAGGTAAAAGCCACTGAAACCTGGGCTGCCTATAAAACATATACAAGAAAATATGGGGTATTCCCTGTTTTGCCTAAAATCAACTAGGGTATTTGTATATTTTAAGCAATAATTGACTGCCCAGAAGGGGTAGACCTTTGTTTTTGTCTTTCAGATAATCAAAGAAAACTAATGCCAGCTAAACAGCATACAACATACCATGATTTACTGGCAGAGTAAAAATTATGTTTTGTGTTTATGTTCTGTCTTGTGGTGTCTGTCTCAAGTGGCCAGAATTGTTGTTTAATATTTTCATGGGATGGTCTGGTTTGAAATAAGGCAGAAGGCTTGAATTGAAATGCAGATATTTGTTTTGTTCAACTTAAAATACAAAGTGTTTGGATACATCAGAAAAATGTGATATACTAAAGTCTTATGTATTTTCTTAAGTAAAAGAAAAACTGCATTGGCCAAATTGCATACTAACAGTCTTTGGAAGCAAGGACATAAAAGTTAACCCACTCCCATATTGTACATGGATCCTTCTGGCTACCTCAGATTTCTAGCCAGAGGGCTGGGGATGGTGGGAAGCTATTGAACTAGAGCTTGTATTAAATGAACTCATCAAAGTGGGTGTGCTTGTCCTGGCTTGTTGTTCCAAAGCTCTGTAATAAGGTTATTTTAGTGGAAGGGTATATGTGGCATACATTAAATAATAAGACTAATGTACTGTATAACAGCAATGTGTATGTGTTCATTGTTAACAAAAGGTGTATAAGTAAAAAGTAAAAGTTTCCTTTGTAGGTTAAAAAAAGGAAGCCAAAAAGGGGAAAAGGAAAAAGAACGAGTTAAATGAGAAAAACTTTAACTAGCAAGCTCAGTCCAAAAAAAAAAAAAAAAAAATACACTGACTTCGTTCAAGGACACTTGGCTAACAACCAGAAAAGGGGGGCTGTACAATCTGCAAAGACACTAATGCAATGTGTTAGGTTTCCTTTTTACACAGGTAAAGACGCACTACCCGAAGACCCTAGCAGCCCTGCCACTCCATGGAACCTGGAGACCGGATCAATGTACAGGTCCACCAACAAAAGACTGCTTTGGCTCCACGCTGGAAAGGCCCTTATTGAGTCCTGCTGATTACCAACACCGCTGTGATGTGCCAAAGACTGACTGCTTGGACCCATGATTCTCACTGCAAAAAGACCCGTCCACATAAGGAGAACTCTCCTATATGATTAGCCTATTCCTTCTTCTAGCTCCACTGTGCTTCTGGACAGCAGGGAAAAAGGACAAGGTGACGTGCTAGCTAACCTCTCCCTTGTCCGCTGACAGACCTACTGTGCCTTTGAACTTTTCTAGAAGAATCAAAAACCATTACAGGCTGGTGTATTCCTAATCCCTCCCCTGTAGAATGCTGAACTACAACTGTTTGGGGAAAGAAGAAACACTCACTCCACTGACACTGCCAAAGTCCAGGAATTCCTGACTAAAAAGGACATTGAGAACTGACCCTGGTAAAGAAACAAAAATTCTACACTGGCAGGAAGAAACTTGTGGGATCCTGTTTGGAAATGTGGTATTAATTGAATTTTGGGGTTTATTCTACAGGCTGCGCCCTGTGTTTTGGATAAATCCTTTAGTATGTATTGCCCTCCCTAATTGGATTTTAAATGACATTGCCTTTATCCAGTTTTCAGATCACTTTTACATACCCAGATTGCTCACAAGGGGCTGCCATTAGATTAGCACAACAAAGAGCCTGGGTTATTTCCTCTGGAGAAAGGGGAATTGACCAGATCCCTGTGGGCTGGGGCCAATAGTGTTGCAGTCATCTGAATTATTTTTCAAAGCCAAGAACATAATAAGAAATTGGGCCGACTAGAAAGGGCCACTAGCCTTATTTTTTAAGCTCAGCTATCTTAAGTACAGGCTGGAGCTGGTGAGTTACATGTCATTTCCACCCTTAGTTCTATAACCCAGAAGTTACTGACAGAGATGGTATTGAATATCACTGAGGCTGGGAAGGCATTGCAGTGGGATCTAGTATGTTTAAAATTTCAGGATTTCCTGAATGACCAGCTGATGGCCATTTGGAGTAATCTTGAGTACCAGACTTGGCCCACTGCCCTTACAGACACATCTGAAGTACCATCTGATCTGTGGTCATGGAAACATATTTGGACACTTTCTGGATGAAAGTGTGTACATTTACAGTGCTCCTTCCAAGCATATGGACCGGTTAGGGTGGGTGTGGCTCCCACATACCGAATCCTGCCGGGTCCATGGGGAGGATGCATATGGGACTAAATTATTCACCGAGGCTTCTGGGAAATTAAACCATTGAGTATGCCTACCTGAGTTATAGTCAGTGCCCCGATCCCTTAGTTGTTAAATGAACAAGGTTCCACTCTTTTGTCCATGCATTCATTCCTGGGTTGGGGGTGACTAAGCTTAAAGGAGCAGTTGTAAATATTTCTGCAGAGCTTCATTGCTTTTTGGCCTCAAAGTGTGAGAAAACTCAGCCAAAAGGTTTGGTGAGTATTCTCAAAGGGGGGAGTTGTTGGAAAAATCATAGTGCTAATGAAGCCTTTCCATATTAGGCCTGAGTAAACCAAAGTTATGTTATGCTTGTCCAAACTGTGTTGGAAAGCTTACAGAACTCATTAGACTGAAGGCCGTGTATCTACCTAAGTCAGCTATTTCGCTTATCAGTTTTGTTTGGCTCCCCAAGTATATGTTGGCTCCCCAAGTGTATGCAGCTGCGTTCACATGTATGCAACCAAAATATCTAGTACAAAGGGTCAACGGATGTATCTTGTGTCCCCTTCAGAATGACAAATGTATCCTCAACAGCTGTATGTCTCTTGTAGCCCCCACAAAATGATATATGTATCCTGCGTACCCAATTATCCACAGGGTTTATAGGTCAACCAAATGACGTAGACAAACGTAGGCTAAGTTGTTTGTTACCGGCTATAAAGGTAGGCCGTTTGGCCATGAAAGGTGTGTCTCTTTCTCTGGCACTAGCCGAGAGGAACACCCGCTCAGCTGACCGATCAATAAAGGGTGTGGTACTCGTCTTCCTGTCTCCGTGCCTCCTTGGTGTAATTAGGTAAGCTCCAGGGGGAAACGAGCCCTTTTGGCTAACACTGTCTCTCTGTGAGGACCAAGGGGATTGGTGGGGAGGAGATTCTTTGTGAGTTTTTTTCATTTCTGTGTTTAGATTTTGTCGAAAGAAGTCATCACCTGTGTAGAAAGTAAGACAAAATATAGGCTCTGTGTACAAGATAGAGGATTCAAACCTGGGAACCACCAACTCTGAAAAAGACTTGGGGTCATGGGGGATAATCAGCTCCCCATGAGTTCCCAGTGGCCAAAGGGGCAAATGTGACTCTTGGAGCCATACAAAGAGCAGAATCTCAAGTAGAAATAGAGAGGTTCCATATTTGTGTACTGAGCACTGGTGCAACCACTCCTGGAAAATTGTGTCCACTTCTGGTGTCCACAGTTTGAGACAGATGCTCTCACATTGGACACGGTTCACAGAAGAGCCACATGAATGATGAAAGGATTAGCAAACACTCCTTGTGCTGACAGAGTACAGGAGCTCATTCAAAGAGAAGGGTAAGCGGTGAGCCTAAGGGAAGAAATATTTACTAATGAGCTCTTCACTTTAGCAGATAAAGGTTAAGAGCAGACAATGGCTGAAAGTTGAAGCCTAGACCAATTCACACTAGAGAGAAAGCGCGCATTTTTAACCTCAGGGTTTGGAGCCATACACCAAGGGTTGTGCTGGATCCTCCACAACTGGCCTTTTTTAAAATAAATCAAGATTGTGTGATTTTCTAAACAATCTGCTTTAATTTCTGTGGGAATTATTTTCAGGGAAATTCAATGGCCGATGTTAAATAGAAAGTCAGACCAGAGTGGTTCCTTTCGGCCTTGGAATTTATGAATCTGTGACTCGCCATGGTGTTTGAAATTTGTCCTTTTGGGCTTCCCTCTTCCTCCTTTCCTCTTTTCTCATCTTCTCTTTCCTCTTATTCCATTTCTTCCTGCTGATCTTCTTCCTGGGATCAGATAATGAAAGTCTGCATCATCATGGAAATGCACAAGAGGACTGAATTAAGGGTGCCCAGGGCAACACTTATTTGGACATTTGCTAACAAGAGAACATAAAATTTCGTAATCTTTTAATCGTTTTTGAAAATTTTGACTTTGTATTTCCTAATTATTTTATGGTTTATTTTATTGATGAAAGCAAACGTAAGTAACGTTAAATGAAGGTTTTTTTGGTTTGTTAATTTCTCTATTTTTTTCTTAATATATAATAGTTTTTTCTTTCTATGTACTATTTAAACAATGAAGCTCTTACTCATCTGTTGTTTTCAGTATATATTTTATTGCCATTCTTATCTTTGTGACAGTCCCTTTTTCACCACTCAATGCTGTGTTTATCAGATAATTGAAAGTAATTAAATTAAACTGTATTAAAACAAAACTCATTTTATGCAACTTCAGTTTCGTGAAAGTTCTAAGCTATTACCCTGAATGTGCAAGGAGCAGATAAACAATATCCAACAAAAGCTGGAATTTTTCATCTTATTTTCACCTAGTCCCTACTAAGGAAAGTAGCAAACAATTGCCCTTTGTAAAGAAACACTGCACCGTACTACAATACAAACCCAAATGAGCACAGCAGGAGGCTATCCCGGCTATCCACATCTGGCCCTGTTTCATTACAAGCTTCCTTTCTGTAATGATGTTCTGGTAATAAGGAGGCAATCAGTTGTCAAAGGTAGCTCATGCCATGGTAGCCAGGTTGCTAGTCATTTTCCCCAAGTATAAGAACATAAGAACGGCCGTACCGGCTCAGACCAAAGGTCCATCTAGCCCAGTATCTGTCTACCGACAGTGGCCAATGCCAGGTGTTCCAGAGCCAGAAGAGTACCCTGAAGTGACCTACCACAGGACAGGCCCAACAAAGAAAATAACAGAACGCCACTAGCCGTCACCTTCAGCCCCCAACTAAAACCTCTCCAGCGCATCATCAAGGATCTACAACCTATCCTGAAGGATGATCCTCACTCGCAGACCTTGGGGGACAGGACAGTCCTCGCTTACAGACAGCCCCCCAACCTGAAGCAAGCACACACCACACAACAACAATAATAACCAAGGAACCTATCCTTGCAACAAAGCCAGTTGCCAACTCAGTCCACATATCTATTCAGGGACACCATCATAGGACCTAATCACATCAGCCCCACCATCAGGGGCTACTTCACCTGCACATCTACCAACGTGATATATGCCATCATGTGCCATCAATGCACCTCTGCCATATACTTTGGCCATCCCAGACAGTCTATACATAAAAGAATAAAAGGACACAAATCAGACGTCAAGAATGATAACATTCAAAACCAGTCGGAGAACACTTCACCCTCCCTAGACGCTGGATTACAGACCCAAAAGTCGCAATTCTTCAACAAAATAACTTGTCCAAAAAATTTCCCCATGCTAATTTTTCCCTAGTGTTACTCACACCTTCTTGTCAACTGTTTGCTATCCTGATTATCACTACAAAAAGTTTTTTTCTCCTGCTGATAATATCCCACCTTAATTGATTAATCTTGTTAGAGTTGGTATGGCAACCCCATTTTTTCATGTTCTCTGTATATATATCTTCTTACTGTATTTTCCACTGCATGCATCAGATGAAGTGGGTTTTAGCCCATGAAAGCTTATGCCCAAATAAATGTGTTAGTCTCTAAGGTGACACGAGTACTCCTCGTTCTATAAACTACAATAGGGCAGGATTTCATCCCATGATATCAAAATTCATCTTAGTAAAAGTATCAATGAATCAGTTTGCAGGATTTATATCAAGCATCCTAAAGTAGTTTACATATTGCTCTAATTAAGAGATCATCTCTCTGCTGGAGAATGTTATCTTAGGATAATGGTCTCCGCTGCCGAAGCATTTATGGAAAAAATGTTGACGTGTGATATTTATTTTCAAAACCTAAGGCTTTGATCCTCTCTCAATGTTCTGTTACGATGACTTTGTTTCTGTTCAAATTATCAGAATATATATCTAATAATTTTCTCAGCTGAATGTTGAAGCAGTAACGTAACAGATGTTTCCCAAACAGTTATTGACCTGAAGCATCGTGATTCGTTTAGAACAACTTATTGTTTGATTCAGCCAGTCAGATCAGTTCAGTTTATCCATAAAAACACATCCAGAGAAAGTTGACAATGGTGATGGAGAGAGGGTGGGTGAGAGGGGCTGAGCTGTTGTCTTAAATACTCTTTATGCATCTGATTAATTAGCACAGATTTAATTTAATATACATCTAGTTTAAAATTGGAAGAACTTTACTACTTACTCTCTACTTTCTCTTCATGTAAATTCAAGCATTGCACTATGCAAACTTGGGACAGCTATAATGTTAAAGAACCTGAATCTCTAAATAGGACTCAGGAGGGCATTCGGATAAAAATCCCAGCACCTTCCCTCTTCTGACATTTGGGGAAGAGGAGTTCTCTGGGCTTCTCCCCAGGGCATCGCCCTGATCCCACTCCCCTATATTTCATATTTACTGCTGATTGATAGATTTAACCCTCCAGTTGGTTTGGTGGCTTTAGCTGGTTTTGTCAAGCTCTGTTATTGTCTCTAATTCCTTCATCAGCACAGGAAATACAATGAATCAGCCTGGCTGATTCTCCTCTGTGTGTCTTTAAAAATACCGTGAATTTAAAAGACACTATTATTGTTTATTTTTGTTTGCACAGGTTCCATTCTGGGAGCTATGTATACAAGTCATTGTTAAACCTCAGGAACATCTGAGTTCAACTCCTTTAAAATAATGTTTGAACTATAAAGAAAATTAAACAGTGATTTCTTTTGAAATGTCAAGCTATTTTGCCCTTTTTCTAAAAAAATTCTCCGTGTCAACTAAGTCCTTGGATTGTTTGAAAACAAAATGTATTTTTGCATGGTAGAAAATTTTATGTTCAATACCCACATGAGTAACTCGTGGGTGCTGGGAATCCTTGCAAGGGGGGACACAAGGAAGCACTCTCCTCCTCAGTATGCAAAATGGGAAAAGATCAATGGCTGGAGTAGCTTCCACTGCTCTAATACCCTATTAAAGTCAATGATTTAGGTACATAACTATAGGCACTCAAGTATGGAAATTTTGGCCTATGTGATTTGACCAGGGCCACAGTGGGAGCCAGTGTCAACGCTAGGATTAGTCCTTTGTTCTCATCCCTGAGCCCACTACATACTATATTGCCTCTTCTATTTGTCTGCCCCTTTTTTGGTCAAACGTCATGCTGGATGCTCAGCAGAAGAACTTGTGATGGTCCTAATGTATCAACGGTAGCCTGAGTGGTGCTGCCCACTCCAGCTGCAAAATGATCTGGGGCCTTCCCAAAAATCAAAGAGCTTCTGGCTGTGATTTGTCAGTCCTCAAAGGCCAGCCAGGTGACTGTAAATAACTTACAATCATTAGGAAAAATTAGTATCAAGATTCCAACTCTAGCAGTCAGACAACATTGGTTCAATTTACAAGAGATTACTTTTTATATTCCTTGGTTCCCCCCAAATTAGGAAGGGCCTGTGACCACAGGTCCTGCAGGGTACAAAGGGCAGGGCTACATCCCTTTTCTCTTTGTGCATAGTCCTGCCTGCTACCTTTTCAGTTTCAGTTCTGCTACCACAGTACTGATCAGCACATAAGAATAGGAAAGGGCACACACACAAACCCATCATGTTGTTGGGAGGGGAACACAGGAATGTTATGTGCTCTTATTCAGCACATAAGAATGTTATGGCACATAGGAATGTTATGGAATAACATAGGAATGCCTTAGGGCACATAGGAAAGGGCACGCTGGTAGCACACGGCCAGGCGGACCAGTGTGCCTCTGGCTACCAACGGGGCTGTGCACCTGTGTCTGTCTGTCTCCCCAGCTCCACCAACGTGGCCTGATAGTTCACGCTTGCGATCTGGTCACCCTCCCCCTCCGTCCATCCTTCACTCCCTTCCCTGCGTCTCTCCATCCTTGTCCTCTGTCCCGTCCCCTGTCTCCATCCGTCTCTGCCCCCTTCATCCCCTCCGTCCCGTCCCTGCATCCCCCCAGCCCTGTCCTCTGTCCCGTCCCGTCTCCATCCGTCCCTGCCCCCTTCGTCCCCTCCGTCCAGACCCTGCATCCCCAGCCCTGTCCTCTGTCCCATCCTGCCTGCATCCGTCCCTGCCCCTTCGCCCCTCGGTCCCGTCCCTGCATCCCCAGCCGTCCTCTGTCCCGTCCCATCTCCATCCGTCCCTGCTCCCTTCGTCCCCTCCGCCCCGGCCCTGCACCCCCGAGCCCTGGCCTCCGGCCCGTCCCGTCTCCATCCGTCCCTGCCCCTTCGTCCTCCGTCCTGTCCATCCCTGCATCCCCCCAGCCCTGTCCTCCGTCCCGTCCCGTCTCCATCCGTCCCTGCCCCCTTCGTCCCCTCCGTCCCATCCCTGCATCCCCCCAGCCCTGTCCTCTGTCCCGTCCTGTCTGCATCCGTCCCTGCCCCCTCCGTCCCCTCCGTCCCATCCCTGCATCCCCCCAGCCCTGTCCTCTGTCCCGTCCCTGCATCCGACGCCGCCTCCCCTCCATCACAGGTGCGCGAGGCGCTCGGTCGCTGCCCGCGAGCAGGGGGGCGGGGGGAGGAGCCGCCCTTGCGTCGCGGACTCCTCCTCGCTGACGTCATTGCCGCGCGCTGCCAGTCAGCTGCTTTGTTTGCGTCACGGCCCATCCTTACCCGCCTCCCTGCCCCACGTGTGCCGAGAACGTTTGTTTTGGTGGTTGCCGCGGTGACAGTGGGCGGAGCCCGGGTGACCACGCTGGTTGGGCGGGGGGGCAGAGGGCGGTGACGTCACAAGTGGGGCGGTGTCACAGTTCCGAACGGACAGTGTCAGCGCTCTGGGCGCGAGCCCCGCCCGCGAGGACACCCCCCCCCTCCACCCCCCGCGCACCAGCTCGCAGCAGCAGCGGCTCCCCCCGGCAGCGCCGCGAGCAGGGAATCCCCGGGAGCCGTCTCGCGCCGCCTCCTGCTGCTGCTGCTGCTGCTGCTGCCCGGCGGCGGGACCGCGGCTGGCCCCGCCCCCCTGCTCCGGAGGGGCCCGTCCGAGCTGTAATTAAAGGGTTTTTGTCTTGCAACTTTTTCATATTTTTGGTGCAACGTTTTTACCCCCCCCCCCCTTTGAGCCTCTCCCCAGCTGGACTCTCCGCCGGGCTCCCAGCCCGAGCAGCCCCTGACACTTCCCTGGGGTGGGGGGGGTGTCCCCCGCTCCCGTGGCACTTGATGGGTCTCGGTGGCACAGCAGCGTGGATCCGGGTCCCGAGCAGCGGCGGCGTTACAGGGCTGTCTGGTTCTCTCCCCCGTGCTGTCTGCAGGCAGCCACCCGGCCAATTGGACACGGCTCTCAGCGGCACGCTGCTGCCCTCCCTCGCGATCCTCGCGGCGGGCAGGGAGAAAGCCCTGAGGCAGGCAGGTGTCAGCAATGCGAGTATCCCTCCCCACCCTGCACAGCCTGCCCGGTGCTCCGCGGTGCCCGGTGCTGGATCGCAGCGCAGGGGAGCTGCCCGGCCCCACCTGGCGAAAGGGACCGGGGCTGAGCTGGGCTGCAAATGAACGGGAGGGAGGGGGTGCTGAGTGGTGGATCCTCTCTGATGTCACAATGCTACTGCTCAGCCAGCACCAGGTAGCAGCAAATGTGCAGTGTGTATGAGGGGAACAGGGTTTCCCAGGGCTCCTGTTTACCCAAATTTCCTAAAGAAGACAATAACCTAACTACATAGAACACGCATTAATGATGATGCCACACACATGATAATTAGTCACTGAAATTTGATTCAAGTCTCGCATGGCTTTTTTAGAAACAAGGGTTCCAAAAAAGGAGAGACCTTGTACAACAGAAAATGTTAAGAACATAAGAAAGGCCGTACTGGTCAGACCAAAGGTCCATCTAGCCCAGTATCTGTCTACCGACAGTGGCCAATGCCAGGTGCCCCTGAGGGAGTGAACCTAACAGGCAATGATCAAGTGATCTCTCTCCTGCCATCCATCTCCATCCTCTGACGAACAGAGGCTAGGGACACCATTCTTACCCATCCTGGCTAATAGCCATTTATGGACTTAGCCACCATGAATTTATCCAGTCCCCTTTTAAACATTGTTATAGTCCTAGCCTTCACAACCTCCTCAGGTAAGGAGTTCCACAAGTTGACTGTACACTGCGTGAAGAAGAACTTCCTTTTATTTGTTTTAAACCTGCTGCCTATTAATTTCATTTGGTGACCCCCTAGTTCTTGTATTATGGGAATAAGTAAATAACTTTTCCTTATCCACTTTCTCAACATCACTCATGATTTTATATAACTCTGTCATGTCCCCCCTTAGTCTTCTCTTTTCCAAACTGAAGAGTCCTAGCCTCTTTAATCTTTCCTCATATGGGACCCTCTCTAAACCCCCAATCATTTTAGTTGCTCTTTTCTGAACCTTTTCTAGTGCTAGAATATCTTTTTTGAGGTGAGGAGACCACATCTGTACACAGTATTCGAGGTGTGGGCGTACCATGGATTTATATAAGGGCAATAATATATTCTCAGTCTTATTCTCTATCCCCTTTTTAATGATTCCTAACATCCTGTTTGCTTTTTTGACCGCCTCTGCACACTGCGTGGACATCTTCAGAGAACTATCCACGATAACTCCAAGATCTTTTTCCTGACTCGTTGTAGCTAAATTAGCCCCCATCATGTTGTATGTATAGTTGGGGTTATTTTTTCCAATGTGCATTACTTTACATTTATCCACATTAAATTTCATTTGCCATTTTGTTGCCCAATCACTTAGTTTTGTGATATCTTTTTGAAGTTCTTCACAATCTGCTTTGGTCTTAACTATCTTGAGTAGTTTAGTATCATCTGCAAACTTTGCCACCTCACTGTTTACCCCTTTCTCCAGATCATTTATGAATAAATTGAATAGGATTGGTCCTAGGACTGACCCTTGGGGAACACCACTAGTTACTCCTCTCCATTCTGAGAATTGACCATTAATTCCTACCCTTTGTTCCCTGTCCTTTAACCAGGGGAGGGATAGCTCCGTGGTTTGAGCATTGGCCTGCTAAACTCAGGGTTGTGAGCTCAATCCTTGAGGAGGCCACTTAGGAATCTAGGGCAAAAATTGGTCCTGCTAGTGAAGGCAGGGGGCTGGACTTGATGACCTTTCAAGGTCCCTTCCAGTTCTAGGAGATTGGTATATCTCCAATTATTACCTAGCTCTCAATCCATGAAAGGACCTTTCCTTTTATCCCATGACAGCTTAATTTACATAAGAGCCTTTGGTGAGGGACCTTGTCAAAGGCTTTCTGGAAATCTAAGTACACTATGTCCACCTGATCCCCCTTGTCCACATTTGTTGACCCCTTCAAAGAACTCTAATAGATTAGTAAGACACGATTTCCTTTACAGAAACCATGTTGACTATTGCTCAAGAGTTTATGTTTTTCTATGTGTCTGACAATTTTATTCCATTGATGCTCTGGTGTATTTGCAGTTGTGTTAAAATTGAATACTGTGACTTTACATGTTGGGAAGGGTTTCTGTAAGTGCTTGCATGCTAGGCAGCTCAGTAAGGCAGAACAAAATTGGGACTTAGCAGCAGTCAATCAGCAGGTACCCAGTGAGTTGTGGCTCTCTGTTATAGACAGTAGCCTATGTTCTCTCCCTCTGATTTTGGGGTTCCTATGTACTGTTGTTCTGGTCTTAATAAACAAATTGACAAGATATTGCAAACTTTCAGCAACAGTATTTTATATTTTCTCTAACTTGTCTGCTTGTGTGCCACAAAACATAAAAGCCACAGTCTAAAAATAAAATAAAATTTGAAGCCAAAAGTCCTTTCTGAAAGAAAAAAAAGAAGAAAGTTTTCCAGCAGAACATTTATTTCAGCTGGGAAATGTTGATTCTTTGTAATTGAGACATTCCCTGGGAACACGTCCATCTCAATGAGATGTTTGGTGGGCTTTGCCACCAAAATGGAAGAGAAATACTTGAAAATGATACTTGAAATGGTGATGTGAGTTGATAAAATTGGCTGTTGGGAGACAAGCAAGTGATTTAAGGAAGAAGTGAGAAGTTAACTCTGTAGTTGCTAGAGGAACAGCAGTTGAACTTTGTAAAAATGCTAAAGAGGAAAGTTCTTGGTGTCTTTGAAATGTTTGTAAATAAATCCAGGCAAGAAATTATTTGATTGCAATTATTTGGCTATGAACAATGTAGTCGAATTAGCTAAAGAAATGTATATAGTGCTATGTAATTAAAACCCTATTAGGCTCTAAGGGGCCACTATAAGTAGTGATATTTTCTTTCAGTGTTTGAAAGCAGGAGTTAAAAGTAAAAAGCAATCAAAATTCTGGTAAAGTTAATTATGTCCCTTTTAAGGTAAGAATCTTTAAGCTGTGAATAGCTTTGGATCCAGAAGCAAGCCAGAAAGCATCTCCATTAATGCAAATTAGCTAACTGATAAGGTAGAAGCCACTGAAACCTGGGCTGCCTATGAAACATATACAAGAAAATACAGGGTAATTCCCTCTTTGCATGAAATCAACAAGGGTATTTGTATCTTTTAAGCAATGACTGACTGCCCAGAAGGGTAGACCTCTGTTTTTTTTGTCTTTCAGATAATCAGAGAAAACTGCTGCCAGCTGAACAGCATTCAACGTACCATGCATTTACTGGCACAATAGGAATTATGTTCTGTGTTCTATGTCCTGTCTTGTGGGGTTTGTCTCGTGGCCAGAATTGCTGTGTTTAATATTTTCATCAAATAGTCTAGTTTAAAATCAAACAGGAGGGTTAAATAAAAAAAAAGCAGATACTTGTTTTATTCAACTTGGAATACAAATTCATTCATTCATTCATGCCCGTCACCCCAACCGGGTATGGGCCAACAACAGATCTCCATAGTCTTCTATCCTGGGCCATTCGCTCTAGCTGGTTCCAGGTATAGCCCATTTTTTGCTATCAACCTGAAGGTCGCGTCGCCAGGTATTTCTTGGGCGGCCTCTTTTCCGCTTGCCTTGGGGGTTCCACTGCAGTGCCTGTCTGGTGATGTTGGTTGGCTGCTTGCGTAGTGTATGTCCTATCCAGCCCCACCTTCTCCTTCTAATTTCTTCCTCTGCTGGGAGTTGATGGGTCCTCTCCAAGAGGTGGATGTTACTGATGGGGTCTGGCCAGCGGATCTGGAGAATCCTTCTGAGGCAGCTATTAATGAAGGTCTGGATCTTCCTGGTGGTTGTTTTGGTTGTCCTCCAGGTTTCAGCTCCATACAGTAAGACTGATTTCACGTTGGAGTTGAACAGTCGAATCTTTATTGCCAAAGACAGCTCTCTGGAGCTCCAGATGTTCTTGAGCTGTAAGAAGGCTGCTCTTGCCTTACCAATCCTTACTTTGATGTCTGCGTCTGTGCCACCCTGCTGGTCGATGATGCTACCTAGGTAGGTGAAGGACTGTACTTCTTCCAGGGGGCTTCCATTCAGTGTGACTGGGTCGTTGCTGATGGAATTGATCCTAAGGATCTTGGTCTTGTCCTTGTGGATGTTGAGGCCAACCTGTGATGACGTGGCTGCCACTACGTTGGTCTTCTCTTGCATCTGCTGTTTACTGTGCGAAAGGAGTGCAAGGTCGTCGGCAAAGTCCAGGTCATCAAGCTGGGTCCACAATGACCATTGGATTCCATTCCTACGCTTGTAAGTGGATGTCTTCATAATCCAATCGATGACGAGAAGAAAGAGAAGTGGTGACAACAAGCATCCTTGTCTGACTCGGTTTGCACCTGGAAGCTGTTTGTGAGCTGCCCTCCATGGATCACTCTACAGTGTATGCCGTCGTATGAATTCTTGATCAGGTTGACCACCTTTGCTGGGATGCCATAGTGCCGAAGGAGCTTCCAGAGGGTCTCTCGATCCACGCTATCGAATGCTTTCTCATAGTCAACAAAGTTGATGTACAACGAGGAGTTCCACTCCATAGACTGCTCGACTATGATGCGGAGCGTTGCTATCTGGTCCGTGCATGATCTGTTCTTCCGAAACCTGCCTGTTCATCTCGTAGCTGTGGATCGACGGCATCCTTCATTCTCTCTAAGAGGACTCGGTTGAAGACCTTCCTGGCACCGACAGGAGTGTGATTCCTCTATAGTTGGCACAGTTGCTGAGGTCTCCTTTCTTGGGGATTTTGATGAGATATCCCTCTTTCCAGTCAGCCGGAATCACTTCTTCTTCCCATATTTTCTCAAAGAGGGGTACAGCATTTCCACTGAGGCATCCAGGTCTGCTTTCAGGGCCTCTGCTGGGATATCGTCAGGTCCAGCCGCCTTCCTGTTCTTCATCATGGTGATGGCTTTTCTGATCTCGTCTCTGGTTGGTTTATCGCAATTGATTGGGAGGTCCTCGTTGGCTGGGTCGATGTCTGGTGGATTTGGTGGTGCTGGTCTGTTCAGGAGTTCCTCAAAGTGCTCCGCCCATCTGTTCATCAGTAGATCTATACCTGTTATAGACTTTCCTGCTTGTCTTTAACGGGACGTTCTGGCTTGCTGAACTTTCCAGACAGTCGCTTGGTAGTATCGCACAGCTGTTTCATGTTACCGCTGTATGCTGCCTGCTCTGCTTCTGCTGCCAGTCCATCCACATAATCTCTCTTGTCCTTCCTAATATTCCTCTTCACTGCTCTGTGGGCTTCAGCATACTCTTTTTGAGTTTTGGCCTTTGCTGCTCTAGTCCTGCTGTTGTTGACTGCTGCCTTCTTCTTCTTTCTGTCTTCTATCTTTGTCAAGGACTCTGCTGTGATCCACTCTTTCTGCTGGTGTTTCTTAATTCCAAGCACTTCCTGGCATGCTGACCTAAGTGTGTCTCTCACTTTCTGCCATCTGTTGAGTACACTGTCTTCCTCTTCCTCAGACCGATCCTGTAGTACTGAAAACTTATTCTTCAGCGTCAATCCAAAATCTTCCTTGGTCTTATGGTCCTTCAGAAGGTTGACGTTGTACTTCGCTCTTCTGTCTGACGCGTCTATCCAGTTCTTCTTCAGCTTCAGCTTCAATCTGGCCACCACTAAGTGATGGTCGGACGCCACGTCTGCTCCTCTTCTAACTCTAACGTCCTGCAAGGATCTTCTGAACTTCTTGCTAATGCAGACATGGTCGATCTGGTTTTCTGTCATGCCTGCTGGCGATACCCAGGTACTCTTGTGGATCCACTTGTGAGGAAAGATGCTGCCTCCTATGACCAGATTGTTAAGTGCACACAGATCCACAAATCTCTCTCCATTCTCACTCATCTCTCCCAGAGCATGGGTCCCCATGACTTGTTCGTATCCGGTGTTATCAGGTCCAATTTTGGCATTAAAGTCTCCCATAAGGATGGTAATGTCTTTGTCTGGGAGAGTCTCTAATATTTTCTGGAGTCTGTTGTAAAAGTAGTCTTTGTCCTCCTCTTCACTGTCATTGGTTGGAGCGTAGCACTGAACAACATTCATCTTAATCCTCTTCATTTTAGTTCTGAAGGATGCTGTGATGATCCTGGGACCATGTGCCTCCCAACCAATCAGTGCTCTCTGTGCCTGCTTGGACAACATGAAGCCTACTCCCTGTGTGTAGTGTGCGTCGCTCTCTTCATGTCCTGAATACAGCAACAGCTCTCCTGTCAACAGTCGTCTCTGTCCAGCTTGCGTCCATCTTGTCTCGCTAATGCCTAGTAGGGTCAGGTTGTTGCTCCTCATCTCTGCTGCAACCTGCGCCGTCTTTCCTGACTCGTACATGGTCCTCACATTCCATGTGCCGATGGTAATCCTCCTGGCTGCAAGAAGGGTGATCGGCTTAGTGGCTTCCTCGCGGCTTTCACCACCCAGCGTCATGCATCTTCGAGTTGAAGACCCTTCTTTTTCCAGGCTAAAAGTCTCTGTTAACTCTATTGTTGGCGTTTCTGTAGCAAGCTGATTTTTACAGGGTGGAGTTGCTAGCCCCACGCCCAACCCTCCTCCTTTACCCTGACTTGGGACAGGCAAACTCTCTGGTGGAGTTTTGGAATACAAAGTGTTTGGATAAATCAGGAGAACGTGATATACTAAAGTCTAATACATTTACTTAAGTAAGAAAAAGAAACTTCATTGGCCAGATCTTTTAACTGGAAAAATTCTTGTTAAAATTTGCATACCAACAGTCGTTGGAAGCAAGGACATGAAAAGTTAACCCACTCCCAGATTGCACATGGGATCCTTCTGGCTACCTCAGATTTCTAGCCAGAGGGCTGGGGAGGGTGGGAAGCCATTGGACACAAGAGGTTGTACTGAGTGGACTCCTCAAAGTGGGTGTGCTTGTCCTGGCTTGTTGCTCCAAAGCTCTGTAATAAAGTTATTTTACTGGAAGGGTATATGTGGCATACATTGAATAATAAGACTAATGTACTGTATAGTGGCAATGTTTATGTGTTCATTGTTGGGAAAAGGTGTATGAGTGAAGAGTGGAAGTTTCCTTTGTAGGTTAAAAGAAGCCAAGAATGGGAGAAGGAAAAAGAACAGAACGAATTAACTGGGGGAAAAAAATAGCTAGTATGCTCAGTCTAAAGATAAGACATTGGCCCCATTCAAGGACACTGCTCGCAGCTAAGACTTAGCTGAAAACCAAGAAAAGGTGGGGCTTGAATGTGCCCAAGCAGCTATGAGATCTGCAAAACACTGCCAGGCATCAATGAAATGAGTTAGGTTTCTTTTCTCACAAGTAAAGAAGCGCTGCCCAAAGACCCTAGCAGCCCTGCCACTCCTTGGAACCAGGAGCCTGGATCTATGTAAAGGTCCATCAGCGAAAGACTGCTCTGGCTCCACACTGGAAAGGCCCTTTCTGAGTCCTGTTAACCACCAACACTTCCATGAAGTGCCAAGGACTACCTGCCTGGACCCATGATTCTCACTGCAAAAAGACCCCTCCACCTTGGGAGGATTCTCCTACTGATGATTGGCCTATTTCTCCTTCTAGCTTTGCTGTGCCTTCTGGACAGCAGGGAAAAAGGACAAGGTGAAGTGCTAGTAACCTCTCCCTTGTCCACTGACAGACCTACTGTGCCTTTGGATTTTTCTTCAAGAAGCAAAACCATGACAGGGTGATGTGCTGGTAACCTCTCCTGTAGGATGCCCTACCACGATTGTTTCGGGGAAAAGAAGGGACACTTGCTCCACCGAAATTGCCAAAGTCCAGGAATTCCTGACTAGAAAGGACATTAAGAACTCAGCCTGGTGGAGAAACAAAGAATTATACACTAGCAGGAAGAAATTTGTGGGACCCATGCTTGGGAATGTGGTATTGATTGGATGTTGGGGTTTATTTTACAGGCTGTGCCCTGTGTTTTGGATAAATCCTTCAGCATGTATTGCCCTCCCTAATTGGATTTTAAATGACAAGTACCAAAGGCACCTTGTTGCCACTGCCCCTGCCATGTCCTCCATTACACTGTTACCCCTGTAATATATCCTGTCTGTTACAGCTCCATTTTGTTTCTTAAAGCTGTCCCCTTACTCCATTTTGTTCTTGTTCTCCTCTATGGCCGCCCCTCCCTGGCTGTTAAGTTGTTTACCAGGGCCTCTGCCCTTCTCAAAGGGAGGGCCCCTTAAGTTGTCTAACCAGAGCCATTGCCCTTCTCAAAGGGATGGCCACTTATGCTAAGTGGGACCACTGCCCTGTTCAAAGGGTTAGTCCTGGTATCACCTTGTTAAAACCTGGGCTTGGTGTAGGGTGGCCACTGTCCAGAGCTGCAAGACCTATTGTGTTTTTAGGATCCTGGGCATGAGTCATACCTCTGGGCTCAGGGCTAGTCCAAACATGCCTCTGTGGCTGCCTGCAGTTTTTTCTCTGCCTCCCTCCTCCCTGTAAGAGGGGGAGCCAATCAGAGTAACTGGCGGGAAGCTGCCAGGGTTTGCCTTTAAAAACAGACATTTTTTGAACAGACTTCAGAAAGGTTCTTGCATTGCTGCCTGGTCTGATCAACCAGGGGTTCTGGGGGTCCTTTCTCTGCTCTCGTTTTATTTTTGAGCGTATCCCCGTTTTTAAACCCCCCCCCCACGAAGAACAAATTGCTGCCTGAGAGATCTCCTGATTATCAAGACTGTACCGAGCCTTCTGATGTGCTTGCTGTTTCTGCCTCTGCTGCTGCCTTGGGGGATGGTAAGAATCCTCTGTGAGACTTTCTATACTTTTATTTTATTATTTTAGCTGCTGGCTCTGTCTCCCAGCACACAGACTCAAGCTAAACCTTGGTCTGTGTCCTAAAACCTCTCTTACAAACAACCCCCGCATCCTGGCTGCTGGCTCTGTCTCTCAGCACACAGACTCAAGCTAAACCTTGGTCTGTGTTTTAAAACCTCTCTCTTAAACCCCGTGGCACTCTGCCACTGAAAATAAGTTTGTGCTGCTGCTAAGTTCTGCTCCTGTGGGCTTTGCCTTGGACTGTTTTCAGCTGTATCCACTGCTGCAGTCACCGCCCCCCCTCTTTGGAGCTGTGTCCTGGACACACACCACTCAGCCCTCTGGAACTATCCTTAGCATAAGGTGCACCCATTAAGTTAAGTTTAGCATTATACTTTGTAAGTTAGGCTTAGAGAATTGTTGCATTGTGTTTTAATTTGTGTAGTCTTGGTTAAGTTAGCTCATAGATCAGATTTTGCTGTGTTCTGTATAATTGTAATTGTCTGTCTTCCCACTGCAAACATCCCCCCCGCCCAGCTTCTCTGTGTCTTTTTACCTTGTTACACTCTCTCTGCTGCTTAAGCTTGCAGCCTGTTTGTTCTGTCTCACTAAGTTTAAATCTCTAGCATAAAACCCCATTGGTTACTTTCTTCCTCTCTGATACCCCTCACATTCTACATTTACACCACTGTGACACATTTTACCTGAAATTGTTTGTTATTTAACACATTTTACCCATAACTGTTAGTTGGTTATATGCTGCTGTGACACACCTTTTTACATAGAAATCGCTAGCTACCTGTTACATTTATACCTCAGTGTTAACTGATTACCCACTGTATTGTATCCTACTGTGTTGTACCCCACTATTGAAACCCCCTTACTGTTCACCAAAAAAGAAACCCCTCCCCAATTGTCTACCTTAACAACCCCATACCCCTCACTGCTGGGATAAGGAACAATTGAGGCCGTCACTGAAGTGAAGGAGGGAGATGATTTTCTGACAGGGAGGGACGGCACCTCTCAAAGGTGTTTGGCAGGCAGCCTCCTTCCCAGGTCTGTCCCAACAACACCCAGTTGAAAAGGGACCCTCCCCAGCACTCCTCAGCCCGATGAAAAGGAGCGAGTGAGTGAGCGTGGGGGAGAGCGAGCGACGGAGGGAGATGGATTGAGCGGGCCGGGACCTCTGCGAAGGGGCGGGATGAGGGTGTTCAGTTTTGTTGGGTCAGAAAGTTGGCAACCCCAGATCCAGGGAAAACAACTCAAACACCCAATGAGTCTGGCCAGGGGCAGGACATCAGCTTTGAGGGGAGGGGTGGGTGTGGCAGTGACATCACAAAGGCCTTTTGCAGGACCGCGGCCTATTGGGCAAAGGTGGTGGGGAGGGGGTGACCTCAGAGAGAGAGACCCCGACATCAGCCGGGCAGGACAGAGGTGCAGGGCCAGGTCTGTCTCTGAGAGCCCCCGGCTCTGCTGCCGCAAGTCTCCTTCGGGAGGTCTCTCCTCGAGGGCTGAGAGAGAATTCAGATTCATGGATGTGAGCATGAGGAGGAAACACTGGAGTTTTCTCCTTTCCTACCATGGATTGTGCTGAAAAAAAACTTCCCTTTGAGAAGGTAAGAGGCTCAGAGACGTTTGGAACCTGTTCAGTCTGATCCACCTGGCGCAGGCAGCATTCTAGGCACAGACAGCGCTGGCTTCAGGTGGCAGAATTTGATTTCCTCCCTAGGTTTTGATGGTTGGAATCCCTGGGGACATTGGGGTTTGTCCTTTTTGGTTTCTCTTTTCCTCTTTCCTCCCTCCTTTCCCCTCTTCTCTTGCTTCTTTTTTCCCTTTTCCCAGCTTCCCTCCCTCTACCGAAGAGGGATGTGTGTGGAGTGCGGCAGGGGAGGGGTATTGCTCTCATTGCAGCGGTCCTCACCAAGAGGTGGGGCTGGATCTGAGAGTGATCCCCTGTGATGGTGACCTGGGCCGTCCTTTGGAACATCTGGTGAGACTCCTGCCCCTCAGAGTCTCAGTGGTGATTGGCCGAGCAGGGGGCTATTGAGAGTGAGGAGACTCAGGTCCTTTTGGTCTTTTTTCAAATCAGGCAAAGAAGTCACAGCCGATCCAATGTACGGGATTAATCTTGCTGCTTCTCTCCATTAATTGTCTCTTAGCAGGTGATGATTTCCTCTAATGTTCTAGGTCTTCTAAAATACTTGCTGAATAATTCCACTGAACCACTGTTGGTCTGTAGCTCACTTGAGAGCACTTTCTTCTGATGAGTCAATGTATGAAATTCAAGATCTGAGAGAGAGTTTGAATGTCAGGAGCAGTGTTTCCTCTAATTTGCTATGTCCGTGTGCGGAATGAATTTTGCTGAGTGCACCAATACGGAGGTGAGGTGTGACACCTCACCTGTCTATTGGTGCTCATTCCAAACTTCATTCTGCAGATGGATCGTGTGTGGCGGGGTGAGGCTGAAGGCTTAGGAGAGTGGAGGGGTCTGAGGTAGAGCAGAGGGTGGGGTGAAAGGGCTCTGTCTGGGGGAGCAGTGTGTGGGGTGGGGTTGGGGATGAGAGGCTGAGAGCTGGAGTAAAGGGTTGGGGTGCAGGGGTGTGAGGGCTCCGGCTAGGGATGCGGGCTCTGGGTTGGGGCTGGGAATGAGGGGTTTGGGAAGTTATGCTTCAGTTTTCCCCTTCTAAACTTAAGTCCTGTCTAACCTACAGGACGCTATGGGAATAAGACACCATGCTTTGTGGTGACATGACAAGAGCAGAGGGTGTGAGAACTACAGCAACAGAGATGGGAGGGTTAGAGTCAGATTGTTTCAAATGCTGCATCCGTCGACTGACATTTAACAGCAACGCTTAGCTAACACAAAGGAGAAAGGAATTCTCTGCTAAAGATTCAACCTGCCCCTTTGGACAACTCCACCCCTTCCCTGACTGGAGTGTGCTCACAACACCCCCCCCCCTCCAACACACACACACACACAAGCCCACAGCTGGGCACCCAGCACAAAGCAAGGGAGGGGGTTGCTTGGCTTACACTGGGCTACAATTTTTCAGAGGTCGTCTGCTTCAGAGATCAAATGTGCTATTTAGAATGTATTTTGATGTGCTCAATTCAAATATGACAAAACAACTGATTGGCTTCTGTTTCTAAGATATTTAAGTTTTTACATTTTATGTCTATGTATATTGTGTAGATAGCAGAGTTTTAATCATCAATTTTAAACCTAGGTCTTTTTTTGTGTTTATGGTCGCTTTACATGATAGTATTTCACCTCTCCTGTTTATGTAACAATTTAAAAATCAGCAAAAGGGTTATCTAGCTAAAATGTATTATGAAACAAAAGGCAAATACTATTCTGTACATAGTTTAGTCCTATTCAGTCTCTACTCGGCACTTCTTGGCTTGTCTCTTGTATTCATTAAATGGAGCATCTCCTGTCACTGTCCAGCAATAGTCTGCCAGCATTGATGGGCTCCAATTGACCTGATAGCGGTTCTCCATTGTTGCAATGTCCTGGTGAAATCGCTCACCGTGCTCGTCACTCACTGCTCCGCAGTTCGGTGGAAAAAAATCTAGATGAGAGTGCAAAAAATGTCTCTTTAGTGACATGTTGCAACCAAGGCTTTTGTAAGCCTTGAGGAGGTTTTCCACCAACAACCTGTAGTTGTCTGCCTTGTTGTTTCCGAGAAAATGTATTGCCACTAAGTGGAAGGCTTTTCATGCCGTCTTTTCCTTGCCACGCAGTGCATGGTCAAATGCATCATCTCGAAGTTCATGAATCTGAGGACCAACAAAGTCACCTTCCTTTATCTTAGCTTCACTTAACCTTGGGAATTTTCCACGGAGGTACTTGAAAGCTGCTTGTGTTTTGTCAATGGCTTTGACAAAGTTCTTCATCAGCCCCAGCTTTATGTGTAAGGGTGTTAACAAAATCTTCCTTGATTCAACAAGTGGTGCATGCTGAACACTGTTCCTCCCAGGCTCCAATGACTGTCGGAGTGGCCAACCTTTCTTGATGTAGTGGGAATCTGTTGCACGACTATCCCATTCGCAGAGAAAACAGCAGTACTTTGTGTATCCAGTCTGCAGACCAAGCAAGAGAGCAAGAACCTTCAAATCGCCACAAAGCTGCTTTATGCACCTCAAAAGTTGTTTCATGTTGTCCTAGGTTTCCTTCATATGGACTGCATGACCAAGTGGAATTGATGGCAAAACATTGCCATTATACAATAAAACAGCTTTAAGGCTCGTCTTCGATGAATCAATGAACAGTCTCCACTCATGTGCATTGTGAATGATGTTGAGGGCTGCCATCACACCATCAATGTTGTTACACGATACAAGATGGCCTTCCGTGAAGAAGATGGGACTAGATCCTTTTGACGGTCACGGAGCATGGAAACCCTAACATCACCTGCCAGGAGAGTCCACTGCTGTAGTGTGGAGCCCAACAGCTCTGCTTTACTCTTGGGTAGTTCCGAATCCCTGACAAGGTCATTCCCTTCACCTTGTGTTTTGAGGTGTGGTTCAGAGGAGAAGGATGGGAGAAAATGTGGGTCCTGTGACATTGATGGTTCAGGACCAGAAGTTTCGTCCTCTTCCTCTTCCTCGTCTGACTCAAGTGAGAATGATTCTGGTGCATCAGGAAGTGTCAGTCCTTCTCCGTGGGGTACTGGGCATAGAGCTGATGGAATGTTTGGATAATGCAGCATCCACGTTTTCTTCTTTGTCACTCCTTTCCCAACTGGAGGCACCATGTAGAAGTAACATTTGCTGGTATGATCTGTTGGCTCTCTCCACATCATTGGCACTGCAAAAGGCATAGATTTCCTTTTCCTGTTCAACCACTGGCGAAGATTTGTTGCACAAGTGTTGCAGCATAAGTGTGGGGCCCACCTCTTGTCCTGATCTCCAATTTTGCAGCCAAAAGAAAAGTGATAGGCTTTCTTAACCATAGTGGTTCTACTGCACTTTTGTGATGCAAAAGTCACTTCACCACAAACATAGCAGAAGTTATCTGCACTGTTCACACAAGTACGAGGCATCTCTGCTCACTTTGGCTAAAAGAAAAGGGTCCCTTTGCAAAATCAAACACTGACAAATAAGACAGCACGACACTGTATGATTTCTAGAGCTGATAAAGGGCAATTGGTTCAGCTTCATTATGATTGCATCATCCATGACTTCTAGGAATAACATGATGCAATTCATATCATGTATGATGCAATACCAGCATCAGATTGTATCCTTCATTGTTTTGCCTAAAAAGCAAGTACTGTCCAAACCCATTCATAGATTTATTCATAGGTCCAGTCAAAGATGGATTTCAGTCATTACTGGTTTAAACTGAGGTCCCGTCCCTTTATAACTCACTTCTCCTCCGCCATTCCCAAGTCAAGGGTCATAAATACTGACCCAATAGCATATCTTGAAAACTAGAGCCAATCAAGAATTTTAAGAATCATTTTCGTTCTCAGTGACCCAGAATTAGTGAAGTTGGACTCCATTTATTTCAGAAGCATTTTGGCTGTAGAGCAGTGTAACAAGCCTCTCCTAGCTGCCTCCTGGTGGGGGGAGGCTGGGGAGCTGTGGGGACCTGTTTGAGAGGGTCACTAGTAGCAGCGTAGCACAGGAGGTGTCCTATCGGGTTGAGTCATTGCAGATGATGATGTAGTGCAGCAGACCCCCGTTTTGCCAACCTTGCATTAGGCAGCTTTCCATGTTAAGCGAACTCCCAGTGCCCACAGGTGCAGCAGCCGGCGATTTGTCCTGTGGCCGCTAGGTGGCGCTGCAGCCTCGCACTTTCCCGTTCCCCCGGGTATGGGAAGGTTTGATAAGGTGAGCTGGCTCCACCCGGCCCCGGGGAGATGCCGTCAGTGGGGTCTGCTGTGTAAGGGCTGAAAGTCAATTTGACTGGCATTTTATGATCTTTCAATCATGAAGGGAGCAACTGCTTACCCTGACTGAAGCATCTTATCTCGTTTCCAAATTAAGTGTCTCCTCTTTGTGTGCGAAGAGACAGTTTAAGGGGACGCCACAAACGGGAGATGCTTTTGGTTTGGAAACAAAATATTTTTGCAAAGATTTTTCATCCAAATTGATTTAGGATTAATGGGGTCAAATTCCATGCTGTGCCCTGTGGCTTTAAGGCATTGGAGAACTGCTGAAGAGGTTAAAGGCCGCAGAGCTGGGTAGCTGGGTGTGGGGCCTCCAAAGTTATTGTGCTCTGGTGAGACTGAGCAGTTGTGGGGATTGTGCAAGCTGTGGTGTTTACATGCACATAGAAAATGTAATGAAACTCCATTTTTAAAACCACTCATGTCTGGGAATGGAAGAGAAGCTCTTTGAAATAAGTGTCCCCTTCATACTCTTCAAGATCACTGGCTCCAACACTCAGCTGCCTCAGGGAACTCAGTGGTGGTGCATTTGATGGCAGATCGAGAGGTTTCTGGTTCAAGTCCAGCTGCTCTCTTACATGTCCCCTTTTTTTAATTGATCTATATTTTCATATCCATCTCCTGTATGTTCAGGAGTTCCGCTGAATGGGGAGGTGAAATTAATTTCACCATTCAACATTTTCCTGTTAAAATGTACAAACACTGAGCAAAGCTGTCCATCAGCTGAAATCTGTTCCAGTCCTCTGAGGCGCTAGTTTGTTTTTATTCTTGAAACAAAGATAGAGTACGACTGTAGATTTGCAGGACCTTGTTCTCCACGAGTGATGATGTGCAGAAGAAGAAGAACCAGTGGCTATCAAGTGGACACTAGGAGTTTAGACTTGCCTTCCAAGGAGTAATGGGGACAAAAGCCATATCTGGCTTCAAGAATAAGCTTAATGCGTTTATGGGAGGATGGTATGATGGGATAGGCTAATTTTGGCAATGAATTTGGCAATTGATCTTTGATTCTCAGCAGGTAAGTATGCCCAGTGGTCTGGATGGGATGTTAGATGGGTGGGGATGTGAGTTCCTGCAGAGAATTCTCTCGTGGGTGCTGGCTGGTGAGTCTTGCCCACATGCTCAGGGTTTAAGTGATCAGCATCTTTGGGGTCAGGAAGGAATTTTCCTCCAGGGCAGATTGGCAGAGGCCCTGGAGGTTTCTCGCCTTCCTCTGCAGCATGGGGCACTGGTCACTTGCTGGAGGATTCTCTGCAGCTTGAGGTCTTCGAAGCACAATTTGAGGAGTTCAGTAAGTGAGACATAGGTTAGGGTTTGATCTAGAAGTGGATGGGTGAGTTTGTGTGGCCTGCATTGTGAAGGAGGTGGGACTAGATGATCATTATGGTCCCTTCTGACCTTAGAGTCTATGAGACCATGAGACCATGGGAGGGTGGGGAGGAGCTGTGAGGCCGGCGGGTGTGTGTGGTGCAGGGCATTTGGAGTGTGGGGGCTGCTGGGGGGCTGGTGGGTGCCTGGGCTGCTGCTGCTGCTGCCCCAGCCGGGTCTGTATGGGGGAGAGATCTGCATTAGCCCCCTTTGTGCCCAGCTCTGGGGGGCAGGGAGGGTTCGGACTCTTTGCGGTGGCTGGAGCCAGCCCCTGAGCCGGAGCCTGCCGGCAAGGGGAGAGACCTGGGGGAAAGAGCTGGGGCTGAGCAGGAAAGTGAGTTTGTAGCTGCAGCTCTCACCACCCCAGATCTGCTGCTGAGGCCAAAGCAGAGGGTTCTTTTGGTTCAGTTCTTGGCTAACCTGCATTGAGCTGTACGCTCATTGCATACAATCCCTTCAAGCCTATCTTTGCGTAGTTAATCAATGTGTGTTCTATTTCCCCCTAAAACTCTGTGTTTTGCTAGATGTGCTTGGGGCACCTGCTCAGGACCAGAGACTGGTGCATGATCCTCTCCACTTGGAGGGAGGAGCAGACTGGGTAATAAACTGATCCCAATCAGAGAGGTTTCATATTGTTTTTTCATGTTGTCATAGGTTTTCTTCATATGGACTGCATGACCAAGTGGAATTGATGGCAAAACATTGCCATTATGCAGTAAAACAGCTTTAAGACTCGTCTTCGATGAATGAATGAACAGTCTCCACTCATGTGGATTGTGAATGATGTTGAGGGCTGCCATCACACCATCGGTTTTGTTGAACGCTACAAGATGGCCTTCCATGAAGAAGAATGGTTCAAGATCCTTTGACGGCCAGGGAGCATGGAAACCCTAACATCACCTGCCAGGAGATTCCACTGCTGTAGTGCAGAGCCCAACAGCTCTGCCTTACTCTTGGGTAGTTCGAATCCCTGACAAGGTCATTCCCTTCACCTTGTGTTATGAGGTGTCGTTCAGAGGAGGAGGATGGGAGAAAATGTGGGTCCTGTGACATTGATGGTTCAGGACCAGAAGTTTCGTCCTCTTCCTCTTCCTCGTCTGACTCAAGTGAGAATGATTGTGGTGCATCAGCAACCAGCTGTCCTTCTCCGTGGGGTACTGGGCATAGAGCTGATGGAATGTTAGGAGAATGCAGCGTCCACTTTTTCTTCTTTGTCACACCTTTCCCAACTGGAGGCACCATGTAGAAGTAACAATTGCTGGTATGATCTGTTGGCTCTCTCCACATCATTGGCACTGCAAAAGGCATAAATTTCCTTTTCCTGTTCAAACACTGGCGAAGATTTGTTGCACAAGTGTTGTAGCATATGTGTGGGGCCCACCTCTTGTCCTGATCTCCAATTATGCAGCCAAAAGAAAAGTGATAGGCTTTCTTAACCATAGTGGTTCTACTGCACTTTTGTGATGCAAAAGTCACTTCACCACAAACATAGCAGAAGTTATCTGCACTGTTCACACAAGTACAAGGCATCTCTGCTCACTTTGGCTAAAGAGAAATGGGTCCCTTTGCAAAATCAAACACTGACAAATAAGAGAGCAAGACACTGTATGATTTAAATAGCTGATATAGGGCAATTGATTCAGCTTCCTTATGATTGCATCATCCATGACTTCTAGGAATAACATGATGCAATTCATATCATGTATGGGGCAATACCAGCTTCAGATTGCATCCTTCATTGTTTTGCCTAAAAGCAAGTACTGTCCAAACCCATTCATAGATTTATTCATAGATCCAGTCAAAGATGGATTTTAGTCATTACTGGTTTAAATTGAGATCCGTCCCTTTATAACTCACTTCTCCTCCGCCATTCCCAAGTCAAGGGTCATAAATACTGACTCAATAGCATATCTTGAAAACTAGAGCCAATCAAGAATTTTAAGCATCATTTTCGTTCTGAGTGACCCAGAGTTAGTAAAGTTTGACTATATTAATTTCAGAAGCATTTTGGCTGTAGAGCAGTGTAACAAGCCTCTCCTAGCTGCCTCCTGGTGGGGGGAGGCTGGGGAGCTATGGGGACCTGTTTGAGAGGGTCACTAGTAGCAGCGTAGCACAGGAGGTGTCCTATCGGGTTGAGTCATTGCAGATGATGATGTAGTGCAGCAGACCCCGTTTTGCCAACCTTGCATTAGGCAGCTTTCCATGTTAAGCGAACTCCCAGTGCCCACAGGTGCAGCCGGCGATTTGTCCTGTGGCCACTAGGTGGCGCTGCAGCCTCGCACTTTCCCGTTCCCCCGGGTATGGGAAGGTTTGATAAGGTGAGCTGGCTCCACCCGGCCCCGGGGAGATGCCGTCAGTGGGGTCTGCTGTGTAAGGGCTGAAAGTCAATTTGACTGGCATTTTATGATCTTTCAATTATGAAGGGAGCAACTGCTTACCCTGACTGAAGCATCTTATCTCGTTTCCAAATTCAAGTGTCTCCTCTTTGTGTGCGAAGAGACAGTTTAAGGACGCCACAAACGGGAGATGCTTTTGGTTTGGAAAACGAAATATTTTTGCAAAGATTTTTCATCCAAATTGATTCATGATTCCACAAATCAACCTTGATTAATGTTCCTGGTATTTTCTAACAGAAAACTGTGTCGATGAAAATTGCACGCACATCCCTTCAATTGCTGGCCTCTGTCCCTCCCCCGGGGGTCTTGGTGTCTGCTGATGACAGCAAGAGTGAGAGCTGTTGGCTTTTCTCTCTAGCTGTGCCATCACTTTGCTGTGTGAGCTGGGATTGGTCATTTCCTCTCTCTGTACCTCAGCATCCCAATCTGTGTAATGGGAAATGAGACACGTCTGTAATGCCTGGCAGGAGCAAGGCTGGGCGAGAGAATGGACATTAAAGCACTTTGGGGAGGAGAAAGGGTTGTTTCATGGTGTTGAGTGCCAAGGCATTGTGACATTTGTGAAAATGTCTCGTGTAGAGAAAGAAGAAATGGTTGGGGACAAAGCTTGCAGGAGGATATGAATCAGAGAGGCCAGGGTATGTGTTTGGGGTCTCACCAGTGCTTCCCACCCCTTGCTGTCCTGTGGCAGGTGTAGCCCCTGACCCATGGCTCTCCCTTGCGGTATAGGCTCTGCACAAGGTCTTGGCCAACCTCTCGGGTGCCATGCTGGGGAGCTGCTGCAGAATCCCCACATATAGACAGGCCCCAATACCTCTTGGTGGTGAGCCCAATGTGCGGGGGGGCCGGGGCAGGAGAAGGGAATTTGATCTTAATGCTGGGGAGACCTGGAACGGAGTGACTGGAAGATCCATTTTCCAGCCTGTCCGCCTAGCTGGGATCCCACTGGGCCATCCAGAAGGTTGAAAAAGCTACTAGAGGGGAAGCTGTTCTAGAGTTGATTTTAACAAATAGGAGGAACTCATTGAGAATTTGAAAGTAGAAGGCCGCTTGGGTGAAAGTGATCATGAAATCCTAGAGTTTGCAATTCTAAGGAAGGGTAGAAGGGAGTACAGCAAACTAGAGACAATGGATTTCAGGAAGGTGGATTTTGGTAAGCTCAGAGAGCTGATAGGTCCAGTCCCATGGGACTCAAGACTGAGGGGAAAACAACTGAGGAGAGTTGGCACTTTTTCAAAGGGACACTATTAAGGGCCCAAAAGCAAGCTATTCTGCTGGGTAGGAAAGATAAAAAATGTGGCAAAAGACCAGCTTGGCTTAACCACGAGATCTTGCATGATCTAAAAAATAAAAAGGAGTCATATAAAAAATGGAAACTAGGACAGAGTACAAAGGATGAATATAGGCAAACAACACAGGAATGCAGGGGCAAGATTAGAAAGGCAAAGGCACAATATGAGCTCAAACTAGCTATGGGAATAAAGGGAAACAAGAAGACTTTTTATCAGTACATTAGAAGCAAGAGGAAGACCAAGGACAGGGTAGGCCCACTGCTCAGTGAGGAGGGAGAAACAATAAGAGGAAAGTTGGAATTGGCAGAGATGCTTAATGACTTCTTTGTTTCGGTCTTCACCGAGAAGTCTGAAGGAATACCTAAGAGAGTGAATGCTAATGGGAAAGGGCAGGCTTAGAAGATCAAATAAAAAGAAGTTAAAAATCACTTAGAAAAGTTAGATGCCTGCAAGTCACCAGGGCCTGCTGAAATGCCTCCTAGAATACTCAAGGAGCTGATAGAGGAGGTATGTGAGCCTCTAGCTATTCTCTTTGGAAAATCATGGGAGACGGGAGAGATTCCAGAAGACTGGAAAAGGGCAAACATAGTGCCCATCTCTAAAAAGGGAAATAAAACAAGCCAGGAAAGTACAGAGCAGTTAGTTTAACTTCTGTGCCAGGGAAGAGAATGGAGCAAGTAATTAAGGAAATCATCTGCAAACACTTGGAAGGTGGTAAGGTGATAGGGAATAGCCAGCATGGATTTGTAAAGAACAAATCATGTCAGAGCAATCTGAGAGATTTCTTTGATAGGATAACGAGTCTTGTGGATAAGGGAGAAGCGAAGGATGTGGTATACCTAGAGTTTAGTGAGGCATTTGATACGGTCTCGCATGATATTCTTATCAGTGAACTAGGCAAATACAATTTAGATGGGGCTACTCTAAGGTAGGTGCATAAGTGGCTGGATAACCGTACTCAGAGAGTAGTTATGAATGGTTTCCAATCCTGCTGGAAAGGTAGACCAAGTGTGGTTCCACAGGGGTCTGTTTTGGGACTGGCTCTGTTCAATATCTTCATCAACGACTTAGATATTGGCCTAGAAAGTACGCTTATGAAGTTTGCAGATGATAACAAACTGGGAGGGATTGCAACTGCTTTGGATGATAGCGTCATAATTCAAAATGATCTGGACAAACTGGAGAAGCGGTCTGAAGTTAACAGAATGCAGTTTAATAAAGACAAATGCAAAGTGCTCCATTTAGGAAGGAACAATCAGTTTCACACCTACAGAATGGGAAGAGACTGTCTAGGAAGGAGTACGGCAGAAAGGGATCTAGGGGTTATAGTGGAAACAAGCTAAATGTGAGTGAACAGTGTGATGCTGTTGCAAAAAGCAAACGTGATTCTGGGATGCATTAACAGATGTGTTGTGAGCAAGACACGAGAAGTCATTCTTCCGCCCTACTCTGGGCTGGTTAGGCCCCAAGTGGAGTATTGTGTCCAGTTGTGGGCACCGCATTTCAAGAAAGATATGGAGAAATTGGAGAGGATCCAGAGAAGAGCAACAAGAATGATTAAAGGTCTAGAGAACATGACCTATGAAGGAAGGCTGCAAGAATTGGGTTTGTTTACTTTGGAAAAGAGAAGATTGAGAGGGGACATGATAGCAGTTTTCAGGTATCTTAAAGGGTGTCCTAAGGAGGAGAGAGAAAACTTGTTCACCGTAGCCTCTAAGGAAAGAACAAGAAGCAATAGGCTTAAACTGCTGCAAGGGAGGTTTAGGTTGGACATTAGGAAAAAGTTCCTAACTGTCAGGGTGATGAAACAGTGGAATAATTGGCCTAGGAGGTTGTGGAATCTCCACCTCAGGCGATATTTAAGAATAGGTTAGATAAATGTCTATGCAGGATGGTCTAGACAGTATTTTGTCCTGCCATGAGGGCAGGGGACTGGACTCGATGACCTCTCGAGGTCCCTTCCAGTCGTAGAATCTGTGAATCTATGAGGTGCTAAGCAATAGCCAGCATGGATTTATCAAGAACAAATCGTGTCAAACCAGCCCTTGATAGCTACTTTAAGGTGGGTGCATAACTGGTTGGAAAACTGTTCTCCGAGAGTAGTTATCAGGGGTTCGCAGTCAGGCTGGAAGGGCATAATGAGTGGGGTGTCACAGGGCTCAGTTCTGGGTCCAGTTTTGTTCAATATCTTCCTCAGTGATTTAGATCGTGGCCTAGTTTGCAGATGACATGAAGTGGGAGGGGTTGCCAGTGCTTTGGAGTATAGGATGAACTCTCAAACTGATCTGGACAAACTGGAGAAATGGTCTGAGGTAAATAGGATGAAATTCAATAAGAAGAAATGCAAAGTGTTCCACGTAGGAAGGAACAATGAGTTGCACACATACAGAATGGGAAATAACTGCCTAGGAAGGAGCACAGCGAAAAGGATCCAAGGATCCTAGTGGACCACAAACTAAATAAGAGTCAACAGTGTAATGCTGTTGCAAAAAAGCCAATATCATTCTGGGATGTATTGGTAGGAGTGTTGAAATCAAGACACGAGAAGTCATTCTTCCACTCTACTCCGTCCTGATTAGGCCTCAACTGGATTCTTGTGTACAGTTCTGGGCATCACATTTTTGGAAAGATGTGGACAAATTGGAGAAAGTCCAGAGAAGAGCAACAAGAATGATGAAAGTCTAGTAACATGACCTATGAGGGAAGATTGAAAGAATTGGATTTGTTAAGTCTGGAGAAGAGAAGACTGAGAGGGGACATTACAGTTTTCAAGTACCTAAAAGGTTATTACAAGGAGGCGGGAGAAAAAATATTCTCCTTAACCTCTCATGATAGGACAAGAATCAAGAGGCTTAAATTACAGCAAGGGAGGTTTAGGTTAGACATTAGGAAAAACTTGCTAAGAGTCAGGGTGGTTAAGCCGTGGAATAAATTGCCTAGGGAGGTTGTTGAATCTCCATCCTTGGAGATTTTTAAGAGCAGGTTAGACAAAGCCCTGTCAGAGATGATCTATATAATACTTAGTCTGGCCTTGAGTGCAGGCGACTGGACTCGATGACCTCTTGGGGTCCTTCCAGTCCTATGATTCTATGATCCAAAGGTCTTTACTTGCCTTAATGTCTACAAATCTCTGCAAAACTAAGTATGGGCCATTGAGCAGCCTCTGATGTTTTCATGTGTCACCTGCTTCGTGTCCAGAAGTAACACTGAGTGAGTGGGGGTGTGGGTGTGACACAGCAGGAGCAGCTCAAAGATGCAAAGGGGCTGTCCAGGGCGGTGACATCACACTAGCCTTTTACAGGAGCTGGGCTGATTGGTCAAAGGAGGTTGGGAAGCGGTGACCTCACAGAGAGTCTATGAGCAGGGGCAGGTAAAGAGGCTGCAGGGTGGGGGAAATGGCTTTGCTGCAGGGAGTCTCCTTCTCAAGGTCTCCCCTTGAGGAGTGAGAGAGAATACAGGGTCACGCCTGTGAGCGCGAGGAGGAGCCTCCTTGGGTTTTCCCCTTTCCCACTGCTAATTGAGTGAGAAGACAGACGTCCCTGTGGAGCAGAGAAGAGCCTCAGAGAGGTTTCATGTTGTTGTTTCATGTTGTCATAGGTTTCCTTCATATGGACTGCATGACCAAGTGGAATTGATGGCAAAACATTGCCATTATGCAGTAAAACATCTTTAAGACTCGTCTTCGATGAATCAACGAACAGTCTCCACTCATGTGGACTGTGAACGATGTTGAGGGCTGCCATCACACCATGGATGTTGTTGCAGGCTACAAGATGGCCTTCCATGAAGAAGAATGGGACAAGATCCTTTGACGGTCCCGGAGCAGGCTACATGAGGAAATCAGTCCTTTCGTTGGACTTGCTGGTAGAAGAGCCCAGTGATGTTGGAGCTCCCGAGCGTCAGTGACAAACACAGCGCTCCAGCAACTGAGCTCTAGGGCTCGCTGCTGAAAGAAAAGCTTCAGGAGTGACAAAAGGCAAAGGGAGGTGCTGATCTTTAGCCAAGGGCAGGGAGCCCCATCCTCCAACATAGAGCATTTCCTCGTTGTCTGTCTGTGCTGGGGCAGGAGAAATAACACGGCCTCCTGCTTTTGCTATTGCAGAGAGTCGGTTCTGACGGTCTCCTCAAACCCAGGGTGCGAAACAGGCCTCAGAGTTGACTGGGTGTAAACAAGAACTACGCAGATAGACTGAGCCAGCTGGGAATTCAGATGTGCCCCTTTCCTGGAGAGATGGACTGAGCTGTGAGGGGACTGGAAGCGGAGCTCCCAATGTTTAACTTGCACTCGTTCAGCATCTTTCCTGCGAGTGCCGTCACTGTAGGTTAAATCCTCCAGCCCAGGACTCCCACCAGCTGTGGGCCTGACAAGCTTTCCTGGGATTGGAGTCTGTAGAACAGGGGTGCAGGGAACCAGCAGGTGCATCTGACTCCTTGGTGAGGTTTTGCATGCAAGATGTGTGTGTGAGTCTTTGTGTGTCGGAAGCAGTGAGTGTGGAACTCTCAGTGAACCGACAGAGGGCGACGGTGGTCAGAGAGAGACAAAGGAAGAATAAAGAGGCACCGATGGGCATAACGATGATGATTGTGTTGTGTTTCATTCCTTAGATGTGGTGCCACCGCCTGTACATTTAGCCTTGTAGTTTACCAAGAGTGAAACTAAATATCTGTTGAGATACAAGGTAGTGTGTGTGTCCATTCCTGCTAGCTGCACAGGGGTTTGATGTTGCTGCTTTAACTCTCCGGCTCTGCCGGGATAAGGAACAATTGAGACCGTCACTGAAGTGAAGGAGGGAGATGATTTTCTGACAGGGAGGGACGGCACCTCTCAAAGGTGTTTGGCAGGTAGCCTCCTTCCCAGGTCTGTCCCGACAACACCCAGTTGAAAAGGGACTCTCCCCAGCCCTCCTCAGCCCGGTGAAAACGAGCGACTGAGTGAGCGTGGGGGAGAGCAAGTGATGGAGGGAGATCATAGAATCATAGAACCTCAGGATTGGAAGGGACCTCAGGAGGTATCTAGTCCAACCCCCTGCTCAAAGCAGGACCAACCCCAACTAAATCATCCCAGTCAGGGCTTTGTCAAGCCAGACCTTAAAAACCTCTAAGGAAGGAGATTCCACCACCTCCCTAGGGAACCCATTCCAGTTCTTCACCACCCTCCTAGTGAAAAAGTTTTTCCTAATGTCCAACCTAAACCTCCCGCTCTGCAAGTGAGCGAGCCAGGACCTCGCTGAAGGGGCGGGATGAGGGTGTTCAGTTTTGTGGGGTCAGAAAGTTGGCAACCCCAGATGCAGGGGAAACAAATCAAACACCCAACGAGTCTGGCCAGGGCAGGACATCAGCTTTGAGGAGGGGTGGGTGTGGCAGTGACATCACAAAGGCCTTTTGCAGGAACTCGGCCTATTGGGCAAAGGTGGTGGGGAGGGGGTGACTCACAGAGAGACCCCGACATCAGCCGGGCAGGACAGAGGTGCAGGGCCAGGTCTGTCTCTGAGACCTCCTGGCTTTGCTGCCGCAAGTCTCCTTCGCGAGGTCTCTCCTCGAGGGCTGAGAGAGGATTAGGATTCACAGATGTGAGCATGAGGAGGAACCTCTGTGGAGTTTTCTCCTTTCCTACCACTGATTGTGCCGAAAACAAACTTCCCTTTGACAAGGTAAGAGGCTCAGAGAGGTTTGGAACCTGTTCCGTCTGATCCACCTGGCGCAGGCAGCATTCTAGGCCCAGGAAACACTGGCTTCAGGTGGCAGAATTTGATTTCCTCCTAGGTTTTGATGATTGGAATCTCTGGGGACATTGGGGTTTGTCCTTTTGGTTTCCCTTTCCTCTTTCCTCCCTCCTTTCTCGTCTTCTCTTGCTTCGTTTTTCCCTTTTCCAGCTTCCCTCCCTCTACCTAGGAGGGACGGGTCTGGAGTGCGGGCAGGGGCGGGGTATTGCTCTCATTGCGGGAGGTCCTCCCAAGAGGTGGGTCTGGGTCTGAGAGTGATCCTCTGATGGTGTCCTGGGCCGTCCTTTGGGACATCCCGTGAGACCCTCAGCCTCCTGCCACTCAGAGTCTCAGTGCTGATTGGCTGAGCAGGGGGCTATCGACACCAAGGAGACTCAGGTCAGTTTGGTCTCTTTTCAAATCAGGCAAATAAGTCACAACCAATCCAATGTATGGAATTAATCTTGCTGCTTCTCTCCATTAATTGTCTCTTGGCAGGTCATGATTTTCAATAATGTCCTAGGTCTTCTAAAATACTTGCTGAATAATTACTATGAACCACTGTTGGTCTCTAGCTCACTTGAGGGCACTTTATTCTGATCACTCAATGTGTGAAATTCAAGATGTGAGAGAGAGGCTGAAAGTCAGGAGCAGTGTTTCCTCTATTTTGTTATGTCCATGTGTGGAATGAATTTTGTTTTGGGCACAAATATGGAGGTGAGGTGTGACACATCACCTGCATATTGCGCTCCTTACAAAATTCATTCTGCACATGGATGGTGTGTGGCAGGGGTAAGGCTGAAAGGTTTGTAGTGTGGGAGAGGCTCGGGGGGGGGGGTTGGGGCGCAGTGATGTAAGGGCTCCGGCTGGGGGTGCAGGCTCTGGAGTGGGGCTAGCGATGAGGGTCTCAGCATTGGAGCAGAGGGTCGGGGTGCAGGGGTTAGTGCTCTGGGGTGGGGCTGGGACTGAGGAGATTGGGGAGCAGGTTGCCCCAGGAGAAAGAACTGCCCTCCAGCCCTCTCCCCACAGCAGCTCAGGGCCAGGTGAGAGGGCACCTGTCTCTGCCGCAGCAGCGCCGGTGGGGCTGGGTTGGGACTGAGGGAGGCGACAGGATGTATTATTCCGAAGTCAAAAGGAGGAAGGGATGGAGTTATGCTTCAGTATTTACCTCATAAACTTATTCCTGTCTAACCCACAGGACACTATGAGAATAAGACACTATGTCATGTGGTGACATCACAAGAGCAGAGGATGTGAGAACTATAGCAACAGAGATGGCAGTGGGGTTAGAGTCAGATTGTTTCAAATGCGGCATTCGTCGGCTGACATTTAACAGCAACGCTTAGCTAACACAATGGAGAAAGGAATTCTCTGCTAAAGATTCAACTTGCCCCTTTGGCCAACTCTGCCCCTTCCCTGACTGGAGTGTGCTCAGAACAGCCTCCCCCCACACACACAAGCCCACAGCTGGGCACCCAGCACAAAGCCAGGGAGGGGGTTGCTTGGCTTGTTTTATTTTTACTTCGCAGAAGGTTTTTTCAAAGGATTTTCTGCTCCTGTTCCCCATGGTGAGGAAGCAGATGGTTGTGGGGAAGGGAACCTGAGAGCGGTGGAGCCGGGGCAGTGTGGGGGGGAGTTGGGGGAGGCTGAAGGGGGCAATGGGGGAAGTTGGGGGAGGCTGAAGAGAGCGATGGGGGAAGTTGGGGGAGGCTAAAGGAGCAATGGGGGAAGTTGGGGGAGGCTAAAGGAGCAATGGGGGAAGTTGGGGGAGGCTGAAGGGGGCAATGGGTTGAAGGAGGCCGGGGCAGAGAGGCTGTTGGGGGGCTGCTCGTCCCCACGGGAGGGGAGGAGGAAGAGGAGCTGCCCTTCTTTCTGAAGCTGTTTCCTGTTAGATCTTGCAACTTCACTGTTCCTGAGCAGGGTCCTGTGATGAAAAGGAAACTAGAGAGATTCGTGGTCCTGCTTTCAGCAGGGGCTTAGGCTAGATGAGCTCCTGGGGTCTCTTCCAACCCTCATTGTCTAGGATTCTGTGTTTCTGTGGAGGACAGGTCCATCAATGGCTGTTGGCCAGGGTGGGCAGGGATGGTGCCCCTAACCTCTGTCTGTCAGAAGCTGGGAATTGGGCGACAGGGGATGGCTCCCTGGATGATTCCTGTCTGTTCATTCCCTCTGGGGCACCTGGCACCGGCCGCTATCGGCCGACAGGACACTGGGCTAGATGGAGCTTTGGTTTGACCCAGTCTGGCCGGTCTTCCCTTCTAATGCTCTTCTCACATGCTCAGTAACAGCTGCAAGCTGCTGCCCTCACGCGCCATCAGAATCTGCTCCCTGCAATCAAAGGCCGGAAAATCCCCCTGAAGGGGGGAATCGGAGGGGCGGGATGGGCAGAGGGACAAAACTGGGACAGGATCAGGGTTCAGACGGGGCTGCCATGCCAGGTAGGTGCAGAAGGAAACCCCCAGCTAGAGGGAGGCAGAGGGGATAGAAGTCCCCACAGATGGGGTGAGCCGGCAGCAGCAGTTCCAAACTAGGGTGTGGTGGATGGTAGAAGGACTCGTGTTCCTCGCACGATGGTCCCTCTCAGCCCCCCCTCCCCATGGCTGTGGTGTTAAAGGCCCGCATGGCCCAGTGCCCAGGCACCACAGCAGTGCTCTATCTAAAATGGTGACTGAGCTGCCAAGGGAGCAGGAGCAGCTCCAGGCCCCAGCACGCCAAGCGCGTGCTTGGGGAAGCAAGCCAGGGGGATCTCCGCTGGTCCCACAGCTTCAGTGGACCCTCCACAGGCAAGCTGCTGAAGGCAGCCTGCCTGCCGTGCTTGGGGCGACAAAATCCCTAGAGCCGCCCCTGCAAGGGAGGCGTGATTGAGGGAAATAGTTTAAACCACTCCCCCACCATCATAAAACAAACTGATGATCATCAGTTCATCCCTTCCCCACTGAACTGCCCAGTGCCTGGCTCGGAGGTAGAGGCAGGAGGAGAGAGACAAGGGTGAGATTTCAGCATCTCCAGGTAGGTCCCACGGCTCCAGTTGCCCCAACAAACACTGCGGAGTTTTAACTGTAGCTGCAGGCCAGCTTTAGGGCTATTCCACCAATTCCCTGAATTGGGACCCACGCCTAAGAGGGCCCCGCACCCAGTAAGAATCCCTTCCTGGCTAGAGGCGCTTTTTAATTTTTACTCACCCGGTGGCACTCTGGGTCTTCAGGGGCATGTCGTCGGCGGGTCCTTCACCCGCTCCGAGTCTTCGGCGGCACTTTGGCGGCGGGTCCTTCAGTGCCGCCGAAGACCTGGAGTGAGTGAAGAACCCACCACCGAAGTGCCACCAAAGACTCGGAGCACCGCCCGGTGAGTACAAGCCCCACGTCTTTGAATAACGTGGTTTTTTTGTTTTAGTCATCCCTGGCGGGGCCCCATCGAAACTGTTCGAATTGGGCCCCGCACTTCCTAAAGCCGGCCCTGAGCATAATTCTAATCAGCCAATCATAACCTCTCCATAGACCCCTTACACGACAACCTTTATGCAATATTGGCTGCAAATCTAGAATAGTGGTCACAACGGTGATCTATACAGTTACAGTTTATGTCAATAACATCACAGGAGGTAACACGGCATCAGTGAGCCTGATATTGGAATACAGCCTCCAGTTTTGGTGTCCTCGTTTGAAAAAGAAGTTGTGAAATTGGAGCTGGGGCAGCAAAGAGCCACCAAATGTTCTGAGGGCTGGAGAAAATGCCTTCTAGTGAGCTATTGAAAGAGCTCAACCTGTTTAACTTATCAAAAGAAGATTGAAAGATAACTTCATTGAAGTGTTGAAGTGCCTTAATGGAGAGAACATATTGGGTATTAAAGGGCTCTTTAATGTAGCAGAGAATTATTACTATTATGCTTCCCACTGCAGAACTCCAGTTTTAGGCTGTGCAAGAAGCCAGAGCAGGCATGAGGGTTTCACCCATAGTTTTAATAGAGCTCCCGCTGCTTAACTTTGCTCTTCATTCATATCTCCTCAGTTAATATACAGTGAACCAGTGTGAACATAATCTTACTGATTTCAACAAGAATGCTGGTTCTTGAACGTAATCAGAGTTTATTCCTAGTTTGTGGTTTTAATTGACTTCTTATAAATAGTCTAGCTCCTGGCTTAGTTATGGAAAAGTAGGTAGACACTAGACAGACGGATTATTTTTCTATGGGGCTAGATAGAGAGAGACATGGTTACGTCTGGGGTTAGATAGACAGAAGCACGTCATTAGACAGACACAGGAGAAAGGAAGGATGGTCCAGAGGTTATCGCACTCGACTAACACTTGAGGGGTCTGAGTTTAAGTTCTGCCTTCACTGCAGACTTCCTTTGTGACCTTGAGCAAATCACTTAGGGCCAGATTTTTTAAAGGGATTTCAGTTCCTAATTCCCATTGAAATCAATTCAGGCCTCAGATCAGGAGCAGGGGCTGTCTTAAAGTCCTCTGCACAGAATAGCATCTTGACAACGGCTTCACTGTTGTGATGCACTTTTAACCTGTTTCTATGCACATTCCGAGGTGCGTCCCTGCTGCGGGCCTGTGTACATTGCAGGTAACAGCATGACCCTCCCTACCACCTCAGAAGGCCCCTCCCATCAGTTTTGCAATTTGTACTTTTCCACAAGGAATAACACCAGCAGAAGATCCTGCATCAAACGATCGCTCACAAGGAGAGAGGAACCCCCTTTATCCCATCGAATTGGGACCAGGGCCAGATTAGTTAACCAAAAGGTCGGATCATCGCATGAATGGGAAAGTGCCAGGCTGCATCGCCATCTAGTGACCATAGGAGAGATTGCCCACTTCTGGACCTGTGTGCGCTGGTTGTTGGGTTCATATGGAGAACCGGAGAATTCTGGAATGTGTTTGCCCCAAAAGAAGCTATTGTGTCATACAGGAGGCCTGTGATATGCAGGGGGTCAGATTAGATGCTCTAATGGTCTCTTCTGGCCATCAAGTCAACTAATTTCTGAAAAACTGAATGTAGCATTGGGAGCAGCAGCATCTGATGTTTTCCTGTCTAGCTGGCTTGCTTCCTAGAACGAATGCTCCTTGAGTGGGGTGATCCACAGGGAGTAGCTCAAACCTCCAAAGTGCCTGGCCAGGGGCAGGACATTAGCCCAGCAAGGGAGGGGTGTGGCAGTGACATCACAAAGGCCTTTTGCAGGACCTCAGGCTATTGGTCAAAGGTGGTGGGGAGGTGGTGACCTCACAGAGAGATGCTGACATCAGCCAGGCAGGACAGGGGCGAGGGGCCAGGGAAACCTCAGAGACCCTGTGGCTTTGCTTCAGCAAGTCTCCTTCTCCAGGTCTCTCTTTGAGGACTGGGGGAGTATTGGGGTTCACGTACCTGAGCGCCAGGAGGAACCTCTTTCGAGTTTTCTCCTTCCCTTTTAGTGATTTTACTTGAAAACAGCCGACCCTGTTTAGAAGGTAAGAGCCTCCTCGAGGTTTGAAACTGTTCAGTCTGATCCATCTGGTGACAGTTGAATTCATGGAAAACATGATCTTAAGGAGGCAGAATTTTATTCCAAACCTGGGATCTTGTCCCTTAGAATCACTGAGGACATTAGGGTTTGTCCTTTTGTTTCACCTTTCCTCCATCCATCCCTCCTTTCTCTTCCTCCCTTGCTTCTTTTGTCCTTTCTCCAGTTCCTCCTAACACCAGGAGAGGGTGTGTGTGTGTGTGTGTGTGTGTGTGTGTGTGTGTGTGCTGGGCAGCTCTCACTGTGGGAGGTCCACCCCAAACTGTGGAGCTGCAGTAGTGCTGGGGCAGTGATCCCTGCCAGTGACCTGGGCCATCCTTTGAGCTCTCTGGTGAGACCCTCAGCCTTCCATCCTCAGTCTCTACCCTGATTGTCTGAGCAGGGGTTAATGACAAGGAGGAGACTCAAGGCCTTTTTGTTCTCTTTTAAGACCAAGTAAATAAGTCATAACCACTTATATGTTTGATGGATTTTGCTGCTTCTCTGCATTAATGAGGCAAGTATGAAGCCTCATTCAAAGACCAGGGGTCACTATATTACTGCACAGTCAATCAATGCAGTCAATCAATGCAGTTGTAGATAAATCTCTGCATTATGCATTTTTGTATAACTTGTATATGACTTTGTATTGAACCTTGGTAATATGTTATAGCGGGCCCCTAAGGTAGTGTAATTAAGGTAAAAGAAAAGTGTCTTTTTGCTAGAAGTAGAATAAGATCTCCCCCCCACTTGGTAATCAACTGCCCTGTTGAATGAATGAGGTGTGACTGAGCAAGGCGTGGAGGGCAGTACCTCCAGACAGCTGCAATCCTTGGAGAGGGGCTGGCAGCCCAACCAAGGACAATCAGGCTTGGCAAGTGGGCTGACTAGAGAAGAGCAGACATACTGATGGCCTCGGGGATAAGAAGCAAACACCTTCCTGTGGGAACAACCCCCAGCCCAGAGAAAAGCAGCTAGAAGGACCAACAGACACAGTCACAGATTTTGAATCTGGGAGATTTGCCCTCTCCATCCACCGACTCGCTGCTTGCCTCCTCACCCCCCCACCCCAAGTATAAAGCCTCATTCAAAGACCCAAGGAGTCACTATATTACTGCACAGAGCCCTCCCCCCCTCCCCGAGGAACTCTGCCCCTCACCTGCCTCAGGCTCTGCAAGGGAGTTTGGGTCGGGCGAGGAGGTCTGGGGTGCAGCCCTGGGTTGGGGCAGGGGTTTGGGGTGTGGGATGGTTGAGAGGTTGGGCTCTGGAATGGAGTTTGGGTGCTGGGTGCAGGCTCCAGGCTGGGGCACAGGGTGGGGGTGCAGGATGGGTGGAGGCAGGGGCGACTCTAGGCACCAGCAAAGCAAGCAGGTGCTTGGAGCAGCCCATTTGCAGGGGCGGCAGCCAGCAGGGATCCAGCCTGGGAGCTGAGAACCAACAGGGGGCCCTGGGAGCTGTAGTTCCTTGGTTAGCTCCCTGCCTATAGAGCCAGCTCTGGAGCAGGGAAAAAACTACATTTCTCAGCATTCCCTTGGCCGCTATCAACAGGAAAGGGAGGGGGAGGGAGTACGGTAGCTGAAACCTCAAGCTGCAGCTTGCTGTCAATGGAGAGCTCACTGCTAGAGCGGGGTGGCACTGTGAATGGGGAACGAGTGTGCCCAAGTTGTAGAAGGCTTTGCCCTAGATATCCCCTTCAGAAGACATCCCCAGACTGGATTAGAGATACTGGTGTGACCTCACCTTGCAGCCCCCAAGGAAGGAATTGGGTGGACTAAATGGACAGTTCCCCTCTTTATCTGAATCCTAGCAAGGGAGGTACGTGGATCCCACTAGAATTTAAGAGTAAGGGAGGAGAGGCTCTACTGGACCTGGGCAGCTTTAGATACAGTACCAGGCACGTAGAGGATTTCCACTTCTGAGCCATCGAAGCAGAAATTGACTTTTCCTTTCCAGATTTAGCTAATATTCAGAAAGGGAATCTAGCACCTGCCTTCCAGATTTGAACACCCTCAAAATTCAGGAGTGCTGAAGCTCAATTTGGGCAGCTGTTACTTCATTTCTCCCAAATCAAATATACTGATTCACTGTAATTTGCTGTAGAAAATTTTGGATAAACTTGAGCAAGAAATGCTTCCCAGTGGTTTTTAAGACTGGAATTGCTATTTTCAACAGCCATTGCCTTTGTTTGTTTGTTTTATAGTTTTATTTGTTTAAAAGGAAGACAGTGATATTGCATTGGCAAATTGCCCATAGAAACAAAGAATGGAACATAAGAATAATAAAGGCACCTCAACGTTTCCTCATTTCTGTAGGACAGTCTTATAATATGCATCCAGATATCCTTTAATCACACAAGCTGGAAATTGTTGCATGTTACTGCAGTTCTGTAACCATATGGGAACCAATCCTGTCTGTGTTCTGTGCACATCCAAAATTCCTGCTGAATGACCCACTCTGGGAGCAAGTTACCAGTGACCCAGGGCTGGGGTGGAAGGAGGGTGCAAGTGGGCCTGGGGAGCCCAGAGCTGGGGCAGCACGGGGTGCATGTGTGGGGAAGATCCCAAGGCTGGGGTGGCAGAGGGTGCTGGTGTGTGTAGGGAGAGCCCAGGCTGGGATGGCATGGGGTGCGGGTGTGTGAGAGAGCCCAGGGCTGGCAGTAGGGGGTACAGGTTGGGGGAGGCCCAGAACTGGGGCAGCAGGGGTGTGGGTGGAGGGGCAGAGCCCAGGGCTGGGGCAGCAGGGAGATTCAGAGAGGAGCCCAGGACTGGGGTGGGGACAGCCAATATTTTTTTGCTTGGGACAGCAAAAACCTATAGTTGGTCGTATCTCCACCCACTGTGAGGTAGGTAGGAGCGGATCATTATTATCCCTACTTGAAAGAGGGAGAAGATAAGGCTGAGAAAGGATAATTGACTTGTCTTAGGTCGCATAATCAGTGGCAGAGTTGGGAATAAGACCCAAGAGCCCTGATTTTCAAACTAAGCATCGGATCTTAAATTTTCTACATTGAATGATCTGAGTAAAGTGCTCTCAGATGAGCTCCAGACCAGCAACAGTGCACAGTTAAGTATTCAGCCTATATTTTAGGAGAACTGCATGTTAGAGAGAATCATGAACTGCTCAGAGACAATTAGTGCAGAGAAGCAGCAAAATTCATCAAACATACAACTGCTTATGACTTATTTACTTGGTCTTAAAAAAGAACAACAAGACCTGACTCTCCTCTCTGGCAATAACCCCCTGCTCAGCCAATCAGGGAAGAAACTGAGGATGGGAGGCTGAGAGTTCTCACCAGAGAGCCCAAAGGATGGCCCAGGTCACTGGTGGGGATCACTGCCCCGCAACACACACACACACACACACACACACACACACACACACACACACACACACACACACAGCCCTGTCCTGGTTTTGGGAGGAGAACAGAAGAAGGGATAAAAGAAGCAAGAAACGAAGAGAAAGGAGGGAGGGAGGGATGGACGAAAAGGTGAAACAAAGGACAAACCCCAATGTCCCCAGTGAATCTAAGGGACAAAATCCCAGGTACACAATAAAATTCTGCCTCCTTAAGCTCGTTTTTTCCATGCCTAGAATTCAACTCTCACCAGATGACTGAGACTGAACAGGTTTCAAACCTCGAGGAGGCTCTTGCCTTCTAAACAGGGACATCTGTTTTCTAGGAAATCACTAAAAGAGAAGGAGAAAACTCGAAAGAGGTTCCTCCTGGCGCTCAGGTACGTGAACCCCAATACTCCCCCAGTCCTCAAAGAGAGACCTGGAGAAGGAGACTTGCTGAAGCAAAGCCACAGGGTCTCTGAGGTTTCCCTGGCCCCTCGCCCCTGTCCTGCCTGGCTGATGTCAGCATCTCTCTGTGAGGTCACCACCTCCCAACCACCTTTGGCCAATAGTCTGAGCCCCTGCAAAAGGCCTTTGTGATGTCACTGCCACACCCCTCCCTTGCTGTGCTAATGTCCTGCCCCTGGCCAGGCACTTTGGAGGTTTGAGCTACTCCCTGTGGATCACCCCACTCAAGGAGCATTCGTTCTAGGAAGCAAGCCGGCTAGACAGTAAAACATCAGATGCTGCTGCTCCCAATGCTACACTCAGTTTTTTAGAAATTAGTCGACTTTATGGCTAGAAGAGACCATTAGAGCATCTAATCTGACCCCTGCATATCACAGGCCTCCTGTATGACACAATAGCGGGTGGGAGGGGGCTGAGGGGGTTGGCAGTGGCGGGGGGACAGGTGAGCCAGTGGCTGACCCCAGCTCACCTCCGCTCCACCTACTCCCCTGAATGTCCCACCCCGCTTCCGTGAATCAGCTGTTCGCGCAGGAAGCCTTGGAGGGAAGAGAAGCGGTGTGGCAGCTTCGCGCCAGGCCCAGTAAGGTGGAGACAGAGACAAAGTGAGCTGGGTCAGGGGCCGCCCACCACAGCAGGTAACCCGGGGTGCACAGGGGAACCGCTCCCCACCCCAGCTCACCTACCTCCCCTCTGCCACCCTGGGCCTTAGTGTGAAGGCGCCATTTGCTTCTCAGTCCTCCCAGGCGTCCCGCGCGAACCATCAGGGGCAGGGGTTCCAGAGGTGGTCAGGGGACAGGGAGAAGGGGTGGTTGAATGGGGCAAAGGTCCCAGGGGCCATCAGGAATGAGGAGGGGTTGGATGGGGTGACAGGGGCAGTCAGAGGACAGGGAAGGGCAGTGGATGGGGTGGGATCCAGAGGGGGCATAAAAGGAACGCAGGGGTTGGATAGGCGCAGGAGTCCCGGGGGGACACAACCCCCTGGGGTGAGGAGGGAACTGGTTGTTAAGATTTTGGTAGCTCATCCCTGGCCAGGGGGGTGGGAGGCTGAGGAGGAGAGCAGGCGGGCAGTGGCAGGGGATGAGTATGCGAGCCGGGGAGGGGAGAGCTGAGGTGAGCTGGGGGACTGAGGAGGTGAGTGGGCAGGAATTGGTGGGTTGGCAGGTGAGCTGGCGGTGGGGAAGGGGGTTGAGAAGGTGAGCGGGGGGTGGGAGGCTGAGAAGGCGAGTAGTGAGTCAGTGGCTGACCTGTTCTACTGATCTGGTCTGGCTCCCATCCCCTCTCCGAGGGTTGCAGCTGTCTGGGGGTGTTGCCTTCCACATTCACACCTCATTCATTCAATAGCATAATTGACTACAAAGTGGGGGGAAGATCTTATTCTACTTCTAGCAAAAAGAGAGTTTTCTTTTACCTTCGTTATACTACCTTAGGGGCCTGCTATAACTTATTACCAACATTCAATACTGCTGTTTTGGCGGGGTGGTGTTGGGGAAGGAGGGTTTGTTTCCACAGGGCGGACAGTGCTTGGGGGGGTGTTTTGTGGGGCTGGGTGGCACTGGGGGGTTTCAGTGGAGCCAGGGGTTTTGGCCTCAGCTGTTTTCTTTGGAGTACTATTGCCCTTGCCGCTTTACGAGTTGTGCAGTCCTGGACTAAACCACAGACTCTGGACTCAGCATTCAAGTATCCTGCAGTCTGAACTTCGAATCCGATACATTCCCTCATTGGCTACCATTGTTTTCCCAGCATGGAAGTGCTTTTTGTCCAACAAGGCAGCCAGATTGGGATCCATAGGCATGGAATGGCTCTGAAGGAATCAGCTGTTTCTCTCTACGCTTCATGAAACTTTGGATTGAAATGGTAAAGGACAGTTGTTCCCAATTTAATCATGGTGTCCTTTAGGAGTGTGACCAAGGCCACTTAACTAGGGAGCAGGGGTCTAAAAAGAGTTTACCTGGGCCACAGGTCACCATAGCTTCCATCTCGGGGTGAAAATCAACCACCAGTACCTGCAATTTCTACCTGAGTTCTTGTCAAATCTGTGACCTTGCTTGGAGTAATTTTATACTTCTCTGGCGTAGAATTCTTCACCAACTGCACAACAGATCAGTAGTGATAGTGAGGTACAACTCCCCCAACTATGCCCTTTTATTTCTTTAATCTGGAGGCACAGATTTAAATTAGGGACTAAATTCAGATGCAGCTTAGAATCCCTGTAAGACACCAAATGTCAGGTCTCTATTAAAAACAGGCATCTTTCTGCAGCTATATCACATTCAACACACCTTCCATTTTCTACACATTTGCAGCACCTCCAGGGGTGAGCTGAAGACAAATGTCATTTCCATTTTCCCATCCCTACCTCAATATGGATTGTATTTCCCAAATAATAGGCAATAAGCAGCTGATTAGGAAGGAGATATCTTCAGGAGCGACTCTTGCAGGGCCTGGGCCACAACGACTTTGGTAGTGAAATCCATTGGTATTTTGCTTCATTCCAAGTCATTTACTAAGGAATCCTCTTCTCAGCCCTTTAGAAAAAATAGTGACCTAACCAATTGAACAAATGGAGGATTGGAATGGTGATCGGGAATAAGGGAATCCCTCTGACTTACACTAACTTCTTCTGTTGTTACAAAGGGTGAAATGACATTTTCCCCTATCCCTGCCCTGTTCCTGCTCTTTGTTATAGTTCAATATATTTTAAGTGAGGAAAATGATAATAAAAATATCTGCTCTCCAGCACAACCTGAAGCAACATCAGAGCAACTGGGAATGAAACAATTGGTTTCCAAAGGGGGAACTCGATGACTAACACTTGGTTTGAAATGGGGGAACAGTATAACCGTGATGCTCAGGGTTTGTTTAGACTAGGAAAAGTGATGGAGTTTAGGTCAGGTCAAAGGGAAAGCTAATGCCAACCACTGCACCTGGGCTGCAGCTGCATCTGCACTACAACTATAATTGTCTTTTACACCAAGATCACTAACTTGAGCAGCCAATGCCATGTACAGCCCTAGTGGATGGAAGGCACAGGTAGTTTTTGCCTCAGTGTAGCTTGTTGGGATCAAACCTCTCTCTCACCTGGAGCTGATGAACATTCCTGGCTGGAGGGACACACACTCCTACGACTCAAAAGGAAAGGAGTTGATAGAAAAGATCACAGGACTGACCCCAATGAAGGGTGAGCTGCAAAATGCAGAAGCAGGTAACTCATGTGTGGGAGCTGAGAGACCACAGTGAAGATGGAGCAAAGACCACAATGCAGGAATGAGCAAATGCGATAAAAACAACAAAAAAACTCCCCCTCAACCTTTGGCCAGCCCTAATCAAGGCATTTATTACAGTTCTCTCCCATGTGGATTTTCTGATGTTTAATAAGGTTTGTGCTCTGACTGAAGCTTTTCCTACACTCAGATCATGTGTAGGGTCTCTCTCCACAGTGGATTCTCTGAGGTGCGATCAGGGTAGAGTTCTGAGTGAAGCTTTTCCCGCATGCAGAGCATGTGTAGGGCGTCTCTCCTGTGTGGATTCTCTGATATCTGATAAGGTGTGAGCTCTGATTGAAGCTTTTTCCACACTCAAAGCATGTGTAGGGCTTCTCCCCTGTGTGGATTCTCTGATGTGAAATGAGGGTTGAACTATGAGTGAAGCATTTCCCACACTCAGAGCATCCATAAGGTTTCTCTCCTGTGTGGATTCTACGATGTGTGATAAGGTGTGAGCTCCAATTGAAGTGTTTCCCACACTCATGGCATGTGTAATGTGTGTCTTCCAAGTTGATTCTCTCACTTGTAATAAGGTCTGTGTGGCTACTGAAGTTTTCCTCTGGCCTCTGCTGAGTCTCACAGGCTTTTGCTTTTGCTTTTTCTGGGAGTGCACAACTCCAGGAAACATTCCCTTTCGATCTTCCTGATAATGTCCCATGTGGTTCTATTCGCTCAGCATCTTCCTGCTGGGGTTTCTCCTCCTTGTTATCACTCACCATCCCGTCACCTGATGGGAGACAGAGAGAATGAGACATAGGTCACTCTCTGTGCCTGAGAGAAAGGAAATCTCAGAGATAGGAATGGAAAAAGGGATGAACCAACCAAAATATATGTTGGAGATTTTCCCCAAACCTCTCCCCAGAGGAGAATGGAAGGGATCAGTTTTGGTCTGCATCTCACCAGAACTCTCAGGGGAAAGCGAGATTGGGTGTGTGACCTGCTGCCAGTTGACAGTCAGGATAGGTGGGATGCTGTAAGTGACATCTATCTAATGATGCCACATCTGCAGGGAACAATCCTGAACTTGGAGAGCTCACAAGGTCTTTGTAGGGCATCCCAAATGTTTCCTGGACAGTTTTCGAGTTGGTTTAACCAATTCCCCACCTGTGCAGGCAGCTCTCAGGGGCACTTCTTTCTCAGAGCCCTGGAGACCTGGGACCCACGGCTCTTCCCCTCATTCCAGCTGCGAGATCACATCAGGTTTGGAAACTGGAAACTCTACTCAAGGCAAAGAAATCAAGGGAGGTCAGTGGAATTTGTGGGATACTTTTCACAAATAATAGTCCATGGTTTTAAGCCAATCTCCTTTTTAAGCAGTAACATCCCAGGGCCAGCTTCCTTGGCTCAATGTGGCAGGAGAGTAATTATTCTAAATCACATTCATTACCTCAGTGCCTAGGGACCAACTAACAGGGGGTCCCCATTGTGCTAGGCACAGTACAAACGCAGAATAGTAGATGGCCCATGCCCTGAAGAATTACAATCTAAATAGAAAAGACAAACACAGAATGGAGGAAGGGGTCGAATCCTCTGTTAGAATAGAGATATTCAGGCCTGCCTGTAAAGCCTATACATTAAGAACTTACAATTGTTTTTTATCACTTAACTAGTTACAGGAGTATGAAAACAAAGAATGAAAATCTCAGTCTGCCTGTGTATGGGTCTTCTCTCACTAGGATCAGGGCCGGCTCCAGGCACAGCTGAGCAAGCTGGTGGTTGGGGCGGCAGATTCTAGGGGGCGGCATCCGCCCAATCCTAGGGCGGCACTGACGGGGTTTTTTTCTGCTGCTCTGGCTGCCCTGTAGGGGGCGGAGGAGGGCAGCGCCCTGCAGCGAGCCCGGCAGGGCAGCCCGCGTCCTTCCCTCCCTGCCAACCGGAGCAGCTGCAGCTCGGAGCCCTCCCGGCAGGCGGCGCGGAGGTGGTGTTTGAGCAATTGGTCCTGATTTGGCACTCTCCGTTGCCGCTCTGGCCCCGTTGTTTTTGTTTTTGTTTTTTCCCCTGCAGCTCCGGTGGCCCCCACCCTCCATTTTTTTTTTTTTTTTTTGCTTGGAGCGGCAAAAAAGCCAGAGCCGGCCCTGACTAGGATAGTCTGAGGCCTTTTTCTTAGGCTAAGGACTTTGGCTAAGCAGCAGGGGCAGCCATTAGCTGGGAAGCGAAGGGTCACATCCTCTCATCCCAAACCAGTCACACTGAAATAAGGTGCTATTAGGCTGTTAGGAAGACGATCCTGTCTGTATGATGCCCATCACCACCAGATAAAGAAACAGATCTTAAGGTGGATAAAAGAAACTTAGTTTGACAGCATCCTGTCTGGCAAGAAATCACTTATCAATGGCTCTGACTGCGAAACTCTCATTTCTGTATTGTTCTATCTTCATGGCCCTCACTTTTCTGTTGTTTATCTGTCTGGTTCTCTAATTGTTTCTCTCTTCTGTACAATCAATCGTGCTAGGTGTAGCTGAGAATATGACTCTATAAACTGGGGTCAAACAGGAGGGGGAAGGGAAATTGGAATCATGTTTATTAAGTGGGGGGAACAGGAACAGGGACACAGGCAAGGCTGGGAAGGAGGACGGGGGTAAATGCTCTGCAGCATCAGAGCTGGGAAGGGAACACTGGGGAACAGACTGTATGGGTGTATAGAGATAAGCCCGAGTGGTGTGAAGGGCTTCGGAATATGTAATCTTATAGGTGTAACAATTGTACGGGCTACACAACCACCCAGTGACATCATCAACAAAGTGCCCATTTGTGCCTGGGTAGCGGCCCTGCTATGGGAGGAGTGTGACGTTATTGGTATAAACTGGGACCATATAGAACATGGTTTGCAACCAAGGTCCTGTAGTGGCACCAAATCTTAGATAAAGGGGGTCATATAAGGTGTCTAAGACCAGGTTATGGGTGGCTGGTTATGATTATGCTGTCTGTGTGCATGTGTCATTTTTAGTTGAAGTTATGTATATTGGCTCTATACTGTCTGTATTTCAAGTTGGTGCTGTGCTTCTGGGAAACATCCCAGACAAGTTGGTGTTAGCTCTGCCCAGCTTGCTTGATGGCCCATTAAGGACCATCAGCTACACAATTGACCCATGGAGAGAAGGCAGACACGTCTTGTGACTCAGCAAAGTATGCAGGGACTGGCCCATGTGACTCCAGACTCCATTTTGCTGTAATTTTCCACAGTAAGGACAAAGAGGTTCTTACACCTGGAAAAGCCTATTGTAGTGGGGAGAATTGCCCCACTCCCTGTGAGAGTGGGCTGCGGCAGGCCAGGGTGCCTGTGCAGACAGTGAGCCAATCAGAGAGGGGCTTATTGAGAGCCAATCAGGGCCCAGATTAGAGACAGCCAATCAGGGCCAGGCTCAGGGGTATATAAAGGCTGCCCAGAGCAGGAGCAGTCAGTCTGTCCCAGGCCTTCGACAGGGGAAGGTCAGTCTCCAAGGGCGGAGACTAGCACCGCGGACAGCGCAGTGCTGGCCATGCTCGGGGAGGCTAGGGAGCTTGAACCCGTAGCCTGCCAGGCTGCAGGCCCTGAAGGGAAGGGCCTAGCGGGTGCAAGGGGCCGTAGGGGAAGCGGCCCAGGAAACAGACAGCAGAAGGGAGAGAAGGACAGCGAGGCTGACGCCAGAGGGTCCCTGGGCCGGGACCCAGAGTAGAGGGCGGGCCTGGGTCCCCCCCTTTGCAGTGCACCCAGCCATTGGCTGTAGGGAGCGGCCATCTTGCTACGCCAGATCCCTGACAGGAGGGATTAGACTCAGAGGGCGATTGCACATAGTGACTGGGGTGTGAGACCACTGAGCACTGACCCCCCCGGAAGGGGGCGCAGAAGGACTAAGGGGCACTGCCGGAGGGCAGTGGCCTCGAAGAGGACGCCGCCGAGCACGCAGCAACGTGGGTCCAGAGATAACAGAGGACAGAACAACGGACGGGACACCACCAGGAGGAGGTGCTCCACTGGAATGAGCTAATTCCCAGAGTCACCAGCAGGAGGCGCCGCGGGGGTGAGTCCCAACCAGTTACACCTATCTAAGGCTGATGTCTCATCTCCATCTGGTCTACAATCCTGCTTCTTACCTCTGGAGGGCTTTGCTACAAACTGAAGCTCTGCACAAAGGACTGATGACCCATCCCAGCGGGGGATGTACTCCAGAGACTTGATTTGAACCTGCAGTTTATGCCATCACTGCTACAAGCCTGAACTAAGAACTTTGCCATTACTGTATGTAATTGATTCCATTTAACCAATTCTAGTTCTCATCTCTACCTTTTTTCCTTCATGAATAAACCTTTAGATTTTAGATTCTAAAGGATTGGCAAGAGCGTGATTTGTGGGTAAGATCTGATGTGTATATTGACCTGGGTCTGGGGCTTGGTCCTTTGGGATCGAGAGAACCGTTTTCTTTTATTGGGGTGTTGGTTTTCATAACCATTCATCCCCAGGACGAGTAGCACTGGTGCTGATACTGGGAGACTGGAGTGTCTAAGGGAAGTGCTTGTGTGACTTGTGGTTAGCCAGTGGGGTGAAACCAAAGTCCTCTTTGTCTGGCTGGTTTGGTTTGCCTTAGAGGTGGAAAAACCCCAGCCTAGGGCTGTGACTGCCCTGTTTGAGCAATTGGTCCTGATTTGGCACTCTCCGCTGGGTCCCGCCAGAACCGCATCGTCACAGGGAGGAATGCAGCAAGGACTCAGGATCAGTGGCCAGGGTCACTGAGCATAGACATGGGGAGGTTATATGGGGAGAGGGGTTATGAGTGGGAGAGGGAGGTCAAATGTTAAAATAATGATATTTGGGGGGAAAAATGTAAAAAACTGAACAGAAATAAAACTGGAGTGTAGGCTCTAAAGCAACAAGGCTTCAGTAGGGATTGAGGGTTAAAGGTCTGGGATCCCCCACAGCTCTAGATTCCCAAAGCTCTCCTCCTCCCAATGACCCACCCAGCCCACTTCCCGGGTGCCCTTCCTCCACGCTCCTCCCCTTCTTCCCATTACTCTCAGCCGGCACCACTTCCCGGCACCTTGGGAGCTTCTTGTATTTTCTCCTCATCTCTCACTACCTCCTACCTCCTGCTGCTGCTTAGCTCTAACCCTGCACACACCTCCCCCTGTCCTGGCACCCCAGAATTACCTACTCCCCCCACTTCTCCGCCCCTCCCACGGCTCTCTTATCCCTTCACCCATGGGATCCTGAATGGCAACATTACACGCTCTCCTAAAAGAGCTCATCTCACTGTCACACAAATCATGCATGAGTCATACACATATTTTCTCAATTTAGAATTCTACAGGAGGCATATTTTCCTCTTAAAATGAGGAAAAGGCATGAAAGCTACAGTGATTAATATAGCCAATAAGGATATATTAAATCCAATTTTAAAATGGCTGACGGCACCAAAAAGGCACATGTCCAAAAATGATACTACCATGTGGGAGATAAGGCAAAAAAAGGGGAGCAAGAAAACCTGCAAAACTTGTATGATGAATAAAGGTATACTGTTATTACTACTCAGGTTCTTTAGAGACCCCACAGCTTCTAATAACCCAGGCGACAGGACTCCTTACCCAGCAAGACCACCGTCTCATAGTTCTCCTGCATGACATCCCTGTAGAGGGCTCTCTGAGTGGGGTCCAGCAGAACCCACTCTTCCCTAGTGAAATACACAGCCACCTCCTCGAAGGTCACCGGCCCCTGAAAGAGCAAGAGTCCAACACTCAGTACCTGCTGCCCCACTCACAACCCCACTATTCACGGAACAGCAGCACCAGGTAAATGGAAGCTCCAGGAGGCACATGTTAACAGAGTCCCACCCTACCTTGCTTAGAGCAGCCAGGAGGCATGAGAGGGTGGAAAGAGAGAACCTTTGTGTCTCCCAGCTGACAGACAGAGGCAGAGTCATCACATTTATCACATAGCTACTAGCCAGGGCTTGATATAGGAGATGGGGCTGTCTCTGGACCCTGCTGGTGGCTTCCTGGTAGGAATCTCCAAAGAAAATATATGGAAGAAAGGGGAAGTCAACAGTAAAGAATATAAGTTAGAAAGTCAGAATTGTAGAAAATTGGTAAGGGAAGCTATCAGAAATCAATGACCACTTAATGAAAATGAGAAGGAAGTTTTAAAAAAGTATATTAAGTACAAAATTAATCCCTAACAATGGTAGTGGTAAATTACTAGATGGAAATGGCAGAATTATCAAAAATAATACAGAAGAGGTAATAGTGTTCAATAAATATTTCACTCCTGGAGTTGGAGAAAACAGATGATGTAATCATATAAGACGCTGACAACGACAGTCTTTCCATCCCAACAATAACTCACGAGGATGTTAAACAGCAGCTATTACAGTTAGACATGTTTAAATAAGCAGGTCCAGATAACTTGTATTAAGAGTTTTGAAAGACCTGGTGGAGGACTGTTAATGTTGATTTTAATTAGGACTTGGACCAATGGGGAAATTCCAGAAGACTGGAAAAAGCTAATGCTGTGCCAATATTTAAAAAGTGTAAAAGAGATGACCCAGCTAATTACAAGAGTGTTAGTCCGATACTGGGCAAGATAATAGAGCAGCGAATATGGATTTAATTAATAAAGAGGTAAAGGAGGGTAATATAATTAGTACCAATTAACAAAGGTTCAGAGACAACAGATCCAATCAAACTAACTGGATATCCTTATTGGGTGAGATCAAAAGTTTGATTGCAGCTAATAGTATTGATGAGCTAAGAGGTGAAAACATTACCTAGACTTCTGTAAGGCATATGACTTGGTTCAGCACAATATTTTGACTAGAAAACTAGAAAGATACAAAATAAACACAGCATACATTAAATAGATTAAAAACTATGATTGTAAATGGGGAACCATGCTTGAGTAGATTTCTTTCTAGGGGGTTCCCACAAGGATTGGTTCTTGGCCCTGCGCTATTTAACATTCTTATCAATGACCTGGAAGAGAATATAAAATCATCATTGATAAAGTTTGCAGTTGCCACAAAGATTGGGGTTCGTGGTAACTAATGAAGTGTCAGAAGATTCAGGCTCCAGCACTGGGAGTCCGGGAAGTTTTCCCAGCCCTGGCTGGAGGGTTATTTCCTGTTCCACAAAGAGTGGAAGTTCCATTCCCAACTCCTGTGCCTTGAAATTAGGCCCTGACACTACACCACACATTCAGCATAGTGGTATGATTATAAAATGATTAAGACATAATTATGTTACATTTTGTGCAAGATGCATCATGTTCAGTGTCATTGGAAAAGTTATGATTTGCTGAATATGACTGTCCTATTTGTGTGCATGTATCATGTTCGTAACTGAAGTTATGGATATTGACTCTGTATCTGTATTTCAAATGTGTTTACTCTGGGTAACACTCACAACAAGCCTTTCAGGTACAACAAAGAAGCCAGACAGTGTTCATGGCTCATCAAGAAAGACAATGGACCGTGGAAGAGCTTAGCCCTCTTGTGAATTTTTCAGCTAGCCTATGAGTCATGGCTACTATGACTCAGCAGGGCATGCTAGGGCATGTGAGCAGACCACATGACAACAAACTCCATTTTTGTACCTGTATTTTTCCACAAACTGGACTGGGAAACAAGTTTGGAACAAATGGTTCCTGCAATATGGAAAAGCTACATAAGGTGGAGTGTGACATCATTTCTTGGCCTCATTCCCCACACAAGAGAACTCCTGGAAACACCTGAGGAAGAAAGACTGAACTGGGGGAACTGCTGGTCCCAGGGTAAAGGGATTTTTAGCTTGTGTACGGAAACTTGGTGGACTGCTTGTATCATCAGTCAGGGTGAGAAACTGCTAATTCAAATTCTATCCAGATAGTATGTTGCTTAGTTTGAGTTTTTGGTTATTTGTTAAGTAATCTGCTTTGATCTGTTTGCTACCACTTATGGCTGGGAAATTGGCTTTTGTCTTCTATCTGTCTTTGAGTGGCTTAGGTAACGCACTCAGGTAGCTTAGTTGGATGCGTGGTGCCACCTGCTGTCCTGTTGGGTAATAACAGGGCCTGGAGAGGCTGGCAGTGTGAGAAGGGCCAACCCAGTTTGAGGGTTAGAGGGACAGTGTTTCCCAGAAGCCCCCCAGACTGCACCCCCGGGGTGACAGCCCATCACACCCTAGAGTACACAAGTCTCAGCAGGTTTGTCACATCCTTTCCCTCCCATTCCACACCCTAGACAGTTCCTGCCTCCCACTACCTCTAGCAGCTCCCACCCTCCTATACATTTACTTCTCCTCTCCCTCCAAGCAGAACCCACCACCAGCGTCCTGATAATCCCTTACCTGAGCCAGCTCCATTGCAGCCGTTTCCTTCCAGCTGGGAGGAGGGGATGATTTAGGGTGAAAGGTGGACATTATTCTGTAGCCTGCCAGGGCAAGAAGGGCAATGTGAGAGAATTCAGACAGGGTTTCTGTCCTTTCCACATGTCAATTCCCCCCAGCATTTTTCCCTGGTAATGGACATTCTAGGTTCTGCCACACTGTGTAGCACAAAATGACCTTATTCCAGTACAGGCCTAGCCCCCTCCCACAAGGGTGTAACCCTCCTAGACATAGTGAAACCCTCCCAGTAGCAGAGTCACTCTGTTACATTTATACAGTTTGTAGATGATATCTTCCTCTCTACTCTGCACTGATTAGGCCTCAACTGGAGTAATGTGTCCAGTTCTGGGTGCCACATTTCAGGAAAGATGTGGAAAAATTGGAGAAAGTCCAGAGAAGAGCAATAAAAATGATTAAAGGTCTAGAAAACATCACCTATGAGGGAAGACTGAAAAATTGTGTTTGTTTAGTCAGGAGAAGATATGATCAGCTTTCAAGTACATAAAAGTTCATTTCAAGGAGGAAGGAGAAACATTGTTCTTAACCTCTGAGGACAGGACAAGAAGCAATGGGCTTAAATTGCAGCAAGGAAGGTTTAGGTTGGACATTAGGAAAAACTCCTGTCAGGGTGGTTAAGCACTGGAATAAATTGCCTAGGAGGTTGTGGAATCTCCATCATTGGGGATTTTTAAGAGCAGGCTGGACAAATACCTCTCAGGGATGATCTAGATCAGGGTGGCCAACATGTGGCTCTTTAGAATTTAATACGCGGCTCCTTGTACAGGCACCAACTCCGGGCTGGTGCTACAGGCACCAACTTTCCAATGTGCTGGGTGTGCTCACTACTCAGCTACAGGCCCTGTCCCCACTCCACCCCATCCCACCCCCTTCCTGAGCCTGCAGTGCCCACGCTCCATCCCCGTCTCCCCACCGAGTGTCTTGCATAGCATGAGCAGCTGATCAGGAGTGCGAGGAGGGGGGGTGCTGATTAGTGTGGCTTCCCATGGGTGGGAGGCACTGGGAGCAGGAGGTGGGAGCTGATGATTCTTTAGCAATGTATATTGGTGAATTCTGGCTCTTTCTCAGGCTCAGGTTGGCCACTCCTGGTCTAGATAATACTTCATCCTGCCTTGAGTGCAGGGGACTGGACTAGCTACCTCTCAAGGTCCCTTCCAGTTCTGTGATTCTATGAACCAAAGGCCAGAGATGAGCAGAATCAAAGAAGTCACTCTGGTGTTTCTCCTGTCATTGTCATTGTCCCCAAGGCAGCTCTCTCAGCGTGACCCTGGGGGCTCTGAGACTGGGCCTTTTTACCTCAGCACACCTTGTTTCTTTCTGTGGCTCCCCAGTGAGTCCAAATGAGTAGATACTCCTCATACAGACTGTGAACATAAGAATGTGTTTTGTGTTTAGACTTTATTGAATGCTTGTAAGTTGCTGCCTGAGTTAACATCTGACTAGTTGCATTGTGAGCCTCTGTGGCTCTGTAAATCACCAGACAGGAGAGAGACTTTACCTACGTGAAGTGCTGATTGGCAACAGAATGCCTGGCAGGAAAGGTCCATCAACACCAGAGAGACTATTATGGGATGTTAACAAGGACACAAGACTGTTGTTGTGCTCTTCACTTCCCATTAGCTGAGTTTCCTGCTCAGAGCACATGGTAGGAAGGGGATGAAAAACCCCATAGAGAAGGAACTGATTGTCTGTATGCTGCCTGGACTCGGGGGTGGGGGGGAAAGTTTCTAGGCATAAGCAAGGAAGTGACGGGTCCTTTGGGACTGGAAGTAACTTGAACATTGCTGTGATTCATGCTGTAAGGCAGTGGTTCTCAACCAGGGCCCCCCTGGAGGGCTGTGAGCAGCTTTCAGGGGGCTGCCAAGCAAAGCCGGCATTAGACTCACTGAGTCCCAGGGCAGAAAGCTGAAGTCCCAGCGCATGGGGCTGAAGTCCAGGGCCCTGAGCCCCATCACCAGGGCTGAAGCCAAAGCCTAAGCAATGTAGCTTTGCGGGGGCCCCTGTGGCATGGGGCCGCAGGCAGTTGCCCTGCTTGCTACCCCTAACGCCAGCCCTGGATTTTATATGCAGAAAACCAGTTATTGTGGCCCACATGGGCAGTGGAGTTTTTATAGCGTGTGTGGGGGTGGGGGGTGGGGAGGCTCAGAAAGAAAAAGGTTGGGAACCCCTGGAGTAAGGGACCACCTGTCACAAAGGTGAGCTCACCTGCGTGGTGAGATATATGGGATCACCCAAGAGGACTGTCTGTGACTCCATGTTAATGCTGTTACAATGCCTGAAGCGTTTACACTGGATACTTGGTTGGTGAAATCTCCATACAGACCTCACACCCAATTTGGGGTTTGTGCCCTGCTTCTCACCAGTCTGCCTGAGGCTGGTGCTAGTGCTCTCGAGTCACTGAAGACAGTGTTACAGAGAGAGGAGCTGTGACTTCCCCAAGGTCACTAAACAGGTCCATGACAGAGCCAGGAACACATCCTGTTAACTCCCGAGCCCCATCACTCGCAGCTTGGAAAGGTCCCCAGTGCACACTGTAGGAAGAGCTGTGCAGAGATTGCAAATGAGCTGCTCTGCCAAGACAGCCTGCCCATCCATGGATAAACCACCTTGCTGGGGGTGTGTCCCCTGGGTCAGGAGAAGTCAGTGTCCAGTCCTGTGGGGCTGTGCTCCTGGCTCATACCTCCAGCACTCACTGCTGCCCCTCCGTTACCATCTGCACTGTTCAGTGAGCCTCAGGCCTCAGGGAGGTCACAGCCCCTCTCCCCACCCCAAACCTTCAAACTGGGACATGGTGCAGCAGTGCCAGAGTGCACTAGTGTAAATTCTGTCTACACTAACGGTTTGCACCAGTGCCTAAAACAGCAGTGTGGCAGAGACCTTCAGAAACAGCAGTACGGTGGCACTAGAACCTATTTCTAGCTCGGTCACAGACAGCCTGGGTGACCTTGGACACGTTAATGTTTCTCCTCCCAACTTTAGTCTCTTTATCCAACTGCCCACTCACTGGGGTCTCCTCTCTCTCCAGAGCTGCTCACCACTAAAATCTGTGTGGGTGTCCCCAGAGCTAAGGCAGTTCAGCTCTGGAACAATCTTACAAGGGGGCTGGGGAGTCTCTTTCCCTGGAAGTCTTTAAGAACAAATAGGACAAAGCTCTGTCAGAGATAATCTACATATACTTGGTCCTGCCTCAGCAGAGAAAGCTGGACTTGATGACATCTTGAGGTCCTATCTAGTCCTACATTTCTAGGATGCGATGCAATATATACATATAAAAACACAACATACAGAATAAAACTCACCACAACATAATGTCAGGCAAATTCAGGGGGAAAAAAAACACAACCTACACTCCACAGCATAAAATGACAATACAAAGGAAAAGAAAGCAACACGATGCAAACTATGACATCCTAGGACAAAAGTACACAATGGAAAACAAGCTGAGGCAAAACAATTCACCATAAAACTGCAACACAACATGGTGCGATCACAGTTCCAAATGGCACCATGCAAAACAGCTCAGCGTAGAACATGACGCAGCACAAAAGAGAATTATTTCAATGTAGGCCTGGAAGGGATCTTGAGAAGTCATCTACTCCAGCCCGCTGTGCTGAGGCAGGACCAAGTATCCCTAGACATTCGCAGACTGGCGTATCTCTAACCTGGTCTTAAAAACCTCCAATGAAGGAAATTCCACAGCCTCCCTTGGAAGCCAATGCAAGGCAAACACAGACCAAAACAACGCTGTACACACACACGCTGGGCTTGCGGTTAAGGGGGGAGGCAAGAATTGAAACAATCTGGGTTCAGTTCCCAGTTTTGCCGCAAATTCTCCACGCAAACTTGTTAGACACCGGTGGCTGGCCCGTACCACTGACTTGGGCCCACACGGCTCAGGCTGTGGGGCTGTTTAATTGTCATGTAGAAGTTCCGGCTTGGGCTGCAGCCCAAGGTCTGGCACACTCCCACCTCGCAGGGTCCTAAGGTGAAAAGAGACAAATTCATATTACAATTAAGGCACAAATACTCAACAGCGAGGTTGATTCACCACAGGAACAAGCTACCAAGGAAAGTGGTGGATTCTCCGTCTCGTGACGTCATTTCATGAAGACTAGATGCCTTTCTGGAATGTGTTTACCCCAAAAGTAGCTAGTGTGTCATACAGGAGGCCTGTGATATGCAGGGGTCAGATTAGATGCTCTAATGGTCTCTTCTAGCAATAAAGTCGACTAATTTCTTTAAAACTGCATTGGGAGTTTACATTGGGAGCAGCAGCGTCTGATGTTTTCCTGTCTAGCCGGCTTGCTTCCTAGAACGAATGCTCCTTGAGTGGGGTGATCCACAGGGAGTAGCTCAAACCTCCAAAGTGCCTGGCCAGGGGCAGGACATTAGCCCAGCAAGGGAGGGGTGTGGCAGTGACATCACAAAGGCCTTTGGCAGGACCTCAGGCTATTGGTCAAAGGTGGTGGGGAGGTGGTGACCTCACAGAGAGATGCTGACATCAGCCAGGCAGGACAGGGGCGAGGGGCCAGGGAAACCTCAGAGACCCTGTGGCTTTGCTTCAGCAAGTCTCCTTCTCCAGGTCTCTCTTTGAGGACTGGGGGAATATTGGGGTTCACGGACGTGAGCGCCAGGAGGAACCTCTTTCGAGTTTTCTCCTTCCCTTTTAGTGATTTTACTTGAAAACAGCCGACCCTGTTTAGAGGGTTAGAGCCTCCTCGAGGTTTGAAACTGTTCAGTCTGATCCATCTGGTGACAGTTGAATTCATGGAAAACATGATCTTAAGGAGGCAGAATTTTATTCCAAACCTGGGATCTTGTCCCTTAGAATCACTGAGGACATTAGGGTTTGTCCTTTTGTTTCATCTTGTCCTCCATCCATCCCTCCTGTCTCTTCCTCTCTTGCTTCTTTTGTCCTTTCTCCTGTTCCCCTCCTAACACCAGGAGAGGGTGTGTGTGTGTGTGTGTGTGTGTGTGTGTGTGTGTGTGTGTTGCGGGGGAGTGCTCGGCAGCTCTCACTGTGGGAGGTCCACCCAAAACTGTGGAGCTGCAGTAGTGCTGGGGCAGTGATCCCCGCCAGTGACCTGGGCCATCCTTTGAGCTCTCTGGTGAGACCCCTCAGCCTTCCATCCTCAGTCTCTACCCTGATTGTCTGAGCAGGGGTTATTGACAGGGAGGAGACTCAGGTCCTTGTTGTTCTCTTTGAAGACCAAGTAAATAAGTCATAACCACTTATATGTTTGATGGATTTTGCTGCTTCTCTGCATTAATTTTCTCTGAGCAGTTCATGATTCTCTCTAACATTGCAGTTCTCCTAAAACACTGGCTGAATAATTACTGTGCATACTTGTTGGTCTGGAGCTCATCAGAGAGCACTTTCTTGAGGTCATTCAATGTATGAAATTCAAAATCCGATGGTTAATTTGACAATCAGGCCTCTGGGTCCTATTCCCAATTCAGCCATTGACTGGCTGTGTGACCTAAGACAAGTCAATTTTCCTTTCTCAGCCTGAGCGTCTCCTCTTTCAAGTAGGGGTAATAATGATCCGCTCCTACCTACCTCAACACACTCACTCTTCCCCAGCACATACACACACTGTCTCTCCCCACACACAAACAGTCTCCACACTGCAGCTGAAAAGCAGCTGGCAATCTAGTAGGATGACCCTGGAACAATGGGATAGAGAAACCTGCATCACTGAAAATGCAGCCACTATGGTATTGTAGGCCAGCTTCCTAAAGCCTCAGCCTCAACCACTTAACACTGGGGACTTTCTACACTTTGGTTCTGTTCTCACTGAAGGATCATTACCAATTGTTCGCTCAGACCAGCTTACCCAGCACCCTCACTGCTGTGCAGCTCTGGATGTGTGGCCATGGCTGAACAGCAAGAATTCCTGCCCATTTCCCTTCTGGCTGGAGCATGGTTTGTGGTTAATGATGTTGCAGTAGATTGTTTGCTACCTGCCTTGGCAATTCAGACAGTCCCTTTTCCCAACATATCTCCAGCACCTCAGTCCCTGGCTGGGTCTCCTGGGCAGTGGAAAACTTGTACTTTGGCAAAGTTCTTGGTTCAGGCTTGTAGCAGTGATGGAATAAACTGCAGGTTCAAATCAAGTCTCTGGAGTACATCCACAACTGGGATGGGCCATTCAGTCCTTTGTACAGAGCTTCAGTTTGTAGCAATGTCCCTCCAGAGGTAGGAAGCAGGACTGAAGAGAAGATGGAGATGAGGCATCAGTCTTTATAGTCTCTTGCCATGTGGTCTTTGCTTTCTTTGTCCCAAGGACACTCTATCCAGCACGTGACATCGAAAAACCTTAGATTTCTGTCCATAGGCAGGTCCCTGCCCACCTTGCTGAGCCACAAGGCATATCTGCCTTCTCTCAATGGGTCAATTGTATAGCTGATGGTCCTTAATGGGCCATCAAGCAGGCTAGGCAGAGCTGACACCAATTTGTCTGGCTGGGGTGTTCCCCAGAAGCATAGCACAAGTTGGAAATACAGGCAGCATAGAGCCAATATTCATAATGTCAACTACAAAAATGATACATATCTAGAGATAGCATAATTATAATCAGCCAATCATAACCTCTCCATAGACCCTTTATGTGACCACCTTTATACAATATTGGCTGCAAATATACAACAGTGGTCGCAACGGTGATCTATACAGTTACAGATAATGTCAACAACGTCGCAGGAGGTGACATCGTATCAGCGAGACTGATACTGGAATACTGCCTCCAGTTTTGGTGTCCTCATTTGAAAAAGATGGTGTGAAATTGGAGTTGAGGCAGCAAAGAGCCACCAAATGTTCTGAGGGCTGGAGAAAAATGCCTTCTAGTGAGCTATTGAAAGAGCTCAACCTGTTTAGCTTATCAAAAGAAGATTGAAAGGTGACTTCATTGAAATGTTGAAGTGCCTTACTGGAGAGGAAAGATTGGCTATTAAAGGTCTCTTTAATGTAGCAGAGAAAGGCATAAAAAAACCCAATGGCTGGAAGGTGAAAAGAGACAAATTCATATTACAAGTATCAGAGGGGTAGCCGTGTTAGTCTGGATCTGTAAAATCAACAAAGAATCCTGTGGCACCTTATAGACTAACAGACGTTCTGCAGCATGAGCTTTCGTGGGTGAATACCCACTTCTTCAGATGCAAGACTGAAGAATCCCTTGCATCTGAAGAAGTGGGTATTCACCCACGAAAGCTCATGCTGCAGAACGTCTGTTAGTCTATAAGGTGCCACAGGATTCTTTGTTGATTCATATTACAATTAAGGCATAAATATTCAACAGCGAGGATGATTCACCACAGGAACAAGCTACCAAGGAAAGTGATGGATTCTCCGTCTCGTGACGTCATTTCATGAAGACTAGATGCCTTTCTTGAATGTGTTTACCCCAAAAGTGGCCAGTGTGTCATACAGGAGGCCTGTGATATGCAGGGGTCAGATTAGATGCTCTAATGGCTCTTCTGGCAATAAAGTCGACTAATTTCTTTAAAACTGAATGTAGCATTGGGAGGAGCAGCGTCTGATGTTTTCCTGTCTAGCCGGCTTGCTTCCTAGAACGAATGCTCCTTGAGTGGGGTGATCCACAGGGAGTAGCTCAAACCTTCAAAGTGCCTGGCCAGGGGCAGGACATTAGCCCAGTAAGGGAGGGGTGTGGCAGTGACATCACAAGGCCTTTTGCAGGGGCTCAGACTATTGGCCAAAGGTGGTGGGGAGGTGGTGACCTCACAGAGAGATGCTGACATCAGCCAGGCAGGACAGGGGCGAGGGGCCAGGGAAACCTCAGAGACCCTGTGGCTTTGCTTCAGCAAGTCTCCCTCTCCAGGTCTCTCTTTGGGGACTGGGGGAATATTGGGGTTCACGTACCTGAGCGCCAGGAGGAACCTCTTTTGAGTTTTCTCCTTCCCTTTTAGTGATTTTACTTGAAAACAGCCGACCCTGTTTAGAAGGTAACAGCCTCCTCGAGGTTTGAAGCTGTTCAGTCCGATCCATCTGGTGACAGTTGAATTCATGGAAAACATGATCTTAAGGAGGCAGAATTTTATTCCAAACCTGGGATCTTGTCCCTTAAAATCACTGAGGACATTAGGGTTTGTCCTTTTTGTTTCACCTTTTCCTCCATCCATCCCTCCTTTCTCTACCTCTCTTGCTTCTTTTGTCCTTTCTCCTGTTCCCATCCTAACACCAGGAGAGTGTGTGTGTGTGTGTGTTTGTGTGTGTGTGTGTTATGGGGAGTGCTCGGCAGCTCTCACTGTGGGAGGTCCACCCAAAACTGTGGAGCTGCAGTAGTCCTGGGGCAGTGATCCCCGCCAGTGACCTGGGCCATCCTTTGAGCTCTCTGGTGAGACCTCAGCCTCCCCTCCTCAGTCTCTACCCTGATTGGCTGAGCAGGGGTTATTGACAGGAGGAGACTCAGGTCCTTGTTGTTCTCTTTGAAGACCAAGTAAATAAGTCATAACCACTTATATGTTTGATGGATTTTGCTGCTTCTCTGCATTAGTGGTCTCTGAGCAGATCATGATTCTCTCTAACATTGCAGTTCTCCTAAAACACTGGCTGAATAATTACTGTGCATACTTGTTGGTCTGGAGCTCATCTGAGAGCACTTTATTGAGGTCATTCAATGTATGAAATTCAAGATCTGATGGTTAATATGAAAATCAGGGCTCTGGGGTCCTATTCCCAATTCTGCCATTGACTGGCTGTGTGACCTAAGACAAGTCAATTTTCCTTTCTCAGCCTGAGCGTCTCCTCTTTCAAGTAGGGATAATTATGATCCGCTCCTACCTACCTCAACACACTCACTCTTCCCCAACACACACACACACTGTCTCTCCCACACACAATCAATCTCCACACTGCAGCTGAAAAGCAGCTGGCAATGTAGTAGGATGACGCTGGAACAATGGGATAGAGAAACCTGCATCACTGAAAGTGCAGCCACAAAGACACCACACACCAGCTTTCCCTAGCTGGCAAGAATCAAACCTCCACAGAAAGATCCCTATGGTATTGTAGGCCAACTTCCTAAAGCCTCAGCCTCAACCACTTAACACTGGGGCCTGTCTACACTCTGGTTCTGTTCTCACTGAAGGATCATTTCCAATTGTTCCCTCAGACCAGCTTGCCCAGCACCCTCACTGCTGTGCAGCTCTGGATGTGTGGCCATGGCTGAACAGCAAGAATTCCTGCCCATTTCCCTTTTGGCTAGAGCATGGTTTGTGGTTAATGATGTTGCTGTAGATTGTTTGCTTCCTGCCTTGGCAATTCAGACAGTCCCTTTTCCCTACATATCTCCAGCACATCAGTCCCTGGCTGGGTCTCCTGGGCAGTGGAAAACATCCCTTGTTTGGTGCATAGCTGAGATGTCTCTCGGCTTGGATCAAAGGGGAATGTTGGATGGAATTTATCACACAATCTTACCTGCTCCCTAGAACCCCATGGGGAGAATGTAGAGAAGGGGGAGTCATTCCTCCCCTGCACTTCCAGAAGAGTTGCTAGGACTCCTTCCTGCCAGCTACTCACCCCTTGCTTCATCCTTAGCTCCTAGGATCTTTCTGCTCCAAAGGCTCCATAGTCCTGGGGTGGGGAGGGTGTCACTGCACAGTCTGAAACACAAGGGAGGTTTCTGGAATTGAAGGAAGGAGCAGAAAATGGAGAGGAAAGAAACAGAGAGAAAACGCCTCGTCTCTCTCCCCTCCCCCCCCCATCAAGAAATGTTACCAAGGACCAGCGTTAGGGGAAATGGTGCCCTGGGCAAAACTTGTACTTTGGCAAAGTTCAAAGAATCATAGAATTCAAGATCAGAAGGGACCATTATGATCATCTAGTCTGACCTCCTGCAAGATGCAGGCCACATAAGCCGATCCACCCACTCCTTAAGCAAGCGACCGCTGCCCCATGCTTCGGAGGAAGGCGAAAAACCTCCAGGGCCACTGCCAATCTACCCTGGAGGAATATTCCTTCCTGACCTCAAATATGGCGGTCAGCTCAACCCCGAGCATGCGGGCAAGACTCTCCAGCCATACCCTCTGGAAAAAGGCTAACAATATCCTATCATTGACCCATTGTACTAATTACCAGTGTGTCACTTAATTCACCTATTGACTAAGCCCGTTATCCTATCATACCATCTCCTCCATAAACTTATCTAGCTTAATCTTAAAGTCATGGAGGTCCTTCGCCCCACTGTTTCCTTCAGCAGGCTGTTCCAGAATTGCACTCCTCTGATGGTTAGAAACCTTCGTCTAATTTCAAGCCTAAATTTCCTGACTGACAATTTATATCCGTTTGTCCTCGTGTCCACATTAGCACTGAGTTGAAATAATTCCTCTCCTTCCCTGGTATTTATCCTCTGATATATTTAAAGAGTGCAATCATATCTCCTCTTATCCTTCTTTTGGTTAAGGAAAATAAACCGAGCTCCTCAAGTCTCCTTTTGTACCACAGGCTTTCCATTCCTCGGATCATTCTAGTGGCCCTTCTTTGTACCCGTTCCAGTTTGAATTCATCCTTCTTAAACATGGGAGACCAAAACTGCACACAATACTCCAAATGAGGTCTCACCAACGCCTTATATAACGGGACTAGCACCTCCTTATCTCTACTAGAAATACCTCGCCTAATGCATCCCAAGACCGCATTAGCTTTTTTAACGGCCACATCACATTGCCTACTCATAGTCATCCTACGATCAACCAGGACTCCTAGGCCCTTCTCCTCCTTCCTTACTTCCAACTGGTGCGTCCCCAGCTTATAACTAAAGTTCTTGTTAGTCATCCCTAAATGCATAACCTAACACTTCTCACTATTGAATTTCATCCTGTTACTAATACTCCAGTTTACAAGGTCATCCAAATCTCCCTGGAGGATATCCCGATCCTTTTCCGAATTGGCAATACCTCCCAACTTTGTGTTATCCGCAAACTTTATCAGCCCACTCCTACTTTTGGTTCCGAGGTCAGCGATAAATAGATTGAATAAAATCGGACCCAAAACCGAACCTTGAGGAACTCCACTGGTAACCCCCCTCCAACCCGAGAGTTCACCCTTCAATACGACCCTCTGCAGTCTCCCCTTTAACCAGCTCCTTATCCACCTCTGGATTTTCATTTCGATACCCATCTTTTCCAATTTAACCAGTAATTCCCATGCGGTACCGTATCAAATGCCTTACTGAAATCAAGATATATTAGATCCAACGCATTTCCCTTGTCTAAAAAAATCTGTTACTTTCTCAAAGAAGGAGATCAGGTTGGTTTGGCACGATCTACCTTTCGTAAAACCATGCTGTAATTTGTTCTTGGTTCAGGCTTGTAGCAGTGATGGAATAAACTGCAGGTTCAAATCAAGTCTCTGGAGTACATCCACAACTGGGATGGGCCATTCAGTCCTTTGTACAGAGCTTCTGTTTGTAGCAAAGTCCTCCAGAGGTAGGAAGCAGGACTGAAGACAAGATGGAGATGAGGCATCAGTCTTTTATAGTCTCTTGCCATGTGGTCTTTGCTTTCTTTGTCCCAAGGACACTCTATCCAGCACGTGACATCAAAAAACCTTAGAGTTCTGTCCATAGGCAGGTCCCTGCACACCTTGTTGAGCCACAAGGCATATCTGCCTTCTCTCAATGGGTCAGTTGTGTAGCTGATGGTCCTTAAGGGGCCATCAAGCAGGCTAGGCAGAGCTGACACCAATTTGTCTGGCTGGGGTGTTCCCAGAAGCATAGCACAAGTTGGAAATACAGGCAGCATAGAGCCAATATTCATAATGTCAACTACAAAAATGATACATATCTAGAGATAGCATAATTATAATCAGCCAATCATAACCTCTCCATAGACCCTTTATGTGACCACCTTTATACAATATTGGCTGCAAATATAGAACAGTGGTCGCAACGGTGATCTATACAGTTACAGATTATGTCAATAACGTCACAGGAGGTGACATCGTATCAGCGAGACTGATACTGGAATACTGCCTCCAGTTTTGGTGTCCTCATTTGAAAAAGATGGTGTGAAATTGGAGTTGAGGCAGCAAAGAGCCACCAAATGTTCTGAGGGCTGGAGAAAAATGCCTTCTAGTGAGCTATTGAAAGAGCTCAACCTGTTTAGCTTCTCAAAAGAAGATTGAAAGGTGACTTCATTGAAATGTTGAAGTGCCTTACTGGAGAGGAAAGATTGGCTATTAAAGGTCTCTTTAATGTAGCAGAGAAAGGCATAAAAATACCCAATGGTTGGAAGGTGAAAAGAGATAAATTCATATTACAATTAAGGCATAAATATTCAACAGCGAGGATGATATACCACAGGAACAAGCTACCAAGGAAAGTGGTGGATTCCCCGTCTCGTGACATCATTTCATGAAGACTAGATGCCTTTCTTGAATGTGTTTACCCCCAAAGTAGCTAGTGTGTCATACAGGAGGCCTGTGATATGCAGGGGTCAGATTAGATGCACTAATGGTCTCTTCTGGCAATAAAGTTGACTAATTTCTTTAAAACTGAATGTAGCATTGGGAGCAGCAGCGTCTGATGTTTTCCTGTCTAGCCGTCTTGCTTCCTAGAACGAATGCTCCTTGAGTGGGGTGATCCACAGGGAGTAGCTCAAACCTCCAAAGTGCCTGGCCGGGGCAGGACATTAGCCCAGCAAGGGAGGGTGTGGCAGTGACATCACAAAGGCCTTTGCAGGACCTCAGACTATTGGCCAAAGGTGGTTGGGAGGTGGTGACCTCACAGAGGATGCTGACATCAGCCTGGCAGGACAGGGGCGAGGGGCCAGGGTAACCTCAGAGACCCTGTGGCTTTGCTTCAGCAAGTCTCCCTCTCCAGGTCTCTCTTTGAGGACTGGGGGAGTATTGGGGTTCACGTACCTGAGCGCCAGGAGGAACCTCTTTCGAGTTTTCTCCTTCCCTTTTAGTGATTTTACTTGAAAACAGCCGACCCTGTTTAGAAGGTAAGAGCCTCCTCGAGGTTTGAAACTGTTCAGTCTGATCCATCTGGTAACAGTTGAATTCATGGAAAACATGATCTTAAGGAGGCAGAATTTTATTCCAAACCTGGGATCTTGTCCCTTAGAATCACTGAGGACATTAGGGTTTGTCCTTTTTGTTTCACCTTTTCCTCCATCCATCCCTCCTTTCTCTTCCTCTCTTGCTTCTTTTTTCTTTTCTCCAGTTCCCCTCCTAACACCAGGAGAGGGTGTGTGTGTGTGTGTGTGTGTGTGTGTGTGTTGCGGGGGAGTGCTCGGCAGCTCTCACTGTGGGAGGTCCACCCCAAACTGTGGATCTGCAGTAGTGCTGGGGCAGTGATCCCCACCAGTGACCTGGGCCATCCTTTGAGCTCTCTGGTGAGACCCCTCAGCCTCCCATCCTCAGTTTATATCCTGATTGTCTGAGCAGGGGGTTAATGACAGGGAGGAGACTCAAGGCCTTTTTGTTCTCTTTTAAGTCCAAGTAAATAAGTGATAACCACTTATATATTTGATGGATTTTGCTGCTTCTCTGCATTAATTGTCTCTGAGCAGTTCATGATTCTCTCTAACATTGCAGTTCTCTTAAAACACTGGCTGAATAATTACTGTGCATACTCGTTGGTCTGGAGCTCATGTGAGAGCACTTTATTGAGGTCATTCAATGTATGAAATTCAAGATCTGATGGTTAATATGAAAATCAGCGTTAGGGGAAATGGTGCCCTGGGCAAAACTTGTACTTTGGCAAAGTTCTTGGTTCAGGCTTGTAGCAGTGATGGAATAAACTGCAGGTTCAAATCAAGTCTCTGGAGTACATCCACAACTGGGATGGGCCATTCAGTCTTTGTATAGTGCAGGGGGTTAATGACAGGGAGGAGACTCAAGGCCTTTTTGTTCTCTTTTAAGACCAAGTAAATAAGTCATAACCACTTATATGTTTGATGGATTTTGCTGCTTCTCTGCAGTAATGAGGCAAGTATGAAGCCTCATTCAAAGACCAGGGGTCACTATATTACTGCACAGTCAATCAATGCAGTCAATTAATGCAGTTGTAGATAAATCTCTGCATTATGCATTTTTGTATAACTTGTATATGACTTTGTATTGAACCTTGGTAATATGTTATAGCGGGCCCCTAAGGTAGTGTAATTAAGGTAAAAGAAAAGTGTCTTTTTGCTAGAAGTAGAATAAGATCTCCCCCCCCACTCGGTAATCAACTGCCCTGTTGAATGAATGAGGTGTGACTGAGCAAGGCGTGGAGAGCAGTACCTCCAGACAGCTGCAATCCTTGGAGAGGGGCTGGCAGCCCAACCAAGGACAATCAAGCTTGGCAAGTGGGCTGACTAGAGAAGAGCAGACATACTGATGGCCTCGGGGATAAGAAGCAAACACCTTCCTGTGGGAACAACCCCCAGCCCAGAGAAAAGCAGCTAGAAGGACCAACAGACACAGTCACAGATTTTGAATCTGGGAGATTTGCCCCTCTCCATGCACCGACTCACTGCTTGCCTCCTCACCCCCCCCACCCCAAGTATAAAGCCTCATTCAAAGACCCAAGGAGTCACTATATTACTGCACAGAGCCCTCCCCCCCCCCGACGAAGTCTGCCCCTCACCTGCCTCAGGCTCTGCAAGGGAGTTTGGGTCGGGCGAGGAGGTCTGGGGTGCAGGCCCTGGGTTGGGGCAGGGGTTTGGAGTGTGGGATGGTTGAGAGGTTGGGCTCTGGAATGGAGTTTGGGTGCTGGGTGCAGGCTCCAGGCTGGGGCACAGGGTGGGCGTGCAGGATGGGTGGAGGCAGGGGCGACTCTAGGCACCAGCAAAGCAAGCAGGTGCTTGGAGCAGCCCATTTGCAGGGGCAGGGATTTCCACTTCTGAGCCATCGAAGCAGAAATTGACTTTTCCTTTCCAGATTTAGCTAATATTCAGAAAGGGAATCTAGCACCTGCCTTCCAGATTTGAACACCCTCAAAATTCAGGAGTGCTGAAGCTCAATTTGGGCAGCTGTTACTTCATTTCTCCCAAATCAAATATACTGATTCACTGTAATTTGCTGTAGAAAAAGTAGGATAAACTTGAGCAAGAAATGCTTCCCAGTGGTTTTTAGGACTGGAATTGCTATTTTCAACAGCCATTGCCTTTGTTTGTTTGTTTTATAGTTTTATTTGTTTAAAAGGAAGACAGTGATATTGCATTGGCAAATTGCCCATAGAAACAAAGAATGGAACATAAGAATAATAAAGGCACCTCAACGTTTCCTCATTTCTGCAGGACAGTCTTATAATATGCATCCAGATATCCTTTAATCACACAAGCTGGAAATTGTTCTATGTTACTGCAGTTCTGTAACCATATGGGAACCAATCCTGTCTGTGTTCTGTGCACATCCAAAATTCCTGCTGAATGACCCACTCTGGGAGCAAGTTACCAGTGACCCAGGGCTGGGGTGGAAGGAGGGTGCAAGTGGGCGGGGGGAGCCCAGAGCTGGGGCAGCACGGGGTGCCTGTGTGGGGAAGATCCCAAGGCTGGGGTGGCAGAGGGTGCTGGTGTGTGTAGGGGAGAGCCCAGGCTGGGATGGCGTGGGGTGCGGGTGTGTGGGGGAGAGCCCAGGGCTGGCAGCAGGGGTACAGGTTGGGGGAGGCCCAGAACTGGGGCAGCAGGGGTGTGGGTGGAGGGGCAGAGCCCAGGGCTGGGGCAGCAGGGAGATTCAGGAGGAGCCCAGGGCTGGGGTGGGGCAGCTAATTTTTTTTTGCTTGGGACAGCAAAAAACCTAGAGTTGGCCCTATCTCCACCCACCGTGAGGTAGGTAGGAGCAGATCATTATTATCCCTACTTGAAAGAGGGAGAAGATAAGGCTGAGAAAGGATAATTGACTTGTCTTAGGTCGCATAATCAGTGGCAGAGTTGGGAATAAGACCCAAGAGCCCTGATTTTCAAACTAAGCATCGGATCTTAAATTTCCTACATTGAATGATCTGAGTAAAGTGCTCTCAGATGAGCTCCAGACCAGCAACAGTGCACAGTAAGTATTCAGCCAGTATTTTAGGAGAACTGGAATGTTAGAGAGAATCATGAACTGCTCAGAGACAATTAATGCAGAGAAGCAGCAAAATTCATCAAACATACAACTGCTTATGACTTATTTACTTGGTCTTAAAAAAGAACAACAAGACCTGAGTCTCTTCTCTGGCAATAACCCCCTGCTCAGCCAATCAGGGTAGAAACTGAGGATGGGAGGCTGAGAGTTCTCAGCAGAGAGTCCAAAGGATGGCCCAGGTCACTGGTGGGGATCATTGCCCCGCAACACACACACACACACACACACACACACACACACACACACACCCCTCTCCTGGTTTTGGGAAGGGAATAGAAGAAAGGATAAAAGAAGCAAGAGACGAAGAGAAAGGAGGGAGGGAGGGAGGGATGAAAAGGTGAAACAAAGGACAACCCCCAATGTCCCCAGTGAATCTAAAGGACAAAATCCCAGGTACACAATAAAATTCTGCCTCCTTAAGCTCGTTTTTTCCATGCCTAGAATTCAACTCTCACCAGATGACTGAGACTGAACAGGTTTCAAACCTCGAGGGGGCTTCTGGCTGTGATTTTTCAGTCCTCAAAGGCCAGCCAGGTGACTGTAAATAACTTACAATCATTAGGAAAAATTAGTATCAAGATTCCAACTCTAGCAGTCAGACAACATTGGTTCAATTTACAAGAGATTACTTTTTATATTCCTTGGTTCCCCAAATTAGGAACGGCCTGTGACCACAGGTCCTGCAGGGTACAAAGGGCAGGTCTACATCCCTTTTCTCTTTGTGCATAGTCCTGCCTGCTCCTTTTCAGTTTCAGTTCTGCTTCCACAGTACTGATCAGCGCATTCTTCAGTAGCATAGGGAAGGGCAGGCACCATCACACAAGGACTATTACACAGAGACCTGCCAAATGCACACAGCAAACAAATGAAAACAAGAGATGAAAATGTTATTTTTCATTAATCCCTTTCAGTGACAGCAACCTCCGTGGCTAATTGTAACAATAGTAGATGCAGCATTTTCTGATTGAAATGATTTTCAAGTTGTGGGTGCCTTTATGAACAGTAATTGCCTACATCTGTGACACAAGTACTTTTCAATTCCATTAAACCTGGGGTTTTGCTCAATTACACACGATATCTTGGAATTTTTCTGGCATATTCATCATCACATACATCACCTACAAGACTCCTGCCATAACAAGGGGTTCTTTATAGGGGTTTGAAATTATTAAAGTGACCCAGCACTTTTCAATTGTAACAGCTCAGGACAAAGTAGATCTCCCTGATCCCACTTATGTAGCTATTTAAATGTAACCTAGTTATAAGGTGGCCTAACTTATTGATATTTTTTGACACGTTTTCAAAAAGTGGCCTCTATTTAAATCCATGCAAATATCTGTATGCACACTTTCTGAGCACTGCAAGTCTGAATCTATCACCTGTGCATACATCTGCTGTTACCTGAAACATGCACATGCTGCTATTTGCATGAAAACTTCTACACGCCTGAATAGAGGAGGATCCTTTGAAAATGTGGCCTTTAATTATATTTCATACTCCACAAGAGTAGCCTAAAAACAACAACGGGATATAATAAGGCCCTGGCATCAAATGAATAAGGAACAATATAAAAATCAGCAGCACTTTATAAAGAGGACAGGAACAAAATATACAGTAACCATAAAACCAACAGATAAAACAAAACCCAGATTTCCCAGGTGCAATCTAACAGGACAATTTTGCCTTCATAACTCTAGCAATACTCATCTATTTCAGCATGTAATGATCCTGTTTAAAGTATCCAGGAAACAATAAACTCTGGCCCCGGTGCTTGTACATGTTCACTTTGTTGAGTGTGGCTCACATATCTGGACCTCCCAGCTGTTAATAGCTTCACCAACCACCCTCTGTCTTTGCTTCTGTGTATGTCACTTCATTCTGGCTCTGCAAGGTGTCTGAAGTCCCAAATGCCACTTGTCCTTCTGTAAACCTATCCCAGCGGTATCCTCCCCAACTGCCTCCTTTGTGGTTCAATTCTACAGCACTGAAATCAATGGAATTTTTTCCATTGACTTCAATTAGAGCAAGATCGGGCCCTTCAGCAATTTCCACCCAGTTCTTTCTATTATGATTTGTACCAATCAGGGTTCAGGGCCTCATTGTTCTAGGCACTGTCTAACAAAACAATGGTCCCGTGCCCCAAATATTCTGCAGCATCATCCAAAAGATACCAGAAATGCAGTCCAGTGAATTACCTTGATAACCTCTGGTGTAATCTTTCTTAATATCTGTGGTTTCTAATTCTATCAATTACTCGACAATTAAATTAAGGGGGTTAAGTTACACAGTGGTTTCTGAGAGCAACTGTTTTGAAAATCCAGTTAAAAATGTATTTTAAAGGTAAATAAATGCCTAATCTTTGCCTGAAACACAAGCAATATGAATTTTTTTTAAATGTGTGCTACCATCTCCAAGCCTCATCCTCTCTCCAGTGAAATCCCTCTGCAAATGCCTGCACTTTTTCCTTTCCACCCATGCCCTTTCCCTTTTTGCCTTTACAGAGCTATTAAATTTGTTAGTCTCTAAGGTGCCACAAGTACTCCTAATTCTTTATGCTTAATGATGTACTTCTAATAAAGAATTTAATTCTAATTTTTGCCCAGAGTGACTCTGATTTTCAAATTATATTTAAACATAGGAACGTATGGAATGGTTTAGGAATAAAAATAAATTAACATGTACAGAAATATGAAATAGAAAAACAAATAGGACAATTTCACTGCTCTACATGGGGAAAAACCCACACAGAGCTTATTTCATCTTGTGAATTTTTCTGCAGACTAAGCTAAGGGGGGGAAAAGAAAGAGTTTCTCTAATTGTTTTAAACCATGGATGAAAAGAACCTAACATGATCACCCTTGATTAACATGCTTATTATATAATATATAAACAGGGAAACCAGGGAGACAACCCTGGGCCACGAAAATAAATAAGGAAGCTTTCACAAGAATCAAAACAAAGCATCATTCAGAATCTGTAAACAACTGAGCCCGCTGATCCTAAAACTCATATTATAGGTAGACATGTACCTCTTTCTCTCTATTTGAAATAGTTAGATAACATCCTTAATGTTTTATTATTCTTCATGTCTCCACATTAATCCTTTTTATATTGATAGTTCCCAATGTATCCTCTGCAAAGAAATGGACTTTGTGCAGAGAAAAATCCATTTTCTAGTGCCAAAGATATTGATAATTAACATTTATGTCATGAAACTTGTAATACCAGTTTGCTAAAATAAAGCTAAGCTTTTCATTATTATTTTAGAGTTTAATTTAGTCATCCAAGGTTACTCAGCTTCATGTTTATAAATTATACAGGGCAGGGACTTAACTCCTCTTGATCGACCTGTTTTGGAACTATGACTGTACAAGTAAGGAGGTTCATAACCTTGTTTGAATATCTGATCCGGCCTTGAAAGAAGGTGATTTATGGGATCGACAAACCCTCATCATTTCAAGAATCGGCATCTGAGAACAAGATTTTCCTCTATAACACAAAGAGCGGAGCAAATCAGTTAAGTCTCTACTAGAAGCTACAACTTTGTTTATGTAAGAGTCATACAAGGTTACAAGGTCTGAGAATAGTCTGCCAGTAAGAGTATGGATTTTAGAACAAATAAATAGCTACATACTGCATAAAAAATTGGAAGTTTTGAAACTACTTGTCTGATAATTCAGCACTAGCCATGCTACAGCATGTTCTAATTTACCATTTGGTATATGCTTTTTGAAAATACTGAAAGTACATGCCAGTGGTCAACTAAATCATAGAAAATTCAAGCCCTATTTTACATGATGGGTGAGACATTGAAAACTGCATGACTTAGAAATGCCAGTCCCATTAAAAGTTAATGAGACTTATGTTCCTAAATCAAGTATCAGAGGGGTAGCCGTGTTAGTCTGGATCTGTAAAAGCAACAAAGAATCCTGTGGCACCTTATAGACTAACAGACGTTTTGCAGCATGAGCTTTCGTGGGTGAATACCCACTTCTTCAGATGCAAGTTCCTAAATCACTTACTCTCTTTTGAAAATCTCACCCATTTTCGTTTCCAGGGCTACTGCTGCCAATCACCAATATTTTTAAGATAGTACATTTTTTGTAATTATCTGGCATAATAAAAGCACCAAAATTGTTTCCTGGAGAAAAACAAATCCAGAAACCCTAAAATACTGCAGCACTTCTGTTTCACTTTCTGTACCAATGATGAGAGGATTCTGCGAAGACAGACTTTTTTTTTACAGGATCTGAAAAATTTCTATAGTAATCAAACATATATGCCCATATTAAGCACCATAGACTGCCAAATTCCAGAGAAACAGAAAACACTCTAGACTTGTGCATGGAAATGCTTTTATGTGTTATTTCAAATGCCCTTCCTGAACTTCTTATGGTGATCTGCGGAGGGAGGGGGGATTAATTCTGAAGATAAAAGTAAATTCCAGTGCCATTTCTATGATTGTGGAACCATGGGAAGCCCGGGGCACTGAATTTATCACAGTATTTACATTACTGTTACAAATCCAAATGTTTCACCTATTTTCTAGGAATACTTCACCTTGGTTAAAAAGAACCAAGCAAAATCACGGTGCAACGGTAATACAATTAGGGCATTACCGATGCACCCAAACGTGTAGATTGTGAAAGGAATATCAGGTTGCAACCTGTATAAGTGCAGGTAACTGTGCAAAAAGGGGCTAAAACTGTTTTTCTTTAATAATTGTATTCTCTGCCATGCATTGTCAGGGACTGAAGAAAGCACATGCCCAGCTTTCATTATCTGAAGATAACCTTCCAAATGTAAACCAGTGCAGACCTGTCTTCCTGAGTCTGCAAACTGGCAGTTCCAGAGCTTCTATTCCGCCTCACAATGCTGCCAAGCACTAGCAGCTTTGGTCAGTTTCACTGCTGTTATTCAGAACCCCAGGGGTGACGGTAAAACTGAGAAAAATGGTGCCTCTTTCAGGAAAAGTAAGTTCAAGCAGAATCAGGCACTGGAGCTATTCATAGAGAAGCTCAATACCCGCTATCCTCATCCCATGGAGTAGGAGGAGGGAGGATTTCTCCCTTTGGGTCTTGAAAAAAGAAGAGTGAAAAACAGGGTGCTGGGCTATGGGGGAGATCTGTGTGTGTCAGGGCACTGCGGGTCTATGTGGGGCATTGTGCAGTTATGGTGTGGGGCTGTGGGGAAGGGCACTGGGAGGGAGGAAGGAAGGGAGGGGAAATCTGTGTGTATTGGGAAACTAGAGAGTGGGGGTTTCTGTGTGGGGTGCTGGGCAGCTGTGGTGGGGCTGTGGGCAGGGGTGTGCTGGGCGAGGTGTGTGTGCACAGCACTGTGCATTTGTGGTGGAAGAGTTGTAGGGGGGTGCTGGGCAGGGGAGCTCTGTGGCACAGCATGGGCGCACCCCAATAGGAAAGGGCACGCTGGTAGCACAGGTCCAGGCGGACCAGTGTGCCTCTGGCTCCCAACGGGGCTGCGCACCTGTGTCTGTCTGTCTCCCCAGCTCCACCACCGTGGCCTGATAGTTCACGCTGCGATCTGGTCACCATCCCGCTCCCTCCATCCTTCACTCCCTTCCCTGCGTCCCCCCAGCCCTGTCCTCTGTCCCGTCCCCTGTCTCCATCCGTCCCTGCCCCCTTCGTCCCCTCCGTCCCATCCCTGCGTCCCCCAGCCCTGTCCTCTGTCCTGTCCCCTGTCTCCATCCGTCCCTGCCCCTTCATCCCCTCCGTCCTGTCCCTGCATCCCCAGCCCTGTCCTCCGTCCCGTCCGCCTCCTTTTATTTGTTTTAAACCTGCTGCCTATTAATTTCATTTGTTGACCTCTAGTTCTTGTATTATGGGAATAAGTAAATAACTTTTCCTTATCCACTTTCTCAATGTCACTCATGACTTTATATACCTCTGTCATATCCCCCCTTAGTCTCCTCTTTTCCAAGCTAAAGAGTCCTAGCCTCTTTAATCTTTCCTCGTATGGGACCCTCTCCAAACCCCTAATCATATTAGTTGCCCTTTTTTGAACCTTTCTAGTGCTAGAACATCTTTTTGAGGTGAGGAGACCACATCTGTACACAGTATTCGAGATGTGGGCGTACCATGGATTTATATAAGGGCAATACTATATTCTCCGTCTTGTTCTCTATCCCGTTTTTAACGATTCCTAACATCCTGTTTGCTTTTTTGATCGCCTCTGCACACTGCATGGACATCTTCAGAGAACTATCCACAATGACTCCAAGATCTTTTTCCTGACGCGTTGTAGCTAAATTAGCCCCCATCATATTGTATGTATATTTGGGGTTATTTTTCCCAATGTGCATTACTTTACATTTATCCACATTAAATTTCATTTGCCATTTTGTTGCCCAATCACTTAGTTTTGTGAGAGCTTTTTGAAGTTCTTCACAATCTGCTTAACTATCTTGAGTAGTTTAGTATCATCTGTAAACTTTGCCACCTCACTGTTTACCCCTTTCTCCAGATCATTTATGAATAAATTGAATAGGATTGGTCCTAGGACTGACCCTTGGGGAACACCACTAGTTACCCTCTCCATTCTGAGAATTTACCATTAATTCCTACCCGTTGTTCCCTTGCCTTTCACCAGTTCTCAATCCATGAAAGGACCTTCCCTTTTATCCCATGACAACTTAATTTACGTAAGAGCCTTTGGTGAGGGACCTTGTCAAAGGCTTTCAGGAAATCCAAGTACACTATGTCCACCGGATCCCCCTTGTCCACATGTTTGTTGACCCCTTCAAAGAACTCTAATAGATTAGTAAGACACGATTTCCCTTTACAGAAACCATGTTGACTACTGCTCAATAATTTATGTTTTTCTATGTGTCTGACAATTTTATTCTTAACTATTGTTTCAACTAATTTGCCCTGCATCGACGTTAGACTTACCGGTCTGTAATTGCCGGATCACCTCTAGAGCCCTTTTTAAATATTGGCGTTACATTAGCTAACTTCCAATCATTGGGTACCGAAGCCGATTTAAAGGACAGATTACAAACCTTAGTTAATAGTTCCGCACTTCACATTTGAGTTCTTTCAGAACTCTTGGGTGAATGCCATCTGGTCACGCTGACTTGTTAATGTTCAGTTTATCAATTAATTCCAAAACCTCCTCTAGTGACACTTCAATCTGTGATAGTTCCTCAGATTTGTCACCTACAAAAGTAAGCTCAGGATTGGGAATCTCCATGACATCATCAGCCGTGAAGACTGAAGCAAAGAATTCATTTAGTTTCTCCGCAATGACTTTATCGTCTTTAAGCGCTCCTGTTGTATTTTGATCGTCAAGGGGCCCCACTGGTTGTTTAGCAGGCTTCCTGCTTCTGATGTACTTAAAAAACATTTTGTTATTACCTTTGGAGTTTTTGGCTAGCCGTTCTTCAAACTCCTCTTTGGCTTTTCTTATTACACTCTTGCACTTAAGTTGGCAGTGTTTATGCTCCTTTCTATTTGCCTCACTAGGATTTGACGTCCACTTTTTAAAGGAAGTATTTTTATCTCTCACTGCTTCTTTTACATGGTTGTTAAGCCACGATGGCTCTTTTTTAGTTCTTTTACTGTGTTTCTTAATTTGGGGTATACATTGAAGTTGGGCCTCTATTATGGTGTCTTTAAAAGGGCCCATGCAACTTGCAGGATTTCATTTTAGTCACTCTACCTTTTAACTTTGTTTAACTTTTGTTTAACTAACCATCTGCTTCCTCACCATGGGGAATAGGCAGAAAATGCTTTTAAAAGCCTTTGAAAAGTAAAAGTAAAACAAGCCAAGCAACCCTCCCTTGCTTTGTGCTGGGTGCCCAGCTGTGGGCCTGTGGGGAGGCTGGCGGAGAGGTGTTCTGAGCACACCCGGTCAGGAAGGGGCAGAGTTGGCCAAAGGGGCAGGTTGAATCTTTAGCAGAGAATTCCTTTCTCCATTGTGTTAGCTAAGCGTTGCTGTTAAATGTCAGCCGACAAATGCAGCATTTGAAACAATCCGACTCTAAATCCCCACCTTCTCAGTTGCTGTAGTTCTCACATCCTCTGCTCTTGTGATGTCACCAAATGACATAGTATCTTATTCCCATAGTGTCCTGTAGGTTAGACAGGAATAAGTTTATGAGGTAAAAACTGAAGCATAACTCCATCCCTTCCTCCTTTTGACTTCGGAAAAATAAATCCTATCGCCTCCCTCAGTCCCAACCCAGCCCCACCGGCGATGCTGCGGCTTGGAGACAGGTGCCCTCTCATCTGGCCCTGAGCTGCTGTGGGGAGAGAGGGCTGGAGGGGGCAGTTCTTTCTCCCTGGGGCAACCTGCTCCCCAATCTCCTCATTCCCAGCCCCACCCCACAGCCCACACCCCTGCGCCCTACCCACTGCTCCAATGCTGAGACCCTCATCGCTAGCCCCACTCCAGAGCCTGCACCCCCAGCCGGAGCCCTCACATCACTGCGCCCCAACCCCCCCCCCGGGCCCCTCCCCCACTCCCAACCTTTCAGCCGCACCCCGGCCCCACACCAACCATGTGCAGAATGAATTTTGTAAGAAGCGCAATATGCAGGTGATGTGTCACACCTCACCTCCATATTTGTGCCCAAAACAAAATTCATTCCACACATGGACATAACAAATTAGAGGAAAGACTGCTCCTGACTTTCTGCCTCTCTCTCACATCTTGAATTTCACACATTGAGTGATCAGAATAAAGTGCCCTCAAGTGAGCTAGAGACCAACAGTGGTTCATAGTAATTATTCAGCAAGTATTTTAGAAGACCTAGGACATTATTGAAAATTAAGACCTGCCAAGAGACAATTAATGGAGAGAAGCAGCAAGATTAATTCCATACATTGGATTGGTTGTGACTTATTTGCCTGATTTGAAAAGAGACCAAACTGACCTGAGTCTCCTTGGTGTCGATAGCCCCCTGCTCAGCCAATCAGCACTGAGACTCTGAGAGGCAGGAGGCTGAGGGGTCTCACCAGATGTCCCAAAGGACGGCCCAGGACACTATCAGAGGGGATCACTCTCAGACCCAGACCCACCTCTTGGTGAGGACCTCCCGCAATGAGAGCAATACCCCTCCCCTGCCCGCACTCCAGACCCGTCCCTCCTAGGTAGAGGGAGGGAAGCTGGAAAAGGGAAAAAAGAAGCAAGAGAAGAGGAGAAAGGAGGGAGGAAAGAGGAAAAGATAAACCAAAAAGGATACACCCCAATGTCCCCAGGGATTCCAATCATCAAAACCTAGGGAGGAAATCAAATTCTGCCACCTGAAGCCAGCGCTGTCTGTGCCTAGAATGCTGCCTGCGCCAGGTGGACCAGACGGAACAGGTTCCAAAGCTCTCTGAGCCTCTTACCTTCTCAAAGGGAAGTTTGTTTTCGGCACAATCAGTGGTAGGAAAGGAGAAAACTCCACAGAGGTTCCTCCTCATGCTCACAACTCTGAATCCTAATTCTCTCAGCCCTCGAGGAGAGACCTCGCGAAGGAGACTTGCGGCAGCAAAGCCGGGAGGTCTCAGAGACTGGCCTGGCCCTGCACCTCTGTCCTGCCCGGCTGATGTCGGGGTCTCTCTGTGAGGTCACCCCCTCCCCACCACCTTTGCCCAATAGGCCGAGTTCCTGCAAAAGGCCTTTGTGATGTCACTGCCACACCCACCCCTCCCCTCAAGGCTGATGTCCTGCCCCTGGCCAGACTCGTTGGGTGTTTGAGTTGTTTCCCCTGGATCTGGGGTTGCCAACTTTCTGACCCCACAAAACTGAACACCCTCATCCTGCCCCTTCACAGAGGTCCCAGCCCCCTCAATCCATCTCCCTCCGTCGCCGCTCTCCCCACGCTCACTCACTCGCTCGTTTTCACCGGGCTGAGGAGGGCTGAGGAGAGTCCCTTTTCAACTGGGTGTTGTCGGGACAGACCTGGGAAGGAGGCTGCCTGCCAAACACCTTTAAGAGGAGCCGTCCCTCCTGTCAGAAAATCATCTCCCTCCTTCAGTTCAGTGACCGCCTGAATTGTTCCTTTGTCTCGGCAGAGCCGGAGGATTGAAAGCAGCAATGTCAAACCCCTGTGCAGCTAGCAGGAATGGACACAGACTCTCCCTTGTATCTCAACAGATATTTAGTTTTACTCTTGGTAAACTACAAGGCTAAAGGGCCGGCCGTGGCACCAGATCTAAGGCCTGGTCTACACTAGGACTTTAATTCGAATTTATCAGCGTTAATTTGAACTAACCGCTCAACCGTCCACACCAGGAAGCCATTTAATTCGAACTAGAGGGCTCTTTAGTTCGAATTTGGTACTCCACCCCGGCAGGTGGAGTAACGCTAAATTCGCACTTGCTAGCTCGAATTAGGCTTGGTGTGGATGCTAATCGAACTTAGCAGCTCCGGGAGCTATCCCACAGTGCACCACTCTGTTGACGCTCTGGACAGCAGTCCGAGCTTGATTCTCTGGCCAGCCACACAGGAAATGACCCGCGAAAATTTGAATTCATTTTCCTGTCTGGGCGGTTTGAATCTGACGCTCTGGTTGCACATCGGGCGAAGCTCCGCAGCACCTGCAACGATGCAGAGCTCTCCAGCAGAGGAGTCCGGCAATCCCAGAATAGAAAGAGGTCCCCAGCATGGACTGACCGGGAAGTCCAGGATCTGATCGCTGTGTGGGGCGAGGAGTCTGTGCTCTCGGAGCTGCGCTCCAACAAGCGGAACGCGAAGACCTTCGAGAAGGTCTCTAAAGCCATGAAAGACAAAGGATACAGCCGGGATGCGATGCAGTGCCGCGTGAAAGTGAAGGACCTAAGACAAGGGTATCAAAAGTCAGAGCGGCAAACGGACGCCCGGAGCCCAGCCCCAGACATGCCGCTTCTACGAGGCACTGCATGCCATTCTAGGTGGGTCTGCCACCAGTGCCCCACCAGTGACGGTGGACTCCGAGGACGGAATAGTGTACCGGGACAGTTCCTCCCTGTTCGCTGATGGGGAAGATGAGGAAGGGTCTTTAGAGGACGGCGCAGGCGACATTGAACCCACTCCCGCTTTCCCTGACAGCCAGGATCTCTTCATCACCTCACAGAGATCCCCTACTAACCGTCCCCGCCTGCTAACCAGGACTCGGAATCAGGGAAGGATCAGGCGGTAAGTGCTACAAACAGGGAAACATTTATTTTTTAAGAAACAGGGATTTATATAAAAATAGAAATACTATATAAACATTTTTAAATATGAAACTAAACAAACAGCAGGTCTACACAAACAGCAATGGAGCAATAGTCCTCTGGGGATATTTCAAAAAGCTCTCAGAGAGCAGCTGGAAAAGCCTCAGCAAGAGGTTTCTTGGGAGAGGTGCTTTATTGGGTGCTCCGGTGAAGCACACTCTTCCGCGCCATGCCATCCTCAGGTAGAGGGGGACCATCGCCTCTACGAGCATGGCAGCGTAGGGTCCTGGTCTGTGCAGGGCTTCTATTAACATCCGCTCTCTCTGTGTGCGCCTGACACGCCTCAGGGTGATGTCGTTGTGGAAGTGCTGCATCTAATTAGTGGAATTAGTGTACTGTTACTATTGTGCATGGTAGACTTTTACTTTGCATAAGAAAGACCCTCGCTTAACAGAGTTTTACTTTGCATAAGAATGACCCTCGCTTAACAGAGTTTTACTTTGCATAAGAATGACCCTCGCTTAACAGCCACGTGTTGCAGGCCTCAGAGGAAAAGCATACAGGGGTCTTTCATGTCACTGGCGGGAGATGCCGCATAACGCTCATCTTTTCTGCTTTGCACATTGCCTCCAGCAGGAGAGCACAGCTAAGCACTATCTGATAAGCAGTCTGTACTGTAAGGCTTACCAGGACTTTGTGCAAGAGGGATGCAGCTGTCTCTCCTCGCTTGTGCGCTATCCAGTGCGATGGCGCCGCCAATGAGAGCGTATTCCGAAATCTCGGACTAGTTCTGAGATCTCCTGAGACTTGGTTCCCTCTTTGGTCTTCTTAACTGAAAATGACTAGACTGTGTTTACTGTTGGCAAACATGTATTTGTTCAAGGAAATCACCTACTTTTTCGCATCACACAGCTTCGGCTCCTTCACGGACTGCCCCGCCATCCTCAGCAGAGGCTGGCTCAGATTAGACGCCAAAGAAAAGACAAGGGACGACATGTTCCAGGAACTGATGGCCAGCTCCAGAGCGGAGGCGGCAGAGCAGAGACAGTCGAGGGAGAGCCTGTGTCAGCAGCATCGCACACACCTGGAACGGGAGGATAGGTGGCGGCAGGAAGACCAGCAGGCGACTCAAACGCTGCTTGGTCTAATGAGGGAGCAAACGGACACGCTCCGGCGCCTTGTAGATGTTCTGCAAGACCACAGGCAGGAGGAGAGAGCCCCCTGCAGTGCATCTGCAACCGCTCCAACGACAAGAAGTCCTGTCCACACCTCACCCAAAGTGACAAGAAGGAGGGGCGGTAGGGGCCGTGAGAACTGTCACTGCACCGCAGCAGAGCGCTAATGTACAAGACACCTCTCGCGCTGTAAATTTGTAGAAGTTCTTCCCTTACAGGATCACCCAGTCCCAAATCCAAGTTTCAACCCCCCACTGTGTATAACATTATTACACGCGGTTTGCTGTTACTCCCGGTTTCCGTCACGTTTCTCGTGTCAGAAGACTTTGTGGGGGGGGGGGATTTTTAATTACAGTGCATAGCCCACATTACCAGGGTACAGACTTGGGGGCAGGGTCAACTGCAGGGCACACACAGACTGCAGTCACTAGGCACCAGGGACAGTCTGTGTGGTGTATGCTGCCCGGTCTTTCCTTGATGTGTAGGGTCCTGGTGCCTGACATCCCCGAATGTAAAGGCAGGCTTCCTTCACATGCATTTGGACCGTAGTCACGATCCTCCCGGTGCCCCGAGCCCCAAAAAGAGACCTCATCCAGGGGCAGATACTCACCCTTCCCCACACCCTCACCCTTCCAACGCCCAAACCCACAGCCGTCATGGTAACCCCTATCCAAGGACGGCACCCTCGCCCCTTCCTGCAAACCCACCCATCAGTGCACACCTTAACCAGCACAGAATGATTCCATGTTTCAACGAAGAAACAGAAATGCAAAGTCAACGAAAGATTTATTATTAATTACTAAAACATGTCCTTAGTTTTAAAACGTCCTTGGGAAGTGGGGAAAACTTGGTTTATGATCAGGCTCTCTTAAAATCAAGTGGACAGTCACAGGTTACCCTGCTCTGCGAGGAAACTCGCTTTCAAAGCCTCCTGATGCATATCGCTTCCCGCTGGGATATTCTCTCAGCACGGGTGTCTGGCTGATCATAAACAGCAGCCAGGCGATTTGCCTCAACCTCCCAAGCGGCCAAAAGGTCTCGCCCTTGCTCTCACAGAGATTGTGGAGCACACAGCAAGCAGCAATAACTACGGGATATTCTTTCGCTGATGTCCGAGCGAGTCAGTAAGGTCCGCCATCTCCTTGAGACGTCCGAAGCACACTCCACCACCATTCTGCACTTGCTCAGCCGGTAGTTGAAGAGTTCCTTTCAGTGTCCAAGGCGCCTGTATAGGGCTTCATGAGCCAGGGCATTAGCGGGTAGGCCGGGTCCCCGAGGATCACTGTAGGCATCTGCACATCCCCAACCGTTATTTTGTGGTCCGGGAAGAAAGTGCCTGCCTGAGGCGCCTAAACAGACCAGAGTTCCTGAACACACGCTGGCCATGAACCTTGCCCGCCCACCCGACGTTGATGTTGGTAAAACGTCCCCTATGGTCCACCACAGCTTGCAGCACCATTGAAAAGTAGCCCTTTCGGTTAATGTACTCGCTGGCCTGGTGGGCTGGTGCCAGGATAGGATGTGAGTCCCATCTATAGCCCCACCGCAGTTTGGGAATCCCATCGCGCGGCCATCTATGATGACCTGACATTTCCGACAGTCACTACCTTGAGAGCAGTTGCTCAACGATTGCGTGGCTACTTGAATGACAGCAATCCCACGGTAGATTTGCCCACGCCAAAGTGGTTCGCTACTGACCGTAGCTGTCTGGCGTGGCAAGTTTCCAGAGGGCTATGGCCACTCGCTTCTGCACAGTCAGGGCTGCTCGCATCCTTGTGTCCTGGCGCTTCAGGGCAGGGGACAGCAAGTCACACAGTTCAAGGAAAGTGTCCTTACGCATCCTGAAGTTTCGCAGCCACTCTGTGTCATCCCAGACCTGCAGCACTATGCGGTCCCACCAGTCTGTGCTTGTTTCCCGGGCCCAGAATCGCTGCTCCACACCATGAACTTGACCCATTGCCACCATGATCTCCACTGCCCGGCGTACCCTGCTTTGTGAGAGGTCTGCGCCACTCTCCTCACCGTGCTGCCGGAGCCTCCTCGCCCGGTTTCTCAGCATCTGACTGTGGAAGAGGTGGACGATAACGGCGAGGAGTTGACAACGCCATAAGTGCAGCGATGATCGCAGCGGCTCCATGCTCGCAGTGCTGTGGCGTCCGCGCTGTAACCGACCAGAGAAGGGCGCGAACAGATTTCCACGCGCTTTCAAGGAAGAGAGGAGGGCGGGATTGACGGTTCAATGACGACACATTTTTCCCCAGCATGCATTGGGGGAAATCCCACAATTCCAATGGGCAGCGGGAGTGCGGAACTGTGGATAGCTTCCCACAGTGCACCGCTCCAAAGTCGGCTGGCCCCGTGAATGTGGACTCAGAAGTTCGAATTTGTGTATTTAGTATGGATACACAAATTCGACTTATTAAGGTCGAATCCACAAATTCGACTTAAGTAGATTCGAAATAGTCCTGTAGTGTAGACAAGCCCTAAGGAATGAAATACAACACAATCATCATCGTTATGCCCATCGTTGCCCCTTTAACCTTCAGTTGTCTCTCTCTGACCACCGTCACCCTCCGTCGGTTCACTGAGATTGCCACACTCATTGTTCCAACACACACCTGATCTCCAATTTTGCAGCCAAAAGAAAAGTGATAGGCTTTCTTAACCATAGTGTTTATACTGCACTTTTGTGATGCAAAAGTCACTTCACCACAAACATAGCACAAGTTATCTGCACTGTTCACACAAGTACGAGGCATCTCTGCTCACTTTGGCTAAAGAGAAATGGGTCCCTTTGCAAAATCAAACACTGACAAATAAGAGAGCAAGACACTGTATGATTTCTAGAGCTGATATAGGGCAATTGGTTCAGCTTCATTATGATTGCATCATCCATGACTTCTAGGAATAACATGATGCAATTCATATCATGTATGAGGCAATACCAGCTTCAGACTGTATCCTTCATTGTTTTGCCTAAAAAGCAAGTACTGTCCAAAGCCATTCATAGATTTATTCATAGATCCAGTCAAAGATGTATTATAGCCATTACTGGTTTAAATTGAGATCCCGTCCCTTTATAACTCACTTATCCTCCCCCATTCCCAAGTCAAGGGTCATAAATACTGACTCAATAGCATATCTTGAAAACTAGAGCCAATCAAGAATTTTAAGCATCATTTTCGTTCTCAGTGACCCAGAATTAGTAAAGTTGGACTCCATTTATTTCAGAAGCATTTTGGCTGTAGAGCAGTGTAACAAGCCTCTCCTAGCTGCCTCCTGGTGGGGAGGCTGGGGAGCTGTGGGGACCTGTTTGAGAGGGTCACTAGTAGCAGCGTAGCACAGGAGGTGTCCTATCGGGTTGAGTCATTGCAGATGATGATGTAGTGCAGCAGACCCCGTTTTGCCAACCGTGCATTAGGCAGCTTTCCATGTTAAGCGAACTCCCAGTGCCCACAGGTGCAGCAGCCGGCGATTTGTCCTGTGGCCGCCAGGTGGCGCTGCAGCCTCGCACTTTCCCATTCCCCGGGTATGGGAAGGTTTGATAAGGTGAGCTGGCTCCACCCGGCCCCGGGAGATGCCGCCAGTGGGGTCTGCTGTGTAAGGGCTGAAAGTCAATTTGACTGGCATTTTATGATCTTTCAATCATGAAGGGAGGAACTGCTTACCCTGACTGAAGCATCTTATCTCGTTTCCAATTGAAGTGTCTCTCTTTGTGTGCGAAGAGACAGTTTAAGGACGCCACAAACGGGAGAGGCTTTTGGTTTGGAAAACAAAATATTTTTGCAAAGATTTTTCATCCAAATTGATTTAGGATTAATGGGGTCAAATTCCATGCTGTGCCCTGTGGCTTTAAGGCATTGGAGAACTGCTGAAGAGGTTAAAGGCCGCAGAGCTGGGTAGCTGGGTGTGGGGCCTCCAAAGTTATTGTGCTCTGGGTGAGACTGAGCAGTTGTGGGGATTGTGCAAGCTGTGGTGTTTACATGCACATAGAAAATGTAATGAAACTCCATTTTTAAAACCACTCATGTCTGGGAATGGAAGAGAAGCTCTTGAAATAAGTGTCCCCTTCATACTCTTCAAGATCACTGGCTCCAACACTCAGCTGCCTCAGGGAACTCAGTGGTGGTGCATTTGATGGCAGATCAAGAGGTTTCTGGTTCAAGTCCAGCTGCTCTCTTACATGTCCCCTTTTAAGTGATCTATATTTTCATATCCATCTCCTGTATGTTCAGGAGTTCTGCTGAACGGGGACGTGAAATGAATTTAATCATTCAATATATTCCTATTAAAATGTACAAACACTGAGGAAAGCTGTCCATCAGCTGAAATCCGTTCTGGTCCTCTGAGGCGGTAGTTTGTTTTCATTCTTGAAACAAAGATAGAGTACGACTGTAGATTTGCAGGTCCTTGTTCTCCACGAGCGATGCTGTGCAGAAGAAGAAGAACCAGTGGCTATCAAGTGGACACTATGGAGTTTAGACTTGCCTTCCAAGGGGAGTATTGGGGGCAAAAGACATATCTGGCTTCAAGACTACGCTTAATACGTTTATGGAGGGGATGGTATGATGGGCTAGCCTAATTTTGGCAATGAATTTGGCAATTGATCTTTGATTCTCAGCAGGTAAGTATGCCCAGTGGTCTGGATGGGATGTTAGATGGGTTGGGATGTGAGTTACTGCAGAGAATTCTCTCGTGGGTGCTGGCTGGTGAGTCTTGCCCACATGCTAAGGGTTTAAGTGATCAGCATCTTTGGGGTCGGGAAGGAATTTTCCTCCAGGGCAGATTGGCAGAGGCCCTGGAGGTTTCTCGCCTTCCTCTGCAGCATGGGGCACTGGTCACTTGCTAGAGGATTCTCTGCAGCTTGAGGTCTTCAAAGCACAATTTGAGGAGTTCAGTAAGTCAGACATAGGTTAGGGGTTTGATCTAGAAGTGGATGGGTGAGATTGTGAGGCCTGCGTTGTGAAGGAGGTGGGACTAGATGATCATTATGGTCCCTTCTGACCTTCGAGTCTATGAGCCCATGAGACCATGGGAGGGTGGGGAGGAGCTGTGAGGCCGGCGGGTGTGTGCGGTGCAGGGCATTTGGAGTGTGGGAGCTGCTGGGGGGCCGGTGGGTGCCTGGGCTGCTGCTGCTGCCCCAGCCGGGTCTGTATGGGGGAGAGATCTGCATTAGCCCCCTTTGTGCCCAGCTCTGGGGGGCAGGGAGGGTTCGGACTCTTTGCGGTGGCTGGAGCCAGCCGCTGAGCCGGAGCCTGCCGGCGAGGGGAGAGACCTGGGGGAAACAGCTGCAGCTGAGCAGGAAAGTGAGTCTGGAATTCAGCTCTCACCGCCCCAGATCTGCCGCTGAGGCCAAAGCAGAGGGTTCTTTTGGTTCAGTTCTTGGGTAACCTGCATTGAGCTGTGCGCTCATTGCTTACAATCCCTTCAAGCCTATCTTTGCATAGTTAATCAATGTGTGTTCTATTTCCCCCTAAAACTCTTCGTTTTGCTAGATGTGGTTGGGGCACCTGCTCAGGACCAGAGACTGGTGCATGATCCTCTCCACTTGGAGGGAGGAGCAGACTGGGTAATAAAGTGATCCCGTCAGGCTTTTGGCCAGGGCAAGTCGCTGCAGCACTGGGGACCTAGGCTGGGGAGCTGGGGAGAAGCTTCCTGGTCCCTGCAGCTGGGTGTGTTCCTGCCTGTGCAAAGGTTTGTGTGAGTGCAGGGACGGGAGCGAGCTGCATCTTCTCCCAGCAGCAGTGTGAGAGGGAGCCCAGGCTGGGAGACAGAGAGCTCAGCGGTACCCCAGCTCCAAGTTGCACCCTTGGGGCCTTTAAACATTAGGAACCATCAGAGTTAAGGTGACGTTTATAAACTTTGTGCAGTGCTGTTGTGCATGCGTGTTATGATACAGACTCACAAGCGTGGGCTTGGGGTGAATTCTCTGCCCCGACAGCCTGTGAGCGCGAGGAGGAGCCTCCTTGGGGTTTTCCCCTTTCCCCCTGAGCCCCAGAAGGAACTGCAAGGGAAGCCCAGAGCTCTCACTTCAGATGCCAGGCAGAAGCCCTGAGCCCAGGTACCCAGAGTGACGTCAGGAGTTGGGAAGGGCATGAAAGTCCTGAGCCCAGTGCCCCAGCCCTGGCTGCAGCCACAGGGGGCCAGAAGCTCTGAGTCCGGGCACCCAGAGATGTGACTGGAGCAGAAGCTGCCAAGGCCAAAGCCCTGAGCCCAACACCGGGCTGATGCAGCACACTCACTTCTGCATTGCCTCTGCAAGTGCGTCTGATATCCCCACGGAGATGAAGTCCTGTCCCCAGCCGGGCAGAGAAACAGCTAGGAGGCCCTACTGGGTTCTCCTGGCTGGGGGGTCCAGCAGGACAGGGAGATCGGATTTCACGGGGCAGGGCTAATTCGATCTAGCCAAAAATGGCACAACAAGAACCAATGGCTGTCAGCTGAAGCGTAAAAATTTCGTAACCTTTTAATCATTTTTGAAAATCCTGACTTTCTTTTCCTAATTATTTTGTGGTTTATTTTATTAATGAAAGCAAACTTAAGTAACGTTAAATGAAGGGGTTTTTGGTTTGTTACTTTCCTTATTTTTTTCTTAATATATAATAGTTTTTTCTTTCTATGTACTGTTTAAACAATGAAGCTCTTACTCATCTGTTCTTTTCAATATATATTTTATTGCCATTCTTATTTTTGTGAAGGTCCCTTTTTCAAGGAACTCAAATGAGCACAGCAGGAGGCTATCGCGGCTATCCACCTCTGGCCCTGTTTCTTTACAAACTTCCTTTGTGTAATGATGCTCTGGTAATAAGGGGGCAATCAGTCATCAAAGGTAGCTCTTGCCATGGTAGCCAGGTTGCTATTCATTCTCCGCAAGTATGCAAATGAACTGGAGGGACAGGTGCTGAGTGGTGGATCCTCTCTGATGTCACAATGCTACTGCTCAGCCAGCACCAGGTAGCAGCAAATGTGCAGTGTGTATGAGGTTGAGGAGGGGAACAGGGTTTCCCAGGGCTCCTGTTTCCCCAAATTTCCTAAAGAAGACAATAACCTAACTACATAGAACAGGCATTAATGATGATGCCACACACATGATAATTAGTCACTGAAATTTGATTCAAGTCTCGCATGGCTTTTTTAGAAACAAGGGTTCCAAAAAAGGAGAGACCTTGTAAAACAGAAAATGTTGATGCTCTGATGTATTTGCAGTTGTGTTAAAATTGAATACTGTGACGTTACATGTTGGGCAGTGTTTCTGTATGTGATTGCATGCTAGGCAGCTCAGTAAGGCAGAACAAACTTGGGACTTAGCACCAAAAGAACGTTTTCCAGCACAACATTTATTTCAGCTGGGAAATGTTGATTCCTTGTAATTGAGACATTCCCTGGGAACACGTCCATCTCAATGAGATGTTGTTTGGTGGGCTTCCCCACCAAAATGGAAGAGTGGAAGAGTTCAAAGGTTGTTGTAGGAGAGTCACAGCATTGCCACCCTCACTGCCGTCCTGCCTTCAGACCTGGGCTTGGAGGGAAGGAGCCACCAACCGTTCTGAAACTACAAGACATTCCCAAATGTGGAGGTGGCCACAGGGGTCAGAAGCCCTGAGCCTGGGCACCCAGAGATGTGGCTGAAGCAGAAGCTGCCAAGGCCAAAGCCCTGATCCCAATGACAGGCTGATGCAGTGCACTTGCTTCTGCACTGCCTCTGGAGGTGCATCTGATATCCCTACGGAGAGCATCCATACAGGGAAGTCCTGTCCCAAATCCAGAAGACAAACAGCTAGGAGGCACCTACTGGGGTGCTCCTGCCTGAGGGGCTCCCAGCAGGACGGGGAGATTGGATTTCATGGGGCAAGGCTAATTCAATCTAGCCAAGAAAGGCACAACAAGAACCAATGGCTGTCAGCTGAAGCCTGAGAAATTCAAATGAAATGTAAGGCACACATTTTTGACAGTGAGAGACACTAGCCACTGGAACAAATTACCTAGGGGAAAGGTGGATTCTCTGTTTCCAGCTATCCTCACATCACAACTTGTTATCATTCTGGAAGGTGCCTTTAGTGAATTCCTACAAGCGATTGGGCTTAATATGGTGCTAAGTGTGTGAAATTTCATAGCCTGAGAAATAGAGGCCGGATTAGGCCATCAAATTGTTTCTCAACTGACACCTCTGTGAAAAACTCATTGTGGGGTGAGGAACAGACTCTGCTGTTTTACTGGGTAGCCTGCTTGCTCCCAGAATCAATAATGACCAAGTGGGGAGATCTTGGGGTGCAACTCAAACATCGAACTGGCTGGCCAGGGGCAGACATCAGGCCTGCAAGGGAAAGGTGAGTGTGGCAGTGACTTCACAAAGGCCTTTGGCAGGAATTCAGCCTATTGGGCAAAGACGATGAGGCGGATGTGACCTCACAGAGCTCCCTTGACAACAGCCAGGCAGGACAGGGATGGGGCAGGGGAAGCTCGAGACCCCTGTAGCCTGGTTGCAGCAAGCCTCCATCTTTGCTGTCTCTCTGTGAGGACCAAGGGGATTGGTGGGGAGGAGATACTTTGTGAGTTTTTTTCATTTCTGTGTTTAGATTTTGTCGAAAGAAGTCATCACCTGTGTAGAAAGTAAGACAAAATATAGGCTCTGTGTACAAGATAGAGGATTCAAACCTGGGAACCACCAGCTCTGAACAAGACTTGGGGTCATGGGGATAATCAGCTCCCATGAGTTCCCAGTGGCCAAAGGGGCAAATGTGACTCTTGGAGCCATACAAAGAGCAGAATCTCAAGTAGAAATAGAGAGGTTCCATATTTGTGTACTGAGCACTGGTGCAACCACTCCTGGAAAATTGTGTCCACTTCTGGTGTCCACAGTTTGAGACAGATGCTCTCACATTGGACAGGGTTCACAGAAGAGCCACATGAATGATGAAAGGATTAGAAAACCCTCTTGTGCTGACAGAGTACAGGAGCTCATTCAAAGAGAAGGGTAAGCGGTGAGCATAAGGGAAGAAATATTTACTAATGAGCTCTTCACTTTAGCAGATAAAGGTTAAGAGCAGACAATGGCTGAAAGTTGAAGCCTAGACCAATTCACACTAGAGAGAAAGCGCGCATTTTTAACCTCAGGGTTTGGAGCCATTCACCAAGGGTTGTGCTGGATCCTCCACAACTGGCCTTTTTTAAAAAAAATCAAGATTGTGTGATTTTCTAAACAATCTGCTTTAATTTCTGTGGGAATTATTTTCAGGAAATTCAATGGCCGATGTTAAACAGAAAGTCAGACCAGAGTTGTTCCTTTTGGCCTTGGAATTTATGAATCTGTGACTCGCCATGGTGTTTGAAATTTGTCCTTTTGGGCTTCCTCTTCCTCCTTTCCTCTTTTCTCATCTTCTCTTTCCTCTTATTCCATTTCTTCCTGCTGATCTTCTTCCTGGGATCAGGTAATGAAAGTCTGCATCATCATGGAAATGCACAAGAGGACTGAATTAAGGGTGCCCAGGGCAACACTTATTTGGACATTTGCTAACAAGAGAACGTAAAATTTCGTAACCTTTTAATCGTTTTTGAAAATTTTGACTTTGTATTTCCTAATTATTTTATGGTTTATTTTATTGATGAAAGCAAACGTAAGTAACATTAAATGAAGGTTTTTGTTTTGTTAATTTCCTTTTTTTTCTTAATATATAATAGTTTTTTCTTTCTATGTACTGTTTAAACAATGAAGCTCTTACTCATCTGTTGTTTTCAGTATATATTTTATTGCCATTCTTATCTTTGTGACAGTCCCTTTTTCACCACTCAATGCTGTGTTTATCAGAGAATTGAAAGTAATTAAATTAAACTGTATTAAAACAAAACTCATTTTATGCAACTTCAGTTTCAGTGAAAGTTCTAAGCTATTACCCTGAATGTGCAAGGAGCAGATAAACAATATCCAACAAAAAGCTGGAATTTTTCATCTTATTTTCACCTAGTCCCTACTAAGGAAAGTAGCAAACAATTGCCCTTTGTAAAGAAACACTGCACCGTACTACAGTACAAACACAAATGAGCACAGCAGGAGGCTATCCCGGCTATCCACATCTGGCCCTGTTTCATTACAAGCTTCCTTTCTGTAATGATGTTCTGGTAATAAGGAGGCAATCAGTTGTCAAAGGTAGCTCATGCCATGGTAGCCAGGTTGCTAGTCATTTTCCCAAGTATAAGAACATAAGAACGCCTGTACCGGCTCAGACCAAAGGTCCATCTAGCCCAGTATCTGTCTACCGACAGTGGCCAATGCCAGGTGTTCCAGAGCCAGAAGAGTACCCTGAAGTGACCTACCACAGGACAGGCCCAACAAAGAAAATAACAGAACGCCACTGGCCGTCACCTTCAGCCCCCAACTAAAACCTCTCCAGCGCATCATCAAGGATCTACAACCTATCCTGAAGGATGATCCTCACTCGCAGACCTTGGGAGACAGGACAGTCCTCGCTTACAGACAGCCCCCCAACCTGAAGCAAGCACACACCACACAACAACAATAATAACCAAGGAACCTATCCTTGCAACAAAGCCAGTTGCCAACTCAGTCCACATATCTATTCAGGGGACACCATCATAGGACCTAATCACATCAGCCCCACCATCAGGAGCTCCTTCACCTGCACATCTACCAACGTGATATATGCCATCATGTGCCAGCAATGCCACTCTGCCATATACATTGGCCAACCCAGACAGTCTCTACATAAAAGAATAAAAGGACACAAATCAGACGTCAAGAATTATAACATTCAAAACCAGTCGGAGAACACTTCAACCTCCCTAGACGCTTGATTACAGACCCAAAAGTCGCAATTCTTCAACAAAATAACTTTTCCAAAAAAATTTCCCATGCTAATTTTTCCCTAGTGTTACTCACACCTTCTTGTCAACTGTTTGCTATCCTGATTATCACTACAAAAAGTTTTTTTCTCCTGCTGATAATATCCCACCTTAATTGATTAATCTTGTTAGAGTTGGTATGGCAACCCCATTTTTTCATGTTCTCTGTATATATATCTTCTTACTGTATTTTCCACTGCATGCATCTGATGAAGTGGGTTTTAGCCCATGAAAGCTTATGCCCAAATAAATGTGTTAGTCTCTAAGGTGACACGAGTACTCCTCGTTCTATAAACTACAATAGGGCCAGGATTTCATCCCATGATATCAAAATTCATCTTAGTAAAAGTATCAATAAATCAGTTTGCAGGATTTATATCAAGCATCCTAAAGTAGTTTACATATTGCTCTAATTAAGAGATCATCTCTCTGCTGGAGAATGTTATCTTAGGATAATGGTCTCCCGCTGCCGAAGCATTTATGGAAATATGTTGACGTGTGATATTTATTTTCAAAACCTAAGGCTTTGATCCTCTCTCAATGTTCTGTTACGATGACTTTGTTTCTGTTCAAATTATCAGAATATATATCTAATAATTTTCTCAGCTGAATGTTGAAGCAGTAACGTAACAGATGTTTCCCAAACAGTTATTGACCTGAAGCATCGTGATTCGTTTAGAACAACTTATTGTTTGATTCAGCCAGTCAGATCAGTTCAGTTTATCCATAAAAACACATCCAGAGAAAGTTGACAATGGTGATGGAGAGAGGGTGGGTGAGAGGGGCTGAGCTGTTGTCTTAAATACTCTTTATGCATCTGATTAATTAGCACAGATTTAATTTAATATACATCTAGTTTAAAATTGGAAGAACTTTACTACTTACTCTCTACTTTCTCTTCATGTAAATTCAAGCATTGCACTATGCAAACTTGGGACAGCTATAATGTTAAAGAACCTGAATCTCTAAACAGGACTCAGGAGGGCATTCGGATAAAAATCCCAGCACCTTCCCTCTTCTGACATTTGAGGAAGAGAAGTTCTCTGCTTCTCCCCAGGGCATCGCCCTGATCCCACCCCTATATTTCATATTTACTGCTGATTGATAGATTTAACCCTCCAGTTGGTTTGGTGGCTTTAGCTGGTTTTGTCAAGCTCTGTTATTGTCTCTAATTCCTTCATCAGCACAGGAAAATACAATGAATCAGCCTGGCTGATTCTCCTGTGTGTGTCTTTAAAAATACAGTGAATTTAAAAGACACTATTATTGTTTATTTTTGTTTGCACAGGTTCCATTCTGGGAGCTATGTATACAATTCATTGTTAAACCTCAGGAACATCTGAGTTCAACTCCTTTAAAATAATGTTTGAACTATAAAGAAAATTAAACAGTGATTTCTTTTGAAATGTCAAGCTATTTTGCCCTTTTTCTAAAAAAATTCTCCGTGTCAACTAAGTCCTTGGATTGTTTGAAAACAAAATGTCTTTTTGCATGGGGAAAATTTTATGTTCAATACCCACATGAGTAACTCATGGGTGCTGGGAATCCTTGCAAGGGGGGACACAAGGAAGCACTCTCCTCCTCAGTATGCAAAATGGGAAAAGATCAATGGCTGGAGTAGCTTCCACTGCTCTAATACCCTATTAAAGTCAATGATTTAGTTACATAACTATAGGCACTCAAGTATGGAAATTTTGGCCTATGTGACTTGACCAGGGACACAGTGGGAGCCAGTGTCAACGCTAGGATTAGTCCTTTGTTCTCATCCCTGAGCCCACTACATACTATATTGCCTCTTCTATTTGTCTGCCCCTTTTTGTGGTCAAACGTCATGCTGGATGCTCAGCAGAAGAACTTGTGATGGTCCTAATGTATCAACGGTAGCCTGAGTGGTGCTGCCCACTCCAGCTGCAAAATGATCTGGGGCCTTCCCAAAAATCAAAGAGCTTCTGGCTGTGATTTGTCAGTCCTCAAAGGCCAGCCAGGTGACTGTAAATAACTTACAATCATTAGGAAAAATTAGTATCAAGATTCCAACTCTAGCAGTCAGACAACATTGGTTCAATTTACAAGAGATTACTTTTTATATTCCTTGGTTCCCCCCAAATTAGGAAGGGCCTGTGACCACAGGTCCTGCAGGGTACAAAGGGCAGGTCTACATCCCTTTTCTCTTTGTGCATAGTCCTGCCTGCTACCTTTTCAGTTTCAGTTCTGCTACCACAGTACTGATCAGCACATAAGAATAGGAAAGGGCACACACACACACTCCCCTCCTGGTGTTGGGAGGGGAACACAGGAATGTTATGTGCTCTTATTCAGCACATAAGAATGTTATGGCACATAGGAATGTTATGGAATAACATAGGAATGCCTTAGGGCACATAGGAAAGGGCACGCTGGTAGCACACGGCCAGGCGGACCAGTGTGCCTCTGCCTCCCAACGGGGCTGCGCACCTGTGTCTGTCTGTCTCCCCCCCAGCTCCACCAACGTGGCCTGATAGTTCACGCTTGCGATCTGGTCACCCTCCCGCTCCGTCCATCCTTCACTCCCTTCCCTGCGTCTCTCCATCCTTGTCCTCTGTCCCGTCCCCTCTGTCCATCCGTCCCTGCCCCCTTCGTCCCCTCCGTCCCGTCCCTGCATCCCCCCAGCCCTGTCCTCCGTCCCGTCCTGTCTCCATCCGTCCCTGCCCCCTTCGTCCCCTCCGTCCCGTCCCTGCATCCGCCGCTGAGCGGGGGGGCGGACTCCTCCTCGGTGACGTCATTGCCGCGCGCTACCAGCCAGCTGCTTTGTTTGCGTCACCGCCCATTTTTCCCCCCTCCCTGCCCCACGTATGCCGAGAACGTTTGTTTTGGTGGTTGCCGCGGCGACAGTGGGCGGAGCCCGGGTGACCACGCTGGTTGGGCGGGGGCAGAGGGCGGTGACGTCTCAGTGGGGCGGCCGGTCGCGCGGCGTCACAGTTCCCAACGGACAGTGTCAGCGCTCTGGGCGCAAGCCCCGCCCGCGAGGACACCCCCCCGCGCACCAGCTCGCAGCAGCAGCGGCTCCCCCCGGCAGCGGCGCGAGCAGGGAATCCCCGGGAGCCGTCTCGCGCCGCCCCCTCCTGCTGCTGCTGCTGCTGCTGCTGCTGCCCGGCGGCGGGACCGCGGCTGGCCCCGCCCCCCTGCTCCGGAGGGGCCCGTCCGAGCTGTAATTAAAGGGTTTTTGTCTGGCAACTTTTTCATATTTTTGGTGCAACGTTTTTACCCCCCCCCCCTTTGAGCCTCTCCCCAGCTGGACTCTCCGCCGGGCTCCCAGCCCGAGCAGCCCCTGACACTTCCCTGGGGTGGGGGGGGTGTCCCCCGCTCCCGTGGCACTTGATGGGTCTCGGTGGCACAGCAGCGTGGATCCGGGTCCCGAGCAGCGGCGGCGTTACAGGGCTGTCTGGTTCTCTCCCCCGTGCTGTCTGCAGGCAGCCACCCGGCCAATTGGACACGGCTCTCAGCGGCACGCTGCTGCCCTCCCTCGCGATCCTCGCGGCGGGCAGGGAGAAAGCCCTGAGGCAGGCAGGTGTCAGCAATGCGAGTATCCCTCCCCACCCTGCACAGCCTGCCCGGTGCTCCGCGGTGCCCGGTGCTGGATCGCAGCGCAGGGGAGCTGCCCGGCCCCAGCTGGCGAGAGTGACCGGGGCTGAGCTGGGCTGCAAATGAACGGGAGGGGACGGATGGAGACAGGGGACGGGACAGAGGACAGGGCTGGGGGGATGCAGGGATGGGACGGAGGGGACGAAGGGGGCAGGGACGGATGGAGACAGGGGACAGGACAGAGGACAAGGCTGGGGGGATGCAGGGACGGAGGGGACGAAGGGGCAGGGACGGATGGAGACAGGGGACGGGACAGAGGACAGGGCTGGGGATGCAGGGACGGGACGGAGGGGACGCAGGGGGCGGGGACGGATGGAGACAGGGGACGGGACAGAGGACAGGGCTGGGGGGACGCAGGGAAGGGAGTGAAGGATGGAGGGAGCGGGAGGGTGACCAGATCGCAAGCGTGAACTATCAGGCCACGTTGGTGGAGCTGGGGGGGAGACAGACAGACACAGGTGCGCAGCCCCATGGGGAGCCAGAGGCACACTGGTCCGCCTGGCCGTGTGCTACCAGCGTGCCCTTTCCTATTGGGGTGCGCCCATGCTGTGCCACAGAGCTCCCTGCCCAGCACCCCTACAACTCTTCCACCACAAATGCACAGTGCTGTGCACACACACCTCGCCCAGCACACCCCTGCCCACAGCCCCACCACAGCTGCCCAGCACCCCACACAGAAACCCCACTCTCTAGTTTCCCAATACACACAGATTTCCGCCCTTCCTTCCTCCCTCCCAGTGCCCTTCCCCACAGCCCCACACCATAACTGCACAATGCCCCACACAGACCCGCAGTGCCCTGACACACACAGATCTCCCCCATAGCCCAGCACCCTGTTTTTCACTCTTGTTTTTTCAAGACCCAAAGGGAGAAATCCTCCTCCTCCTCCTACTCCATGGGAGGAGGGAAGCGGGGATTGAGCTTCTATGAATAGCTCCAGTGCCTGATTCTGCTTGAACTTACTTTTCCTGAAAGAGGCACCATTTTTCTCAGTTTTACCGTCACCCCTGGGGTTCTGAATAACAGCAGTGAAACTGACCAAAGCTGCTAGTGCTTGGCAGCATTGTGAGGCGGAATAGAAGCTCTGGAACTGCCAGTTTGCAGACTCAGGAAGACAGGTCTGCACTGGTTTACATTTGGAAGGTTATCTTCAGATAATGAAAGCTGGGCATGTGCTTTCTTCAATCCCTGACAATGCATGGCAGAGAATACAATTATTAAAGAAAAACAGTTTTAGCCCCTTTTAGCACACTTACCACCACTAATACAGTATGCAACCAGATATTCCTTGAACAATCTACAAGTTAGGGTGAATCGGTAATGCCCTAATTGTATTACCTTTTCAACTTGATTTTGCTTGGTTCTTTTAACCAAGGTGAAGTATTCCTAGAAAATAGTTGAAACATTTGGATTTGTAACAGTAATGTAAATACTGTGATAAATTCAGTGCCCCTGGCTTCCCATGGTTCCACAATCATAGAAATGGCACTGGAATTTACTTTTATCTTCAGAATTCTTCCCCCCTCCCTCCGCAGATCACCATAAGAACTTCAGGAAGGGCATTTGAAATAACACATAAAAGCAATTCCATGCACAAGTCTAGAGTGTTTTCTGTTTCTCTGGAATTTGGCAGTCTATGGTGCTTAATATGGGCATATATGTTTGATTACTATAGAAATTTTTCAGATCCTGTAAAAAGTCTGTCTTCGCAGAATCCTCTCATCATTGGTACAGAAAGTGAAACAGAAGTGCTGCAGTATTTTAGGGTTTCTGGATTTGTTTTTCTCCAGGAAACAATTTTGGTGCTTTTATTATGCCAGATAATTACAAAAAATGTACTATCTTAAAAATACTGGTGATTGGCAGCAGTAGCCCTGGAAACGAAAATGGGTGAGATTTTCAAAAGAGAGTAAGTGATTTAGGAACATAAGTCTCATTAACTTTTAATGGGACTGGCATTTCTAAGTCATGCAGTTTTCAATGTCTCACCCATCATGTAAAATAGGGCTTGAATTTTCTATGATTTAGTTGACCACTGGCATGTACTTTCAGTATTTTCAAAAGCATATACCAAATGGTAAATTAGAACATGCTGTAGCATGGCTAGTGCTGAATTATCAGACAAGTAGTTTCAAAACTTCCAATTTTTATGCAGTATGTAGCTATTTATTTGTTCTAAAATCCATACTCTTACTGGCAGACTATTCTCAGACCTTGTAACCTTGTATGACTCTTACATAAACAAAGTTGTAGCTTCTAGTAGAGACTTAACTGATTTGCTCCGCTCTTTGTGTTATAGAGGAAAATCTTGTTCTCAGATGCCGATTCTTGAAATGATGAGGGTTTGTCGATCCCATAAATCACCTTCTTTCAAGGCCGGATCAGATATTCAAACAAGGTTATGAACCTCCTTACTTGTACAGTCATAATTCCAAAACAGGTCGATCAAGAGGAGTTAAGTCCCTGCCCTGTATAATTTATAAACATGAAGCTGAGTAACCTTGGATGACTAAATTAAACTCTAAAATAATAATGAAAAGCTTAGCTTTATTTTAGCAAACTGGTATTACAAGTTTCATGACATAAATGTTAATTATCAATATCTTTGGCACTAGAAAATGGATTTTTCTCTGCACAAAGTCCATTTCTTGGCAGAGGATACATTGGGAACTATCAATATAAAAAGGATTAATGTGGAGACATGAAGAATAATAAAACATTAAGGATGTTATCTAAATATTTCAAATAGAGAGAAAGAGGTACATGTCTACCTATACTATGAGTTTTAGGATCAGCGGCTCAGTTGTTTACAGATTCTGAATGATGCTTTGTTTTGATTCTTGTGAAAGCTTCCTTATTTATTTTCGTGGCCCAGGGTTGTCTCCTGGTTTCCTGTTTATATATTATATAATAAGCATGTTAATCAAGGGTGATCATGTTAGGTTCTTTTCAGCCGTGGATTAACACAATTAGAGAAACTCTTTCTTTCCCCCCCCTTAGCTTAGTCTGCAGAAAAATTCACAAGATGAAATAAGCTCTGTGTGGGTTTTTCCCATGTAGAGCAGTGAAATTGTCCTATTTGTTTTTCTATTTCATATTTCTGTACATGTTAATTTATTTTTATTCCTAAACCATTCCATAAGTTCCTATGTTTAAATATAATTTGAAAGTCAGAGTCACTCTAGGCAAAAATAGAATTAAATTCTTTATTAGAAGTACATCATTAAGCATAAAGAATGAGGAGTACTTGTGGCACCTTAGAGACTAACAAATTTAATAGCTCTGTAAAGGCAAAAGGGAAAGGGCATGGGTGGAAATGAAAAGTGCAGGCATTTGAAGAGGGATTTCACTGGAGAGAGGATGAGGCTTGGAGATGGTAGCACACATTTAAAAAAATTCATATTGCTTGTGTTTCAGGCAAAGATTAGGCATTTATTTACCTTTAAAATACATTTTTAACTGGATTTTAAAAACAGTTGCTCTCAGAAACCACTGTGTAACTTAACCCCCTTAATTTAATTGTCTAGTAATTGATAGAATTAGAAACCACAGATATTAAGAAAGATTACACCAGAGGTTATCAAGGAAATTCGCTGGACTGCATTTCTGGCATCTTTTGCATGATGCTGCAGAATATTTGGGGCACGGGACCATTGTTTTGTTAGACAGTGCCTAGAACAATGAGGCCCTGAACCCTGATTGGTACAAATCATAATAGAAAGAACTGGGTGGAAATTGCTGAAGGGCCCGATCTTGCTCTAATTGAAGTCAATGGAAAAAATTCCATTGATTTCAATGGTGTAGAATTGAACCACAAAGGAGGCAGTTGGGGGAGGGATACCGCTGGGATAGGTTTACAGAAGGACAAGTGGCATTTGGGACTTCAGACACCTTGCAGAGCCAGAATGAAGTGACATACACAGAAGCAAAGACAGAGGGGTGGTTGGTGAAGCTATTAACAGCTGGGAGGTCCAGATATGTGAGCCACACTCAACAAAGTGAACATGTGCAAGCACTGGGGCCAGAGTTTATTGTTTCCTGGATACTTTAAACAGGATCATTACATGCTGAAATAGATGAGTATTGCTAGAGTTATGAAGGCAAAATTGTCCTGTTAGATTGCACCTGGGGAAATCTGGGTTTTGTTTTATCTGTTGGTTTTATGGTTACTGTATATTTTGTTCCTGTCCTCTTTATAAAGTGCTGCTGATTTTTTATATTGTTCCTTATTCATTTGATGCCAGGGCCTTATTATATCCCGTTGTTGTTTTTAGGCTACTCTTGTGGAGTATGAAATATAATTAAAAGGCCACATTTTCAAAGGATCCTCCTCTATTCAGGCGTGTAGAAGTTTTCATGCAAATAGCAGCATGTGCATGTTTCAGGTAACAGCAGATGCATGCACAGGTGATAGATTCAGACTTGCAGTGCTCAGAAAGTGTGCATACAGATATTTGCATGGATTTAAATAGAGGCCACTTTTTGAAAATGTGTCAAAAAATATCAGTAAGTTAGGCCACCTTATAATTAGGTTACATTTAAATAGCTACATAAGTGGGATCAGGGAGATCTACTTTGTCCTGAGCTGTTACAATTGAAAAGTGCTGGGTCACTTTAATAATTTCAAACCCCTATAAAGAACCCCTTGTTTTGGCAGGAGTCTTGTAGGTGATGTATGTGATGATGAATATGCCAGAAAAATTCCAAGATATCGTGTGTAATTGAGCAAAACCCCAGGTTTAATGGAATTGAAAAGTACTTGTGTCACAGATGTAGGCAATTACTGTTCATAAAGGCACCCACAACTTGAAAATCATTTCAATCAGAAAATGCTGCATCTACTATTGTTACAATTAGCCACGGAGGTTGCTGTCACTGAAAGGGATTAATGAAAAATAACATTTTCATCTCTTGTTTTCATTTGTTTGCTGTGTGCATTTGGCAGGTCTCTGTGTAATAGTCCTTGTGTGATGGTGCCTGCCCTTCCCTATGCTACTGAAGAATGTGCTGATCAGTACTCTGGTAGCAGAACTGAAACTGAAAAGGGAGCAGGCAGGACTATGCACAAAGAGAAAAGGGATGTAGACCTACCCTTTGTACCCTGCAGGACCTGTGGTCACAGGCCCTTCCTAATTTGGGGGGAACCAAGGAATATAAAAAGTAATCTCTTGTAAATTGAACCAATGTTGTCTGACTGCTAGAGTTGGAATCTTGATACTAATTTTTCCTAATGATTGTAAGTTATTTACAGTCACCTGGCTGGCCTTTGAGGACTGACAAATCACAGCCAGAAGCCCCCTCGAGGTTTGAAACCTGTTCAGTCTCAGTCATCTGGTGAGAGTTGAATTCTAGGCATGGAAAAAAACGAGCTTAAGGAGGCAGAATTTTATTGTGTACCTGGGATTTTGTCCATTAGATTCACTGGGGACATTGGGGTTTGTCCTTTGTTTCACCTTTTCATCCATCCCTCCCTCCCTCCTTTCTCTTCGTCTCTTGCTTCTTTTATCCTTTCTTCTGTTCCCCTCCCAAAACCAGGAGAGGGTTGTGTGTGTGTGTGTGTGTTGCGGGGCAGTGATCCCCACCAGTGACCTGGGCCATCCTTTGGGCTCTCTGGTGAGAACTCTCAGCCTCCCATCCTCAGTTTCTACCCTGATTGGCTGAGCAGGGCGTTAATGACAGGGAGGAGACTCAGGTCTTGTTGTTCTTTTTTAAGACCAAGTAAATAAGTCATAAGCAGTTGTATGTTTGATGAATTTTGCTGCTTCTCTGCACTAATTGTCTCTGAGCAGTTCATGATTCTCTCTAACATTGCAGTTCTCCTAAAATACCAGCTGAATACTTACTGTGCACTGTTGCTGGTCTGGAGCTCATCTGAGAGCACTTTACTCAGATCATTCAATGTAGGAAATTTAAGATCCGATGCTTAGTTTGAAAATCAGGGCTCTTGGGTCTTATTCCCAACTCTGCCACTGATTATGCGACCTAAGACAAGTCAATTATCCTTTCTCAGCCTTATCTTCTCCCTATTTCAAGTAGGGATAATACCGGTAATGATCCGCTCCTACCTATCTCACGGTGGGTGGAAATAGGGCCAACTCTAGGTTTTTTGCTGTCCCAAGCAAAAAAAAATTGACTGCCCCCACCCCAGCCCTGGGCTCCTCCCTGAATCTCCCTGCTGCCCCAGTCCTGGGCTCTGCCCCACCCCCCACCACCCCAGCTGCCCCAGTTCTGGGCCTCCCCCAACCTGTACCCCTGCTGCCAGCCCTGGGCTCTCCCCACACACCGCACCCCATGCCATCCCAGCCCTGGGCTCTCCCCCACACACACCAGCACCCTCTGCCACCCCAGCCCTGGGATCGTCCCCACACAGGCACCCCGTGCTGCCCCAGCTCTGGGCTCCCCCTGCCCACTTGCACCCTCCTTCCACCCCAGCCCTGGGTCACTGGTAACTTGCTCCCAGAGTGGGTCATTCAGCAGGAATTTTGGATGTGCACAGAACACAGACAGGATTGGTTCCCATATGGTTACAGAACTGCAGTAACATGGAACAATTTCCAGCTTGTGTGATTAAAGGATATCTGGATGCATATTTTAAGACTGTCCTACAGAAATGAGGAAACGTTGAGGTGCCTTTATTATTCTTATGTTCCATTCTTTGTTTCTATGGGCAATTTGCCAATGCAATATCACTGTCTTCCTTTTAAACAAATAAAACTATAAAACAAACAAACAAAGGCAATGGCTGTTGAAAATAGCAATTCCAGTCCTAAAAACCACTGGGAAGCATTTCTTGCTCAAGTTTATCCTACTTTTTCTACAGCAAATTACAGTGAATCAGTACATTTGATTTGGGAGAAATGAAGTAACAGCTGCCCAAATTGAGCTTCAGCACTCCTGAATTTTGAGGGTGTTCAAATCTGGAAGGCAGGTGCTAGATTCCCTTTCTGAATATTAGCTAAATCTGGAAAGGAAAAGTCAATTTCTGCTTCAATGGCTCAGAAGTGGAAATCCTCTACGTGCCTGGTACTGTATCTAAAGCTGCCCAGGTCCAGTAGAGCCTCTCCTCCCTTACTCTTAAATTCTAGTGGGATCCACGTACCTCCCTTGCTAGGATTCAGATAAAGAGGGAACTGTCCATTTAGTCCACCCAATTCCTTCCTTGGGGCTGCAAGGTGAGGTCACACCACTATCTCTAATCCAGTCTGGGGATGTCTTCTGAAGGGGATATCTAGGGCAAAGCCTTCTACAACTTGGGCACACTTGTTCCCCATTCACAGTGCCACCCCGCTCTAGCAGTGAGCTCTCCATTGACAGCAAGCTGCGGCTTGAGGTTTCAGCTACCGTACTCCCTCCCCCTGCCTTTCCTGTTGATAGCGGCCAAGGGAATGCTGAGAAATGTAGTTTTTTTCCTGCTCCAGAGCTGGCTCTATAGGCAGGGAGCTAACCAAGGAACTACAGCTCCCAGGGCCCCCTGTTGGTTCTCAGCTCCCAGGCTGGATCCCTGCTGGCTGCCACCCCTGCAAATGGGCTGCTCCAAGCACCTGCTTGCTTTGCTGGTGCCTAGAGTCGCCCCTGCCTCCACCCATCCTGCACCCCCACCCTGTGCCCCAGCCTGGAGCCTGCACCCAGCACCCAAACTCCATTCCAGAGCCCAACCTCTCAACCATCCCACACCCCAAACCCCTGCCCCAACCCAGGGCCTGCACCCCAGACCTCCTCGCCCAACCCAAACTCCTTGCAGAGCCTGAGGCAGGTGAGGGGCAGAGTTCGTCGGGGGAGGGCTCTGTGCAGTAATATAGTGACTCCTTGGGTCTTTGAATGAGGCTTTATACTTGGGGTGGGGGTGAGGAGGCAAGCAGCGAGTCGGTGGATGGAGAGGGCAAATTTCCCAGATTCAAAATCTGTGACTGTGTCTGTTGGTCCTTCTAGCTGCTTTTCTCTGGGCTGGGGGTTGTTCCCACAGGAAGGTGTTTGCTTCTTATCCCCGAGGCCATCAGTATGTCTGCTCTTCTCTAGTCAGCCCACTTGCCAAGCTTGATTGTCCTTGGTTGGGCTGCCAGCCCCTCTCCAAGGATTGCAGCTGTCTGGAGGTACTGCCCTCCACGCCTTCCTCAGTCACACCTCATTCATGCAACAGGACAGTTGATTACCGAGTGGGGAGATCTTATTCTACTTCTAGCAAAAGACACTTTTCTTTTACCTTAATTACACTACCTTAGGGGCCCGCTATAACATATTACCAAGGTTCAATACAAAGTCATATACAAGTTATACAAACATGCATAATGCAGAGATTTATCTACAACTGCATTGATTGACTGTGGAGTAATATAGTGACCCCTGGTCTTTGAATGAGGCTTAATACTTGCCTCATTAATGCAGAGAAGCAGCAAAATCCATCAAACATATAAGTGGTTATGACTTATTTACTTGGTCTTAAAAGAGAACAAAAAGGCCTTGAGTCTCCTCCCTGTCATTAACCCCCTGCACTGTACAAAGACTGAATGGCCCATCCCAGTTGTGGATGTACTCCAGAGACTTGATTTGAACCTGCAGTTTATTCCATCACTGCTACAAGCCTGAACCAAGAACTTTGCCAAAGTACAAGTTTTGCCAAGGGCACCATTTCCCCTAACACTGATTTTCATATTAACCATCAGATCTTGAATTTCATACATTGAATGACCTCAATAAAGTGCTCTCAGATGAGCTCCAGACCAACAAGTATGCACAGTAATTATTCAGCCAGTGTTTTAGGAGAACTGCAATGTTAGAGAGAATCATGAACTGCTCAGAGACAATTAATGCAGAGAGGCAGCAAAATCCATCAAACATATAAGTGGTTATGACTTATTTACTTGGACTTAAAAGAGAACAAAAAGGCCTTGAGTCTCCTCCCTGTCATTAACCCCCTGCTCAGACAATCAGGATATAAACTGAGGATGGGAGGCTGAGGGGTCTCACCAGAGAGCTCAAAGGATGGCCCAGGTCACTGGCGGGGATCACTGCCCCAGCACTACTGCAGCTCCACAGTTTGGGGTGGACCTCCCACAGTGAGAACTGCCGAGCACTCCCCCGCAACACACACACACACACACACACACACACACACACACACACACACACACCCTCTCCTGGTGTTAGGAGGGGAACTGGAGAAAGGACAAAAGAAGCAAGAGAGGAAGAGAAAGGAGGGATGGATGGAGGAAAAGGTGAAACAAAAAGGACAAACCCTAATGTCCTCAGTGATTCTAAGGGACAAGATCCCAGGTTTGGAATAAAATTCTGCCTCCTTAAGATCATGTTTTCCATGAATTCAACTGTCACCAGATGGATCAGACTGAACAGTTTCAAACCTCGAGGAGGCTCTAACCCTCTAAACAGGGTCGGTTGTTTTCAAGTAAAATCACTAAAAGGGAAGGAGAAAACTCGAAAGAGGTTCCTCCTGGCGCTCAGGTACGTGAACCCCAATACTCCCCCAGTCCTCAAAGAGAGACCTGGAGAAGGAGACTTGCTGAAGCAAAGCCACAGGGTCTCTGAGGTTTCCCTGGCCCCTCGCCCCTGTCCTGCCTGGCTGATGTCAGCATCTCTCTGTGAGGTCACCACCTCCCCACCACCTTTGGCCAATAGTCTGAGGTCCTGCAAAAGGCCTTTGTGATGTCACTGCCACACCCCTCCCTTGCTGGGCTAATGTCCTGCCCCTGGCCAGGCACTTTGGAGGTTTGAGCTACTCCCTGTGGATCACCCCACTCAAGGAGCATTCGTTCTAGGAAGCAAGCCGGCTAGACAGGAAAACATCAGACGCTGCTGCTCCCAATGCTACATTCAGTTCTAAAGAAATTAGTCGACTTTATTGCCAGAAGAGACCATTAGAGCATCTAATCTGACACCTGCATATCACAGGCCTCCTGTATGACACACTAGCTACTTTCGGGGTAAACACATTCAAGAAAGGCCTCTAGTCTTCATGAAATGACGTCACGAGACGGAGAATCCACCACTTTCCTTGGTAGCTTGTTCCTGTGGTGAATCATCCTCGCTGTTGAATATTTGTGCCTTAATTGTAATATGAATTTGTCTCTTTTCACCTTCCAGCCATTGGGGTTTTTTATGTCTTTCTCTGCTACATTAAAGAGCCCTTTAATAGTCAATCTTTTCTCTCCAGTAAGGCACTTCAACATTTCAGTTAAGTCACCTTTCAATCTTCTTTTGAGAAGCTAAACAGGTTGAGCTCTTTCAATAGCTCACTAGAAGGCATTTTTCTCCAGCCCTCAGAATATTTGGTGACTCTTTGCTGCCTCAACTCCAGTTTCACACCAGCTTTTCAAATGAGGACACCAAAACTGGAGGCAGTATTCCAGTATCGGTCTCACTGATACCATGTCACATCCTGTGATCTTCTTGAAATAATCTGTAACTGTATAGATCACCGTTGCGACCACTGTTCTATATTTGCAGCCAATATTGCATAAAGGTGGTCACATAAAGGGTCTAGGGAGAGGTTATGATTGGCTGATTATAATTATGCTATCTCTAGATATGTATCATTTTTGTAGTTGACATTATGAATATTGGCTCTATGCTGCCTGTATTTCCAACTTGTGCTATGCTTCTGGGGAACACCCCAGCCAGACAAATTGGTGTCAGTTCTGCCTTGCCAGCTTGATGGCCCATTAAGGACCATCAGCTACAACTGACCCATTGAGAGAAGGCAGATATGCCTTGTGGCTCAGCAAGGTGTGCAGGGACCTGCCTATGGACAGAACTCTAAGGTTTTCGATGTCACGTGCTGGATAGAGTGTCCTTGGGACAAAGAAAGCAAAGACCACATGGCAAGAGACTATAAAGACTGATGCCTCATCTCCATCTTGTCTTCAGTCCTGCTTCCTACCTCTGGAGGGACTTTGCTACAAACTGAAGCTCTGTACAAAGGACTGAATGGCCCATCCCAGTTGTGGATGTACTCCAGAGACTTGATTTGAACCTGCAGTTTATTCCATCACTGCTACAAGCCTGAACCAAGAACAAATTACAGCATGGTTTTACGAAAGGTAGATCGTGCCAAACCAACCTGATCTCCTTCTTTGAGAAAGTAACAGATTTTTTAGACAAGGAAAATGCGGTTGTATCTAATATATCTTGATTTCAGTAAGGCGTTTGATACGGTACCGCATGGGGAATTACTGGTTAAATTGGAAAAGATGGGTATCGAAATGAAAATCCAGAGGTGGATAAGGAGCTGGTTAAAGGGGAGACTTCAGAGGGTCGTATTGAAGGGTGAACTGTCGGGTTGGAGGGGGGTTACCAGTGGAGTTCCTCAAGGTTCGGTTTTGGGTCCGATTTTATTCAATCTATTTATCGCTGACCTCGGAACCAAAAGTAGGAGTGGGCTGATAAAGTTTGCGGATGACACAAAGTTGGGAGGTATTGCCAATTCGGAAAGGATCGGGATATCCTCCAGGGAGATTTGGATGACCTTGTAAACTGGAGTATTAGTAACAGGATGAAATTCAATAGTGAGAAGTGTAAGGTTATGCATTTAGGGATGACTAACAAGAACTTTAGTTATAAGCTGGGGACGCATCAGTTGGAAGTAACGGAGGAGGAGAAGGACCTAGGAGTCCTGGTTGATCGTAGGATGACTATGAGTAGGCAATGTGATGTGGCCGTTAAAAAAGCTAATGCGGTCTTGGGATGCATTAGGCGAGGTATTTCTAGTAGAGATAAGGAGGTGCTAGTCCCATTATATAAGGCGTTGGTGAGACCTCATTTGGAGTATTGTGTGCAGTTTTGGTCTCCCATGTTTAAGAAGGATGAATTCAAACTGGAACGGGTACAAAGAAGGGCCACTAGAATGATCCGAGGAATGGAAAGCCTGTCGTACAAAAGGAGACTTGAGGAGCTCGGTTGATTTTCCTTAACCAAAAGAAGGATAAGAGGAGATATGATTGCACTCTTTAAATATATCAGAGGGATAAATACCAGGGAAGGAGAGGAATTAATTCAACTCAGTGCTAATGTGGACATGAGGACAAACGGATATAAATTGTCAGTCAGGAAATTTAGGCTTGAAATTAGATGAAGGTTTCTAACCATCAGAGGAGTGCAATTCTGGAACAGGCTGCCGAAGGAAACAGTGGGGGCGAAGGACCTCCATGACTTTAAGATTAAGCTAGATAAGTTTATGGAGGAGATGGTATGATAGGATAACGGGCTTAGTCAATAGGTCAATTAAGTGACACACTGGTAATTAGTACAATGGGTCAATGATAGGATATTGTTAGCCTTTTCCAGAGGGTATGGCTGGAGAGTCTTGCCCGCATGATCGGGGTTGAGCTGACCGCCATTTTGGGGTTGGGAAGGAATTTTCCTCCAGGGTAGATTGGCAGTGGCCCTGGAGGTTTTCGCCTTCCTCCGAAGCATGGGGCAAGCGCTCCTTTGTATTTTGATCGTCAAGGGGCCCCACTGGTTGTTTAGCAGGCTTCCTGCTTCTGATGTACTTAAAAACATTTTGTTATTACCTTTGGAGTTTTTGGCTAGCCGTTCTTCAATCTCCTCTTTGGCTTTTCTTATTACACTCTTGCACTTAAGTTGGCAGTGTTTATGCTCCTTTCTATTTGCCTCACTAGGATTTGACGTCCACTTTTTAAAGGAAGTCTTTTTATCTCTCACTGCTTCTTTTACATGGTTGTTAAGCCACGATGGCTCTTTTTTAGTTCTTTTACTGTGTTTCTTCATTTGGGGTATACATTGAAGTTGGGCCTCTATTATGGTGTCTTTAAAAAGGGCCCATACAACTTGCAGGGATTTCATTTTAGTCACTCTACCTTTTAACTTTTGTTTAACTTTTGTTTAACAAACCATCTGCTTCCTCACCATGGGGAACAGGGGCAGAAAATGCTTTTTAAAAAGCCTTTTTAAAATTAAAAATTAAAACAAGCCAAGCAACCCCCTCCCTTGCTTTGTGCTGGGTGCCCAGCTGTGGGCTTGTGGGGGGGGGGGGAGGCTGGCGGGAGAGGTGTTCTGAGCACACTCCGGTCAGGGAAGGGGCAGAGTTGGCCAAAGGGGCAAGTTGAATCTTTAGCAGAGAATTCCTTTCTCCATTGTGTTAGCTAAGCGTTGCTGTTAAATGTCAGCCGACAAATGCAACTTTTGAAACAATCCGACTCTAAATCCCCCACCCTCTCAGTTGCTGTAGTTCTCACATCCTCTGCTCTTGTGATGTCACTACATGACATAGTGTCTTATTCCCATAGTGTCCTGTAGGTTAGACAGGAATAAGTTTATGAGGTAAATACTGAAGCATAACTATATCCCTTCCTCCTTTTGACTTCGGAAAAATAAATCCTGTCGCCTCCCTCAGTCCCAAGCCAGCACCACCGGCGCTGCTGCGGCTTGGAGACAGGTGCCCTCTCAGCTGGCCCTGAGCTGCTGTGGGGAGAGAGGGCTGGAGGGCAGTTCTTTCTCCTGGGGCAACCTGCTCCCCAATCTCCTCATTCCCAGCCCCACCCCAGAGCCCTCACCCCTGCGCCCCTACCCTCTGCTCCAATGCTGAGACCCTCATCGCTAGCCCCACTCCAGAGCCTGCACCCCAGCCGGAGCCCTCACATCACTGCGCCAACCCCGAGCCTCTCCCACACTCCAAACCTTTCAGCCTCACCCTGCCACACACCATCCATGTGCAGAATGAATTTTGTAAGGAGAGCAATATGCAGGTGTTGTGTCACACCTCACCTCCATATTTGTGCCCAAAACAAAATTCATTCCACACATGGACATAACAAATTAGAGGAAACACTGCTCCTGACTTTCAGCCTCTCTCTCACATCTTGAATTTCACACATTGAGTGATCAGAATAAAGTGCCCTCAAGTGAGCTAGAGACCAACAGTGGTTCATAGTAATTATTCAGCAAGTATTTTAGAAGACCTAGGACATTATTGAAAATCAAGACCTGCCAAGAGACAATTAATGGAGAGAAGCAGCAAGATTAATTCCATACATTGGATTGGTTGTGACTTATTTGCCTGATTTGAAAAGAGACCAAACTGACCTGAGTCTCCTTGGTGTCGATAGCCCCCTGCTCAGCCAATCAGCACTGAGACTCTGAGGGGCAGGAGGCTGAGGGGTCTCACCAGATGTCCCAAAGGATGGCCCAGGACACCATCAGAAGGGATCACTCTCAAACCCAGACACACCTTTTGGTGAGGACCTCCCGCAATCCATGGTAGGAAAGGAGAAAACTCCACAGAGGTTCCTCCTCATGCTCACATGCTCACAACTCTGAATCCTAATTCTCTCTCAGCCCTCGAGGAGAGACCTCGCGAAGGTGACTTGCGGCAGCAAAGCCGGTAGGTCTCAGAGACTGGCCTGGCCCTGCACCTCTGTCCTGCCCGGCTGATGTCGGGATCTCTTTGTGAGGTGGCGCCCTCCCCACCACCTTTGCCCAATAGGCCGAGTTCCTGCAAAAGGCCTTTGTGATTTCACTGCCACACCCACCCCTCCCCTCAAAGCTGATGTCCTGCCCCTGGCCAGACTCGTTGGGTGTTTGAGTTGTTTCCCCTGGATCTGGGGTTGCCAACTTTCTGACCCCACAAAACCGAACACCCTCATCCTGCCCCTTCACCGAGGTCCCGGCCCACTCAATCCATCTCCCTCCGTCGCTCGCTCTCCCCCACGCTCACTCACTCGCTCGTTTTCACCGGGCTGAGGAGGGCTGGGGAGGGTCCCTTTTCAACTGGGTGTTGTCGGTTCAGACCTGGGAAGGAGGCTGCCTGCCAAACACCTTTGAGAGGCGCCGTCCCTCCTGTCAGAATATCATCTCCCTCCTTCAGTTCAATTACGGCCTGAATTGTTCCTTATCCTGGCAGAGCCGGAGGATTGAAAGCAGCAACGTCAAACCCCTGTGCAGCTAACAGGAATGGACACAGACACTCCCTTGTATCTGAACAGATATTTAGTTTTACTCTTGGTAAACTACAAGGCTAAAGGGACAGGCAGTGGCACCAGATCTAAGGAATGAAACACAACACAATCATCATCATTATGCCCATCGCTGCCCCTTTATTCTTCCACTGTCTCTCTCCCACCACCGTCGCCCTCTCCCAGTTCAGTGACAGTGCCACACTCATGCTTCCGACACACAAAGACTCACACACACACCTTGCACGCAAAACCTCACCAAGGAGTCAGATGCACCTGTTGGTTCCCTGCACCCCTGCTGTACAGAATCCAATCACAAGGAGAGCTGGCGGGGAGCCTGGGGCTGGAGTATTTAACCTACAGTGACGGCACTCACAGGAAAGATGCGAACGAGTGCAAGTTAAACATTGGTAGCTCTGGTTCCAGCCCCTCACAGGTCAGTCCATCCCTCCAGGAAAGGGGCACATCTGAATTCCCAGCTGGCTCAGTCTAGCTGCGTAGTTCTTCTTTACACCCAGTCAGGTCTGAGGCCTGTTCCGCACCCTGTGTTTGAGGAGACCGTCAGAACCGACTCTCTGCAATAGCAAAAGCAGGAGGCCGTGTTATTGCTCCTGCCCCAGCACAGACAGACAACAAGGGAAATGGTCTGTGTTGGAGGGTGGGCTCCCTGCCCTTGGCCAAAGACCAGCACCTCCCTTTGCCTTTTGTCACTCATGAAGCTTTTCTTTCAGCAGCGAGCCCTAGAGCTCAGTTGCTGGAGCGCTGTTTGTGTCACTGACGGTCGGGGAGCTGCAACATCACTGGGCTCTTCTACCAGAAAGTCCAACGAAAGGATTGATTTCCTCATGTGACACTCCTGGGCTTATCTGAAGGAGTGTCCACACTGCACACTGAGCCTGTCTTTGCATGGCCTGGGCTTGGTGACTTGTGTTGCCAAGCTGGTGTTTGAGCATCCAGACTGCAGTGGAAACTCAGGCCTCAGGCTGTGTCCATCCTTCTGCAGTAAGTCGTCCTAAGTGACGCTGCTCCAGCTACGGGACTAACACAGCTGGATTCGACATAGCTTAGGTCGACTTACTGCTGTGTCTACTGTGCTGGGCCGACGGAGACTTACCTTACTCCTGTCATTCCCGGTGTAGTCCCAGAGTCGCCGGAGAGCACTCTGCTGTCAATTTAGTGGGTCTTCACTGGGCCCCACTAAACCGACTTGGGTGCATCGATCGCATCAAACAGCCTCACAGCTGTGCTGTGCATACACCCTGCACTGCTCAGCCCTGAGTCAGAAATTCAGCTCCTGTGGGGTGTGTCACCCTCCACAGCTGAAGATGCTCCCGAGTCCCCAGTGATTTCTGCGATAACTTGTCTCCAGCCTGTTTGGGTCCATACGCTCCCAGCGAGGCTGGGAGTGGTCTAGGGACAAGCTCTGGTTGCTCAGGCCTGTCAGGAAGGCGAGCTCCGGGAACATTGACACTCTGGAGATCCCTCAGTGGAAGCACAGGCGGTTGGTAAATAGGTGGGGCCCTGGCACAGCTGCCGCCAACCAGGCCCTGGATGCCTGGGCCCTGGTGCCCAGCCTGTGCTCCATCTCCTCCTGTATCTGCTTCCCCCCTTCTCCCATCCCCCATCGCCCACTGCTGCCTGGCTGAGTCCCCCCTCTCCTCCACTGCACCCCCCTCTCTGGGGTCCTCACCACTCACCGTGGCCTCCTCTCCTCCACCCCTCCCCCACGGACTCATGGGTCAGCCCTGGGGCTGGTCAACAAGAGCTGAGGATTACAGTGGGCGAGAAGCCGGCTATGAGTCAGCAGTGTGCCCTTCTTGCCAAGAAGCCTAGCGGCATATTGGGCTGCGTTAGTAGGAGCATTGCCAGCAGATCGAGGGAGGTGATTATTCCGCTCTATTGGGCACTGGTGAGGCCATATCTGGACATCTGGAGTATTGCGTCCGGTTTGGGGCCAACCCACTACAGAAAGGGTGTGGACAAATTGGAGAGGGTCCAGCTGACGACAAGGAAAATGACCAGGGGGCTGGAGCTTATTTAGTCTGCAGAAGAGGACAGCGAGGGGATTTAATAGCAGCCTTCAATAGGGTGACCAGACAGCAAATGTGAAGAATCGGGACGGGGTGGGGGTAATAGGAGCCTATACAAGAAAAGGACCCAAAAATCAGGACTATCCCTATAAAATCAGGATATCTGGTAACCCTAGCCTTCAGCTACCTGAAAGGGGGCGGGGTCCGAAGAGGATGGAGCTCAGCTGTTCTCAGTGGCGGCAGATGACAGAACAAGGAGCAATGATATCAAGTTGCAGTGTGGGAAGTCTAGGTTGGATATTAGGAAACACTATTTCACTAGGAGGGTGGTGAAGCACTGGGATGGGTTCCCTAGGGAGGTGGTGGAATCTCCTTCCTTAGAGGTTTTGAAGGCCCGGATTGACAAAACCCTGGCCGGGATGATTTAGTTGGTGTTGGTCCTGCCATGGGCAGGGGGTTGGACTGGATGACCTCCTGAGGTCCCTTTCAACCCTCATCTTCTATGAGTCTATCAGTCCTTTGTCCATCCCCTCAGTAGGCACCAACTTCCCCTCTGGCCAGTGGGTGCTCAACTCCTGCTCTGCCTCAGGCCCCTCCCCCACTCCACCTCTTCACCAAAGCACCACCCCACCTTTTCCCTGGTCTGCCCCGCACCCCAAATCAACCGCTTCAGGAAGAAATAGTAGAGGAAGCAATAGTGGATGGGAACCTGGAAGGCAGTGACCATGAGATGGTCGAGTTCAGGATCCTGACACAAGGAATAAAGGAGAGCAGTAGAACAGAGATCCTGGACTTCAGAAAAGCAGACTTTGACTCCTCGGGAAGCTGATGGGCAGGATCCCTGGGAGAATAACATGACGGGGAAAGGAGTCGAGGAAATACTTTAAAAGTATTTTAAAGAATCCTTATTGAGGTTGCAGGAACAAACCATCCCGATGTGTAGGAAGAAAAGTAAATATGGCAGGCGACCAGCTTGGCTTAACAGTGAAAACACAAAAACAGCTTACAAGAAGTGGAAGATTGGACAAATACAAATACCCTACAAAGACCTTGTGAGCTCTCCAAGTTCAGGATTGTTCTCTGCAGATGTGGAACCATTATGGCAGATGTCACTCAAGGCTTCCCATCTATTCTGACTGACAACTGGAAACAGGTCCCTCCCCAATCTCACTTTCTCCTGAATGATCTCATGAGATACAGACCAAAACTGATCCCTTCCTCTCTCCTCTGGGGAAGGATTTGGGAAAAATCAGATCCTGATAGGTTTGATCTCTCCTGCACATATTTTGGTTTGTTCATCCCTTTTCCATTCCTCTCTCTGAGATTCCTTTCTCTCCAGCATAGGGAGTGACCTATGTCTGGATTGTCTCTATCTGCCATCAGGTGATGGGATGGTGAGTGAGAATGAGGAGGAGAAACCCCAGCAGGAAGATGCTGAACAAGTAGAACCACGTGGAACATTATCAGGAAGATCCAAAGGGAATGTTTACAGGAGTTGTGCACTCCCAGAAAAAGCAAAAGACTGTGAGACTCAGCACAGGCCAGAGGAAAACTTCAGTAGCCACTCAGACCTTATTACATGCAAGAGAATCAACCTGGAAGAGACACGCTACAGATGCCATAAGTGTGGGAAAAGCTTCAATCAGAGCTCAACTCTTCTCACACATTGGAGAACCCACACTGGAGAGAAACCTACATGTGCTCTGAGTGCGGGAAAAGCTTCATTCGGAGCTCTGCCTGATCACACATCGGAGAATCCACACAGGTGAGAAACCTTATGGATGCTCTGAGTGTGAAACACTTCAGTCAGAGGCCACACCTTACCACACATCAGACAATCCACACGGGCAAGAAACCTTATGAATGCTCTGAGTGTGGGAAACGCTTCATTGATAGTTCAACCTCATCTCACATCATAGAATCCACACAGGAGAGACGCCTTACACATGCGCTGAATGCGGGAAAAGCTTCAATCAGAGCTCAAACCTTATCAAACATAGGAGAATCCACACAGGTGAGAAACCTCATGGATGCTCTGAGTGTGGGAAACACTTCATTCATCGTTCAGCCCTCATCTCACATAAGAGAATCCACACAGGAGAGAAGCCCCACATATGCTCAGAGTGCGGGAAAGCTTCAATCAGAACTCTACCCTGATTGCACATCAGAAAATCCACACAGGAGAGAGACCCTACACATGCTCTGAGTGTGGGAAAAGTTTCAATCAGAGCTCAAACCTTATTAAACATCAGAAAATCCACATGGGGTATGTCTACACTACTGGATTATTCCGATTTTACAGAGACCGATTTTTGGAAACATTGTATAAAGTCGAGTGCACGTGGCCACACTAAGCACATTAATTCAGCGGTGTGCATCCATGTACCGAAGCTAGCGTCGAATTCTGGAGCGTTGCAATGTGCGTAGCTATCCCATAGTTCCCATAGTCTCCTCTGCCCATTGGAATTCTGGGTTGAGATACCAATGAATGATGGGGCAAAAACAGTGTCGCAGGTGATTCTGGGTAAATGTCATCAGACAATCCTCCCTCCGTGAAAGCAATGGCAGACAATTATTTCACACCCTTTTCCCTGGATTGCCCAGGCAGATGCCATAGCACGGCAACCATGGAGCCCATTCAGCCTTTTTCACTGTCACCGTATGTCTACTGGATGTTGCTAACAGATGCGGTACTGCAGCGCTACACAGCATCATCCCTTGCCTTTTGCAAATTAGCCAAGAGGGTGACCAGCTCTACTGTACCGTCTGCTGCATTGCAAGTTGACAATGACTGTTACCAGTCATACTGTACCGTCTGCTGCTGTCATGGGTGCTCCTGGCCGGCCTCGGTGAGGTCAGCCGGGGGTGCATGGACAAAAATGGGAATGACTCGAGGTCATTCTCTTCTTCAAGTTTTGTCTAAAGGAGAGTCAGTCCTGCCTAGAATATCAGGCAAGCCTACTAAAAACCAGAGAGGCAAATGGCCGCTCCAGATCAGAGCCCCAGATATCCCACAGAAATGATGAGCTGCATGCCATTCTAGGGGGTGCCCCTGCAACAACGCCACCCATTGCTTCCCTCCTCCCCACCCTCCTGGGCTACCGTGGTAGTTATCCCCATTTGTGTGATGAAGTAATAAAGAATGCATGAATTTGAAACAACACTGACTTTGTGCCTCTGCAAGCAGAGATCAAAGGAGGGAGGAGGGCAGCCTCCAGCTGCTATGATATTCCAGGCAGGAGTGAATCTCCAGGAGACAAAACTTAAAGAAGAGAATGACCTGGGGAATCATTCTCATTTTCGCCCAGGGGCCCCCGGCCGACCTCACCGAGGCCGGCCAGGAGCAATCAGGGGACGACGATGACGGAGATCAGTCATGCTGCACCATCTGCAAGGGAAGGGAAGGGAAGGGGATGCTGCTGTGTAGCGCTGCAGCACCGCATCTGCCAGCAGCATCCAGTAGACATACGGTGACATTGAAAAAAGGCGGGAAATAATTTTTTTCCCTTGGTTTCACAGAGGGAGAGTTGGGGGGCTGATGACATATACCCTGAACCACCTGCAACAATGTTTTTGACCCTTCAGGCTTTGGAAGCTCAGCCAAGAATTCAAATGGTTTTCGGACAGTGCGGGAACTGTGGGATAGCTACAGTCGTCAGTCGCTCCTCCCTCCGTGAGCGTCCATTTCATTCTTTGGCTTTCTGTTACGCTTGTCTCAGCTCCTTAAGTTTCACGCAGCACTGGGCCGAGTTCCTGTTGTGGCCTCTGTCCATCATGGCCTTGGAGATTTTTCAAATGTTTTGGCATTTTGTCTTTTGGAACGGAGTTCTCGTAGAATAGATTCATCTCCCCATACAGAGATCAGATTCAGTATCTCCCGTGCGGTCCATGATGGAGCTCTTTTTTGATTCTGGGACTGAATGGTCACCTGTGCTGATCAGTGCTCCACGCTGGGCAAATAGGAAATTAAATTCAAAAGTTCCTGGGGCTTTTCCTATCTACTTGGCCAGTGCATCCGAGTTCAGATTGCTGTCCAGAGCGGTCACAATGGTGCACTGTGGGATAGCTCCCGGAGGCCAATACCGTTAGATTGCAGCCTCACTAACTCTAATTCGAAATGGCAAAACCGATTTCAGCGCTACTCCTCATCAGGGAGGAGTGCAGCTATCGATATTAAGAGCCCTTTATATCAAAATAAAGGATTTCATTGTGTGGACGGGTGCAGCGTTAATTTGGTTTAAAACGCTGCTATATTCGAAATAAACTCGTAGTGTAGACCAGGAAGGAAGGAAAACCTTCAATCAGAGCTCAAGCCTTATTAGACATCAGAAAATTCACATGAGAGAGAACTGTAATAAATGCCTTGACTAGGGTTGGCCAAAGATTTTTTTTTTAAATCACATTTGTTAATTCCCCACAAAGTGATCTTCACATCATCTTCACCGTGGTCTCTCAGCTCCTGCAGATGGGTTGCCTGCTTCTGCCTTTTGCAGCTGACCCTTCTTTGGGGTCAATCCTGCATTCTTTTCTATCAACTTTTTTCCTTTTGAGTCGTAGGAGTGGGTCCCTCCAGCTAGGAATGTTCATCAGCTCCAGGTGGGGGGAGAGAGAGGTTTGATCCCAACAAGCTACACTGAGGCAAAAACTACCTGGGCCTTCCATCCACTAGGGCTGCACATGGCATTGGCTGCTCAAGTTAGTGACCTTGGTGTAAAAAGACAGTTATAGTTGTAGTGCAGCTGCAGCCCAGGTGCAGTGGTTGGCATTAGCTTTCCCTTTGACCTGACCTAAACTCCATCACTTTTCCTAGTCTAAACAAACCCTGAGCATCACGGTTATACTGTTCCCCCATTTCAAAGCAATTGTTAGTCATCAACAAATTGTTTCGTTCCCAGTTGCTCTGATGTTGCTTCAGGTTGTGCTGGAGAACAAATTGTTACTACCACTTTTCTCACTTAAAATATATTGAACTATAACAAAGAGATGGAACTGGGAGAGAGCTCAGTGGTTTGAGCATTGGCCTGCTAAACCTAGGGTTGCGAGTTCAGCCTTTGAAGGGACGATTTGGGGCAAAAATCTGGGGATTGGTCCTGCTTTGAGCAGGGGGGTTGAATTCAATGACCTCTTGAGGTCCCTTCTAACCCTGATATTCTATGAACAGGGCAGGGATAGGGGAAAATGTCACTTCACCCTCTCTAACAACAGAAGAAGCTAGGGTAAGTCAGAGGGCTTCCCTATCACCATCCAAACCATTCAGTTGGGAAGGTCAATATATTTTCTAAAGGGCTGTGAAGAAGATTCCCTGGTAAATGACTTGGAACTAAGGTTAGGGGGTTGTTACAGGAGTGGGTGGGTGAGATTCTGTGGCCTGCATTGTGCAGGAGGTCAGACTAGATGATCATAATGGTCCCTTCTGACCTTAAACTCTATGAGACTATAAGATACCCATGCATTTGGCCCCCAAAGCAGTTGTGGCCCAGGCTCTGCAGGAGGTTGCTCGTGAAGAGATCTCCTTCCTAATCAGGTGCGGGTTGCCTGTTATTTGGGAAATGCAATTCCCATCTAGGTAGGGAAGAGGAAAATGGAAGTGATGTTTCTGTTCAGTCACCCCTGGGGGATGCTGCAAATATGTAGAAAATGAAATCCGTGTTGAATGTGATATAGCTGCAGAAAGAGACCTATTTTCCATAGATACCTGACATTTGGTGTTTTACAAGGATTCTAAGCCACACCTGAATTTAGTCCCTAATTTAAATCTGTGCCACCAGATTAAAGAAATAAAGGGCATATTTGGGGAGGAGGAGTTATACTTCACTATTGCTACTGATCTTTTATGTGCTTGGTGAAGAATTCTACACCAGAGAAGTATAAAATTACTCCAAGAAAAGTCAAAGATTTGACAAGGACTCAGGTAGAAATCGTATGTACTAGTGGTTGATTTTTTGCCCCAGTGATGGAAGCTATGGTGACCTGTGGCCCAGGTAAACTATTTTGAGAATGCTGCTCCCTAGTTAAGTGGCATTGGTCTCACTCCTAAAGGATGCCATTATTAAATTGGGAACAACTGTCTTTTACCATTTGGATCCAAAGTTTCATGAAGCACAGAGAGAAACATCTGATTGCTTCAGAGCCAATCCATGCCTATGGGTCCCAATCTGGCTGCCTTTTGGACAAGAAGCAGTTCCATGCTGGGCAAATTATGGTAGTTAATGAGGGAATGTATCAGATTCCAAGTTCAGACTGCAGGATACATGAATGCTGAGTCCTGACTCTGTGGTTTGGTCTCTTAGTTTTGCTATTAAGTCTTATGCATTTGTATCACTTCTCCACCTGTTGCTACTCTGAAAGATTAGAAAATGTGATAATAGAACACAGGTGTTTTTCTCATGATGCAGCCTTCCCACGTAGCGTGAGCCCTTCCACCTACACTTAAGGAAGAAGACCCAGGGCGAAATGAACTCACATAAATGGAAGGCTCCTAGGTTATTGTAGAATGTGACTTCACACAAAACTCAATGGTGGAAATGGGAATTAAGAGAAAACTGCCCTATAGGTTTATATTTTGTAATCTTTGAATAAGTTGTTACCAGTGACAATGAAATTAAACATGAAGTTAATTAGTGTAAAGTAAGAGGCTGATTATGTGATAACTTTCAGTGTTACTATATAATTCAGGTTTTCTTCTAGTTCTCTCCCCGCCCTCCTACTATATTGGAAATGGTGGCTAATCCTGAAAAGTAAAACCTCACTCCAAAGGAATTAGAGCGGGGGAACATGTGGGAGAAATAGCATGTATGAAAATAGAGCCCCAGTGTAGACTGTAATTATTTCTCTTTCAAATGGAATTTATTTTGATAAACTTTAAAATAAATATTCTGTGAAGAGGAAAATTGCTTGAGTCAAGATGTGTAACCTTCTACCGAGTTAGAGGGTAACAGCCACAGAGTCCCCAATTTGCTTGTTTGCTAAACAAAGAGACATCGGGCGGAAGAGGTCAGAATTTAAAATGGTGATGGATGCAGGATGATTGATTTTTGCAACCAGTTATTTTTATGGGTGCTGAGACCGTTTTCCTTTTGAGGAGGCAGCTGTTAGAGCCCAGCTGCTTACCCCTCAGGCCTGGCCATGGAAACTCCCGTAACTGGCCTTTGTTTCTTTCACGTTTGATACCTTTGGGGTTCACGTCCACTCTGCATGCGGTTTACGGCAGCAGATACTTTGAGAAAACTGCCGGGCTCAGTCGGGCTGTTCCAAACTGACGTTGGCCCAAACTCTGCCTCACTTCATCTAGAGTGGGACATGTCTGTATCGAAGGATTGGTTCACACCTGATTTGCCCAGACACCTCGCAGGAGGTGTGGTAAGATGGGGTAAGCTGGAATCTACAACGATAAAGTAAAAGGTAAGGGTGGGAGTCCTTCAGCTTTCAGCTCAACAAGCGTGTTCTGTTCATTCTCTCTGAAGCATCTGGCACTGGTCACTCTCAGGCAGCACACTGGGCTAGATGGCCCATTGGTTTGACCTAGTATGACCTGTCTTGTGTTCTTATGTAAGTCATCTAAGGGAGACTGACTTCCAGGATCCCAGGACTGATCCCCTCTGGGGAATGAAGCACAACAGTGACAGGCTGTGCAGCCTGCACTAGTCTCCTGTACCTGAAAAGCCTGCTAGCCCGAAGTGCTGGGCCAGCTATGCCAGTACCTGGTTCCTCAACTTGCTGGCAGATGCGGTGCTGCAGCGCTACACAGCAGCATCCCCTTCCCTTCCCTTGCAGATGGTGCAGCATGACTGATCTCCGTCATCGTCGTCCCCTGATTGCTCCTGGCCGGCCTCGGTGAGGTCGGCCGGAAGCCTGGGCGAAAATGAGAATGATTCCCAGGTCTTTCTCTTCTTTAAGTTTTGTCTCCTGGAGATTCACTCCTGCCTGGAATATCATAGCAGCTGGAGGCTGCCCTCCCCTCCCTCCTTTGATCTCTGCTTGCAGAGGCAATAAAGTCAGTGTTGTTTCAAATTCATGCATTCTTTATTACTTCATCACACAAATGGGGGATAACTACCACGGTAGCCCAGGAGGGTGGGGAGGAGGAAGCAATGGGTGGCGTTGTTGCAGGGCACCCCTAGAATGGCATGCAGCTCATCATTTCTGTGGGATATCTGGGGCTCTGATCTGGAGCGGCCATTTGCCTCTCTGGTTTTTTAGTAGGCTTGCCTGATATTCTAGGCAGGACTGACTCTCCCTTTAGACAAAACTTGAAGAAGAGAATGACCTCAGGAGTCATTCCCATTTTTGTCCATGCACCCCGGCTGACCTCACCGAGGCCGGCCAGGAGCACCATGACAGCAGCAGACGGTACAGTATGACTGGTAACAGTCATTGTCAACTTGCAATGCAGCAGACGGTACAGTAGAGCTGGTCACCCTCTTGGCTAATTTGCAAAAGGCAAGGGGATGATGCTGTGTAGCGCTGCAGTACCGCATCTGTTAGCAACATCCAGTAGACATACGGTGACAGTGAAAAAGGCTGAATGGGCTCCATGGTTGCCGTGCTATGGCATCTGCCTGGGCAATCCAGGAAAAGGGTGTGAAATAATTGTCTGCCATTGCTTTCACGGAGGAGGATTGTCTGATGACATTTACCCAGAATCACCTGCGACACTGTTTTGCCCCATCATTCATTGGTATCTCAACCCAGAATTCCAATGGGCAGAGGAGACTATGGGAACTATGGGATAGCTACGCACATTGCAACGCTCAGAATTCGACGCTAGCTTCGGTACATGGATGCACACCGCTGAATTAATGTGCTTAGTGTGGCCACGTGCACTCGACTTTATACAATGTTTCCAAAAATCGGTCTCTGTAAAATCGGAATAATCCAGTAGTGTAGACATACCCCATGTGGATTTTCTGATGTTTAATAAGGTTTGAGCTCTGATTGAAACTTTTCCCACACTCAGAGCATGAGTAGGGTGTCTGTCCGGTGTGGATTTTCTGATGTGGGGTCAGGTGAGTCCTCTGAGTGAAGAGTTTCCCGCACTCTGAGCATATGTGGGGCTTCTCTCCTGTGTGGATTCTCTTATGTGAGATGAGGGCTGAACGATGAATGAAGTGTTTCCCACACTCAGAGCATCCATGAGGTTTCTCACCTGTGTGGATTCTCCTATGTTTGATAAGGTTTGAGCTCTGATTGAATCTTTTCCGCATTCAGCGCATGTGTAAGGCGTCTCTCCTGTGTGGATTCTATGATGTGAGATGAGGTTGAACTATCAATGAAGCGTTTCCCACACTCAGAGCATTCATAAGGTTTCTTGCCCGTGTGGATTGTCTGATGTGTGGTAAGGTGTGGCCTCTGACTGAAGTGTTTCCCACACTCAGAGCATCCATAAGGTTTCTCACCTGTGTGGATTCTCCGATGTGTGATCAGGGCAGAGCTCCGAATGAAGCTTTTCCCGCACTCAGAGCACATGTAGGTTTCTCTCCAGTGTGGGTTCTCCAATGTGTGAGAAGAGTTGAGCTCCGATTGAAGCTTTTCCCACACTTATGGCATCTGTAGCGTGTCTCTTCCAGGTTGATTCTCTTGCATGTAATAAGGTCTGAGTGGCTACTGAAGTTTTCCTCTGGCCTGTGCTGAGTCTCACAGTCTTTTGCTTTTTCTGGGAGTGCACAACTCCGTAAACATTCCCTTTGGATCTTCCTGATAATGTTCCACGTGGTTCTACTTGTTCAGCATCTTCCTGCTGGGGTTTCTCCTCCTCATTCTCACTCACCATCCCATCACCTGATGGCAGATAGAACAATCCAGACATAGGTCACTCCTATGCTGGAGAGAAAGGAATCTCAGAGAGAGGAATGGAAAAGGGATGAACAAACCAAAATATGTGCAGGAGAGATCAAACCTATCAGGATCTGATTTTCCCAAATCCTTCCCCAGAGGAGAGAGGAAGGGATCAGTTTTGGTCTGTAGATCATTCAGGAGAAAGTGAGATTGGGGAGGGACCTGTTTCCAGTTGTCAGTCAGAATAGATGGGAAGCCTTGAGTGACATCTGCCATAATGGTTCCACATCTGCAGAGAACAATCCTGAACTTGGAGAGCTCACAAGGTCTTTGTAGGGTATGTGTATTTGTCAATCTTCCACTTCTTGTAAGCTGTTTTTGTGTTTTCACTGTTAAGCCAAGCTGGTCGCCTGCCATATTTACTTTTCTTCCTACACATCAGGATGGTTTGTTCCTGCAACCTCAATAAGGATTCTTTAAAATACTTTTTAAAGTATTTCCTCGACTCCTTTCCCGTCATGTTATTCTCCCAGGATCCTGCCCATCAGCTTCCCGAGGGAGTCAAAGTCTGCTTTTCTGAAGTCCAGGATCTCTGTTCTACTGCTCTCCTTTCTTCCTTGTGTCAGGATCCTGAACTCGACCATCTCATGGTCACTGCCTTCCAGGTTCCCATCCACTATTGCTTCCTCTACTATTTCTTCCCTGAAGCGGTTGATTTGGGGGTGCGGCGGGGCAGACCAGGAAAAGGTGGGGTGGTGCTTTGGTGAAGAGGTGGAGTGGGGAGGGCCTGAGGCAGAGCAGGAGTTGAGCACCCACTGGCCAGAGGGAAGTTGGTGCCTACTGAGGGGATGGACAAAGGACTGATAGACTCATAGAAGATGAGGGTTGGAAGGGGCCTCAGGAGGTCATCCAGTCCAACCCCCTGCCCATGGCAGGACCAACACCAACTAAATCATCCCGGCCAGGGTTTTGTCAATCCGGGCCTTCAAAACCTCTAAGGAAGGAGATTCCACCACCTCCTAGGAACCCATCCCAGTGCTTCACCACCCTCCTAGTGAAATAGTGTTTCCTAATATCCAACCTAGACTTCCCACACTGCAACTTGATATCATTGCTCCTTGTTCTGTCATCTGCCGCCACTGAGAACAGCTGAGCTCCATCCTCTTCGGACCCCGCCCCCTTTCAGGTAGCTGAAGGCTAGGGTTACCAGATATCCCGATTTTATAGGGATAGTCCCGATTTTGGGTCCTTTTCTTGTATAGGCTCCTATTACCCCCCACCCCGTCCCGATTTTTCACATTTGCTGTCTGGTCACCCTATTGAAGGCTGCTATTAAATCCCCCCTCGCTGTCCTCTTCTGCAGACTAAATAAGCTCCAGCCCCCTGGTCATTTTCCTTGTCGTCAGCTGGACCCTCTCCAATTTGTCCACACCCTTTCTGTAGTGGGTTGGCCCCAAACCGGACGCAATACTCCAGATGTCCAGATATGGCCTCACCAGTGCCCAATAGAGCGGAATAATCACCTCCCTCGATCTGCTGGCAATGCTCCTACTAACGCAGCCCAATATGCCGCTAGGCTTCTTGCAAGAAGGGCACACTGCTGACTCATAGCCGGCTTCTCGCCCACTGTAATCCTCAGCTCTCGTTGACCAGCCCCAGGGCTGACCCATGAGTCCGTGGGGGAGGGGTGGAGGAGAGGAGGCCACGGTGAGTGGTGAGGACCCCAGAGAGGGGTGCAGTGGAGGAGAGGGGACTCAGCCAGGCAGCAGTGGGCGATGGGGATGGGAGAAGGGGAAGCAGATACAGGAGGAGATGGAGCACAGGCTGGGCACCAGGGCCCAGGCATCCAGGGCCTGGTTGGCGGCAGCTGTGCCAGGGCCCCACCTGTTACCAACCGCCTGTGCTTCCACTGAGGATCTCCAGAGTGTCAATGTTCCCGGGCTCGCCTTCCTGACAGGCCTGAGCAACCAGAGCTTGTCCTAGACCACTCCCAGCCTCCCGCGGGGCGTATGGACCCAAACAGGCTGGAGACAAGTTATCGCAGAAATCACTGGGGACTCGGGAGCATCTTCAGCTGTGGAGGGTGACACACCCCACAGGAGCTGAATTTCTGACTCAGGGCTGAGCAGTGCAGGGTGGATGCACAGCACAGCTGTGAGGCTGTTTGATGCGATCGATGCACCCAAGTCGGTTTAGTGGGGTCTAGTGAAGACCCACTAAATTGACAGCAGAGTGCTCTCCGGGCGACTCTGGGACTACACCGGGAATGACAGGAGTAAGGTAAGTCTCCGGTCCGCCCAGCACAGTGTAGACACAGCAGTAAGTCGACCTAAGCTATGTCGAATCCAGCTGTGTTAGTCCCGTAGCTGGAGCAGCGTCACTTAGGACGACTTACTGCAGAAGGATGGACACAGCCTGAGGCCTGAGTTTCCACTGCAGTCTGGATGCTCAAACACCAGCTTGGCAACACAAGTCACCAAGCCCAGGCCATGCAAAGACAGGCTCAGTGTGCAGTGTGGACACTCCTTCAGATAAGCCCAGGAGTGTCACATGAGGAAATCAATCCTTTCGTTGGACTTTCTGGTAGAAGAGCCCAGTGATGTTGCAGCTCCCCGACCGTCAGTGACACAAACAGCGCTCCAGCAACTGAGCTCTAGGGCTCGCTGCTGAAAGAAAAGCTTCATGAGTGACAAAAGGCAAAGGGAGGTGCTGGTCTTTGGCCAAGGGCAGGGAGCCCCACCCTCCAACACAGACCATTTCCCTTGTTGTCTGTCTGTGCTGGGGCAGGAGCAATAACACGGCCTCCTGCTTTTGCTATTGCAGAGAGTCGGTTCTGACGGTCTCCTCAAACACAGGGTGCGGAACAGGCCTCAGACCTGACTGGGTGTAAGAAGAACTACGCAGCTAGACTGAGCCAGCTGGGAATTCAGATGTGCCCCTTTCCTGGAGGGATGGACTGACCTGTGAGGGCTGGAACCAGAGCTACCAATGTTTAACTTGCACTCGTTCGCATCTTTCCTGTGAGTGCCGTCACTGTAGGTTAAATACTCCAGCCCCAGGCTCCCCGCCAGCTCTCCTTGTGATTGGATTCTGTACAGCAGGGGTGCAGGGAACCAACAGGTGCATCTGACTCCTTGGTGAGGTTTTGCGTGCAAGGTGTGTGTGTGAGTCTTTGTGTGTCGGAAGCATGAGTGTGGCACTGTCACTGAACTGGGAGAGGGCGACGGTGGTGGGAGAGAGACAGTGGAAGAATAAAGGGGCAGCGATGGGCATAATGATGATGATTGTGTTGTGTTTCATTCCTTAGATCTGGTGCCACTGCCTGTCCCTTTAGCCTTGTAGTTTACCAAGAGTAAAACTAAATATCTGTTCAGATACAAGGAGTGTCTGTGTCCATTCCTGTTAGCTGCACAGGGTTTGACGTTGCTGCTTTCAATCCTCCGGCTCTGCCAGGATGAGGAACAATTCAGGCCGTAATTGAACTGAAGGAGGAGATGATATTCTGACAGGAGGGACGGCGCCTCTCAAAGGTGTTTGGCAGGCAGCCTCCTTCCCAGGTCTGAACCGACAACACCCAGTTGAAAAGGACCCTCCCAGCCCTCCTCAGCCCGGTGAAAACAGGCGAGTGAGTGAGCGTGGGGAGAGCGAGCGACGGAGGAGATGGATTGAGTGGGCCGGGACCTCGGTGAAGGGGCAGGATGAGGGTGTTCGGTTTTGTGGGGTCAGAAAGTTGGCAACCCCAGATCCAGGAAACAACTCAAACACCCAAGGAGTCTGGCCAGGGCAGGACATCAGCTTTGAGGGGAGGGTGGGTGTGGCAGTGAAATCACAAAGGCCTTTTGCAGGAACTCGGCCTATTGGGCAAGGTGGTGGGGAGGGGGTGACCTCACAAAGAGATCCCGACATCAGCCGGGCAGGACAGAGGTGCAGGGCCAGGCCAGTCTCTGAGACCTACCGGCTTTGCTGCCGCAAGTCACCTTCGCGAGGTCTCTCCTCGAGGGCTGAGAGAATTAGGATTCAGAGTTGTGAGCATGTGAGCATGAGGAGGAACCTCTGTGGAGTTTTCTCCTTTCCTACCATGGATTGCAGGAGGTCCTCACCAAAAGGTGTGTCTGGGTTTGAGAGTGATCCCCTCTGATGGTGTCCTGGGCCATCCTTTGGGACATCTGGTGAGACCCCTCAGCCTCCTGCCCCTCAGAGTCTCAGTGCTGATTGGCTGAGCAGGGAGCTATCGACACCAAGGAGACTCAGGTCAGTTTGGTCTCTTTTCAAATCAGGCAAATAAGTCACAACCAATCCAATGTATGGAATTAATCTTGCTGCTTCTCTCCATTAATTGTCTCTTGGCAGGTCTTGATTTTCAATAATGTCCTAGGTCTTCTAAAATACTTGCTGAATAATTACTATGAACCACTGTTGGTCTCTAGCTCACTTGTGGCACTTTATTCTGATCACTCAATGTGTGAAATTCAAGATGTGAGAGAGAGGCTGAAAGTCAGGAGCAGTGTTTCCTCTAATTTGTTATGTCCATGTGTGGAATGAATTTTGTTTTGGGCACAAATATGGAGGTGAGGTGTGACACAACACCTGCATATTGCTCTCCTTACAAAATTCATTCTGCACATGGATGGTGTGTGGCAGGGGTGAGGCTGAAAGGTTTGGAGTGTGGGAGGCTCGGGGTTGGGGCGCAGTGATGTGAGGGCTCCGGCTGGGGTGCAGGCTCTGGAGTGGGGCTAGCGATGAGGGTCTCAGCATTGGAGCAGAGGTAGGGGCGCAGGGGTGAGGGCTCTGGGGTGGGGCTGGGAATGAGGAGATTGGGAGCAGGTTGCCCCAGGGAGAAAGAACTGCCCCTCCAGCCCTCTCTCCCCACAGCAGCTCAGGGCCAGCTGAGAGGGCACCTGTCTCAAGCCGCAGCAGCGCCGGTGGTGCTGGCTTGGGACTGAGGGAGGCGACAGGATTTATTTTCCGAAGTCAAAGGAGGAAGGGATATAGTTATGCTTCAGTATTTACCTCATAAACTTATTCCTGTCTAACCTACAGGACACTATGGGAATAAGACACTATGTCATGTAGTGACATCACAAGAGCAGAGGATGTGAGAACTACAGCAACTGAGAGGGTGGGGATTTAGAGTCGGATTGTTTCAAAAGTTGCATTTGTCGGCTGACATTTAACAGCAACGCTTAGCTAACACAATGGAGAAAGGAATTCTCTGCTAAAGATTCAACTTGCCTTTGGCCAACTCTGCCCCTTCCTGACCGGGTGTGCTCAGAACACCTCTCCCGCCAGCCTCCCCACAAGCCCACAGCTGGGCACCCAGCACAAAGCAAGGAGGGTTGCTTGGCTTGTTTTACTTTTACTTTTCAAAGGCTTTTAAAAGCATTTTCTGCCCCTATTCCCCATGGTGAGGAAGCAGATGGTTTGTTAAACAAAAGTTAAACAAAAGTTAAAAGGTAGAGTGACTAAAATGAAATCCCTGCAAGTTGTATGGGCCCTTTTAAAGACACCATAATAGAGGCCCAACTTCAATGTATACCCCAAATGAAGAAACACAGTAAAGAACTAAAAAGAGCCATCGTGGCTTAACAACCATGTAAAAGAAGCAGTGAGAGATAAAAGACTTCCTTTAAAAAGTGGACGTCAAATCCTAGTGAGGCAAATAGAAAGGAGCATAAACACTGCCAACTTAAGTGCAAGAGTGTAATAAGAAAAGCCAAAGAGGAGATTGAAGAACTGCTAGCCAAAAACTCCAAAGGTAATAACAAAATGTTTTTTAAGTACATCAGAAGCAGGAAGCCTGCTAAACAACCAGTGGGGCCCCTTGACGATCAAAATACAAAGGAGCGCTTGCCCCATGCTTGGAGGAAGGCGAAAAACCTCCAGGGCCACTGCCAATCTACCCTGGAGGAAAATTCCTTCCCAACCCCAAAATGGCGGTCAGCTCAACCCGATCATGCGGGCAAGACTCTCCAGCCATACCCTCTGGAAAAAGGCTAACAATATCCTATCATTGACCCATTGTACTAATTACCAGTGTGTCACTTAATTGACCTATTGACTAAGCCCGTTATCCTATCATACCATCTCCTCCATAAACTTATCTAGCTTAATCTTAAAGTCAGGGAGGTCCTTCACTTCACTGTTTCCTTCGGCAGCCTGTTCCAGAATTGCACTCCTCTGATGGTTAGAAACCTTCATCTAATTTCAAGCCTAAATTTCCTGACTGACAATTTATATCCGTTTGTCCTCATGTCCACATTAGCACTGAGTTGAATTAATTCCTCTCCTTCCTGGTATTTATCCCTCTGATATATTTAAAGAGTGCAATCATATCTCCTCTTATCCTTCTTTTGGTTAAGGAAAATCAACCGAGCTCCTCAAGTCTCCTTTTACGACAGGCTTTCCATTCCTCGGATCATTCTAGTGGCCCTTCTTTGTACCCGTTCAGTTTGAATTCATCCTTCTTAAACATGGGAGACCAAAACTGCACACAATACTCCAAATGAGGTCTCACCAACGCCTTATATAATGGGACTAGCACCTCCTTATCTCTACTAGAAATACCTCGCCTAATGCATCCCAAGACCGCATTAGCTTTTTAACCACATCACATTGCCTACTCATAGTCATCCTACGATCAACCAGGACTCCTAGGTCCTTCTCCTCCTCCGTTACTTCCAACTGATGCGTCCCCAGCTTATAACTAAAGTTCTTGTTAGTCATCCCTAAATGCATAACCTTACACTTCTCACTATTGAATTTCATCCTGTTACTAATACTCCAGTTTACAAGGTCATCCAAATCTCCCTGGAGGATATCCCGATCCTTTTCGAATTGGCAATACCTCCCAACTTTGTGTCATCCATAAACTTTATCAGCCCACTCCTACTTTTGGTTCCGAGGTCAGCGATAAATAGATTGAATAAAATCGGACCCAAAACCGAACCTTGAGGAACTCCACTGGTAACCCCCCTCCAACCCGACAGTTCACCCTTCAATACGACCCTCTGAAGTCTCCTTTAACCAGCTCCTTATCCACCTCTGGATTTTCATTTCGATACCCATCTTTTCCAATTTAACCAGTAATTCCCCATGCGGTACCGTATCAAACGCCTTACTGAAATCAAGATATATTAGATACAACCGCATTTTCCTTGTCTAAAAAATCTGTTACTTTCTCAAAGAAGGAGATCAGGTTGGTTTGGCACGATCTACCTTTCGTAAAACCATGCTGTAATTTGTTCTTGGTTCAGGCTTGTAGCAGTGATGGAATAAACTGCAGGTTCAAATCAAGTCTCTGGAGTACATCCACAACTGGGATGGGCCATTCAGTCCTTTGTACAGAGCTTCAGTTTGTAGCAAAGTCCCTCCAGAGGTAGGAAGCAGGACTGAAGACAAGATGGAGATGAGGCGTCAGTCTTTTATAGTCTCTTGCCATGTGGTCTTTGCTTTCTTTGTCCCAAGGACACTCTATCCAGCACGTGACATCGAAAAACCTTAGAGTTCTGTCCATAGGCAGGTCCCTGCACACCTTGCTGAGCCACAAGGCATATCTGCCTTCTCTCAATGGGTCAGTTGTATAGCTGATGGTCCTTAATGGGCCATCAAGCCAGCTAGGCAGAGCTGACACCAATTTGTCTGGCTGGGGTGTTCCCAGAAGCATAGCACAAGTTGGAAATACAGGCAGCATAGAGCCAATATTCATAATGTCAACTACAAAATGATACATATCTAGAGATAGCATAATTATAATCAGCCAATCATAACCTCTCCATAGACCCTTTATGTGACCACCTTTATACAATATTGGCTGCAAATATAGAACAGTGGTTGGAACGGTGATCTATACAGTTACAGATTATGTCAAGAACGTCACAGGAGGTGACATGGTATCAGTGAGACTGATACTGGAATACTGCCTCCAGTTTTGGTGTCCTCATTTGAAAACGATGGTGGGAAATTGGAGTTGAGGCAGCAAAGAGCCACCAAATGTTCTGAGGGCTGGAGAAAAATGCCTTCTAGTGAGCTATTGAAAGAGCTCAACCTGTTTAGCTTCTCAAAAGAAGATTGAAAGGTGACTTCATTGAAATGTTGAAGTGCCTTACTGGAGAGAAAAGATTGGCTATTAAAGGGCTCTTTAATGTAGCAGAGAAAGACATAAAAAAACCAAATGGCTGGAAGGTGAAAAGAGACAAATTCATATTACAATTAATGCACAAATATTCAACAGCGAGGATGATTCTCCACAGGAACAAGCTACCAAGGAAAGTGGTGGATTCTCCGTCTCGTGACGTCATTTCATGAAGACTAGAGGCCTTTCTTGAATGTGTTTACCCCGAAAGTAGCTAGTGTGTCATACAGGAAGCCTGTGATATGCAGGTGTCAGATTAGATGCTCTAATGGTCTCTTCTGGCCATAAAGTCGACTTATTTCTTTAGAACTGAATGTAGCATTGGGAGCAGCAGCGTCTGATGTTTTCCTGTCTAGCCGTCTTGCTTCCTAGAACGAATGCTCCTTGAGTGGGGTGATCCACAGGGAGTAGCTCAAACCTCCAAAGTGCCTGGCCGGGGCAGGACATTAGCCCAGCAAGGGAGGGGTGTGGCAGTGACATCACAAAGGCCTTTTGCAGGACCTCAGACTATTGGTCAAAGGTGGTGGGGAGGTGGTGACCTCACAGAGAGATGCTGACATCAGCCAGGCAGGACAGGGGCGAGGGGCCAGGGAAACCTCAGAGACCCTGTGGCTTTGCTTCAGCAAGTCTCCTTCTCCAGGTCTCTCTTTGAGGACTGGGGGAGTATTGGGGTTCACTTACCTGAGCGCCAGGAGGAACCTCTTTCGAGTTTTCTCCTTCCCTTTTAGTGATTTTACTTGAAAACAGCCGACCCTGTTTAGAAGGTAAGAGCCTCCTCGAGGTTTGAAACTGTTCAGTCTGATCCATCTGGTGACAGTTGAATTCATGGGAAACATGATCTTAAGGAGGCAGAATTTTATTCCAAACCTGGGATCTTGTCCCTTAGAATCACTGAGGACATTAGGGTTTGTCCTTTTTGTTTCACCTTTTCCTCCATCCATCCATCCCTCCTTTCTCTTCCTCTCTTGCTTCTTTTGTCCTTTCTCCTGTTCCCCTCCTAACACCAGGAGAGGGTGTGTGTGTGTGTGTGTGTGTGTGTGTGTGTGTGTGTGTGTTGCGGGGGAGTGATCGGCAGCTCTCACTGTGGGAGGTCCACCCCAAACTGTGGAGCTGCAGTAGTGCTGGGGCAGTGATCCCCGCCAGTGACCTGGGCCATCCTTTGAGCTCTCTGGTGAGACCCCTCAGCCGCCCATCCTCAGTCTCTACCCTGATTGGCTGAGCAGGGGGTTAATGACAGGGAGGAGACTCAAGGCCTTTTTGTTCTCTTTTAAGACCAAGTAAATAAGTCATAACCACTTATATGTTTGATGGATTTTGCTGCTTCTCTGCATTAATTTTCTCTGAGCAGTTCATGATTCTCTCTAACATTGCAGTTCTCCTAAAATACTGGCTGAATAATTACTGTGCATACTTGTTCCTCTGGAGCTCATCTGAGAGCACTTTATTGAGGTCATTCAATGTATGTAATTCAAAATCCGATGGTTAATTTGACAATCAGGGCTCTGGGTCCTATTCCCAATTCAGACATTGACTGGCTGTGTGACCTAAGACAAGTCAATTTTCCTTTCTCAGCCTGAGCGTCTCCCTCTTTCAAGTAGGGGTAATAATGATCCGCTCCTACCTACCTCAACACACTCACTCTTCCCCAGCACACACACACTGTCTCTCCCCACACACAAACAGTCTCCACACTGCAGCTGAAAAGCAGCTGGCAATGTAGTAGGATGACCCTGGAACAATGGGATAGAGAAACCTGCATCACTGAAAGTGCAGCCACTATGGTATTATAGGCCAGCTTCCTAAAGCTTCAGCCTCAACCACTTAACACTGGGGCCTGTCTACACTCTGGTTCTGTTCTCACTGAAGGATCATTACCAATTATTCGCTCAGACCAGCTTACCCAGCACCCTCACTGCTGTGCAGCTCTGGATGTGTGGCCATGGCTGAACAGCAAGAATTCCTGCCCATTTCTCTTCTGGCTGGAGCATGGTTTGTGGTTAATGATGTTGCTGTAGATTGTTTGCTTCCTGCCTTGGCAATGCAGACAGTCCCTTTTCCCAACATATCTCCAGAACATCAGTCCCTGGCTGGGTCTCCTGGGCAGAGGAAAACATCCCTTGTTTGGTGTTGCAAAGGGGATCGTGCATAGCTGAGATGTCTCTCGGTTTGGATCAAAGGGAATGTTGGATGGAATATATCACACAACCCTCCCTGCTCCCCAGAGCCCCATGGGGAGAATGTAGAGAAGGGAGTCATTCCTCCCCTGCACTCCCAGAAGAGTTGCTAGGACTCCTTCCTGCCAGCTACTCACCCCTGGATTCATGCTTAGCTCCTAGGATCTTTCTGCTCCAAAGGCTCCATAGTCCTGGGGTGGGGAGGGTGTCACTGCACAGTCTGAAAAACAAGGGAGGTTTCTGGAATTGAAGGAAGGAGCAGAAAACGGAGAGGAAAGAAACAGAGAGAAAACGCCTCGTCTCTCGCCCCTCCCCCTGCCTCCCCCATCAAGAAATGTTACCAAGGACCAGCGTTAGGGGAAATAGTGTCCTGGGCAAAACTTGTACTTTGGCAAAGTTCTTGGTTCAGGCTTGTAGCAGTGATGGAATAAACTGCAGGTTCAAATCAAGTCTCTGGAGTACATCCACAACTGGGATGGGCCATTCAGTCCTTTGTACAGAGCTTCAGTTTGTAGCAAAGTCCCTCCAGAGGTAGGAAGCAGGACTGAAGACAAGATGGAGATGAGGCATCAGTCTTTTATAGTCTCTTGCCATGTGGTCTTTGCTTTCTTTGTCCCAAGGACACTCTATCCAGCACGTGACATCGAAAAACCTTAGAGTTCTGTCCATAGGCAGGTCCCTGCACACCTTGCTGAGCCACAAGGCATATCTGCCTTCTCTCAATGGGTCAGTTGTGTAGCTGATGGTCCTTAATGGGCCATCAAGCTGGCAAGGCAGAACTGACACCAATTTGTCTGGCTGGGGTGTTCCCCAGAAGCATAGCACAAGTTGGAAATACAGGCAGCATAGAGCCAATATTCATAATGTCAACTACAAAAATGATACATATCTAGAGATAGCATAATTATAATCAGCCAATCATAACCTCTCCCTAGACCCTTTATGTGACCACCTTTATGCAATATTGGCTGCAAATATAGAACAGTGGTCGCAACGGTGATCTATACAGTTACAGATTATGTCAAGAAGGTCACAGGAGGTGACATGGTATCAGTGAGACTGATACTGGAATACTGCCTCCAGTTTTGGTGTCCTCATTTGGAAAAGCTGGTGTGAAACTGGAGTTGAGGCATAAAGAGTCACCAAATATTCTGAGGGCTGGAGAAAAATGCCTTCTAGTGAGCTATTGAAAGAGCTCAATCTGTTTCGCTTATCCAAAGAAGATTGAAAGGTGACTTAACTGAAATGTTGAAGTGCCTTACTGGAGAGAAAAGATTGACTATTAAAGGGCTCTTTAATGTAGCAGAGAAAGACATTAAAAAACCCCAATGGCTGGAAGGTGAAAAGAGACAAATTCATATTACAATTAAGGCACAAATATTCAACAGCGAGGATGATTCACCACAGGAACAAGCTACCAAGGAAAGTGGTGGATTCTCCGTCTCGTGACGTCATTTCATGAAGACTAGAGGCCTTTCTTGAATGTGTTTACCCGAAAGTAGCTAGTGTGTCATACAGGAGGCCTGTGATATGCAGGTGTCAGATTAGATGCTCTAATGGTCTCTTCTGGCAATAAAGTCGACTAATTTCTTTAGAACTGAATGTAGCATTGGGAGCAGCAGCGTCTGATGTTTTCCTGTCTAGCTGGCTTGCTTCCTAGAACGAATGCTCCTTGAGTGGGGTGATCCACAGGGAGTAGCTCAAACCTCCAAAGTGCCTGGCCAGGGGCAGGACATTAGCCCAGCAAGGGAGGGGTGTGGCAGTGACATCACAAAGGCCTTTTGCAGGACCTCAGGCTATTGGTCAAAGGTGGTGGGGAGGTGGTGACCTCACAGAGAGATGCTGACATCAGCCAGGCAGGACAGGGGCGAGGGGCCAGGGAAACCTCAGAGACCCTGTGGCTTTGCTTCAGCAAGTCTCCTTCTCCAGGTCTCTCTTTGAGGACTGGGGGAGTATTGGGGTTCCCGTACCTGAGCGCCAGGAGGAACCTCTTTCGAGTTTTCTCCTTCCCTTTTAGTGATTTTACTTGAAAACAGCCGACCCTGTTTAGAAGGTAAGAGCCTCCTCGAGGTTTGAAACTGTTCAGTCTGATCCATCTGGTGACAGTTGAATTCATGGAAAACATGATCTTAAGGAGGCAGAATTTTATTCCAAACCTGGGATCTTGTCCCTTAGAATCACTGAGGACATTAGGGTTTGTCCTTTTTGTTTCACCTTTTCCTCCATCCATCCATCCCTCCTTTCTCTTCCTCTCTTGCTTCTTTTGTCCTTTCTCCAGTTCCCCTCCTAACACCAGGAGAGGGTGTGTGTGTGTGTGTGTGTGTGTGTGTGTGTGTGTGTGTGTGTTGCGGGGGAGTGCTCGGCAGTTCTCACTGTGGGAGGTCCACCCCAAACTGTGGAGCTGCAGTAGTGCTGGGGCAGTGATCCCCGCCAGTGACCTGGGCCATCCTTTGAGCTCTCTGGTGAGACCCCTCAGCCTCCCATCCTCAGTTTATATCCTGATTGTCTGAGCAGGGGGTTAATGACAGGGAGGAGACTCAAGGCCTTTTTGTTCTCTTTTAAGTCCAAGTAAATAAGTCATAACCACTTATATGTTTGATGGATTTTGCTGCCTCTCTGCATTAATTGTCTCTGAGCAGTTCATGATTCTCTCTAACATTGCAGTTCTCCTAAAACACTGGCTGAATAATTACTGTGCATACTTGTTGGTCTGGAGCTCATCTGAGAGCACTTTATTGAGGTCATTCAATGTATGAAATTCAAGATCTGATGGTTAATATGAAAATCAGTGTTAGGGGAAATGGTGCCCTTGGCAAAACTTGTACTTTGGCAAAGTTCTTGGTTCAGGCTTGTAGCAGTGATGGAATAAACTGCAGGTTCAAATCAAGTCTCTGGAGTACATCCACAACTGGGATGGGCCATTCAGTCTTTGTACAGTGCAGGGGGTTAATGACAGGGAGGAGACTCAAGGCCTTTTTGTTCTCTTTTAAGACCAAGTAAATAAGTCATAACCACTTATATGTTTGATGGATTTTGCTGCTTCTCTGCATTAATGAGGCAAGTATTAAGCCTCATTCAAAGACCAGGGGTCACTATATTACTCCACAGTCAATCAATGCAGTTGTAGATAAATCTCTGCATTATGCATTTTTGTATAACTTGTATATGACTTTGTATTGAACCTTGGTAATATGTTATAGCGGGCCCCTAAGGTAGTGTAATTAAGGTAAAAGAAAAGTGTCTTTTTGCTAGAAGTAGAATAAGATCTCCCCCCTACTCGGTAATCAACTGTCCTGTTGCATGAATGAGGTGTGACTGAGGAAGGCGTGGAGGGCAGTACCTCCAGACAGCTGCAATCCTTGGAGAGGGGCTGGCAGCCCAACCAAGGACAATCAAGCTTGGCAAGTGGGCTGACTAGAGAAGAGCAGACATACTGATGGCCTCGGGGATAAGAAGCAAACACCTTCCTGTGGGAACAACCCCCAGCCCAGAGAAAAGCAGCTAGAAGGACCAACAGACACAGTCACAGATTTTGAATCTGGGAAATTTGCCCCTCTCCATCCACCGACTCGCTGCTTGCCTCCTCACCCCCCCCCCACCCCAAGTATAAAGCCTCATTCAAAGACCCAAGGAGTCACTATATTACTGCACAGAGCCCTCCCCCCCCGACGAACGCTGCCCCACCCCTGCCGCAGGCGCTGCAAGGAGTTTGGGTTGGGCGAGGAGGTCTGGGGTGTAGGCCCTGGGTTGGGGCAGGGGTTTGGGGTGTGGGATGGTTGAGAGGTTGGGCTCTGGAATGGAGTTTGGGTGCTGGGTGCAGGCTCCAGGCTGGGGCACAGGGTGGGGGTGCAGGATGGGTGGAGGCAGGGGCGACTCTAGGCACCAGCAAAGCAAGCAGGTGCTTGGAGCAGCCCATTTGCAGGGTGGCAGCCAGCAGGGATCCAGCCTGGGAGCTGAGAACCAACAGGGGGCCCTGGGAGCTGTAGTTCCTTGGTTAGCTCCCTGCCTATAGAGCCAGCTCTGGAGCAGGAAAAAAACTACATTTCTCAGCATTCCCTTGGCCGCTATCAACAGGAAAGGCAGGGGAGGAGTACGGTAGCTGAAACCTCAAGCCGCAGCTTGCTGTCAATGGAGAGCTCACTGCTAGAGCGGGGTGGCACTGTGAATGGGGAACAGGTGTGCCCAAGTTGTAGAAGGCTTTGCCTAGATATCCCCTTCAGAAGACATCCCCAGACTGGATTAGAGATAGTGGTGTGACCTCACCTTGCAGCCCCAAGGAAGGAATTGGGTGGACTAAATGGACAGTTCCCCTCTTTATCTGAATCCTAGCAAGGGAGGTACGTGGATCCCACTAGAATTTAAGAGTAAGGAGGAGAGGCTCTACTGGACCTGGGCAGCTTTAGATACAGTACCAGGCACGTAGAGGATTTCCACTTCTGAGCCATCGAAGCAGAAATTCACTTTTCCTTTCCAGATTTAGCTAATATTCAGAAAGGGAATCTAGCACCTGCCTTCCAGATTTGAACACCCTCAAAATTCAGGAGTGCTGAAGCTCAATTTGGGCAGCTGTTACTTCATTTCTCCCAAATCAAATGTACTGATTCACTGTAATTTGCTGTAGAAAAGTAGGATAAACTTGAGCAAGAAATGCTTCCCAGTGGTTTTTAGGACTGGAATTGCTATTTTCAACAGCCATTGCCTTTGTTTGTTTGTTTTATAGTTTTATTTGTTTAAAAGGAAGACAGTGATATTGCATTGGCAAATTGCCCATAGAAACAAAGAATGGAACATAAGAATAATAAAGGCACCTCAACGTTTCCTCATTTCTGTAGGACAGTCTTAAAATATGCATCCAGATATCCTTTAATCAGACAAGCTGGAAATTGTTCCATGTTACTGCAGTTCTGTAAGCATATGGGAACCAATCCTGTCTGTGTTCTGTGCACATCCAAAATTCCTGCTGAATGACCCACTCTGGGAGCAAGTTACCAGTGACCCAGGGCTGGGGTGGAAGGAGGGTGCAAGTGGGTGGGGGGAGCCCAGAGCTGGGGCAGCACGGGGTGCCTGTGTGGGGAAGATCCCAAGGCTGGGGTGGCAGAGGGTGCTGGTGTGTGTGGGGGAGAGCCCAGGGCTGGGATGGCATGGGGTGCGGGTGTGTGGGGGAGAGCCCAGGGCTGGCAGCAGGGGGGTACAGGTTGGGGGGGGAGGCCCAGAACAGGGGCAGCAGGGGGTGTGGGTGGAGGGGGCAGAGCCCAGGACTGGGGCAGCAGGGAGATTCAGGGAGGAGCCCAGGGCTGGGGTGGGGGCAGTCAATTTTTTTTTTGCTTGGGACAGCAAAAAACCTAGAGTTGGCCCTATCTCCACCCACCGTGAGATAGGTAGGAGCGGATCATTATTATCCCTACTTGAAATAGGGAGAAGATAAGGCTGAGAAAGGATAATTAACTTGTCTTAGGTCGCATAATCAGTGGCAGAGTTGGGAATAAGACCCAAGAGCCCTGATTTTCAAACTAAGCATCGGATCTTAAATTTCCTACATTGAATGATCTGAGTAAAGTGCTCTCAGATGAGCTCCAGACCAGCAACAGTGCACAGTAAGTATTCAGCTGGTATTTTAGGAGAACTGCAATGTTAGAGAGAATCATGAACTGCTCAGAGACAATTAGTGCAGAGAAGCAGCAAAATTCATCAAACATACAACTGCTTATGACTTATTTACTTGGTCTTAAAAAAGAACAACAAGACCTGAGTCTCCTCTCTGGCAATAACCCCCTGCTCAGCCAATCAGGGTAGAAACTGAGGATGGGAGGCTGAGAGTTCTCACCAGAGAGCCCAAAGGATGGCCCAGGTCACTGGTGGGGATCACTGCCCCGCAACACACACACACACACAACCCTCTCCTGGTTTTGGGAGGGGAACAGAAGAAAGGATAAAAGAAGCAAGAGACGAAGAGAAAGGAGGGAGGGAGGGATGGATGAAAAGGTGAAACAAAGGACAAACCCCAATGTCCCCAGTGAATCTAATGGACAAAATCCCAGGTACACAATAAAATTCTGCCTCCTTAAGCTCGTTTTTCCATGCCTAGAATTCAACTCTCACCAGATGACTGAGACTGAACAGGTTTCAAACCTCGAGGGGCTTCTGGCTGTGATTTGTCAGTCCTCAAAGGCCAGCCAGGTGACTGTAAATAACTTACAATCATTAGGAAAAATTAGTATCAAGATTCCAACTCTAGCAGTCAGACAACATTGGTTCAATTTACAAGAGATTACTTTTTATATTCCTTGGTTCTCCCAAAATTAGGAAGGGCCTGTGACCACAGGTCCTGCAGGAGTACAAAGGGTAGGTCTACATCCCTTTTCTCTTTGTGCATAGTCCTGCCTGCTCCCTTTTCAGTTTCAGTTCTGCTACCAGAGTACTGATCAGCACATTCTTCAGTAGCATAGGGAAGGGCAGGCACCATCACACAAGGACTATTACACAGAGACCTGCCAAATGCACACAGCAAACAAATGAAAACAAGAGATGAAAATGTTATTTTTCATTAATCCCTTTCAGTGACAGCAACCTCCGTGGCTAATTGTAACAATAGTAGATGCAGCATTTTCTGATTGAAATGATTTTCAAGTTGTGGGTGCCCCTTTATGAACAGTAATTGCCTACATCTGTGACACAAGTACTTTTCAATTCCATTAAACCTGGGGTTTTGCTCAATTACACACGATATCTTGGAATTTTTCTGGCATATTCATCATCACATACATCACCTACAAGACTCCTGCCAAAACAAGGGGTTCTTTATAGGGGTTTGAAATTATTAAAGTGACCCAGCACTTTTCAATTGTAACAGCTCAGGACAAAGTAGATCTCCCTGATCCCACTTATGTAGCTATTTAAATGTAACCTAATTATAAGGTGGCCTAACTTACTGATATTTTTTGACACATTTTCAAAAAGTGGCCTCTATTTAAATCCATGCAAATATCTGTATGCACACTTTCTGAGCACTGCAAGTCTGAATCTATCACCTGTGCATGCATCTGCTGTTACCTGAAACATGCACATGCTGCTATTTGCATGAAAACTTCTACACGCCTGAATAGAGGAGGATCCTTTGAAAATGTGGCCTTTTAATTATATTTCATACTCCACAAGAGTAGCCTAAAAACAACAACGGGATATAATAAGGCCCTGGCATCAAATGAATAAGGAACAATATAAAAAATCAGCAGCACTTTATAAAGAGGACAGGAACAAAATATACAGTAACCATAAAACCAACAGATAAAACAAAACCCAGATTTCCCCAGGTGCAATCTAACAGGACAATTTTGCCTTCATAACTCTAGCAATACTCATCTATTTCAGCATGTAATGATCCTGTTTAAAGTATCCAGGAAACAATAAACTCTGGCCCCAGTGCTTGCACATGTTCACTTTGTTGAGTGTGGCTCACATATCTGGACCTCCCAGCTGTTAATAGCTTCACCAACCACCCCTCTGTCTTTGCTTCTGTGTATGTCACTTCATTCTGGCTCTGCAAGGTGTCTGAAGTCCCAAATGCCACTTGTCCTTCTGTAAACCTATCCCAGCGGTATCCCTCCCCCAACTGCCTCCTTTGTGGTTCAATTCTACACCATTGAAATCAATGGAATTTTTTCCATTGACTTCAATTAGAGCAAGATCGGGCCCTTCAGCAATTTCCACCCAGTTCTTTCTATTATGATTTGTACCAATCAGGGTTCGGGGCCTCATTGTTCTAGGCACTGTCTAACAAAACAATGGTCCCGTGCCCCAAATATTCTGCAGCATCATGCAAAAGATGCCAGAAATGCAGTCCAGCGAATTTCCTTGATAACCTCTGGTGTAATCTTTCTTAATATCTGTGGTTTCTAATTCTATCAATTACTAGACAATTAAATTAAGGGGGTTAAGTTACACAGTGGTTTCTGAGAGCAACTGTTTTGAAAATCCAGTTAAAAATGTATTTTAAAGGTAAATAAATGCCTAATCTTTGCCTGAAACACAAGCAATATGAATTTTTTTTTAAATGTGTGCTACCATCTCCAAGCCTCATCCTCCCTCCAGTGAAATCCCTCTTCAAATGCCTGCACTTTTTCATTTCCACCCATGCCCTTTCCCTTTTTGCCTTTACAGAGCTATTAAATTTGTTAGTCTCTAAGGTGCCACAAGTACTCCTCATTCTTTATGCTTAATGATGTACTTCTAATAAAGAATTTAATTCTATTTTTTGCCTAGAGTGACTCTGACTTTCAAATTATATTTAAACATAGGAACTTATGGAATGGTTTAGGAATAAAAATAAATTAACATGTACAGAAATATGAAATAGAAAAACAAATAGGACAATTTCACTGCTCTACATGGGAAAAACCCACACAGAGCTTATTTCATCTTGTGAATTTTTCTGCAGACTAAGCTAAGGGGGGGAAAAGAAAGAGTTTCTCTAATTGTTTTAAACCACGGATGAAAAGAACCTAACATGATCACCCTTGATTAACATGCTTATTATATAATATATAAACAGGGAAACCAGGAGACAACCTGGGCCACGAAAATAAATAAGGAAGCTTTCACAAGAATCAAAACAAAGCATCATTCAGAATCTGTAAACAACTGAGCCCGCTGATCCTAAAACTCATAGTATAGGTAGACATGTACCTCTTTCTCTCTATTTGAAATATTTAGATAACATCCTTAATGTTTTATTATTCTTCATGTCTCCACATTAATCCTTTTTATATTGATAGTTCCCAATGTATCCTCTGCCAAGAAATGGACTTTGTGCAGAGAAAAATCCATTTTCTAGTGCCAAAGATATTGATAATTAACATTTATGTCATGAAACTTGTAATACCAGTTTGCTAAAATAAAGCTAAGCTTTTCATTATTATTTTAGAGTTTAATTTAGTCATCCAAGGTTACTCAGCTTCATGTTTATAAATTATACAGGGCAGGGACTTAACTCCTCTTGATCGACCTGTTTTGGAATTATGACTGTACAAGTAAGGAGGTTCACAACCTTGTTTGAATATCTGATCCGGCCTTGAAAGAAGGTGATTTATGGGATCGACAAACCCTCGTCATTTCAAGAATCGGCATCTGAAAACAAGATTTTCCTCTATAACACAAAGAGCGGAGCAAATCAGTTAAGTCTCTACTAGAAGCTACAACTTTGTTTATGTAAGAGTCATACAAGGTTACAAGGTCTGAGAATAGTCTGCCAGTAAGAGTATGGATTTTAGAACAAATAAATAGCTACATACTGCATAAAAATTGGAAGTTTTGAAACTACTTCTCTGATAATTCAGCACTAGCCATGCTACAGCATGTTCTAATTTACCATTTGGTATATGCTTTTTGAAAATACTGAAAGTACATGCCAGTGGTCAACTAAATCATAGAAAATTCAAGCCCTATTTTACATGATGGGTGAGACATTGAAAACTGCATGACTTAGAAATGCCAGTCCCATTAAAAGTTAATGAGACTTATGTTCCTAAATCACTTACTCTCTTTTGAAAATCTCACCCATTTTCGTTTCCAGGGCTACTGCTGCCAATCACCAGTATTTTTAAGATAGTACATTTTTTGTAATTATCTGGCATAATAAAAGCACCAAAATTGTTTCCTGGAGAAAAACAAATCCAGAAACCCTAAAATACTGCAGCACTTCTGTTTCACTTTCTGTACCAATGATGAGAGGATTCTGCGAAGACAGACTTTTTACAGGATCTGAAAAATTTCTATAGTAATCAAACATATATGCCCATATTAAGCACCATAGACTGCCAAATTCCAGAGAAACAGAAAACACTCTAGACTTGTGCATGGAATTGCTTTTATGTGTTATTTCAAATGCCCTTCCTGAAGTTCTTATGGTGATCTGCGGAGGGAGGGAAGAATTCTGAAGATAAAAGTAAATTCCAGTGCCATTTCTATGATTGTGGAACCATGGGAAGCCAGGGGCACTGAATTTATCACAGTATTTACATTACTGTTACAAATCCAAATGTTTCAACTATTTTCTAGGAATACTTCACCTTGGTTAAAAAGAACCAAGCAAAATCAAGGTGCAACGGTAATACAATTAGGGCATTACCGATGCACCCAAACTTGTAGATTGTGCAAGGAATATCAGGTTGCAACCTGTATAAGTGCAGGTAACTGTGCAAAAGGGGCTAAAACTGTTTTTCTTTAATAATTGTATTCTCTGCCATGCATTGTCAGGGATTGAAGAAAGCACATGCCCAGCTTTCATTATCTGAAGATAACCTTCCAAATGTAAACCAGTGCAGACCTGTCTTCCTGCGTCTGCAAACTGGCAGTTCAGAGCTTCTATTCCGCCTCACAATGCTGCCAAGCACTAGCAGCTTTGGTCAGTTTCACTGCTGTTATTCAGAACCCAGGGCGGCTCTAGAAATCGGGCTGCCCCAAGCAGCGGTGCGCTGCGCCGCCCTTCCCGGTCCCGGCGGGTCCCCCTTCCCGCGGCTCGGTTGAGCTCCTGCCGGCATGCCTGCGGCAGGTCCACCGGAGCCGGGACGAGCGGACCTGCCGCAGGCATGCCGGCGGGAGCTCCACCGGAGCCAAATGCCACCCCCCCGGGAAACGGCCACCCCAAGCGCCTGCTTGGCGCGCTGGTGTCTAGAGCCGCCCCTGTCAGAACCCCAGGGGTGACGGTAAAACTGAGAAAAATGGTGCCTCTTTCAGGAAAAGTAAGTTCAAGCAGAATCAGGCACTGGAGCTATTCATAGAGAAGCTCAATCCCCGCTTCCCTCCTCCCATGGAGTAGGAGGAGGGGATTTCTCCCTTTGGGTCTTGAAAAAACAAGAGTGAAAAACAGGGTGCTGGGCTATGGGGGAGATCTGTGTGTGTCAGGGCACTGCGGGTCTGTGTGGGGCATTGTGCAGTTATGGTGTGGGGCTGTGGGGAAGGGCACTGGGAGGGAGGAAGGAAGGGAGGGGAAATCTGTGTGTATTGGGAAACTAGAGAGTGGGGGTTTCTGTGTGGGGTGCTGGGCAGCTGTGGTGGGGCTGTGGGCAGGGGTGTGCTGGGCGAGGTGTGTGTGCACAGCACTGTGCATTTGTGGTGGAAGAGTTGTAGGGGGGTGCTGGGCAGGGGAGCTCTGTGGCACAGCATGGGCGCACCCCAATAGGAAAGGGCACGCTGGTAACACACGGCCAGGCGGACCAGTGTGCCTCTGGCTCCCAACGGGGCTGCGCACCTGTGTCTGTCTGTCTCCCCCCCAGCTCCACCAACGTGGCCTGATAGTTCACGCTTGCGATCTGGTCACCCTCCCGCTCCCTCCATCCTTCACTCCCTTCCCTGCGTCCCCCCAGCCCTGTCCTCTGTCCCGTCCCCTGTCTCCATCCGTCCCTGCCCCCTTCGTCCCCTCCGTCCCATCCCTGTGTCCCCCCAGCCCTGTCCTCTGTCCCGTCCTGTCTCCATCCGTCCCTGCCCCCTTCGTCCCCTCCGTCCCGTCCCTGCATCCCCCCAGCCCTGTCCTCCGTCCCGTCCCCTGTCTCCATCCGTCCCCTCCAGTTCATTTGCAGCCCAGCTCAGCCCCGGTCACTCTCGCCAGGTGGGGCCGGGCAGCTCCCCTGCGCTGCGATCCAGCACCGGGCACCGCGGAGCACCGGGCAGGCTGTGCAGGGTGGGGAGGATACTCGCGTGCTGACACCTGCCTGCCTCAGGGCTTTCTCCCCGCCCCCCGCGAGGATCGCCAGGGAGGGCAGCAGCGTGCCGCTGAGAGCCGTGTCCAATTGGCCGGGTGGCTGCCTGCAGACAGCACGGGGAGAGAACCAGACAGCCCTGTAACGCAGCCGCTGCTCGGGACCCGGATCCACGCTGCTGTGCCACCGAGACCCATCAAGTGCCACGGGAGCGGGGGACACCCCCCCCACCCCAGGGAAGTGTCAGGGGCTGCTCGGGCTGGGAGCCCGGCGGAGAGTCCAGCTGGGGAGAGGCTCAAAGGGGGGGGGGGGGTAAAAACGTTGCACCAAAAATATGAAAAAGTTGCCAGACAAAAACCCTTTAATTACAGCTCGGACGGGCCCCTCCGGAGCAGGGGGGCGGGGCCAGCCGCGGTCCCGCCGCCGGGCAGCAGCAGCAGCAGCAGCAGCAGGGGGGGGGCGCGAGACGGCTCCCGGGGATTCCCTGCTCGCGCCGCTGCCGGGGAGCCGCTGCTGCTGCGAGCTGGTGCGCGGGGTGGAGGAGGTGTCCGCGCGGGCGGGGCTCGCGCCCAGAGCGCTGACACTGTCCATTGGGAACTGTCACGCCGCGCGACCGGGCCGCCCACTTGTGACGTCACCGCCCTCTGCCCCCGCCCACCCAGCGTGGTCACCGGGCTCCGCCCACTGGCGCCGCGGCAACCACCAAAACAGACGTTCTCGGACCACGTGGGGCAGGGAGGGGGGAAAAATGGGCGGTGACACAAACAAAGCAGCTGGCTGGTAGCGCGCGGCAATGACGTCACCGAGGAGGAGTCCGCCCCCCCGCTCAGCGGCGGATGCCGGGACGGGACGGATGGAGACAGGACGGGACGGAGGACAGGGCTGGGGATGCAGGGACGGGACGGAGGGGACGGAGGGGCAGGGACGGATGGAGACAGGACAGGACGGAGGACAGGGCTGGGGATGCAGGGACAGGACGGAGGGGACGAAGGGGCAGGGACGGATGGAGACAGGACAGGACAGAGGACAGGGCTGGGGATGCAGGGACAGGGACGGGACGGAGGGGGAAGGGGGGGACGGAGGACAAGGATGGAGAGACGCAGGGAAGGGAGTGAAGGATGGACGGAGGGGGAGGGTGACCAGATCGCAAGCGTGAACTATCAGGCCACGTTGGTGGAGCTGGTGGGGAGACAGACAGACACAGGTGCGCAGCCCCGTTGGGAGGCAGAGGCACACTGGTCCGCCTGGCCGTGTGCTACCAGCGTGCCCTTTCCTATGTGCCCTAAGGCATTCCTATGTTATTCCATAACATTCCTATGTGCCATAACATTCTTATGTGCTGAATAAGAGCACATAACATTCCTGTGTTCCCCTCCCAACACCAGGAGGGGAGTGTGTGTGTGTGCCCTTTCCTATAACTTATGTGCTGATCAGTACTGTGGTAGCAGAACTGAAACTGAAAAGGTAGCAGGCAGGACTATGCACAAAGAGAAAGGGATGTAGACCTGCCCTTTGTACCCTGCAGGACCTGTGGTCACAGGCCCTTCCTAATTTGTGGGGAACCAAGGAATATAAAAAGTAATCTCTTGTAAATTGAACCAATGTTGTCTGACTGCTAGAGTTGGAATCTTGATACTCATTGTTCCTAATGATTGTAAGTTATTTACAGTCACCTGGCTGGCCTTTGAGGACTGACAAATCACAGCCAGAAGCTCTTTGATTTTTGGGAAGGCCCCAGATCATTTTGCAGCTGGAGTGAGCAGCACCACTCAGGCTACCGTTGATACATTAGGACCATCACAAGTTCTTCTGCTGAGCATCCAGCATGACGTTTGACCACAAAAGGGCAGACAAATAGAAGAGGCAATATAGTATGTAGTGGGCTCAGGGATGAGAACAAAGGACTAATCCTAGCGTTGACACTGGCTCCCACTGTGTCCCTGGTCAAGTCACATAGGCCAAAATTTCCATACTTGAGTGCCTATAGTTATGTAACTAAATCATTGACTTTAATAGGGTATTAGAGCAGTGGAAGCTACTCCAGCCATTGATCTTTTCCCATTTTGCATACTGAGGAGAGGAGTGCTTCCTTGTGTCCCCCCTTGCAAGGATTCCCAGCACCCACGAGTTACTCATGTGGGTATTGAACATAAAATTTTCCCCATGCAAAAATACATTTTGTTTTCAAACAATCCAAGGACTTAGTTGACACGGAGAATTTTTTTAGAAAAAGGGCAAAATAGCTTGACATTTCAAAAGAAATCACTGTTTAATTTTCTTTATAGTTCAAACATTATTTTAAAGGAGTTGAACTCAGATGTTCCTGAGGTTTAACAATGAATTGTATACATAGCTCCCAGAATGGAACCTGTGCAAACAAAAAATAAACAATAATAGTGTCTTTTAAATTCACTGTATTTTTAAAGACACACACAGGAGAATCAGCCAGGCTGATTCATTGTATTTCCTGTGCTGATGAAGGAATTAGAGACAATAACAGAGCTTGACAAAACCAGCTAAAGCCACCAAACCAACTGGAGGGTTAAATCTATCAATCAGCAGTAAATATGAAATATAGGGGTGGGATCAGGGCGATGCCCTGGGAGAAGCAGAGAACTTCTCTTCCTCAAATGTCAGAAGAGGGAAGGTGCTGGGATTTTTATCCGAATGCCCTCCTGAGTCCTGTTTAGAGATTCAGGTTCTTTAACATTATAGCTGTCCCAAGTTTGCATAGTGCAATGCTTGAATTTACATGAAGAGAAAGTAGAGAGTAAGTAGTAAAGTTCTTCCAATTTTAAACTAGATGTATATTAAATTAAATCTGTGCTAATTAATCAGATGCATAAAGAGTATTTAAGACAACAGCTCAGCCCCTCTCACCCACCCTCTCTCCATCACCATTGTCAACTTTCTCTGGATGTGTTTTTATGGATAAACTGAACTGATCTGACTGGCTGAATCAAACAATAAGTTGTTCTAAACGAATCACGATGCTTCAGGTCAATAACTGTTTGGGAAACATCTGTTACGTTACTGCTTCAACATTCAGCTGAGAAAATTATTAGATATATATTCTGATAATTTGAACAGAAACAAAGTCATCGTAACAGAACATTGAGAGAGGATCAAAGCCTTAGGTTTTGAAAATAAATATCACACGTCAACATTTTTTCCATAAATGCTTGGCAGCGGGAGACCATTATCCTAAGATAACATTCTCCAGCAGAGAGATGATCTCTTAATTAGAGCAATATGTAAACTACTTTAGGATGCTTGATATAAATCCTGCAAACTGATTTATTGATACTTTTACTAAGATGAATTTTGATATCATGGGATGAAATCCTGGCCCTATTGTAGTTTATAGAACGAGGAGTACTCGTGTCACCTTAGAGACTAACACATTTATTTGGGCATAAGCTTTCATGGGCTAAAACCCACTTCATCAGATGCATGCAGTGGAAAATACAGTAAGAAGATACATATACAGAGAACATGAAAAAATGGGGGTTGCCATACCAACTCTAACAAGATTAATCAATTAAGGTGGGATATTATCAGCAGGAGAAAAAAAAACTTTTTGTAGTGATAATCAGGATAGCAAACAGTTGACAAGAAGGTGTGAGTAACACTAGGGGAAAAATTAGCATGGGGATTTTTTTGGAAAAGTTATTTTGTTGAAGAATTGCGACTTTTGGGTCTGTAATCAAGCGTCTAGGGAGGTTGAAGTGTTCTCCGACTGGTTTTGAATGTTATAATTCTTGACGTCTGATTTGTGTCCTTTTATTCTTTTATGTAGAGACTGTCTGGGTTGGCCAATGTATATGGCAGAGTGGCATTGCTGGCACATGATGGCATATATCACGTTGGTAGATGTGCAGGTGAAGGAGCTCCTGATGGTGGGGCTGATGTGATTAGGTCCTATGATGGTGTCCCCTGAATAGATATGTGGACTGAGTTGGCAACTGGCTTTGTTGCAAGGATAGGTTCCTTGGTTATTATTGTTGTTGTGTGGTGTGTGCTTGCTTCAGGTTGGGGGGCTGTCTGTAAGCGAGGACTGTCCTGTCTCCCAAGGTCTGCGAGTGAGGATCATCCTTCAGGATAGGTTGTAGATCCTTGATGATGCGCTGGAGAGGTTTTAGTTGGGGCTGAAGGTGACGGCTAGTGGCGTTCTGTTATTTTCTTTGTTGGGCCTGTCCTGTGGTAGGTCACTTCAGGGTACTCTTCTGGCTCTGGAACACCTGGCATTGGCCACTGTCGGTAGACAGATACTGGGCTAGATGGACCTTTGGTCTGAGCCGGTACGGCCGTTCTTATGTTCTTATACTTGGGAAAATGACTAGCAACCTGGCTACCATGGCATGAGCTACCTTTGACAACTGATTGCCTCCTTATTACCAGAACATCATTACAGAAAGGAAGCTTGTAATGAAACAGGGCCAGATGTGGATAGCCGGGATAGCCTCCTGCTGTGCTCATTTGTGTTTGTACTGTAGTATGGTGCAGTGTTTCTTTACAAAGGGCAATTGTTTGCTACTTTCCTTAGTAGGGACTAGGTGAAAATAAGATGAAAAATTCCAGCTTTTTGTTGGATATTGTTTATCTGCTCCTTGCACATTCAGGGTAATAGCTTAGAACTTTCACTGAAACTGAAGTTGCATAAAATGAGTTTTGTTTTAATACAGTTTAATTTAATTACTTTCAATTCTCTGATAAACACAGCATTGAGTGGTGAAAAAGGGACTGTCACAAAGATAAGAATGGCAATAAAATATATACTGAAAACAACAGATGAGTAAGAGCTTCATTGTTTAAATAGTACATAGAAAGAAAAAAGTATTATATATTAAGAAAAAATAGAAATTAACAAACCAAAAAAACCTTCATTTAACGTTACTTACATTTGCTTTCATCAATAAAATAAACCATAAAATAATTAGGAAATACAAAGTCAAAATTTTCAAAAACGATTAAAAGGTTACGAAATTTTACGTTCTCTTGTTAGCAAATGTCCAAATAAGTGTTGCCCTGGGCACCCTTAATTCAGTCCTCTTGTGCATTTCCATGATGATGCAGACTTTCATTACCTGATCCCAGGAAGAAGATCAGCAGGAAGAAATGGAATAAGAGGAAAGAGAAGATGAGAAAAGAGGAAAGGAGGAAGAGGAAGCCCAAAGGACAAATTTCAAACACCCACAGCGATTCACAGATTCATAAATTCCAAGGCCAAAAGGAACCACTCTGGTCTGACTTTCTATTTAACATCGGCCATTGAATTTCCCTGAAAATAATTCCCACAGAAATTAAAGCAGATTGTTTAGAAAATCACACAATCTTGATTTTTTTTAAAAAAGGCCAGTTGTGGAGGATCCAGCACAACCCTCGGTGAATGGCTCCAAACCCTGAGGTTAAAAATGCGCTTTCTCTCTAGTGTGAATTGGTCTAGGCTTCAACTTTCAGCCATTGTCTGCTCTTAACCTTTATCTGCTAAAGTGAAGAGCTCATTAGTAAATATTTCTTCCCTTAGGCTCACCGCTTAACCTTCTCTTTGAATGAGCTCCTGTACTCTGTCAGCACAAGGAGTGTTTGCTAATCCTTTCATCATTCATGTGGCTCTTCTGTGAACCCTGTCCAATGTGAGAGCATCTGTCTCAAACTGTGGACACCAGAAGTGGACACAATTTTCCAGGAGTGGTTGCACCAGTGCTCAGTACACAAATATGGAACCTCTCTATTTCTACTTGAGATTCTGCTCTTTGTATGGCTCCAAGAGTCACATTTGCCCCTTTGGCCACTGGGAACTCATGGGGAGCTGATTATCCCCCATGACCCCAAGTCTTTTTCAGAGCTGGTGGTTCCCAGGTTTGAATCCTCTATCTTGTACACAGAGCCTATATTTTGTCTTACTTTCTACACAGGTGATGACTTCTTTCGACAAAATCTAAACACAGAAATGAAAAAACTCACAAAGTATCTCCTCCCCACCAATCCCCTTGGTCCTCACAGAGAGACAGCAAAGATAGAGGCTTGCTGCAACCAGGCTACAGGGGTCTCGAGCTTCCCCCTGCCCCATCCCTGTCCTGCCTGGCTGTTGTCAAGGGAGCTCTGTGAGGTCACATCCGCCTCATCGTCTTTGCCCAATAGGCTGAATTCCTGCCAAAGGCCTTTGTGAAGTCACTGCCACACTCACCTTTCCCTTGCAGGCCTGATGTCTGCCCCTGGCAAGCCCTGTTCGATGTTTGAGTTGCACCCAAAGATCTCCCCACTTGGTCATTATTGATTCTGGGAGCAAGCAGGCTACCCAGTAAAACAGCAGAGTCTGTTCCTCACCCCACAATGAGTTTTTCACAGAGGTGTCAGTTGAGAAACAATGTGATGGCCTAATCCGGCCTCTATTTCTCAGGCTATGAAATTTCACACACTTAGCACCATATTAAGCCCAATCGCTTGTAGGAATTCACTAAATGGCACCTTCCAGAATGATAACAAGTTGTGATGTGAGGATAGCTGGAAACAGAGAATCCACCTTTCCCCTAGGTAATTTGTTCCAGTGGCTAGTGTCTCTCACTGTCAAAAATGTGTGCCTTACATTTCATTTGAATTTCTCAGGCTTCAGCTGACAGCCATTGGTTCTTGTTGTGCCTTTCTTGGCTAGATTGAATTAGCCTTGCCCCATGAAATCCAATCTCCCTGTCCTGCTGGGAGCCCCTCAGGCAGGAGCACCCCAGTAGGTGCCTCCTAGCTGTTTGTCTTCTGGATTTGGGACAGGACTTCCCCTGTATGGATGCTCTCCGTAGGGATATCAGATGCACCTCCAGAGGCAGTGCAGAAGCAAGTGCACTGCATCAGCCTGTCATTGGGATCAGGGCTTTGGCCTTGGCAGCTTCTGCTTCAGCCACATCTCTGGGTGCCCAGGCTCAGGGCTTCTGACCCCTGTGGCCACCTCCACATTTGGGAATGTCTTGTAGTTTCAGAACGGTTGGTGGCTCCTTCCCTCCAAGCCCAGGTCTGAAGGCAGGACGGCAGTGAGGGTGGCAAGGCTGTGACTCTCCTACAACAACCTTTGAACTCTTCCACTCTTCCATTTTGGTGGGGAAGCCCACCAAACAACATCTCATTGAGATGGACGTGTTCCCAGGGAATGTCTCAATTACAAGGAATCAACATTTCCCAGCTGAAATAAATGTTGTGCTGGAAAACTTTCTTTTTTTTTTTCTTTCGAAAGGACTTTTGGCTTCAGATTTTTTTTTTTTTTTTTAGACTGTGGCTTTTCTGTTTTGTGGCACACAAGCAGACAAGTTAGAGAAAACATAAAATATTCTTGCTGAAAGTTTGCAATATCTTGTCAATTTGTTTATTAAGACCAGAACAATAGCACATAAGAACCCCAAAATCAGAGGGAGAGAACATAGGCTACTGCCTATAACAGAGAGGCACAACTCACTGGGTACCTGCTGACTGACTGGTGCTAAGTCCCAAGTTTGTTCTGCCTTACTGAGCTGCCTAGCATGCAATCACGTACAGAAACGCTGCCCAACATGTAACGTCACAGTATTCAATTTTAACACAACTGCAAATACATCAGAGCATCAACATTTTCTGTTTTACAAGGTCTCTCCTTTTTTGGAACCCTTGTTTCTAAAAAAGCCATGCGAGACTTGAATCAAATTTCAGAGACTAATTATCATGTGTGTGGCATCATCATTAATGCGTTTTCTATGTAGTTAGGTTATTGTCTTCTTTAGTCTTCTTCCACTCTTCCATTTTGTCTTCCCCACCAAAATGGAAGAGTGGAAGAGTTCAAATTGTTGTAGGAGAGTCACAGCCTTGCCACCCTCACTGCCGTCCTGCCTTCAGACCTGGGCTTGGAGGAAGGAGCCACCAACCGTTCTGAAATTACAAGACATTCCCAAATGTGGAGGTGGCCACAGGGGTCAGAAGCCCTGAGCCTGGGCACCCAGAGATGTGGCTGAAGCAGAAGCTGCCAAGGCCAAAGCCCTGATCCCAATGACAGGCTGATGCAGTGCACTTGCTTCTGCACTGCCTCTGGAGGTGCACCTGATATCCCTACGGAGAGCATCCATACAGGGGAAGTCCTGTCCCAAATCCAGAAGACAAACAGCTAGGAGGCACCTACTGGGGTGCTCCTGCCTGAGGAGCTCCCAGCAGGACAGGAGATCGGATTTCATGGGGCAGGGCTAATTCAATCTAGCCAAGAAAGGCACAACAAGAACCAATGGCTGTCAGCTGAAGCCTGAGAAATTCAAATGAAATGTAAGGCACACATTTTTGACAGTGAGAGACACTAGCCACTGGAACAAATTACCTGGGGAAAGGTGGATTCTCTGTTTCCAGCTATCCTCACATCACAACTTGTTGTCATTCTGGAAGGTGCCTTTTAGTGAATTCCTACAAGCGATTGGGCTTAATATGGTGCTAAGTGTGTGAAATTTCATAGCCTGAGAAATAGAGGCCGGATTAGGCCATCAAATTGTTTCTCAACTGACACCTCTGTGAAAAACTCATTGTGGGGTGAGGAACAGACTCTGCTGTTTTACTGGGTAGCCTGCTTGCTCCCAGAATCAATAATGACCAAGTGGGGAGATCTTGGGGTGCAACTCAAACATCGAAGCGGGCTGGCCAGGGGCAGACATCAGGCCTGCAAGGGAAGGTGAGTGTGGCAGTGACTTCACAAAGGCCTTTGGCAGGAATTCAGCCTATTGGGCAAAGACGATGAGGCGGATGTGACCTCACAGAGCTCCCTTGACAACAGCCAGGCAGGACAGGGATGGGGCAGGGGAAGCTCAGAGACCCCTGTAGCCTGGTTGCAGCAAGCCTCCATCTTTACTGTCTCTCTGTGGGGACCAAGGGGATTGGTGGGGAGGAGATTCTTTGTGAGTTTTTTCATTTCTGTGTTTAGATTTTGTCGAAAGAAGTCATCACCTGTGTAGAAAGTAAGACATAATATAGGCTCTGTGTACAAGATAGAGGATTCAAACCTGGGAACCACCAACTCTGAAAAAGACTTGGGGTCATGGGGATAATCAGCTCCCCATGAGTTCCCAGTGGCCAAAGGGCAAATGTGACTCTTGGAGCCATACAAAGAGCAGAATCTCAAGTAGAAATAGAGAGGTTCCATATTTGTGTACTGAGCACTGGTGCAACCACTCCTGGAAAATTGTGTCCACTTCTGGTGTCCACAGTTTGAGACAGATGCTCTCACATTGGACAGGGTTCACAGAAGAGCCACATGAATGATGTTCTATGTAGTTAGGTTATTGTCTTCTTTAGGAAATTTGGGGAAACAGGAGCCCTGGGAAACCCTGTTCCCCTCCTCCCCTCATACACACTGCACATTAGCTGCTACCTGGTGCTGGCTGAGCAGTAGCATTGTGACATCAGAGAGGATCCACCACTCAGCACCCGTCCCTCCAGTTCATTTGCATACTTGCGGAGAATGAATAACAACCTGGCTACCATGGCAAGAGCTACCTTTGATGACTGATTGCCCCCTTATTACCAGAGCATCATTACAGAAAGGAAGTTTGTAAAGAAACAGGGCCAGATGTGGATAGCCGCGATAGCCTCCTGCTGTGCTCATTTGAGTTTGTACTGTAGTAGGGTGCAGTGTTTCTTTACAAAGGGCAATTGTTTGCTACTTTCCTTAGTAAGGACTAGGTGAAAATAAGATGAAAAATTCCAGCTCTTTTTCTTGGATATTGTTTATCTGCTCCTTGCACATTCAGGGTTATAGCTTAGAACTTTAGCGGAAACTGAAGTTGCATAAAATGAGTTTTGTTTTAATACAGTTTAATTTAATTACTTTCAATTCTCTGATAAACACAGGATTGAGTGGTGAAAAAGGGACCTTCACAAAGATAAGAATGGCAATAAAATATATATTGAAAAGAACAGATGAGTAAGAGCTTCATTGTTTAAACAGTACATAGAAAGAAAAAACTATTATATATTAAGAAAAAAATAAGGAAAGTAACAAACCAAAAACCCCTTCATTTAACATTACTTAAGTTTGCTTTCATTAATAAAATAAACCAAAAAATAATTAGGAAAAGAAAGTCAGGATTTTCAAAAATGATTAAAAGGTTACGAAATTTTTACTCTTCAGCTGACAGCCATTGGTTCTTGTTGTGCCATTTTTGGCTAGATCGAATTAGCCCTGCCCCGTGAAATCCGATCTCCCTGTCCTGCTGGACCCCCCAGCCAGGAGAACCCAGTAGGGGCCTCCTAGCTGTTTCTCTGCCCGGCTGGGGACAGGACTTCCTCTCCGTGGGGATATCAGACGCACTTGCAGAGGCAATGCAGAAGTGAGTGTGCTGCATCAGCCCGGTGTTGGGCTCAGGGCTTTGGCCTTGGCAGCTTCTGCTCCAGTCACATCTCTGGGTGCCCGGACTCAGAGCTTCTGGCCCCTGTGGCTGCAGCCAGGGCTGGGGCACTGGGCTCAGGACTTTCATGCCCTTCCCAACTCCTGACGGCACTCTGGGTACCTGGGCTCAGGGCTTCTGCCTGGCATCTGAAGTGAGAGCTCCGGGCTTCCCTTGCAGTTCCTTCTGGGGCTCAGGGGTCCATTTCTCTGAATGCCCCGAAAATGGTAGGAGCCGAGCTGTTCCCAAGTAATAGGTAGGAGCTGAGGTGCTACAACATGAAACCTCTCTGAGGCTCTTATCTGCTCCACAGGGACGTCTGTCTTCTCACTCAATTAGCCGTGGGAATGGGAAAACCCCAAGGAGGCTCCTCCTCGCGCTCACAGGCTGTCGGGGGCAGAGAATTCACCCCAAGGCCACGCTTATGAGTCTGTATCATAACACGCATGCACAACAGCACTGCACAAAGTTTATAAACGTCACCTTAACTCTGATGGTTCCTAACGTTTAAAGGCCCCCCGGGGTGCAACTTGGAGCTGGGGTACCGCTGAGCTCTCTGTCTCCCCAGCCTGGGCTCCCTCTCACACTGCTGCTGGGAGAAGATGCAGCTCGCTCCCGTCCCTGCACTCACACAAACCTTTGCACAGGCAGGGACACACCCAGCTGCAGGGACCAGGAAGCTTCTCCCCAGCTCCCCAGCCTAGGTCCCCAGTGCTGCAGCGTCTTGCCCTGGCCAAAAGCCTGACGGGATCACTTTATTACCCAGTCTGCTCCTCCCTCCAAGTGGAGAGGATCATGCACCAGTCTCTGGTCCTGAGCAGGTGCCCCAACCACATCTAGCAAAACGAAGAGTTTTAGGAAATAGAACACACATTGATTAACTATGCAAAGATAGGCTTGAAGGGATTGTAAGCAATGGCGCACAGCTCAATGCAGGTTACCCAAGAACTGAACCAAAAGAACCCTCTGCTTTGGCCTCAGCGGCAGATCTGGGGCGGTGAGCTGAATTCCAGACTCACTTTCCTGCTCAGCCGCAGCTCTTTCCCCAGGTCTCTCCCCTTGCCGGCAGGCTCGGCTCAGCGGCTGGCTCCAGCCACCGCAAAGAGTCGAACCCTCCCTGCCCCCAGAGCTGGGCACAAAGGGGCTAATGCAGATCTCTCCCCCATACAGACCCGGCTGGGGCAGCAGAAGCATCCCAGGCACCCACCGGCCCCCCAGCAGCCCCCACACTCCAAATGCCCTGCACCGCACACACCCGCCGGCCTCACAGCTCCTCCCCACCCTCCCATGGTCTCATGGGCTCATAGACTCGAAGGTCAGAAGGGACCATAATGATCATCTAGTCCCACCTCCTTCACAACGCAGGCCACACAATCTCACCCATCCACTTCTATAGCAAACCCCTAACCTATGTCTGACTTACTGAACTCCTCAAATTGTGCTTTGAAGACCTCAAGCTGCAGAGAATCCTCTAGCAAGTGACCAGTGCCCCATGCTGCAGAGGAAGGCGAGAAACCTCCAGGGCCTCTGCCAATCTGCCCTGGAGGAAAATTCCTTCCCGACCCCAAAGATGCTGATCACTTAAACCCTTAGCATGTGGGCAAGACTCACCAGCCAGCACCCACGAGAGAATTCTCTGCAGTAACTCACATCCCAACCCATCTAACATCCCATCCAGACCACTGGGCATACTTACCTGCTGAGAATCAAAGATCAATTGCCAAATTCATTGCCAAAATTAGGCTAGCCCATCATACCATCCCCTCCATAAACGTATTAAGCGTAGTCTTGAAGCCAGATATGTCTTTTGCCCCCAATACTCCCCTTGGAAGGCAAGTCTAAACTCCCTAGTGTCCACTTGATAGCCACTGGTTCTTCTTCTTCTGCACAGCATCGCTCGTGGAGAACAAGGACCTGCACATCTACAGTCGTACTCTATCTTTGTTTCAAGAATGAAAACAAACTACCACCTCAGAGGACCGGAATGGATTTCAGCTGATGGACAGCTTTGCTCAGTGTTTGTACATTTTAACAGGAATATACTGAATGATTAAATTCATTTCACGTCCCCGTTCAGCAGAACTCCTGAACATACAGGAGATGGATATGAAAATATAGATCACTTAAAAAAGAGGACATGTAAGAGAGCAGCTGGACTTGAACCAGAAACCTCTCGATCCACCCTCAAATGCACCACCACTGAGTTCCCTGAGGCAGCTGAGTGTTGGAGCCAGTGATCTTGAAGAGTATGAAGGGGACACTTATTTCAAAGAGCTTCTCTTCCATTCCCAGACATGAGTGGTTTTAAAAATGGAGTTTCATTACATTTTCTATGTGCATGTAAACACCACAGCTTGCACAATCCCCACAACTGCTCAGTCTCACCAGAGCACAATAACTTTGGAGGCCCCACACCCAGCTACCCAGCTCTGCGGCCTTTAACCTCTTCAGCAGTTCTCCAATGCCTTAAAGCCACAGGGCACAGCATGGAATTTGACCCCATTAATCCTAAATCAATTTGGATGAAAAATCTTTGCAAAAATATTTTGTTTTCCAAACCAAAAGCATCTCCCGTTTGTGGCGTCCTTAAACTGTCTCTTCGCACACAAAGAGGAGACACTTCAATTGGAAACGAGATAAGATGCTTCAGTCAGGGTAAGCAGTTGCTCCCCTTCATGATTGAAAGATCATAAAATGCCAGTCAAATTGACTTTCAGCCCTTACACAGCAGACCCCACTGACGGCATCTCCCGGGGCGGGTGGAGCCAGCTCACCTTCTCAAACCTTCCCATACCGGGGAACAGGAAAGTGCGAGGCTGCAGCGCCACCTAGCGGCCACAGGACAAATCGCCGGCTGCTGCACCTGTGGGCACTGGGAGTTCGCTTAACATGGAAAGCTGCCTAATGCACGGTTGGCAAAACGGGGTCTGCTGCCCTACAACATCCACTGCAATGCCGCAACCCGCTAGGACACCTCCTGTGCTACGCTGCTACTAGTGACCCTCTCAAACAGGTCCCCATAGCTCCCCAGCCTCCCCACCAGGAGGCAGCTAGGAGAGGCTTGTTACACTGCTCTACAGCCAAAATGCTTCTGAAATAAATGGAGTCCAACTTTACTAATTCTGGGTCACTGAGAACGAAAATGATGCTTAAAATTCTTGATTGGCTCTAGTTTTCAAGATATGCTATTGAGTCAGTATTTATGACCCTTGACTTGTGAATGGGGAGGATAAGTGAGTTATAAAGGGACAGGATCTCAATTTAAACCAGTAATGACTATAATACATCTTTGACTGGATCTATGAATAAATCTATGAATGGCTCTGGACAGTACTTGCTTTTAGGCAAAACAATGAAGGATACAATCTGAAGCTGGTATTGCCTCATACATGATATGAATTGCATCATGTTATTCCTAGAAGTCATGGATGATGCAATCATAATGAAGCTGAACCAATTGCCCTATATCAGCTCTAGAAATCATACAGTGTCTTGCTCTCTTATTTGTCAGTGTTTGATTTTGCAAAGGGACCCATTTCTCTTTAGCCAAAGTGAGCAGAGATGCCTCGTACTTGTGTGAACAGTGCAGATAACTTGTGCTATGTTTGTGGTGAGGTGACTTTTACATCACAAAAGTGCAGTATAAACACTATGGTTAAGAAAGCCTATCACTTTTCTTTTGGCTGCAAAATTGGAGATCAGGTGTGTGTTGGAAGCAATGAGTGTGGCAATCTCAGTGAGCTGACGGAGGGTGACGGTGGTCAGAGAGAGACAACGGAAGGTTAAAGCGGCAATGATGGGCATAACGATGATGATTGTGTTGTATTTCATTCCTTAGATCTGGTGCCACGGCCGGCCCTTTAGCCTTGTAGTTTACCAAGAGTAAAACTAAATATCTGTTGAGATACAAGGGAGAGTCTGTGTCCATTCCTGCTAGCTGCACAGGGGTTTGACGTTGCTGCTTTCAATCCTCCGGCTCTGCCGAGACAAAGGAACAATTCAGGCGGTCACTGAACTGAAGGAGGAGACGATCTTCTGACAGGGAGGGACGGCTCCTCTTAAAGGTGTTTGGCAGGCAGCCTCCTTCCCAGGTCTGTCCCGACAACACCCAGTTGAAAGGACTCTCCTCAGCCCTCCTCAGCCCGGTGAAAAGGAGTGAGTGAGCGTGGGGAGAGCGGCGACGGAGGGAGATGGATTGAGCGGGCCGGGACCTCTGTGAAGGGGCAGGATGAGGGTGTTCAGTTTTGTTGGGTCAGAAAGTTGGCAACCTCAGATCCAGGAAACAACTCAAACACTCAACGAGTCTGGCCAGGGCAGGACATCAGCTTTGAGGGGAGGGTGGGTGTGGCAGTGACATCACAAAGGGCTTTTGCAGGAACTCGGCCTATTGGGCAAAGGTGTTGGGAGGGGGTGACCTCACAGAGAGACCCCGACATCAGCCGGGCAGGACAGAGGTGCAGGGCCAGGCCAGTCTCTGAGACCTCCCAGGTTTGCTGCCGCAAGTCTCCTTCGCGAGGTCTCTCCTCGAGGGCTGAGAGAGAATTAGGATTCAGAGTTGTGAGCATGAGGAGGAACCTCTGTGGAGTTTTCTCCTTTCCTACCACTGATTGTGCCGAAAACAAACTTCCCTTTGAGAAGGTAAGAGGCTCAGAGAGGTTTGGAACCTGTTCCGTCTGATCCACCTGGCACAGGCAGCATTCTAGGCACAGACAGCGCTGGCTTCAGGTGGCAGAATTTGATTTCCTCCCTAGGTTTTGATGATTGGAATCCCTGGGGACATTGGGGTGTATCCTTTTTGGTTTTTCTTTTCCTCTTTCCTCCTTCCTTTCTCCTCTTCTCTTGCTTCTTTTTTCCCTTTTCCAGCTTCCCTCCCTCTACCTAGGAGGGACGGGTCTGGAGTGCGGGCAGGGGAGGGGTATTGCTCTCATTGCGGGAGGTCCTCACCAAGAGGTGGGTCTGGGTCTGAGAGTGATCCCCTCTGATGGTGTCCTGGGCCGTCCTTTGGGACATCTGGTGAGACCCCTCAGCCTCCTGCCACTCAGAGTCTCAGTGCTGATTGGCTGAGCAGGGGGCTATCGACACCAAGGAGACTCAGGTCAATTTGGTCTCTTTTCAAATCAGGCAAATAAGTCACAACCAATCCAATGTATGGAATTAATCTTGCTGCTTCTCTCCATTAATTGTCTCTTGGCAGGTCATGATTTTCAGTAATGTCCTAGGTCTTCTAAAATACTTGCTGAATAATTACTATGAACCACTGTTGGTCTCTAGCTCAATGTGTGAAATTCAAGATGTGAGAGAGAGGCTGAAAGTCAGGAGCAGTGTTTCCTCTAATTTGTTATGTCCATGTGTGGAATGAATTTTGTTTTGGGCACAAATATGGAGGTGAGGTGTGACACATCACCTGCATATTGCGCTCCTTACAAAATTCATTCTGCACATGGATGGTGTGTGGCAGGGGTGAGGCTGAAAGTTTTGGAGTGTGGGAGAGGCTCAGGGGTTGGGGCGCAGTGATGTGAGTTCTCCGGCTGGGGTGCAGGCTCTGGAGTGGGGCTGGGAATGAGGTCTCCGCATTGGAGCAGAGGGTTGGGGCGCAGGGGGTGAGGGCTCTGGGGTGGGGCTGGGAATGAGGAGATTGGGGAGCAGGTTGCCCCAGGGAGAAAGAACTGCCCCCTCCAGCCCTCTCTCCCCACAGCAGCTCAGGGCCAGATGAGAGGGCACCTGTCTCCAAGCCGCAGCAGCGCCGGTGGGGCTGGGTTGGGACTGAGGAGGCGACAGGATTTATTTTCCGAAGTCAAAAGGAGGAAGGGATGGAGTTATGCTTCAGTTTTTACCTCATAACCTTATTCCTGTCTAACCTACAGGACACTATGGGAATAAGACACTATGTCATGTGGTGACATCACAAGAGCAGAGGATGTGAGAACTACAGCAACTGAGAGGGTGGGGATTTAGAGTCGGATTGTTTCAAATGCCGCATTTGTGGGCTGACATTTAACAGCAACGCTTAGCTAACACAATGGAGAAAGGAATTCTCTGCTAAAGATTCCACCTGCCCCTTTGGCCAACTCCACCTTCCTGACCGGGTGTGCTCAGAACACCTCTCCCGCCAGCCTCCCACACACACACACACACAAGCCCACAGCTGGGCACCCAGCACAAAGCAAGGGAGGGGTTGCTTGGCTTGTTTTACTTTTACTTTTCAAAGGCTTTTTAAAAGCATTTTCTGCCTATTCCCCATGGTGAGGAAGCAGATGGTTAGTTAAACAAAAGTTAAACAAAAGTTAAAAGGTAGAGTGACTAAAATGAAATCCCTGCAAGTTGCATGGGCCCTTTAAAGACACCATAGTAGAGGCCCAACTTCAATGTATACCCCAAATTAAGAAACACAGTAAAAGAACTAAAAAGAGCCATCGTGGCTTAACAACCATGTAAAAGAAGCAGTGAGAGATAAAAGACTTCCTTTAAAAGTGGAAGTCAAATCCTAGTGAGGCAAATAGAAAGGAGCATAAACACTGCCAACTTAAGTGCAAGAGTGTAATAAGAAAAGCCAAAGAGGAGTTTGAAGAACGGCTAGCCAAAAACTCCACAGGTAATAACAAAATGTTTTTAAGTACATCAGAAGCAGGAAGCCCGCTAACCAACCTGTGGGGCCCCTTGACGATCAAAATACAAAGGAGCGCTTAAAGGCGATAAAGTCATTGCGGAGAAACTAAATGAATTCTTTGCTTCAGTCTTCACGGCTGAGGATGTCAGGAGATTCCCAAACCTGAGCTGGCTTTTGTAGGTGACAAATCTGAGGAACTGTCACAGATTGAAGTGTCACTAGAGGAGGTTTTGGAATTAATTGATAAACTCAACATTAACAAGTCACCGGGACCAGATGGCGTTCACCCAAGAGTTCTGAAAGAACTCAAATGTGAAGTTCGGAACTATTAACTAAGGTTTGTAACCTGTCCTTTAAATCGGCTTCGGTACCCAATGATTGGAAGTTAGCTAATGTAACGCCAATATTTAAAAAGGGCTCTAGAGGTGATCCTGGCAATTACAGACCGGTAAGTCTAACGTCGATGCAGGGCAAATTAGTTGAAACAATAGTTAAGAATAAAATTGTCAGACACATAGAAAAACATAAATTATTGAGCCGTAGTCAACATGGTTTCTGTAAAGGAAATCGTGTCTTACTAATCTATTAGAGTTCTTTGAAGGGGTCAACAAACATGTGGACAAGGGGGATCCGGTGGACATAATGTACTTGGATTTCCTGAAAGCCTTTGACAAGGTCCCTCACCAAAGGCTCTTACGTAAATTAAGTTGTCATTGGATAAAAGGGAAGGTCCTTTCATGGATTGAGAACTGGTTAAAAGACAGGGAACAAAGGGTAGGAATTAATGGTAAATTCTCAGAATGGAGAGGGGTAACTAGTGGTGTTCCCCAAAGGTCAGTCCTAGGACCAATCCTATTCAATTTATTCATAAATGATCTGGAGAAAGGGGTAAACAGTGAGGTGGCAAAGTTTACAGATGATACTAAACTACTCAAGATAGTTAAGGAGATTGTGAAGAACTTCAAAAAGCTTTCACAAAACTAAGTGATTGGGCAACAAAATGGCAAATGAAATTTAATGTGGATAAATAATGCACATTGGGAAAAATAACCCCAAATGTACATACAATATGATGGGGGCTAATTTAGCTACAACGCGTCAGGAAAAAGATCTTGGAGTCATTGTGGATAGTTCTCTGAAGATGTCACGCAGTGTGCAAAGGCGATCAAAAAAGCAAACAGGATGTTAGGAATCGTTAAAAAGGGGATAGAGAACAAGACAGAGAATATAGTATTGCCCTTATATAAATCCATGGTACGCCCACATCTCGAATACTGTGTACAGATGTGGTCTCCTCACCTCAAAAAAGGTATTCTAGCACTAGAAAAAGTTAAAAAAAGGGCAACTAATATGATTAGGGGTTTGGAGAGGGTCCCATACGAGAAAAGATTAAAGAGGCTAGGACTCTTCAGCTTGGAAAAGAGGAGACTAGGGGGGGATATGACAGAGGTATATAAAGTCATGAGTGACATTGAGAAAGTGGATAAGGAAAAGTTATTTACTTATTCCCATAATACAAGAACTAGAGGTCACCAAATGAAATTAATAGGCAGCAGGTTTAAAACAAATAAAAGGAAGTTCTTCTTCATGCAGCGCACAGTCAACTTGTGGAACTTCTAACCTGAGGAGGTTGTGAAGGCTAGGACTATAACAATGTTTAAAGGGAACTGGATAAATTCATGGTGGCTAAGTCCATAAATGGCTATTAGCGAGGATGGGTAAGAATGGTGTCCCTAGCCTCTGTTTGTCAGAGGATGGAGATGGATGGCAGGAGGAAGATCACTTGATCATTGCCTGTTAGGTTCACTCCCTCTGGGGCACCTGGCATTGGCCACTGTCGGTAGACAGATACTGGGCTAGATGGACCTTTGGTCTGACCCTTTACGGCCTTTCTTATGTTCTTATGTTTTCCATTGCCCAGGAGACCCAGCCAGGGACTGCTGTACTGGAGATATGTTGGGAAAAGGAACTGTCTGAATTGCCAAGGCAGGAAGCCAACAATCTACAGCAACATCATTAACCACAAACTCACTCTAAGCATGCTCCAGCCAGAAGGGAAATGGGCAGGAATTCTTGCTGTTCAGCCATGGCCACACATACAGAGATGCACAGCAGTGAGGGTGCTGGGCAAGCTGGTCTGAGCGAACAATTGGAAATGATCCTTCCGTTAGAACAGAACCAGAGTGTAGAAAGGCCCAGTGTTAAGTGGTTGAGGCTGAAGCCTTAGGAAGCTGGCCTACGATACCATAGGGATCTTTCTGTGGAGGTTTGATTCTTGCCAGCTAGGGAAGCTGGTGTGTGGTGTCTTTGTGGCTGCACTTTCAGTGATGCAGGTTTCTCTATCCCATTGTTCCTGGGTCATCCTACTAGATTGCCAGCTGCTTTTCAGCTGCAGTGTGGAGACTGTTTTGTGTGTGGAGAGACAGTGTGTGTGTGTGTTGGGGAAGAGTGAGTGTGTTGAGGTAGGTAGGAGCGGATCATTATTATCCCTACTTGAAAGAGGAGACGCTCAGGCTGAGAAAGGAGAATTGACTTGTCTTAGGTCACAAAGCCAGTCAATGGCTGAATTAGAATAGGACCCCAGAGCCCTGATTTTCAAATTAACAGTCGGATCTTGAATTTCATACATTGAATGACCTCAATAAAGTGCTCTTAGATGAGCTCCAGTCCAACAAGTGTGCACAGTAATTATTCAGCCAGTATTTGAGGAGAACTGAAATGTTAGAGAGAATCATGAACTGCTCAGAGACCACTAATGCAGAGAAGCAGCAAAATTTGTCAAACATATAACTGGTTATGACTTATTTACTTGGTCTTAAAGAGAACAACAAGGACCTGAGTCTCCTCCTGTCAATAACCCCTGTTCAGGCAATCAGGGTAGAGACTGAGGAGGGGAGGCTGAGGTCTCACCAGAGAGCTAAAGGATGGCCCAGGTCACTGGCGGGAATCACTGCCCCAGCACTACTGCAGCTCCACAGTTTTGGGTGGACCTCCCACAGTGAGAGCTGCCGAGCACTCTCCATAACACACACACACACACACACAGACACACACACACACCCTCCTGGTATTGGGAGGAACAGGAGAAAGGACAAAAGAAGCAAGAGAGGAAGAGAAAGGGGGGGGGGAATGGAGGAAAAGTTGAAACAAAAAGGACAAACCCTAATGTCCCCAGTGATTCTAAGGGACAAAATCCCTGGTGTGGAATAAAATTCTGCATCCTTAAGATCATGTTTTCCATGAATTCAACTGTCACCAGAATGATCAGACCGAACAGTTTCAAACCTCGAGGAGGCTCTAACCCTCTAAACAGGGACATCTGTTTTCTAGTAAAATCACTAAAAGGAAGGAGAAAACTCAAAAGAGGTTCCTCCTGGCGCTCACGTCCATGAACCCGAATACTCTCAGTCCTCAAAGAGAGACCTGGAGAAGGAGACTTGCTGAAGCAAAGCCACAGGGTCTCTGAGGTTTCCCTGGCCCCTCGCCCCTGTCCTGCTTGGCTGATGTCAGCATCTCTCTGTGAGGTCACCACCTCCCCACCACCTTTGGCCAATAGTCTGAGGTCCTGCAAAAGGACTTTGTGATGTCACTGCCACACCCCTCCCTTGCTGAGCTAATGTCCTGCCTCTGGCCAGGCACTTTGGAGGTTTGAGCTACTCCCTGTGGATCACCCCACTCAAGGAGCATTCGTTCTAGGAAGCAAGCCGGCTAGACAGGAAAACATCAGACGCTGCTCCCAATGCTACACTTAGTTTTTCAAAAATTAGTTGACTTTATGGCCAGAAGAGACCATTAGAGCATCTAATCTGACCCCTGCATATCACAGGCCTCCTGTATGACACACTAGCTACTTTGGGGGTAAACACATTCCAGAAAGGCATCTAGTCTTCATGAAATGACGTCACGAGATGGAGAATGCACCAATTTCCTTGGTAGCCTGTTCCTGTGGTGAATCATCCTCACTGTTGAATATTTGTGCCTTAATTGTAATATGAATTTGTCTCTTTTCACCTTCCAGCCATTGGGTTTTTTAATGCCTTTCTCTGCTACATTAAAGAGCCCTTTAATAGCCAATCTTTCCTCTCCAGTAAGGCACTTCAACATTTCAATGAAGTCACCTTTCAATCTTCTTTTGATAAGCTAAACTGGTTGAGCTCTTTCAATAGCTCACTAGAAGGCATTTTTCTCCAGCCCTCAGAACATTTGGTGGCTCTTTGCTGCCTCAACTCCAATTTCACACCATCTTTTTCAAATGAGGACACCAAAACTGGAGGCAGTATTCCAGTATCAGTCTCACTGATACCATGTCACCTCCTGTGACGTTCTTGACATAATCTGTAACTGTATAGATCACCGTTGCCACCACTGTTCTATATTTGCAGCCAATATTGTATAAAGGTGGTCACATAAAGGGTCTATGGAGAGGTGATGATTGGCTGATTATAATTATGCTATCTCTAGATATGTATCATTTTTTAGTTGACATTATGAATATTGGCTCTATGCTGCCTGTATTTCCAACTTGTGCTATGCTTCTGGGAACACCCCAGCCAGACAAATTGGTGTCAGCTCTGCCTAGCCTGCTTGATGGCCCATTAAGGACCATCAGCTATACAATTGACCCATTGAGAGAAGGCAGATATGCCTTGTGGCTCAACAAGGTGTGCAGGGACCTGCCTATGGACAGAACTCTAAGGTTTTCTATGTGACGTGCTGGATAGAGTGTCCTTGGGACAAAGAAAGCAAAGACCACATGGCAGAGACTATAAAAGACTGATGCCTCATTTCTTGTTGGGTGGGGGTGAGTAGCTGGCAGGAAGGAGTCCTAGCAACTCTTCTGGGAGTGCAGGGAAGAATGACTCCCCCTTCTCTACATTCTCCCTCCTGCCAGCTACTCACCCTGGATTCATCCTTAGCTCCTAGGATCTTTCTGCTCCAAAGGCTCCATAGTCCTGGGGTGGGAGGGTGTCACTGCACAGTCTGAAACACAAGGGAGGTTTCTGGAATTGAAGGAAGGAGCAGAAAATGGAGAGGAAAGAAACAGAGAGAAAACGCCTCATCTCTCTCCCCTTCCCCCCCCCCAGCCAGACAGGTTACCAAGGGCCAGCGTTGGGGGGAACGGTGCCTGGGCAAAACTTGTACTTTGGCAAAGTTCTTGGTTCAGGCTTGTAGCAGTGATGGAATAAACTGCAGGTTCAAATCAAGTCTCTGGAGTACATCCACAACTGGGATGGGCCATTCAGTCCTTTGTACAGAGCTTCAGTATGTAGCCAAGTCCCTCCAGAGGTATGAAGCAGGACTGAAGACCAGATGGAGATGAGGCATCAGTCTTTTATAGTCTCTTGCCATGTGGTCTTTGCTTTCTTTGTCCCAAGGACACTCTATCCAGCACACGACATAGAAAAACCTTAGAGTTCTGTCCATAGGCAGGTCCCTGCACACCTTGCTGAGCCACAAGGCATATCTGCCTTCTCTCAATGGGTCAGTTGTATAGCTGATGGTCCTTAATGGGCCATCAAGCAGGCTAGGCAGAGCTGACACCAATTTGTCTGGCTGGGGTGTTCCCCAGAAGCATAGCACAAGTTTGAAATACAGGCAGCATAGAGCCAATATTCATAATGTCAACTACAAAAATGATACTAATCTAGAGATAGCATAATTATAATCAGCCAATCATCACCTCTCCATAGACCCTTTATGTGACCACCTTTATACAATATTGGCTGCAAATATAGAACAGTGGTGGCAACGGTGATCTATACAGTTACAGATTATGTCAAGAACGTCACAGGAGGTGACATGGTATCAGTGAGACTGATACTGGAATACTGCCTCCAGTTTTGGTGTCCTCATTTGAAAAAGATGGTGTGAAATTGGAGTTGAGGCAGCAAAGAGCCACCAAATGTTCTGAGGGCTGGAGAAAAATGCCTTCTAGTGAGCTATTGAAAGAGCTCAACCTGTTTAGCTTCTCACAAGAAGATTGAAAGGTGACTTCATTGAAACGTTGAAGTGCCTTAATGGAGAGAAAAGATTGGCTATTAAAGGGCTCTTTAATGTAGCAGAGAAAGGCATTAAAAAACCCAATGGCTGGAAGGTGAAAAGAGACAAATTCATATTACAATTAAGGCACAAATATTCAACAGTGAGGATCATTCACCACAGGAACAAGCTACCAAGGAAATTGGTGCATTCTCCATCTCGTGACGTCATTTCTTGAAGACTAGATGCCTTTCTGGAATGTGTTTACCCCCAAAGTAGCTCTTGTGTCATACAGGAGGCCTGTGATGTGCAGGGTCAGATTAGATGCTCTAATGGTCTCTTCTGGCCATAAAGTCAACTAATTTCTGAAAAACTACGTGTAGCATTGGGAGCAGCGTCTGATGTTTTCCTGTCTATCCGGCTTGCTTCCTAGAACGAATGCTCCTTGAGTGGGGTGATCCACAGGGAGTAGCTCAAACCTCCAAAGTGCCTGGCCAGGGGCAGGACATTAGCACAGCAAGGGAGGGGTGTGGCAGTGACATCACAAAGGCCTTTTGCAGGACCTCAGACTATTGGCCAAAGGTGGTGGGGAGGTGGTGACCTCACAGAGAGATGCTGACATCAGCCAGGCAGGACAGGGGCGAGGGGCCAGGGAAAGCTCAGAGACCCTGTGGCTTTGCTTCAGCAAGTCTCCTTCTCCAGGTCTCTCTTTGAGGACTGAGAGTATTCAGGTTCACGGACGTGAGCGCCAGGAGGAACCTCTTTTGAGTTTTCTCCTTCCTTTTAGTGATTTTACTAGAAAACAGATGTCCCTGTTTAGAGGGTTAGAGCCTCCTCGAGGTTTGAAACTGTTCGGTCTGATCATTCTGGTGACAGTTGAATTCATGGAAAACATGATCTTAAGGAGGCAGAATTTTATTCCACACCTGGGATTTTGTCCCTTAGAATCACTGGGGACATTAGGGTTTGTCCTTTTAGTTTCAACTTTTCCTCCATCCATCCCTTCCTCCTTTCTCTTCCTCTCTTGCTTCTTTTGTCCTTTCTCCTGTTCCCCTCCCAACACCAGGAGAGGGTGTGTGTGTGTGTGTGTGTGTGTGTGTGTGTGTGTGTGTTGCGGGGGAGTGCTCGGCAGCTCTCACTGTGGGAGGTCCACCCAAAACTGTGGAGCTGCAGTAGTGCTGGGGCAGTGATCCCCGCCAGTGACCTGGGCCATCCTTTTAGCTCTCTGGTGAGACCCCTCAGCCTCCCATCCTCAGTCTCTATCCTGATTGTCTGAGCAGGGGGTTATTGACAGGGAGGAGACTCAGGTCCTTGTTGTTCTTTTTTAAGACCAAGTAAATAAGTCATAACCAGTTATATGTTTGACAAATTTTGCTGATTCTCTGCATTAGTGGTCTCTGAGCAGTTCATGATTCTCTCTAACATTGCAGTTCTCCTCAAATACTGGCTGAATAATTACTGTGCACACTTCTTGGACTGGAGCTCATCTAAGAGCACTTTATTGATGTCATTCAATGTATGACATTCAAGATCCGATGGTTAATTTGAAAATCAGGGCTCTGGGGGTCCTATTCCCAATTCAGCCATTGACTGGCTTTGTGACCTAAGACAAGTCTGTGGAAGCAAGGAAAGAATTAATAAGGATTTGAAGGGGATTTTAATGCATGTTAGTCAGTTAGCAAGAGTCAGGCCATACTGTGACCCTTATGACGTGAGATTTGTAGAAGCAAGACAAGGTAAGACAGAGTGAACTGTGTGAAAGTATTACGACCTTGCAATGTGCAGTCTTGCTTTTTCTAGTAAGATAGCAGAAAAGCTTATGTATAAACAAAATGTATTTGTTGCTTTTTACTGTCTCCATGATTGTCTAAGCTTGTCTGTAACAAATGTATAAAGGCTTGATGTAATTGTTTACCAGTTGAGAGACCTGTCCAGGACCCTGTGTCCTATGGCACTCTCTCCCTCCATTGTAATTACTGGAGAAATAATATAGTATTTGATTTTGCTGCATCCAAACAAAAGCGAGAATTGAGTTTTCTTCGACAATTCAATTCTCCTTTCTCAACCTGAGCGTCTCCCTCTTTCAAGTAGGGATAATAATGATCCGCTCCTACCTACCTCAACACACTCACTCTTCCCCACACACACACACACACTGTCTCTCCACACACACAAACAGTCTCACACTGCAGCTGAAAAGCAGCTGGCAATCTAGTAGGATGACCCTGGAACAACGGGATAGAGAAACCTGCATCACTGAAAGTGCAGCCACAAAGAAACCACACACCAGCTTCCCTAGCTGGCAGAATCAAACCTCCACAGAAAGATCCCTATGGTATCGTAGGCCAGCTTCCTAAGGCCTCAGCCTCAACCACTTAACACAGGGCCTTTCTACACTCTGGTTCTGTTCTAACGGAAGGATCATTTCCAATTGTTCGCTCAGACCAGCTTGCCCAGCACCCTCACTGCTGTGCATCTCTGTATGTGTGGCCATGGCTGAACAGCAAGAATTCCTGCCCATTTCCCTTCTGGCTGGAGCATGCTCAGAGTGAGTTTGTGGTTAATGATGTTGCTGTAGATTGTTGGCTTCCTGCCTTGGCAATTCAGACAGTTCCTTTTCCCAACATATCTCCAGCACATCAGTCCCTGGCTGGGTCTCCTGGGCAGTGGAAAACATAAGAACATAAGAAAGGCCGTGCAGGTCAGACCAAAGGTCCATCTAGCCCAGTATCTGTCTACCGATAGTGGCCAATGCCAGGTGCCCCAGAGGAGTGAACCTAACAGGCAATGATCAAGTGATCTTCCTCCTGCCATCCATCTCCATCCTCTGACAAACAGAGGCTAGGGACACCATTCTTACCCATCCTGGCTAATAGCCATTTTTGGACTTAGCCACCATGAATTTATCCAGTTCCCTTTTAAACATTGTTATAGTCCTCGCCTTCACAACCTCCTCAGGCAAGGAGTTCCACAAGTTGACTGTGCGCTGCATGAAGAAGAACTTCCTTTTATTTGTTTTAAACCTACTAATTTCATTTGGTGAACCCTAGTTCTTGTATTATGGGAACAAGTAAATAACTTTTCCTTATCCACTTTCTCAACATCACTCATGATTTTATAGACCTCTATCATATCCCCCCTTAGTCTCCTCTTTTCCACCTAGAGGAGAAGGTGCCATTGTTAGAGGGCTTTCCTTCCCCTGCCCACTTCCTGGTTCTTGTCACGCAGGCAGCAAAAGACCAGAAGTCAGGCTTACAGGCAAAGTGAAGTTTACTGGGGTTAATTTCCAAGCAAGCAGATTCGAAGCCCTTCACACCAGTCAGGCTTATCTCTATACACTGATAGAGTCTGTTCCACATTGTTCCCTTCCCAGCTCTGACACTGCAGAGCGTTTTCCCCATCCCTACAGACAATTCTTCCCTGGGTGCTGGCTGGTGAGTCTTGCCCACATGCTCAGGGTTTAGCTGATCACCACATTTGGGGTCAGGAAGGAATTTTCCTCCAGGGCAGATTGGCAGAGACCCTGGGGGGGTTTCGCCTTCCTCTGCAGCGTGGGGCACGGGTCACTTGCTCGAGGATTTTCTGCACCCTGAAGTCTTTAAACGTCGAGTTGAGGACTTCAGTAGCTCAGACATAGGTCAGGGTTTGTTACAGGAGTGGGTGGGTGACAGTCTGTGGCCTGCGTTGTATAGGAGGTCAGACTAGACGATTATAATGGTCCCTTCTGACCTTAAAGTCTATGAGTCTATGAACTCTGACACTGCAGAGTGTTCACCCCACGTCCACTTCCCAGCTCTGACACCACAGAGCCTTGCCTGTGTCCCTGTTCCCCGTTCCTAGTCCCATCCCCGTTAGCACCCCGTCCCCAGCCCGAGCTGACAGAGTGGAGCAAGCTGGGGCCAGGTCACTCCACTTCCCGCCGCCCGGGGTGCAGGGCAGGCCCGACCCCACACTCACAGGGCGGTGGGAAGTGGGTGATCGGCCCCAGCCCGCTGCACTCTGCTCCCAGCCTTGGAACTTGGGGGTGGGGTGGAAACACCCCAACAATCACCAGCGGTGCAGCTGGGAGCTGGTGGAGCAGAGCGGGCTGGGGCCAGGTCGTTCCACTTCCCACCGCCCGGTGAGTGCAGGGTGCACCTGATCCCTCCTGCAGTCCACCGGGATGTAGCTCAGGGAAGGGGCGGAGTGGGGAGATGGGATGGAGCAGGGGTGGGAAGAGGCAGGGTAGGGGCTTTGGGGAAGAGGCAGAGCAGGGCAGCTTTCCTGGCCAGCTCAGCCAGTCGGGGGATCGGGCTGGCCGCTGGAGCAGTACGGAGCTGCATAGGGCACCAGGAAAAATGGGGCAATTTGGTGCCTCCACATCCCTTCACCAGGCAGTGTCCCTGTTGTGTGGGCTGTCTTCATAGGTCCTTTCTCGATCTTTCTCACCCTCTTGTCTTGAGTCTCCTGTGTCTCTCTTTTCAAGCACAGACTAACTCTGGTTGTTCAGAGGAGGAGGACCATGCCTATGCATGGCCAGCAGACAGCGACAAAGACCCTGGCCAGCCTGCTCCCTGCCATGCCAAACCCCACTGAAGGCCACCCACAGATCAGCATGCGCAGCGACTGCTGATGGTCTGTGGCCAACATCAGAAGACGGTAGGAAAGCAGGGCCAGCCACCCCGGTGGGCCTCTAACCGTTCCCACTCTCCATGCTCACTTTTGCAGTGGGGCAGGAGATTTTATCCAAAGAGGCTTTTCCCCAGCTGGCGAGAAGCAGAGAAACCCCAAGCTCCACGGTGCTATTTAGCAAACCCCCTCAAGCACAGGGACAGATGCACATTTGGAAGAGGAAACTGCTCTACATGCGAGCCTGGGCAGATGCCCATTTTCTTTGGCAAGTCAGGAATGGCAAAGGCGAGACTGGAAGCACCTGGGGCTCATGCCCCAGCCTTTGTGACGCCCACCCCCCAACTCCTTCCCGGGGCTCTTGCTTAAGCCAGAGCATTGGCCTGAGTGGCCAAGAAGAGGTTCCAGCCCTGAAGGGAGCAGGACTTTCAGCATGAAGGTAAAACTGCACAAGCACAACGGGACTTGACCCCTCCATCACCTGATCCAATGTCAGATACTTTATCCATTAGGCCACATGGTCACAAAAGAAAACTCTCACCAAGTACGTCTGTGGAGAAGACAGACACTATGTTTCTCAGACTAAGATCATCTACTGAGGGCTGAGACTCTCTGGGCACAAGAAGTTGAGATCCCAAAGACATATGAGACTTAATTCTATGGGGTCAGGTGCAGGACTTTGGCAGGGAGGCTTAGGTAAGGGGGACTGGGGTGCAGCGGATGGACCGGCTGTCTAGGTGCGGAGATTTAGTCGCACTGAAGCACAGGAGGGAGGAGGAGGAGGAGGAATCCTGCTGATGGTCAGTGGCTGTGCAGAAAAAAGGGTGTTGATTTCCCCCATCCTAAATGGGCTGGTTGGCTTGACCCTTCTCCCCTCTGCGGAACGTGGTGGGGACTGTAGCTCGCCCCTCGTGGGGCAGGAGGGCACAGGTGCAGGGCACTGGGCTCCGATGCCCCTGGACGGCAGCTCCGGTGGGGTCGGGCAGGGCAGCGTCTGTGGTTTACATTCTGCATTGCCTGGTGCTGAGCCATTGCACAATCCCCAGTCACGCCGCACAGCACACCTCAAGAGGCGGTGGGGGGCCAAGCAGATGATCCAGCACGATTGGGGAGAGGAAATGTGGCTGGGGGGAGGAAAGGTCTTGGGCTGCACTGGGGGAGTGCAGAGCAGGGGTGACCCCAGAAACCTGCAGCAAAGGGATGGACAGGTGGGCTGGGTGGATAGACGAGTCAGTGAGCCTAAAGGGGATTGGGGTCTAATGGTCAGAGCAGGGTGGGGTTGTGTTCTATCCCTAGCTCTGGGAGCTGAGTGGGGTCTAGAGGTGAGAGCGGGGACTGGGAGCCAGGACTCCTGGGTTCCATAGTGGCAACTGTTTTTCCTGTGTCTCCCTCCCTAGAGATCCCTGCCCAGCCCCCTAGCAGAATCTGACTGGGGGAGGGGGTTGCCCTGCCACTCCAGACTCGTGATTAGAACGCCTCCTCCCACGGGCTCTGCCATCACGGAATCTCCCTCCCACGTCAGAAAGTAGGAGCCCTTCCCCACATGAGGAGGAAGCTAGTGAGTTTCTTGGGGGTCTCTGGCAGAGGTGACAGCACCCACCAGACACCCACTGAGGGCTGCAAGGAGACCCCCCTACACAGCCCCCTGCTACGAGGGGCTGCGGGGTGCCCAGCCAGGGTCAGGAGGTGAGATGGGGTCGCAGTGGCAGGAAGGGGGCAGAGCTGGGGGTGGTGCCAGGTCGTTGCTGGCTACACAAGGAAAAACCACACCGCTCCATTACGTATTTCCCAAGGTTATAGCTGAATACAGGATTTGGAATGACTTCAGGAAATATTTTGTTTCCAAACAGACTCCATATACCAAATGATGGTGCTAATATGCTCCCCTAGACCCTCCCCATGACTCCAGGATCCCAGCATCTTCCTAATTTGTAGGGTAGTTCTCCTCCCAGGCTCGTGCGAAGGCGGGAAGCACCACCAGCCCCATTTCCCGCAGGAGAACTGAGGCCCAGAGAGGCTGAGTGATGTGCCCAAGGACACTCAGAGGTCTGTGGCAGAGCAAAGCATGTTTATGCCTCCCCGTCCCAGGTCTGGCCTGCTCCTGGGTCACTGGGTGGTGCAGGGGCGGGAGCTTGGGGAAGGGGCAATGTGAGGACAGAGGAGGGTGTATTGGGGAGGGGCCGTGCGGGCGTGGGGATGCGGGGGAAGGGGCAGAGTGAGGGTGGGGCATTGGAGGAAGGGACAGGTGATGTGAGGCAGGGACCTCAGGGGCAGGGGCAGCGTGAGGCAGGACCTCAGGGGCAGGGGCAGGGCTTTGGGAGAACAGGCGGAGCGAGGGGGCTGGGGGATGAGGAGGGTTAATTCAGTTCAGTGGCAGCTTTGTCTGTGGGTGACACTGTTACTGCAGGGGGTGTTCAAAGCCGGGCTCGCCCGAGGAGGAGGAAGGGGTGGCTGGGGAGGGACAGCGGGAGTGAGGCGCTGACCAGTAGCCGGGTACAAGGCTCCTCAGACACGCACAGAAACCAGCTCACCCGGGGGGTTAGAGCCCCAGCAAACAAGGGGCGCTGGGACCATCCCCGCGGTGCAGACACAGGTGTAAAGTCACCGGACGGAGACAGACCCGGCACTCACCTGCCCCGCACAGACCTGCCCCCCCCCCCGCCAGGTTTGGGGGGCGGGAGCTTCGGCCGCCCCGGTCCTCGCCCCTCCCCCCGCCCCGCTCAGCTGCTCTGTGCAGGGGGCGAAGCAGCGCGGCACGTTCCTACGGGGGCAGGTCAATACACTGCACGGGGGTGGGGGGGAGAGGTGTCAGGTGGACCCAGGGACCCGCCCTTCCCTGGGCTCGAGAGGACGGGGCGCCCGGGGCAGGCTGGGAGTTGTAGTTCCTGGCTCTTCTCAGAGCGGCAGGGACGGCCTGGTTGCTCAGACAACGCTCCCCTCCCAGTGCACACTGGGTAGTGTAGTTCTCCCTCTGGCAGGCGGCCTCTAGTGGAGGAGGGGCCCTATCCCGTCACTTCGCCGCACCCCTCCCCGCTCCCTGATTGGCGGAGCGCGGGACAGAGACTCGGCGCGAGGTAATGCCCGCTTCCCTCGCCCGAGGCCGCCGCCCCACCCGCCCGGGGCGCGCTGCGGCCGTTGGGATTCGAAGCCCGCTCGCGGCCAGGGGCGGCCCCCGCCCCGGGGAGCCGCGCGGGGGGGGGGGTTGCGCGGCTCAGTCCCCGCGGGCGGCACCAGTGGGACTCCCGCCCCGGCGCTGCTGGGGGCTCGAGCGAGGCGCGGGGCAGCCGGCGGCCGGGCGGGCAGGTCCGAGGAGCGCTGAGGCGGGACGGTGAGTGGCGGCTCCGCACGGGCTGGGGGCTCAGACCCCCAGTGCCAGGCGTCAGGCCCAGCCCCTGCCGCGCCCCTGCCCCGGGAGCCGGGCTGGGGCGGGGGGGCATAGGGCAGAGGCAGCGCGGAGTGAAAGGGCTTCACCCCCCCCCCCCCGCGGGGCCTGGGGGGCAGCAGCAGGTGGGGCAGGGGCTGAGCTGCCGGGGAGCAGCCCACGAGCGCGGCCTGGGGCGCGGGGCCGGGCGAGTCCCGTCCCGTGTGCGCAGGGACCGAGGGGCAGAGTCAAGCTGTGCGTTGTCCGGCAGTTCCGGGGCTGCAGCCTCTTCGCGCCCACGGGCACTTTGTGACCCTCAGAGCAGCCCCAGATCTGCCGTGGCCCCTCCCCGAGGCCCTGCCCTGCTCACGCCGGCCCCCTCACTCACTGTCACCAGGCGGGGGGGGGGGGGGCAGGCTCTGGGCTGGGTTAACATGGGGGCAAATAAAATCAGGACATGTCCCTATGGGGAGGGGGTTTCAGTTGTTGCTAAAGGTGGGGGAAGCCCTCAGTCTCTGTCTGATTGTGTGTGTCTCTCTCTCTCCTCAGGAGATTGGCGTTGAGTTTCCTGGGTGAGACGCTGCTGATTCAGAAAAGGATTAGACATTTATATGGACCATATCATCCAAACTTCGCTGGTATACAAAATGTAGAAGGGATATAAATATAAATATTAATCCATAATTGTTTGATATTGTGTTTCTCAGACTTTCCTCTGAGGCAGCTGGGCCTGTGACTTGCCCTGAAAACTAGATCATTGGTGGGCCTTTATATTATGGGGCTGATCATTTTTTGTTTTATGGTAGTGTTTAGATGTGCCAACCAAAATTCAGGTTCCCATTACAAAAACATAGTAAGAGATTGTCCCGTGCCTCAAATACAATCTAAACAAATAGACAAATAGGCAAACAGTAGGATAAAGTATTATTAACCTCCATTTATAGATGGGGAACTGAGGCAGAGATGAAGGACCAGTGTTTCAAAGATATTTAGGTGCTTAAGATGCAAACAGATGCTTAAAGGTGCTTTTGAAAATTGCACCAGCAGATTAGGTGCATAACACCCACTGATTTCAATAGGAGTTAGGCGCCAAACCTAAGCACGACTGGTCTATTTCCCATTCCAATTTTCACCAAAACCAATACGGTTCTGCTCACTGATGCCTAGAATATTCCTGGAATTTTGGAATTGCTTGGATGTGGTGTTCACAAGTTCATGTTACAAGCAGAGAAATGCTATCAAGTAGAGTGAAGAACTCACATTACCCAGTAAACAAGTTTTCAAATGTTTTCCTCATACAGATCACTTCTTCAGATAAAGACTATTTCTTCTCCCAACCCGCCCTGCCTCACACCTACAGTACCCCACAGCAACAAGAGAGCTTAGTGACATGAAAAGGTAATTTTAGGACAGGATTAAGGGCATGGGTGCAAACCAAGTGGTTTAAAAGTGGTGGGTGCAGTCAGTCATTACATGATGATGTACACAGTCTGTGACATCACACTCCATTGCCAATGAAACAATAGTGACATCTCGTGCAGAGAAGTGTAAACAAGAAGCAGGCAGCATTATCTTCTGCAGATATAAACAACTTCTTTGTCTGAGTGATTGGCTGAATAAGATATTATATTACGCCCATAACATCACAGGCCATAGGTGGTCAAAACACCTGACTTTATGGTCACCGCTGTGGTGATGGCACTTCCATATCACTGGTACCTGATGGCCATAGATGGTCAGACCTTTTGGGATTTTTCCTTATATGCATATTCAGAGCCACAAGTAACAGGTGACCCATCTCAGGCGAGTAATATAGAGATTGTGTGACACACCAGCCAGCCTCTGCCTATAAAAAGGCTGGAGCTGCCAGCAGGGCCAGCTTTAGGCCAATTCAACCAATTCCCTGAATCGGGCCCCGCCCTAGAGGGCCCTGTGCCCAAGCCCCAGTACAGTGTACTGGCAAGAGCCAGTGCGCTGTACCGGGTGGCCGGCTGTAGGGATATTAAAGAAGGTTTATATTAAACATGGTTTATAAAAGAAATGATTTATTAATTTATTGTTAAATAATACTTTATAATGTAAGGTTTATGTTAGAAGTAAATTTGTGATTCCCAACATTTAGCCTCTAACCTGCAAGCCACCAGCTGTATCTGTGTGAAGCCTGCTCAAAGAGATACTTGGTATAAAACTTGTTAAGCTCAAAGAAATACTTTGTATAAAACTTGTTAAACATTAATTATCTCTAAGTAAGCCAAAACAGTAGCTGTTATAGTGTATAAATAGAGATCCCCACCCTCTGTAAGTTTTCATCTCACTTTATCTTTGCTTGTTAAAAGACAGGGAGGGTCACATAAATTGGTAACACCCCTAAAGGTAAATAGACAGTGAACTAGATGTAATTAAGATAGAGAATGTATGTGAATGCATGCCTAGTTTAAACAATGAATGAATGGTTAGGAAGTTACCAGCCTGAAGAATTCAGTGTCGGCTGAAGAAGGTGTCAAGTGGGATCAACCAGATGACCCCCACTACCTCAAAGGAAGGAAAAACAAGCATCTGACAGAATGGAGCCAGCCACCTGCTGATTGATTTAGCAACAGCAAAATGAAGCAACTCTCATGGACTGACATAGGAATAAATTCCTATCAAACTGGACTCTAAAGACTGAGGACTTTGAGGGCTTGGCTACACTTACAAATTTGCAGCGCTGCAGCAGGGTGTGAAAACACACCCTCTCCAGCGCTGCAAATTGCGGCGCTGCAAAGCGCCATGTGGTCAAAGCCCCAGCGCTGGGAGCGCGGCTCCCAGCGCTGTCCGTTATTCCCCACAGGGAGGTGGAGTATGGACAGCGCAGGGAGAGCTTTCTCCCAGCGCTGGTGCTTTGACTACACTTAGCGCTTCAAGCAGCAAAGAATCCTGTGGCACCTTATAGACTAACAGATGTTTTGCAGCATGAGCTTTCGTGGGTGAATACCCACTTCTTCGGATGCAAGCAGTGGAAATTTCCAGGGGCAGGTATATATCTATGTTATATACCTGCCCCTGGAAATTTCCACTGCTTGCATCCGAAAGTGGTATTCACCACAGCTCATGCTGCAAACATCTGTTAGTCTATAAGGTGCCACAGGATTCTTTGCTGCTTCTACAGAACCAGACTAACACGGCTGCCTCTGATACTTAGCGCTTCGGCGCTGCCGCGCAGCACTACCACAGCAGCGCTTTGAGCGCTAAGTGTAGCCACAGCCTGAGTCTATGGTTCTGCTGCCAGCCTCCAGGAGCATCAAATGCATCTGACACAGACTTGGATCCATCCTCATGACCAAGATACCTGGCCAGTAACTTGGCATGAGCAATGTCTAGGCTGGTAACTATAACATCTGTACAGAACCTGAATGAATGATTGTGTGAATGAATATATATGTGTGTGTGTGAGTGTGTGTGTGTGTGTGTGTGTGTGTGTGTGTGTGTGTATAAGGAATAAGTAGTGATAGAAATAAGTAGTAAAACAATGTTGTTTACTGTTGTCTTTTGTTTTGTTATGGTATTTACAATAAATGTGGCATCTTTGCCTTATCCCTCTTAATTAGATCCTGTTGGTTTTTATTATATTGGTATAACACGGCTTCCCCGGGCGAGGTATTTAAAGGGCCTGGGGAGCTCTGGGAAGTGGTGCAGCTTTGGCGGCTATTTAAAGGGCTGGGGCGGTAGAAGCAGGGAGCCCTGGGCCCTTTAAATAGCCCCTGAGCCCGGGCTGCTGCTGCTACCCTGGTGGGGAAGGGAGGAAGAGGGGGCAACCACCGTACAGGGTGTGCTGCACCCCCTGTCCGCAGCCAGCCCCTGTCCGCAGCCAGCCCCTGCCTGCACCAGCCCTGCCTGACCGGCCCGTCTCCAGCCAGCCCCGCATTCCCTGCCCTGCCTCCAGCCCCGGTCTCCAGCCAGCCCCGCACTCCCTGCCCTCAGCCAGCCTGTCTCCTGCCCGCCCCTGCCGCACACCCTGTCCTGCCCGCACCAGCCCTGCACCCGTTGCCCTGCCTGCAGCCAGACCCTACTTCCAGTCAGCCCCTGCCCTGCCTCCAGCCAGCCCCATGTCCACTGATGCCCTGCAGTTCCCAGGGCAGTAACCCTGCACACCTGCTTCAGTGAGGGGAGCAGGGAGCAGCTGGGACCCACACATGTGGGTGACCAGACGGCAAGTGTGAAAAATCAGGACAGGGCGTGGGGCGTAATAGGAGCCTATATAAGAAAAAGCCCCAAATATCGGGACTGTCCCTATAAAATGGGGACATCTGGTCACCTTAGCTGGAACATTTTTACAGTTCTTGGTAATAACAACACAATAGTTACAAAAATTACCATTAGCAATAACAACAAATTCATTGCAAGGGTCCACCTACAATCATTTTTGTCATCATGCCACACCTTTGTCTCAATACCATTGGGGTTTGCGCCTTTTAGGGTTAACCCGTGCATAGGCGGCAGGTTATATACACCTGCGGTGCCCGGGCTCCAGGAATATTCAGGGGCCGGGTGCTCTGCTCCAGCAATATTTGGAGCTGGGTCTCTCCCCCGGCCCTGCCTGGATCGGGCCCCGGCCCTTACCCTGAGCCTCTCCAAAGCCCCAAACCCTCCGCCCCAGCCAGATTTCCAAACAGTCACTAAATTGGTATGTAACTAGCTCACAAAAGACGGGAGGGGGGGGGTTGGGAAAATTCAGGTGTGTAGGGAAATCACTGACGGAACCACTGGATTCCCTGACATCTCCAGTTCGCTACCAGGCAGTTCTTGCCATTGGACATCTGAGGTAGGCTATTTTCTGCCATATTTCCTGGCACTGTGATGCCTTCTTATTTGTTAATTCATGAAAGTCAGGTTGGGAGCAGTCTAATGCCTGCAGGGTTTGGCTCACCAGAGCCGCCGGGGAGCAAATGGGGCAATTTGCCCCAGGTCCCAGGCCCTGCAGGGGCCCCACGAGTTTTCAGGGCCCCTGGGTGGGGTCCTTCACTCCAGGGGCCCTGGAAAACTCTCACGGGGTCCAGTCTTCGGCAGCAATTCGGCGGCGGGGAACTTTCACCCGGGACCCACCGCCGAAGTGCTGGGCCTTCAGCGGCAATTCCCGTGCCGAAGACCCCAGGCCCCTGAATCCTCTGGGTGGCCCTGTGGCTCACATGCTGCTCACCAGCAGGACTTCAGTTCTTAAGGATTTGAATGTGTCCATTTGGGGTTTGTGCTCGAAAGACACAAGATTGGAGGTTGTGGAGCATGCAGTACAATGGAGCAGAGTTCAGATGGGGAGGAGGTGTCTGGCTAGCTGGCAGGGGAGAAAGCTTGTGGGTTTCTCTAAAAGGAGATTTGAAGTTTTAGCTTTACTTCTAGAGGAGCCAATACTTAATAGAGGTGCAAAGTGAAGGGTTGTTTGCACTTGGGGTTCTAGATTGGGACAATCTCTAGTCATTGGACCCATTTCTTTTACTTGGAGGTGGTACTGAGTCTAATACATGACTTTTCTCTCTATCTTTCTTCTGCCAGCAAGCTCAAACCATCTCTGACCGTGGAGGAAAACTGTGAGCTCCTTGGTCAGTGCTTCAAAGTTTATTTCCCCTTCCTCCCTTGGAGAAGATGAAAGAGGAAGACAGGACAGCAAAGGATGCTCTGCATATACAAGTACGTGACAACAGTTCTCCTCCGGCACCATCCACTGTATTTCTGCCCAGCAGGCACTGGGTGATGGCAGTCACACATGGCCTCTCTGGCAAGGTTATGGTTAGCTTTCCCCAGCCCACACACACAAATGATCTGTGCTGAGCCTCACTCCTTCTTTTCTGGTTTCAGTCACTCTACATGAGGTCCTTGGAAGCCCTTGGCAAGCTAGTGGTTGTTATATCCTTGGGGCAGCCGGATTAGGAAGAAATCACTTGAGGCCAGAGAGCAGACAGCTTACAAAACTGCCATTTTATTTACAGATATAGAGAGCTCACTCAGCCGGCTGAAACTGGCTGAGCTATCCCCTATTATTCTAACTCAGTTGCCATAGTAACAAAACCATGACAACCAAAAACACAACAGTAGAGACTTTGCTGGAGGAAGAACCAACCGCAGACTGGTTCCAGGAAATGTCTGATGTGAGGAGACCATTGAACCGTGGTGGAGATTGTTTCTTGTGTTACAGCAGGGAAGAGTCAGAGATTTAGGGGGTCAAGCTTCAGTTGTGGAGGAATTTTCAACAATGGAGTGAATTTTAGGGAGAAAGCACCCAATTCTTCCTGGGATAAGCGGGCATGTGCCCCACTGAAATCCACGGAAGCTATGCCACTATGTCACAAATGCATTCTTGGTTCTTATGCTCCCAGGATGCTAAAGCTGAATTTCTATGTAATCAGCTAAGAACATAAACCATAAGAGTGGCTATCCTGGATCCCCCAGAAGAATGGTTCATCTACCCAGTATCCTGTCTTCTGACAGTGGTGGGTGCCAGATGCATCAGAGGGAATGAACAGAACAAGGCAATTGTCAAGTGAACCATCCCCTGCTGGACAGTCCCAGCCCCGGCATCTGGCAGTCAGAGGTTTAGAGACATCCAGATCATAGGGTTGCATCCCTGACCATGTTAGCTAGTAGCCAGAGATGGACCCATCCTCCGTGAACTCATCTCATTCTTTTTTGAACCCAGTTATACTTTTGGCCTTCACAATCTCTCCGTGGCAATGAGTACCACAGGTTGACTGCATTGTGTGAAGAAATGCTTCCTTGTTTTTGTTTTAAACCTGCTGCCTATTAATTTCATTGGGTGACCCCTTGTTCCTGTGATATGTGAAGGGCTAAATAACACTTCCTTATTGACTTTCTCTACACCAATCAAGATTTGATAGATCTCTATCATAGTCCCTCTTAGTCGTCTCTTTTCCTAGCTGAAAAGTCCCTGTCTTTTTAATCTCTCCTTATATGAGAAGTTGTCCCATATGCCTAATAATTTTTGTTACTCTTCTCTGTATTTCTTCCAGTTCTAACATATTTTTTTTGAGGTGAGATGAGCAAAACTGCATGCAGTATTCAAGGTGTGGAGGTACTGTAGATTTCTATAGTGGCATAATGATATTTACTGCCCAAGGCCGGCTCTACAGTTTTTGCCGCCCCAAGCAGCCGGCTGAAATAAAATAACTACTTGGTGTGAATTCATTTCCTGAGCTCTAGTGAAGTGACATTAATGTATTCTCCATGTTCATCTTTAAAAATCTGGCTTGCTAATGCTCAGGAAAATTTGGAGTCTGAAAAATAAATACTAGTCCAAGGTACTGATCAGAAATGGTTAGATCATTTGCATTTATTAATTTGTTGCTGCTGGATGGATTCAGGCTGCTAAGGGTTACATTTTCACATTGCATCAGCTGAGAGCCGGGGCAGCTCTAGAAAGTAGGCTGCCCCAAGCAGCGCGGAGCGCTGCGCCGCCCTTCCCCGGTCCCGCGGCGGGTCCCCTCTTCCCGCGGCTCCGGTTGAGCTCCTGCCGGCATGCCTGCGGCAGGTCCACCTGAGCCCGGGACGAGCGGACCTGCCGCAGTCATGCCTGCGGGAGCTCAACCGGAGCCGCGGGAAGACGGGACCCGCCGCAGTCATGCCTGCGACAGGTCCGCTCGTCCCGGGCTCCGGTGGACCTGCCGCAGGCATGCCGGTGGGAGCTCAACCGGAGCCAAATGCCGCCCCAAATGCCTGCTTGGCGCCCTGGTGTCTAGAGCCGCCCCTGGCTGAGAGAGTTGGTGCCATTTGGTATATTTTGAGAAGGTGCCCTTTATCCAAAAGGTAACAGCAGATTTCCTCGTTGTTTTTTAACTTTATGCAGAACCTGGTGACTTTTCATTTAGGCTTATGATGGAACTAATAGAGCATCAAGCTTATCTTAGCAGTGTATTTGCTTTGATGGACCTTGTAGTTTGCACTAATGCATTTTATGCCAATGTTGGCAGTTGAACAAAGTGACAGCAAAGGTTAGAGTTTTTGTTATAGCACTTGATGTTAGCTCTAGGAACAGCCCAATCCTGGCACTAAAAGATTAAGAGATGATAGTACAATAACTTGTGAATTTTAAATGAGATCAAAACCAGTTGCTGTCACCATTTCTTCCCGGTGTGTTCTTGCATGGAGGTCTATCCAGTGTGGAAACCTCCCCTGGACATTCCCTTCATGTTGTTTTCATTTGTGCTGTGGTAACAGTGAATGAGAAGAAGCAGACATGGAAGAGTGGCACTGGTCAGAGGTCTAACCAAGCCGCACACCTACTTTCTCATTTATTGTTCTGGTTGGATCACTACCCATGCTGGGTTTGAACATACAGTCCATATGTTCAAAGCCTCCTACGTGGATCTGTGCATTATTGTGTGAAAAGTTTTTCTCAGTCTTTTGACTTTATCCAACCAGAATCTCATATTCAGCTCGAATTGTTTGCTGAATGTTGAGTCTCTAAAGTGCAGTTCCAGTCAGGAAAGTGACTCTGTAAAAATAGAGAATGTCAGCGTCTTTTACTGATTCTATTTCTCTTTCAGTGGCTTCTATGTCACACTTGCTCAAAACCATTTTTAACTTTCAGCACTGTAAGTTCATCTAGGATCTCAGAATCAAGCCCAAGTGTGTTCTCCTTCATGTATCCTCACCAGGCAATTTTGTCAGTGAGGCATGAAGCAGACTAGAATATAGCTCACTGTCGCGCAGCTGTGTTGGCTCTACAGTAAAATGTCAGTACATGAAGCAAATGATGACTCTGAAGACCCAAGGAGAGTACCGGTGGGCCATTTTACAGAGCCATTTTTCTGAGCACAGTCCTGTTGCAAGCCTTAACTATGAACATTTGTTAGACTTTGTAGCAATGTGCAGTGCTGCAGACATAGCAGAGTGAACACAGGGATAGTTACAATGACCAAGAAAGCTCTTAGGAAAGATTGGATTTGCAGGGCAGTGTACAGACCTTTCCTCTCTTCCTTGTGCTCAGTTAGATTTACTAGATTAATTTGCAAATAATCCAGTTAACTTTGTTTAAAAATGTGAACTGCATCTTGAACGACAGTCAAATTACATTGCATACATTGAGAGATTCAGTCTCAAGACATCCCTAGGTTTACCACGCTGTGAGCAGCATTGCATTGAGACCTTTGAAAGGAATTAAGAAATCAATCTCTTTCTCCACATCAGTATGATCCCGAGCTTTCGTCACGGCAGTTTGGGGTTGAGCTCTCCTGACTGACCAATGAGGAGCGAGCGGTGCCACTGGTGGTGGAGAAGCTCATAAACTACATTGAAATGCGTGGATTGTACACGAGGGCATTTACAGGAAGGCAGGCTCAACCAATAAGATAAAGGAGCTCCGACAGGGTCTTGATACAGGTAAGATGACAAAGAGAGTCTCAGAGGGGAGCAAAGGGACAGCCGAGAACCTCTGTGAACAGGAATTCATGTCATCTAAAGGGGCCAGAGCAAAGGAACCGTTTTCCCGTCCCCCACCGTAGACTCTGGCTTTTGGTACCATGAAACTACAGACATTTCTCTAATACCAGCCTTCACCAAAAGTCTGCACTGTGTTAGAGCCCTCCTGTCTTGTGGAACTGTTTAATTCTTCCTTGTTTTATTCCTCCTCTTGTGCACAAGTGTGCAAAAAAGAAATTGGGAGAAAAAGCTTCATTAGCCAGGCTTCATATTTATCAACATCACCTAGACTTCCAAAGTGCTTTACAAACTCTCTCTAAAGACTTTCACCCCTGGAAAACTGGCTCCTTTCACGACAAGAATTTTAACATGGTCATATTAAAAAAGTAGGTGCCAAGGTTGTGCACTGTGTGATCTGAGGTTGCTACAGTATTGATACCTGTTTTTCTATGCAGTGTTGTTGTAGCTCTGCTCACTGTAGAAGAGCCTGAGACATAAGCCCTTGTATCAGAGGCCTGAGGGCTGGGCTAAAGTAGCAGTCAAAACTTTGCTGATATAAAACAAAATCCGGCTGTGAGCTAGAGGCAGGCCCTTCTCACAGAATCTGGCAAGAACAGGGCTGATATTGCAGAAACACACGTTGCTGAGTGCTAAGCACAAAACACACACACACAGACACATTCCAGAAGGGTGGTACCAGAACACCCCATACCAAGAATGGTACAAACACATTCCCCAAAGACAACAGGAACCTATTGACCCTGCCTAAAGATATGGTCAGGATGACAATATGATGGATAGAAATGTACAAGGTGGTGGGTTGTGATATCAGAGGATGTCAACTATCAGAGGAGCAATATGTAACTTGTTTGTATCTCTGTATAAAAATGTATCTTGGGGCAGTGTCTTTATCTAGCCTAGGGAGGAACGGAAAGTCCGCCATTTGCTGAGCTGGTCCATTGTTATGGGTATACATGTATTAGTGCAGGATACTAGTACTGTGCTTCATCAAAATAAGCCTGGCTGGGTGCCTTCATGCCTTAATGGATCTTGTGGTCATTGGGCGGTTCGCTCGAGGTGTGCCATGTCAGTTGTCTGTGCCAGGCTGGGGTGGCACACAGAGGAACACACACAGGCAGCCGAACATCTGACCACACCCATGATAGTGGAGAGACGGTGAGTGAGGTAATAGCTTCTGTAGGACTGACGTCTGTTGGCAAGAGACAAGCTTTCGAGCTACACAGAGCTCTTCCTCAGGACCTCTCTCACCCACAGAAGTTGGTCCAACAGCAGTGGTTAGGTCATCGCCAGTGCTAGGACTGACAGGAAAACACTGGCTTGTTTACTGGATCAAAACTGATCATTTGCTTTTTCTTTGGTTTCTTTTCCACTCCCTCCACTCACTTGCCTCGGTGAACAGATATTGACAATGTGAATCTAGATGACTACAATATTCATGTCATTGCCAGTGTGTTCAAACGGTGGCTGAGAGATTTGCCCAATCCCCTCATGACCTTCGAACTCTACGAGGAATTTCTGCGAGCTATGGGTAAGGAAGGTCCATACAAATCCTATACAATCACACACAAACCCAAGACAGGGAAGCTACAATTAGCTGCAGGTACCAACCCCAGTGTCTGCTTGCCCAGAACAAGCAGTCTACTTATACTTTCGTTTTATCATCACCATTGTCATGACAAGCAGCAAGCAAGTAGAGGGTGTGCTTGTACGATTGTACAAGCGCCAATTGTATGGAGTGTTTGAATCCAAAAGTCATTTTGGTGATCTGTCATCTTTTATGACGTAACTGGCAAGACAGTGCTGGAGCCTCTCCCATCTGCCTCCCTCTTAGAGCCTTTTCCCACTGCCGGGTCTTTCCTGCAACAGGGAAAGACGCCATCAGGGTGATGACACTGCTAAAAATAGGCAGTGTAGGTGGGAGCCACGTAGGTGATGCTTAATTTGTGCCAAGGCTTGCCAGGGCTGAGCTCCGGCACATCTGCTCCAGCAGCTCTCTGCTGTTGAAGTCTTTCCTTGCAGCCTCCTTCTGCCAGAGCCTTTCACTGACGTGTAGGTAGGCACTGCAATGTGGACACAGCCTGCTTTTCACTGTGCCATGTAGCCACAGACAGCACTGTGACACAAACTAATCCCTTACACTGTTATAGTAGTCAAAGCCTTTGCCGTTCAGAGCCCTGGTACCACTGGGCTTGCTGTGTGAAAGTTTAAAAAAAAAACAGCTTGAGCCCCGGCACCTCTTTTGTTACAAATTAAGCAGTGTGTGTAGGGTATATCCCCACAGCCTTCATGCATGTCTTTACTCACCTAAGCAGTGCCTCGCCATCTACATTGCTATTTCTGCCCGTGCTAGAGTGGTATGTAGCATATGATTTTGATGGTGAGCAGAGCAGAGTGTGCAGCATAGACGTGCCCCAGGAGACATAGTTATTATTCAGCTCCCAACTCTTTTGGAATCTGTTTAAAAGAAATCAGTGTCTTATGCTCATGTTTTTGCATAGGATACTGCTACCCGAGGACCTGCAAAGGGGCCTGCTTGTATAGGCAGGAGAGGAGGAGTTGTCATCCCTGTCTCTGTGCACTAGCCTCCTGCACAGCTCCCTGTACTGGGCCATTCACACCACCTTCACAAGTAAAGATGGCAGAAGACAGCATGGGAAGTTGCCTGTAATATGTGTAACTGTGTGTGCTCTCTCCAGGCCTGCAGGAGAGGAAGGAGACCATCCGAGGCGTGTACTCTGTCATTGATCAGCTCTCTCACCCACCTCAGTACCCTGGAACGCCTCATCTTTCACCTTGTGAGGTAATGACAGACCACAGCGTGGGATCGTCATACTGCAGCCACTCTTTCTCTTCTCCTTCCTCACTAGGGGCCTGATTCTGATACACTTACTCCCCATGAGTACCACCGTACTCCATGAGTAGTTCCACTGGAACAAGGTACTGTTCTCCGTGAGTAAGAGTACCTGAACACGGCCTATGTGATCCAAGTACTTTGTCGGAAAAGAGTGAAACTTTGCAAGGGAGTGCTTTAAATTCTGAAATGGCTTTAACGCTCTGGACCCAAGGGCTCTTTTTCCAGACAATGCTCTCATTGACAGCTAATGCCAATAATGTTCTTCTTTCGTAATAGCAACAAATGTTTCAGACTTGCTGAGAAGACAACCACTGTAGGTCTCAGCTGGTTACAAACACATGGTTCCATGCCATAGACGGGTGAGCTGCAGCCGGTTCGCACGGATCGCACGAACCGGTTGTTAAATTTAGAAGCCCTTTAGAACCGGCCGTCGTTCCCAGTGGGACAAACTGGTTCTAAAGGGCATTTAAATTTAACAAGTGCTCCCCTGCTGCCCGGCCGGCTCACCTCAGCTCTGCCTCCACCTCCTGCCATGAATGTTCCTTCTTGCTTCTCCTCCCACCCTGCTTCCCGTGAATAAGCTGTTAGCGCGGGAAGCCTGGGAGGCTGAGAAGCAAGCAGGCTTCCCGGTCCAGGAAGACGACGCTGAGGTAGGAAACCAGGAGGGCCGTGTGCCCCGCCGGTCTCCAGCCCCGTCCTGACCACGGCCCCCTGTCCCAGGGTCCCGCCCGGCCCCGACCCTCCACGGCCAGCAGATCCCGGCGCGGCACCCCCTCCGGCCCGCGTTCCTCCCGGCTGCCTGGCTCAGGCTCGGGCTCGGCGCCCTGCCCGGCCCACGTTCCTCGGCCGCCCGGCTCGGGCTCGGCTCGGCTTCAGCCGCGGCACCCTGGCCGGCCACGTTCCTCGGCCGCCCGGCTCGGGCTCGGGCACCCTGCCCGGCCCCGCGTTCCTCCCCGGCCGCCCGGCTCAGGCTCGGGCAACCTGCCCGGCCCCGCGTTCCTCCCCGGCCGCCCGGCTCGGGCTCGGGCTCGGGCTCGGGCTCCCGCTGCTGCGCCTGGCTGGCCCGCGTCCCTCCCGGGTCGGGGGCTGGGAGATTCGGGGTGGGGAGTGGATAGGGTTTGGGAGGTGTTAGAGGGTAGGGAACAGGGAGGGGGTGGACGGGGCAGGGGTCCCTGGGTTGGGGAGGCATGATTCCTCCTGGGGTGAGGAGGGAACCGGTTGTTATGATTTTGCCAGCTCATCACTAGCCATAGACCTAACCCACTGAGGAGTGCAGTAAGATTGCAGTGGATCACAGTACTGCCATGTATTGCACCCTTTCGTTTGAACATTGAGGTCTAGGGATCATGTGTGATGCTTTGCATGAGCTTAGACAATATCTAGTTCAGGCTATAGTCACTGTGTTACAATCTGCGAAGTTTCCTGCCATCTACATGCATTTAGACACATCTGTGCTCTGTTTCTAAGGCATAGCTTAATGATGGCTAAGTGAGTTGCTTGATACGGAAATAAATATGGACTGTGTCTATTCCTTTTGGAAAATAGGTTAAGTAGGTCAAAACAAAAGATTTCCTAAAGAGTGTCATGGCATGTTGTGTGGTTCACTCAGTATCCATTGTCTTACCTTTTGCCCTTGTCTGGTATAATATTTACATCCTGTTGGTCTAGTTCTTTACCAGATACAACAAATTGAAGCTCTTCACTTCAAAGCTATATAATATTGTGGAAAATCTTCCTGGCAATGACCTCCAGATCTCATGTGCATGTACAGCCCTCCTCTCCTGCCCTGCTCTGAATTTGTATTTTGTCCTCTTTCTGTTTCTCTACAGGGTATTTCCTGCCAGTGTTATGTGAATTGGAGCTACCTTTAACCCTTGCTGCTTTGTTGTTTATTGTTTAGGATTGCCCTGCAGGAAGAGACCAATCGAATGTCAGCTAATGCCCTGGCCATTGTGTTTGCTCCCTGTATTCTCCGCTGTCCTGACACAACTGACCCACTGCAGAGCGTTCAGGACATCAGTAAAACAACCACGTAAGAATATAGCATTACAACTTCCAGGGTAAATCCTGTAATGAGGTCATGTCAGGACAGTCAAATGATCACTGAGTAATGCACTTTAATGTGCTGTAGAATGACAGCTACAAACACATCACTGGTTTGCAAATGAATTGCCTTAATGAAATACTGTCTATTCTATCAGTAACTAGCAGCTGCTAAAGTTAAACCTTTTAAAAACTGCAGGATTGGATAACCTGCACCCAGGAGTTTTTAAAGAACGGGACAGTGAGCTCTCTCCGCCATTGATGTTGATATTTAACAAATCCTGGAGTAATGGGGAAGTTCCAGAGGACTGTACAAAAAGCTAATGTGCCAGTATCTAAAAAGGATTAACAGGATGATCTGGGTAATTACAGGCCAGTTAGCTCAATATCAGTCTCAGGCAAAATCATGGGAAAGCTGACGTGGAAGGTAATCAGTAAAGAATTGAAGGATGGCAGTGTAATTAGTGCCAGTCAACACAGTTTTTTATGGAAAATAGGTCTTGTCAAAATTGATTGGATGCCAGGTTTGGTTGGCAGAGGTAACCACGTTGACATCGTTGACTTAGATTCCAGTTGGGTCATCCTGATTAAAAATTAACACTATACAGATTCAGTGCAGCAAATATTAAATGGATTGAAAATTGGCTAATTGATATCTCCAAAGTAATTGTAAATAGGGAATCATCATCCAGTGGGTGGGAAGGGTTTGTAATGGAGCCCTCGGGGATGTTTTGACTTCAACTGGAATTTTAAGAATAAACATGTTAGATTGTGAGAAGCTCAGATAATAGGGCACTGGGGTTAGATAAGTACCTAGGATGGATAGTGGATGCAGGAATCATTTGATGAAATTCTATGCAGGAGACCAGACTACATGAACCTGCCTGGCCTTCAAATCTCTCCTAGAAGCAATTCTTCTGCCTACAGATGTGAAAATTACTTTGAATCACTCTTCTAAAGGTTCCTTGTAAGAAGAAGTCTCTTTGTAACTTGACTTATATACGCCGCCTTGTATCATTACTGCTCTAAAAGGATTTCTTCCAGAAAACAATACTGATGGTATTAAACAAAATATCTGCCCCAGACACCTAATCACTGTCATTGCCCTGCGACTGCCTGTCCAGCTTGGATGCAAACAAGCACAAGTGTGTGTGTCTACAAATAGATATAGCTAGATAGCGCAGCATATCCGAAATGGCCATTCTTTCAGCCTTTCATTTGAACATGCTGTGCTTTCCTAACCTTGGTGGGTATTTGCCTTTCAAGGGGAAGGACCTGTTTCCCTGATGGAGCCCTTGGGAGCCCTCCCTTTAGTCCTCTAGTTTAGCTCCCTGCCTAGTACCATTTTGGGCATTTCAACCACACTGTTCGTTTCCAGCCCACGAAGCAAGAGAATTGGCAGCACTTAGGCGACATGGCCAGCTCAAACACAGCCAGAGTTTTATCCTCCCGTTTTACCACTTTCTTTTTTCCTTTTTGCAGCTGTGTGGAGTTGATTGTCGTAGAGCAGATGAATAAATACAGGGCTCGTCTCACGGACATCAACAGCCTGGAGTTTGCTGAGAACAAAGCAAAAGCAGGCTGTCTTTGATCCGCAGATCAGTGGTAAGATTCGGGTGGAGGGTGGGAGGGGCTGAGCTGGTAGTATGTTCTGTTCCTGTGTCAGGAAAAATGGAGCAGACCTTTCCTTTGTTTTAGGAGGACAAGTTTCTCCAGCCATGTCATTGATCGTAACTTCCTTTTATACATAAAATTCAAAGGAGAACCTCGTGTCCATGCAGCTATTGTGTATTTGCATAGTTTATTCAGTGTGTCTGTTGTAACTGAGAAGAATGTGCATGGTACTAAATTGAAAATCAGAGAATAATTTGGTACTGATAAGCCAGCCCGTCCTTTCCTCTCCTTTTCACTCAGACTAATCTCCCTAATCTTCTCCTGCCTATTACAGTCTCCTAGCCTCTTACACCTCCCAAAGCATCATATCCAGGGCCAACAGAGAGACTGAACCTCAGTCCTGCACTTGGCTCCTTGCGTTTCCTGAGCCACACATTTATACCAAAAAAAGGCCAAAGGAGATGGGAATGGTGTCTGTCAAGAGTTCTAAAGGAGAGTGCCACAGAAACGTGGTCTCTGGATTTCACAGGCTCATTTGTACATTTTGGGGATATATTTCGCAAATTTGGACTAATTTATCCTGTGTTAATCAACTCTTTGCTGGCTCTGTTTATGACCTCCTCACTCCTGCACTCACGTCCCCTAATCCCACAGAGGCCTGCTGTCTGGTACTGCCCACTGTGTTATACTTACTTTCCTCAACTCACAGGGGTGACTGGTACTGAGCTGTGTAAAAGCCTTCAGTTTTTGTCCTCATTTGCAAGATTGAAGTGGAGTTGAGCAGCAAGCCCTGTTCTGACCTGTGTGAAGTCACTTCTGTAGTTTGAAAGCTCACTGTTTAGCTTTAAAGTCATTTCTTTGAAACTCCACTGCCTTTGGGAGTTTGGAATAAGCTCTTTAGAGCAGAAAGGCTTCAATGGCTGGAATGAAGCAAATGTCATTGCTGTGAAAATATTAACAGTGAGGATGTCATCACAGGACAGTCAGATGGTGCATTCTGGACGTCATCAGAAGAAGGCTCTTTCTGGATCAGTATCCTACCTCCAACACTGCCAGAGCCGGGGGCCGGGCCGGGCAGCCAAGGCCTGGCCCGGACCCCAGCCGTAAGTGTAGCGGGAGCAGCGCGATTCCTGCCCGTGCCCCGAGGGCGCTCCGAGGGGGTGCCACGGGAGCTCAAACCTCCAGGCCGGCCAGAGGTGGACAGCCAGCCGGGAGGGGGAGGCCAGGCCGCAGGACCCAGCTGGGCGGGGGGGGAGGGGGCCCCAGAGGGCGACCAGCCAGGCAGGCAGGGGGCGAGGGCCAGCCCAGCCTGGGCCAGCAGCCCTTCAGGCGGGGCAGGCAGGTTCAGGACGGAGCCCCAGGAGGAACTCTCTTGAGTTCTTCTTCCTTTAGTGATACAGGAAAACAAGTCCCTGGAGGAGAGCCTTCAGTTTTTGAAATTCAGTTTGCATTCTGTGACAGTGAAGCATGGACTGAGATCTTGCAGGCAAATTTTTACTGGGAGTCCCAGAATCCATATGGGGTTGTCCTTTTTGCAGACTTTTCCTCCATCCCCCTTTCTCTTCTCTCTTCGTCCTTTCTCTGCACCCTCCCAGACCAGGATGTGTGTGTGTCTGGGGTGGTGTTTGTTGACTCCTCATGTATCCACAAAACTGTGGAGCTGCAGTAGTCTGGGGCAGTGTCGAGAGCCACAAGGCTGGTATCTGCCTTCTCAGTCTCATATTGGCTGAGCAATTACAAGGAGACTCATGTCCTTGTTGCTCAAGACCAAGTAAATAAGCATAACCCTTTATATGTTTGATGACCTCTCTGCATAATTGTGAGCAGTTCACCAGTTCTCTCTAACATTGCAGTTCTCCAAATATGGCTGAATAATACAGTGCATACTTGTTCCTCTAGCTCATCTGAGAGCACTTTCTTGAAGGTCATTCATGTATGTCAAAAGATGGAATTTGACAATCAGTTGGGTCCATTCCCAATTTGCCATTGACTGGCTGTGTGACCTAAGAAAGTCAATTCTCCTTTCTAGCTGAGCATCTCCCTCTTTCAAGTAGGGGTAAAAGATCTCAACCTTTAGCTCTTAAAAGAAAATGTCTTAAACAAATAGTCTAATGCAGCTGAAAAGAGCTGGCAATCTGCTGGAACAAGGGATAGAAACCCAATCACTGGAAGTGGAAGACACCAAAATTTGGCTGCAAGTATCACATCTCCACAGAAAGATCCCTGTGGTATCAGGCCATTCCAAGGCCTCAGCCTCAACCAAACACAGGGGCATTCTCCATCTCTGGTTCATTTCATGAAGACTAGATGCCTTTTGGAATTGTTACCCAGAAGTAGCCCCTCATGCTGTGCATCTCTGTATGTGGCCATGGCTGAACAGCAAAATTCTGCCCATTTCCCTTCTGGCTGGAGCAGCTTAGAGTGAGTTTGGGATGATGTTGCCTGATGTTGGCTCCTGCCTTGATTCAGACAGCTCAACATATCTCCAGCACATCAGTGCCTGGCTGGGTCTCCTGGGCAGTGGCATGCATAAGAAAGGCCGTGCAGGCAGACCAAAGGTCCTCAAGTACTGTCAGCCAGACAGTGGAAGGGTGCCCCAGAGGAGTGACCTCAGGCAATGATCAAGTGCTTCCTCCTGCCATCCTCTCCATCTCTCTTTGACAAACAGAGGCTAGGGACACCTTCTTCATCCCTGCCATTTTGGACTTAGCCTTTATCAGTTCCCTTTTAAACATTATTTATAGTCCTAGTTCACAGCCTCCTCAGGTGAGTTCAGTTGACTGTGCGCTGCATGAAGACATTCTTATTTGTTTTAAACCTGGATTTTTCATTTGTGACCTCTAGGGTTTGTCCTTTTGTTTCAACTTTTCCTCCATCCACTTTCTCTTCCTCTGACTTTTTCCTCTGTCATATCCCTGTTCCTCTCCCAACACCAGGAGTGTGTGTGTGTGTCTGTGTCCTCAATGAGCTCTCTCAAACCCAATCATATTAGTTGCCCTGAACCCAGTGCTAGAATCCTTTGAGGTGAGCCACTCTGTCACAGTATTCAGATTGGCTGAGCAGGGGTTATTGACAGGGAGATCATGTCTGTTGTTCTCTCTTTTAAGATTCCTAACCACTTCTGTTTGATGGATTTTGATGCCTCTGCATTAATTGCTGAGCATCTGAAAACTATCACAATGACTCCAGATCTTTTTCCTGACTGAGCTCATTAGCCCCATCATATTGTATGTATATTTGGTTATTTTCCAATATGCATTACTTTACATTTATCCACATTAAATTTCATTTGCCATTTGTTGCCCAATCACTTAGTTTTGTGAGAGCTGACTGCATCTCTATTATCTGAGTAGTTTAGATCATCTGTAAACTCTTGCCACACACACTGTTTACACTTTCTCACACATTTATGAAAAATTGAATAGGATGGTCCCTGGACAACCTTGGGAACACCACTAGTTCCTTCTCCATTCTGAGAATTTACCATTAATTCCCTCCCTTTGTTCCCTGTCTTTTAACCAGCTCAACCATGAAAGGACCTTCCATCCCATGACAACTTAATTTCAAGAGCCTTTGGTGAGGACCTTGTCAAAAGGCTTTCAGGAAAATCAGACACTTGTCCAATCCCCCTTGTCCACATGTTTGTTATTGAAAAATTCAGATTAGTAAGACACATTTCCCTTTACAGAAACCATGTGACTATGCTCAATAATTTATGTTTTTCTATGTGTCTGACAATTTTATTCTTAACTATTGTTTCAACTAACTTGCATCAGCGTTAGGCTCCGGCTGTAATTGCAGATCACCTCTAGACCTTTTTAAATATTGGCGTTACATTATCTTCCAATCATTGGGTGAGAAACCTAACAGGCAAACCTTAGTTAATAGTTCCTGCCATCACATTTGACAGAACTCTTGGGTGACCATCTTCCCAGTGACTTGTTAATGTTGAGTTTATCAATTAATTTAAAACCTCCTCTAGTGACACTTCAATCTGTGACAGTTCCTCAGATTTGTCACCTACACTTCAGCTCATGTTTAAATCTTCCTAACATCCTCAGCCGTGAAGACTGAGCAGAATTCCATTTGTTTCTCCATAATGACTTTATCGTCTTTAGCGCTCCTTTTTAATTTTGATCGTAGGGGCCCCACTGGTTTTTAGTTCCTGCTTCTGATGTACTTAAAAACATTTTGTTGTACCTGTGGAGTTTGGCTAGCCATTCTTCAAACTCCTCTTTGGCTTTTCTTATTACACTCTTCACTAACATTCAGTGTTTTGCTTTTTATTGCCTCACTAGTGACTTCTTTTAAACTATCTCACTACTTCTTTTACATGTTTGTTAAGCCATCATTAGCTCTTTTTAGTTCTTTTACTGTGTTTCTTAATTTATATACATTGTTGCTCATTATGGTGTCTTTAAAGACCCATGCAACTTCTTGAGAGTTTCATTTTAGTCACTCTGCCTTTTAACTTTTGTTTAACTTTTGTTTAACTAATCATCTGCTTCCTCCCATGAACACCATGCTTTTTCCTTTTGAAAAGTAGTCAAGCCAAAAACCTCCCTTGCTTTTTGCCCAGCTGTATTTTTGTATGATCAAATTTCTGAGACCTGTCAAATTGTTGGCCACTTTGAATCTTTGTGAGATCCTTTCTCCATTGTGTTAGCTAAGCTCTGTTAAATGTCAGCCGACAAACAGCATTTGAAACAATGACTCTAAATATCTAGTTGCTGTAATTCTATCCTCTGCTCTTGTGATGTCACCACTTGACACAGTGTCTTATTCAGTGTCCTGTATTGACAGGAATAAGTTTATAGAGGTACTGAACTCTCCATCCTTCCTCCTTTTGACCGGAAAAATAAATCCTGTGTTCAGTCCCAGAGCCCCACTCTGTTTGAGACAGGTGCCTCATCCCTGACTGTAAGACTCATTCTTTCTCCCTCAACCTGCTCAATCTCCTCATTCTCAGAAGAGCTCACCCATGCGCTACTCTGCTAATGCTGAGATCATCCTAGCCCCACTCCAGACTGCACCGCCAGAGTCACATCTGCGCAAAGCCTCTCCACACTCCAAACCTTTAGCCTCACTGCAACACCATCCATGTGCTGAATTTTGTAAGGAGCGCTTTCAGGTGATGTGTCACACCTCACTCTATTTGTAAAACAAAATTATTACTATGGACATAACAAATTGGCACTGCTCCTGACTTTAGCCTCTCTCTCATCTTAATTTCACATTGAGTGATCAGTGTGCCCTCTTACTAGAGATAACAGTGGTTCATGTAATTATTCAGCGTATTTAGAAGACCTAGGACATTAATGAAAATCATGGCCTGCCAGAGACTTAATGGGAAGCAGCAAGATTAATTCCATACATTGGATTGGTTTACTTATTTGCCTGATTTAAAAGAGACCAAACTGACCTGTCTCCTTTGTCATAGCCCTGCTGGAGACTAATCACTGAGGTCTCACCAGATGTCCCAAGGATGGCCCAGGACAGCATCAGATTTCAGAAGCCTCTTGGTGAGGACCTCCCAAGCAATACCCCTCCTGCTGCTGACCAGCATCCCTGTGGGGAGGCTGGGGGAAGCAAGAGAGAGGAGAAAGGAGGGAGGAAAGGCAGATAAACCAGGATCCTTTCTCCATTGTGTCCCAGGGATTCCAATCATCAAAACCTAGCATTTGAAACAATCCGACTCTAAATCCCCACCCTGTCTGTGCCTAGAATCTCTGCGCCAGGTGATGTCAGACATGACATAGTCTCTGTCTTATTCTCAAAGGTGTCCTGTGTTAGACAGGAATAAGTTTATGAGGAAACTGAAGCAAAACTCCATCCCTTCCTCCTTTTGACTTCCACAATAAATCCTGTCGCCTCTCAGCCCTCAGCCTCCACCGGAGCTTGCGGAGACAGGTCTCATCTGGCCCACCTCTGTCCTGCCCGGCTGAGGGGGCTGTGAGGCACCCCCTCCCCACCACCTGCCCAATCTCCTCATTTCAGCCCCACCCCACCCCTCCCCTAGCTGATGTCCTGCCCTGCCAGAATCATTAGCCCATCATTGCCCCACCTTCCGTTGCCTCTCTGACCAGCCACCTCTCCATCATCACTGAGATTGCCACCTCATTGCCACACCTGCTTTTCAGCTGCATGTAATGTTGTGTGTAAAATGAATTTACTGTAAGAGCGCAATATGCGGGGTGATGTGTCACACCTCACCTCCATGTTTGCAAAACAAATTCATTCCACATGGACATAACAAATAGAAGAGAAACACTGCTCCACAACTTTTGGCCTCTCTCATCTTAGTTTTACACATTGATGGTCAGAGATAAAAGTGCCCTCAGTGGAAAGCTAGAGACCAACAGTGGTTCATAATGGTGTTCAGCAAGTGTTTAAGACACAGGACATTAATGAAAATCACTTGACTGCAGAGAGACAATTAATGGAAGCAGCAAGATTAATTTCCATACATTAGTTAGCGTTTGTGACTTATTTATGATTTGAAAAGAGACCAAGCAATCTATGATCTCGCCCGGTGTCGTGGCCTATGACCAGCGTCAGCACAGGGCTCTGAGTGGCAGGAGGCTGGGGGTATACTTAGATGTCCCGAGATATTTGAGGACAGCATCAGAGGATCACTCTCAGACCCAGACTCCCACCTCTTGGTGAGGACCTCCCGCAATAGGAAACATGCCCCTCCCCTGCCCGCTGCATAGACCCATCCCTCTGGTGGGAGGTCTGGAAGGAAAAGAAGCAAGAGAAGAAGGAGGAGAGGAAAGGAATTGACCAAAGAAGGATGCACCCCAATGTCACACAGGGATTCCAATCAGTCAAAACCTAGGAGAAATCAAATTCTACTTTCACCAGAGCCAGCGCTGTCTGTGCTAAGTCTGCCTGCATGGAGTGGATCGGGTGGAACTAATTCAAAGGCTCTCTGAACCTCTTACCTTCTCAAAAGGAAGTTTGTTTTCCAGCACAATCAGTGGTGGGAGGGCTCCTACAGAGTTTCCTCTCATGTCACAACTCTGAATCCTAATTCTCTCCTCCCAGCCCTCCGAGAGAGACCTCGCAGAGACTTGGCAGCAAGTGGAGGTCTCAGAACTGGCTAGCCCTACTCTGTCTGCCCGGCTGATGCCGAAGTCTCTCTGTAAGTCACCCTCCCACCACCTTGCCCAATAAGCCGGGATTCCTACAAAGCCTTTGTGATGCTCCTACCACCCACCCACTCCCCTCAGCTGATGCTCCCTGCACCTAGCCCAGCTCATATACATCGGTACCCCTTACAACCTTCACGTTGCTCTCTCTCTGACCATCCTCCCGCCGGTTCACTGGGGTGCCACTCGTGCCAACACTGCGCTGGCTGCAATGCAGAGAACTCTTTGTGGCTGTAGGGAAGAGACCCAGGAGATAATAATGTGTGTGTATGTTGAGGAAGTGAGTGTGTTGAGGGGTGATGAGGCGGATCATTGTCCCTGCGAGGAGGCACTCAGGCTGAAAGGAGAAATTGACTTGTCTTGAGTCACAAAGCCAGTCAATATATTTTGAATTGGGAATAGGACCCCCCCGGAGGCCCTGTTTTCCAGTTAACCAATCGGATCTTGATTTCATACATTTGAATGGCCTCAGCCAAAGTGCTCTCAGATGAAGCCAATAGTCGAGGTCTGCAAAGGCCTTTGTGTTAATAACACACACTCGCTTGCTGGGCTCAGTAGCGCCTTGCCCTGGCCAGTACTTTGGGTTTGGGCACCTCCCTGTCAGTCACCCACTCAAGGAGCATTCGTTCACAGGAAGCAAGCCAGCTGGGCGATAAAACATCAGACACTACTCCCGGTGATGCTGCACCATGTGGTTTTAGGGTTGGTCGACACATGGCTAGAAAGAGGACCATTGGGCGCATATAATCTGACCCCTACATATCCACCAGCCTCTGCAATACACTAGGTGCCTTTTAGAGTAAACATTTCCAAGAAAAGTATCTAGTCTTCTATGAAATAATGTCATGAGACAGAGAATCTGCATAGTAACTTGTTCCTGTGGTAAGATCATCTCGCTTTATTGAATATTGCATTGCGCCGGTGTAATATGAATTTATGCGCCACCTTAGGACCCGGCGAGGTGAGGGTGTACCAGACAGGCTGGCCCAAAGCCAGAACTCTGCGACAATTCGCAACCGCCCTGATCGTGGCGAGGCCCAGGAGCGGTGTGCCAGACCTTCACCGATTATTGTAACAGGTTTTGCGTGGAGGGTGTTGCAGCCAAACTGGAGACTGAACCCAGATTGTTTCCAGTTCTGCTGCCTCCCCCTTAACTATGACCCAGCGTGTGTGCACAGCATTGTTTGGTCTGTGTTTGCCTGTTAGCTGAGGAGGGCTGTGGAATTTCTAAGCTAGGTGGGGTTTTAAGACCAGGTTAGAATCATGGTCTGCAAATGTCTAGAGATCATGGTCACTTAACACTCAACTGTGAGCTGATGGAATGACTTCTCAAGATCCTTTTAGACCTACATTTGAAATAATTCTCTTTTATTTAGGTATATTCGCCCCTAGCCTTCTACTGGCTGCATATTTTATTTACTGAACTTTGTGATCACTACATTTGTGTAATTTATTGCCAGATGTTTGCCTCCTTGTTTTCCATTAACCTTTGTCCTAGGATGTCTAGTTCACATCATGTTGAATTTTCTGGCTTGTTATGTTGTAGTGATTTTATTATTCTAACCTGTTGTGCTTTTTGCTATGTGCTCATATTTACATAGCATCTCACCTGAAATGTAAGGCTGAGATAGGACCTCAGATGTCCTCAAGTCAGCTTTCTCTGCTGGCTGGGAGAACAGAAAATATATATAGATTATCTATGACAGAGCTTTGTCCTATTTGTTCTTAAAAACTACTTGAGGAAAGAGAGACTCTGACCCTTGTAAGACTGACTGGAGCTGAGACATGGCTCTGGGGACACCCCACACCTGGATTTTAGTGGTGAGCAGCTCTGGAGAGAGACTGGTGAGTGGGCAGTTGGATAAAGGACTAAGTTGGAGGAGAAACTTCTTTGGCAGTAACTCAAAGGTCCTTGGGCTGTCTGTGACCAGGCTAGAAAGTAAGTTCTAGTGTACCGTATATTTCTGAAGGTCTCTGCCACACACTGCTGTTTTTAGCACTGGTGCAAACCCTTAGTCATAGACAGAAAATTTACACTAGTGCACTCCTGGCACTGGTGCACCATGTCCCAGTTTTGAAGATTTGGGAGTGGGGAGGAAGAGTGACATCCCTGGGCTGAGCTGACTGAAAGACGGTGCAGCCAGTAACAGGGAGAGGCAGCAGTGAGTGCTGGGAGGTGTAGGCCAGGAGCACGGCCCACAGGACTGGACACCCAGCTACTCCTGGCCAGGGGACACACCCCCAGCGGTGGACGTGTCCTTGGATGTACTGAGCTGTCTTGGCAGAGCTGACTCGCACATCCCTGCACCTCTTTACCACAGTGTGCACTGGGGAATCTTTCAAGCTGCAGTGAGCAGGGCTCCAAGGGATTCTTTCAGGATCTGTTCTGGCTCTGTCATGGACCTGTTTTAGTGACCTTAGAAATCCCCACGGCTCACTCTCTGTAACACTGTCTTTAGTGACTCCCAGGCTTTATTTACCAACCTCAAACGAACTAGTGAAACAGAAACTCGCCAAGTGGGTGAAAGGTGCAACATGGAATTTCACCAACTAGTATCTAGTGCTTAAACGCTTCAGGCATTGTAACGGCATTGGCAGCTGGAATCACAGACGGTACTCTGGTGATCCACATATGTCTCACCCACACCAGAGTAGGCTCCTTTGTGACAGTTGGTCCCCTTCTCCAGGAGTTCCTAACCTTTTTCTTTCTGGAGCCCTCAGGCACACCTCTCACCCCACACACGCTGTAAAGCTCCACTGCCGTGTGGGCCACAATAACTAGTTTTGCCTGCGTAAATCCAGGAGCTGGCGGTGGGGTAGCATGAAAGCAGGGCAACTGCCTGCGGCCCCATACACACAGAGGCCCCGGCTAAGCTGCATTGCTTAGCCCAGCTTTGGGCTTCAGCTCCTAGTGATGAGGCTCAGAGCCCCTAGACTTTAGCCCCTACGCTGGGACTTCAGCTTTCTGCCCTGGGACTCAGTGAGATTAATGCCGTGCTTTGCTTGCAGCAGCCTGAAAGCTACTCACGGTATCGCTAGAAGACCCTGGTTGAGAACCACTGCCTTACAACTGGAATCTTGTAATGTTCAGGTACTTGCGGTCCCAAAGGACCCGTCACTTCCTAACCAAGTCCAATTAAATCTTAGATCTTCCAGCACAGAGACTTGTAGCCAGTCCGTGCTATACCTGCAATAAGACTTATTTAAAAGGGAACGAGAGTTTGTTAACAAAAGGATTTCGTGGGTAATCCTGTAGATGCAGATGAGTTGCAGTCTTAACCCAAATTTCAAAGGTATTAGAAGCTTCTGTGGCAGCAAGCAGGCTCTTACCACATATTCTTTTAGGACTTAACTCCAGGCTAAGCAGCTGGGGATCTCTTTGCTTATGCTCTAGAAACTTTACCCCCACTTAGAGTCCAGGCAGACTTGTACAATCCAGTTTCCTTCTCTGGGGTTTTTCGTCCCTTCCACCACCATGCGAAAGCGGTCTGGAGCAGGAAGCTTAGGGCTACTGGGAAGTAAGAAAGAGAGCACAACAACAGTCTTGTGTCTTGTTAACATCCCACTGTGAGTCTCTCTGGTGTTGATGGACCTTTTCCTGCCAGAGCTAGGGTGTAATGCATTCTGTTGCCAATCAGCACTTCACATTAGTAAAGTCTCTCCTGTTTGGTATTTACAGAGCCACAGAGGCTCAAGCAATGCAACTAGTCAGATGTGCTCAGGCAGCAACACAAGTATTCAATAAAAGTCTAAACACAAAACACATTCTTATGTTCACAGTCTGTATGAAAGGAAGTATCTACTCATTTGGACTCACTGAGGAGCCACAGAAAGAAACAAGGTGTGCTGAGGCAAGAAGGCCCAATCTCAGAGCCCCCAGGGTCACGCTTCCCAAAAAGCTAAGAAACTAGGCCCAGCCCATAGAAGGGCACTCCCAGGAGAGACTGTGTAAGGCTGGGCGTCAAATAACTTAGTTAATCTGAGAGAGGCTGCCCAGGGGACAATGACTGTGGGACACTCAGAAGGCAGGATGAAGTATTATCTAGACCAGGAGTGGCCAACCTGAGCCTGAAAGAGCCAGAATTTACCAATATACATTGCTAAGAATCATCAGCTCCCACCCCTGCTCCCAGTGCCTCCCACCCATGGAAGCCACTAATCAGCACCCCCTCCTCGCACTCGATCAGCTGCTCATGCTGCATGCAAGACACTCGGTGGGGACAGAGGATGGGCAGTGGGCACTGCAGGCTCAGGGAAGGGGTGGGAAGGGGTGGAGTGGGGCAGGGCCTGTAGCTGAGTAGTGAGCACACCCAGCATTGGAAAGTTGGTGCCTGTGGCACCAGCCGGAGTTAGTGCCTGTACAGGAGCTGCGTATTAAATTCTAAAGAGCCACATGTTGGCCACCCCTGATCTAGACCATCCCTGAGGTATTTGTCCAGCCTGCTCTTAAAATCACAATGATGGAGATTCCACAACCTCCCTAGGCAATTTATTCCAGTGCTTAACCACCCTGACAGGAGTTTTCCTAATGTCCAACCTAAACCTTCCTTGCTGCAATTTAAGCCCATTGCTTCTTGTCCTGTCCTCAGAGGTTAGAACAATGTTTCTCCTTCCTCCTTGAAATGAACTTTTATGTACTTGAAAGCTGATCATATCTTCTCCTGACTAAACAAACACAATTTTTCAGTCTTCCCTCATAGGTGATGTTTTCTAGACCTTTAATCCATTTTATTGCTCTTCTCTGGACTTTCTCCAATTTTCCACATCTTTCTTGAAATGCGGTGCCCAGAACTGGACACAATACTCCAGTTGAGGCCTAATCAGTGCAGAGTAGAGCGGAAGAATTACTTCTCATGTCTTGCTTACAATACTCCTGCTAATACATCTCAGGATTATACTTGGGTTTTCCAACAGTGTAACACTGTTGACTCATATTAGATTGTGATCCACTGACTCTCCCAGATCCGTTTCTCCTGTGCTCCTTCTAGGCAGTCATTTCCTGTCTTGTATGTGTGCAACAGATTGTTCCTTCTAAGTGGAGTACTTTGGATTTGTCCTCATTGAATTTCATCCTATATTCTCCAGTTTGTCCAGATCATTTTGAATTGTAATTCTAGCCTCCAAAGCACTTGCAGCCCCTTCAGTTTGGTATCATCTACAAACGGTATAAGTGTAACAGAGACTCTGCTACTGGGAGGTTTCACTATGTCTGGGAGGGTTACACCCTGGTGGGAGGGCTAGGCATGTACTGGAATAAGGTCATTTTGTGCTACACAGTGTGGCAGAACCTAGAATGTACATTACCAGGGAAAAATGCTGGGGAATTGACATGTGGAAAGGACAGAAACCCTGTCTGAATTCTCTCACATTGCCCTTCTTGCCCTGGCAGGCTACAGAATAATGTCACCTTTCGCCCCAAATCATCCCCTCCTCCCAGCAGGAAGGAAACGGCTGCAATGGAGCTGGCTCAGGTACGGGATTATCAGGGAGCTGGTGGTGGGTTCTGCTTGGAGGAGAGGAGAAATGTATAGGAGGCGGGAGCTGCTAGAGGTAGTGGGAGGCAGGAACTGTCTAGGGTGTGGAATGGGAGGGAAAGGATGTGACAAACCTGCTGAGACTTGTGTACTCTAGGGTGTGATGGGCTGTCACCCGGGGTGCAGTCTGGGGGCTTCTGGGAAACACTGTCCCTCTAACCCTCAAACTGGGTTGGCCCTTCTCACACTGCCAGCCTCTCAGGCCTGTTATTACCCAACAGGACAGCAGGTGGCACCACGCATCCAACTAAGCTACCTGAGTGCGTTACCTAAACCACTCAAAGACAGATAGAAGACAAAGCCAATTTCCCAGCCATAAGTGGTAGCAAACAGATCAAAGCAGATTACTTAACAAATAACCAAAAACTCAAACTAAGCTTAACATACTATCTGGATAGAATTTGAATTAGCAGTTTCTCACCCTGACTGATGCTACAAGCACAAGAGGGCTATCTAGAGATAGCATAATTATAATCAGCCAATCATAACCTCTCCATAGACCCTTTATGTGACCACCTTTATACAATATTGGCTGCAAATATAGAACAGTGGTGGCAACGGTGATCTATACAGTTACAGATTATGTCAATAACGTCACAGGAGGTGACATGGTATCAGTGAGACTGATGCTGGAATACTGCCCAGTTTTGGTGTCCTCATTTGAAAAGATGGTGTGAAGTGGAGTTGAGGCAGCAAGAGCCACCAAATGTTCTGAGGCTGGAGAAAAATGCCTTCTAGTGAGCTATTGAAAGAGCTCAACCTGTTTAGCTTCTCAAAAGAAGATTGAAAGGTCACTTCATTGAAATGTTGAAGTGCCTTACTGGAGAAGGAAAGATTGGCTATAGAGAAAGGGCTCTTTAATGTAGCAGACAAAGGCATAAAAAAACCCAATGGCGGGAAGGTGGAAAGAGACAAATTCATATTACAATTAAGGCACAAATATTCAACAGCGAGGATGATTCACCACAGGAACAAGCTACCAAGGAAAGTGGTGGATTCTCCGTCTCGTGACATCATTTCATGAAGACTAGATGCCTTTCTTGAATGTGTTTACCCCAAAAGTAGCTAGTGTGTCATACAGGAGGCCTGTGATATGCAGGGTCAGATTAGATGCTCTAATGGTCTCTTCTGGCAATAAAGTTGACTAATTTCTTTAAAACTGAATGTAGCATTGGGAGCAGCAGCGTCTGATGTTTTCCTGTCTAGCCGGCTTGCTTCCTAGAACGAATGCTCCTTGAGTGGGGTGATCCACAGGAGTAGCTCAAACCTTCAAAGTGCCTGGCCGGGGCAGGACATTAGCCCAGCAAAGGAGGGTGTGGCAGTGACATCACAAAGGCCTTTTGCAGGGGCTCAGACTATTGGCCAAAGGTGGTGGGAGGTGGTGACCTCACAGAGAGATGCTGACATCAGCCAGGCAGGACAGGGAGAGGGGCCAGGAAACCTCAGAGACCCTGTGGCTTTGCTTCAGCAAGTCTCCTTCTCCAGGTCTCTCTTTGAGGACTGGGAATATTGCGGTTCACGTACCTGAGCGCCAGGAGGAACCTCTTTCGAGTTTTCTCCTTCCCTTTTAGTGATTTTACTTGAAAACAGCCGACCCTGTTTAGAGGTTAGAGCCTCCTCGAGGTTTGAAACTGTTCAGTCTGATCCATCTGGTGACAGTTGAATTCATGGAAACATGATCTTAAGGAGGCAGAATTTTATTCCAAACCTGGGATCTTGTCCTTAGAATCACTGAGGACATTAGGGTTTGTCCTTTTTGTTTCACCTTTACCTCCATCCATCCCTCCTTTCTCTTCCTCTCTTGCTTCTTTTCTCCTTTCTCCTGTTCCCTCCTAACCCCAGGAGAGGGTGTGTGTGTGTGTGTGTGTGTGTGTGTGTGTGTGTGTGTGTGTGTGTGTGTTGCGGGAGTGCTCGGCAGCTCTCACTTTGGGAGAGTCCACCCCAAACTGAGGGGCTGCGGTAGTGCTGGGGCAGTGATCCGCCAGTGACCTAGGCCATCCTTTTAGCTCTCTGGTGAGACCCTCAGCCTCCCCTCCACAGTCTCTACCCTGATTGGCTGAGCAGGGGGTTATTGACAGGCAGCAGACTCAGGTCCTTGTTGTTCTCTTTTAAGACCAAGTAAATAAGTCATAACCACTGATATGTTTGATGGATTTTGCTGCTTCTCTGCATTAATTGTCTCTGAGCAGTTCATGATTCTCTCTAACATTGCAGTTCTCCTAAAATACTGGCTGAATAATTACTGTGCATACTTGTTGGTCTGGAGCTCATCTGAGAGCACTTTAAAATCTCAGTCTGCCTGTGTATGGGTCTTCTCTCACTAGGATAGTCTGAGGCCTTTTTCTTAGGCTAAGGACTTTGGCTAAGCAGCAGGGGCAGCCATTAGCTGGGAAGCGAAGGGTCACATCCTCTCATCCCAAACCAGTCACACTGAAATAAGGTGCTATTAGGCTGTTAGGAAGACGATCCTGTCTGTATGATGCCCATCACCACCAGATAAAGAAACAGATCTTAAGATGGATAAAAGAAACTTAGTTTGACAGCATCCTGTCTGGCAAGAAATCACTTATCAATGGCTCTGACTGCGAAACTCTCATTTCTGTATTGTTCTATCTTTATGGCCCTCACTTTTCTGTTGTTTATCTGTCTGGTTCTCTAATTGTTTCTCTCTTCTGTACAATCAATCGTGCTAGGTGTAGCTGGCAATATGACTATATAAATTGGGGTCAAACAGGAGGGGAAGGAAATTGGAATCATGTTTATTAAGTGGGGAACAGGAACAGGGACACAGGCAAGGCTGGGAAGGAGGACGGGGGTAAATGCTCTGCAGCATCAGAGCTGGGAAGGGAACACTGGGAACAGACTGTATGGGTGTATAGAGATAAGCCCGAGTGGTGTGAAGGGCTTGGAATATGTAATCTTATAAGTGTAAAAATTGTACAGGCTACACAACCACCCAGTGACATCATCAACAAAGTGCCCATTTGTGTCTGGTAGCGGCCCTGCTATGGGAGGAGTGTGACGTTATTGGTATAAACTGGGACCATATAGAACATGGTTTGTAACCAAGGTCCTGTAGTGCCACCAAATGTTAGATAAAGGGGTCATATAAGATGTCTATGACCAGGTTATGGGTGGCTGGTTATGATTATGCTGTCTGTGTGCATGTGTCATTTTAGTTGAAGTTATGTATATTGGCTCTATACTGTCTGTATTTCAAGTTGGTGCTGTGCTTCTGGAAACATCCCAGACAAGTTGGTGTTAGCTCTGCCCAGCTGGCTTGATGGCCCATTAAGGACCATCAGCTACACAATTGACCCATGGAGAGAAGGCAGACACGCCTTGTGACTCAGCAAAGTATGCAGGACTGGCCCATGTGACTCCAGACTCCATTTTGCTGTAATTTTCCACAGTAAGGACAAAGAGGTTCTTACACCTGGAAAAGCCTATCTAAGGCTGATGCCTCATCTCCATCTAGTCTACAATCCTGCTTCTTACCTCTGGAGGACTTTGCTACAAACTGAAGCTCTGCACAAAGGACTGATGACCCATCCCAGCAGGATGTACTCCAGAGACTTGATTTGAACCTGCAGTTTATGCCATCACTGCTACAAGCCTGAACTAAGAATTTTGCCATTACTGTATGTAATTGATTCCATTTAACCAATTCTAGCTCTCATCTCTATCTTTTTTCCTTTATGAATAAACCTTTAGATTTTAGATTCTAAAGGACTGGCAACAGTGTGATTTGTGGGTAAGATCTGATGTGTATATTGACCTGGGTCTGGGGCTTGGTCCTTTGGGATAGAGAGAACTGTTTTCTTTTATTGGGGTGTTGGTTTTCATAACCATTCATCCCCAGGACGAAGTGGCACTGGTGGTGATACTGGGAGACTGGAGTGTCTAAGGGGTGCTTGTGTGACTTGTGGTTAGCCAGTGGGGTGAAACCAAAGTCCTCTTTGTCTGGCTGGTTTGGTTTGCCTTAGAGGTGGAAAAACCCCAGCCTAGGGCTGTGACTGCCCTGGTTGAGCAATTGGTCCTGATTTGGCACTCTCCGTTGGGTCCCCAGAACCGCATCATCACAGGGAGAATGCAGCAAGGACTCAGGATCAGTGGCCAGGGTCACTGAGCATAGACATGGGGAGGTTATATGGGGAGAGGGGTTATGAGTGGGAGGGAGGTCAAATGTTAAAATAATGATATTTGGGGAAATGTAAAAGAAGTGAAACTGAACAGAAATAAAACTGGAGTGTAGGCTCTAAAGCAACAAGGCTTCAGTAGGGATTGAGGGTTAAAGGTCTAGGATCCCCACAGCTCTAGATTTTCAAACCTCTCCTCCTCCTGACCCACCCAGCCCACTTCCCGGGTGCCCTTTCTCCACACTCCCCTCCTTCTTCCCATTACTCTCAGCCGGCACCATTTCCGGCACCTTGGGAGCTTCTTGTATTTTCTCCTCATCTCTCACTACCTCCTACCTCCCTGCTGCTTCTTAGCTCTAACCCTGCACACACCCTCCCATGTCCTGGCACCCCAGAATTATCTACTCCCCTCTTCTCCCCCTCCCACGACTCTCTTATCCCTTCACCCATGGGATCCTGAATGCAACATTACACGCTCTCCTAAAGAGCTCATCTCACTGTCACACACACCAGGCATGAGTCATACACATATTTACTCAATTTAGACTTCTACAGGAGGCATATTTTCCTCTTAAAATGAGGAAAAGGCATGAAAGCTACAGTGATTAATATAGCCAATAAGGATATATTAAATCCAATTTTAAAATGACTGTGGCACCAAAAGGCACATGTCCAAAAATGATACTAGCGTGTGGGAGATAAGGCAAAAAGGGGCAAGAAAACCTGCAAAACTTGTATGATGAATAAAGGTATACAGTTATTACTACTCAGGTTCTTTAGAGACCCACAGCTTCTAATAACCCAGGCGACAGGACTCCTTACCCAGCAAGACCACCGTCTCATAGTTCTCCTGCATGACATCCCTGTAGAGGGCTCTCTGAGTGGGGTCAGCAGAACCCACTCTTCCCTGGTGAAATACACAGCCACCTCCTCGAAGGTCACCGGCCCCTGAAAGAGCAAGAGTCCAACACTCAGTACCTGCTGCCCCACTCACAACCCCACTATTCACGGAACAGCAGCACCAGGTAAATGGGAGCTCCAGGAGGCACATGTTAACAGAGTCCCACCCACCTTGCTTAGAGCAGCCAGGAGGCATCAGAGGATGGAAAGAGAGAACCTTTGTGTCTCCCAGCTGACAGACAGAGGCAGAGTCATCACATTTATCACATAGCTACTAACCAGGGCTTGATATAGGAGATGGGGCTGTCTCTGGACCCTGCTAGTGGCTCCCTGGTAGGAATCTCCAAATAAAATATATGGAAGAACAGAAGTCAACAGTAAAGAATATAAGTTAGAAAGTCAGAATTGTAGAAAATTGGTAAGGGAAGCTATCAGGAATCAATGACCACTTAATGAAAATAAGAAGGAAGTTTTAAAAAGTATATTAAGTACAAAATTTATCCCTAACAATGGTAGTGGTAAATTACTAGATAGAAATGGCAGAATTATCAAAATAATACAGAAGAGGTAAAAGTGTTCAATAAATATTTCACTCCTGGAGTTGGAGAAAAACAGATGATGTAATCATATAAGACGTTGACAACGACAGTCTTTCCATCCCAACAATAACTCACGAGGATGTTAAGAGAAGCTATTACAGTTAGACATGTTTAAATAAGCAGATCCAGATAACTTGTATTAAGAGTTTTGAAAGACCTGGTGGAGGACTGTTAATGTTGATTTTAATTAGGACTTGGACCAATGGGGAAATTCCAGAAGAATGGAATAAAGCTAATGCTGTGCCAATATTTAAAAGTGTAAAGAGATGACCCAGCTAATTACAAGCGTGTTAGTCCGATACTGGGCAAGATAATAGAGCAGCGAATATGGATTTAATTAATAAAGAGGTAAAGGAGGGTAATATAATTAGTACCAATTAACAAAGGTTCAGAGACAACAGATCCAATCAATCTAACTGGATATCCTTATTGGGTGAGATCAAAGTTTGGTTGCAGCTAATAGTATTGATGAGCTGAGAGGTGAAAACATTACCTAGTCTTCTGTAAGGCATATGACTTGGTTCAGCACAATATTTTGACTAGAAAACTAGAAAGATACAAAATAAACACAGCATACATTAAACAGATTAAAAACTATGATTGTAAATGGGAACCATGCTTGAGTAGATTTCTTTCTAGAGGTTCCCACAAGGATTGGTTTTGGCCTGTGCTATTTAACATTCTTATCAATGACTTGGAAGAGAATATAAAATCATCATTGATAAAGTTTGCAGTTGCCACAAAGATTGGGGTTCGTGGTAACTAATGAAGTGTCAGAAGATTCAGGCTCCAGCACTGGGAGTCAGGAAGTTTTCCCAGCCCTGGCTGGAGGGTTATGTCCTGTTCCACAAAGAGTGGAAGGTCCATTCCCAACTCCTGTGCCTTGAAATTAGGCCCTGACACTACACCACACATTCAGCATAGTGGTATGATTATAAAATGATTAGGACATAATTATGTTGCATTTTGTGCAAGATCGTCATGTTCAGTGTCATTGGAAAAGTTATGATTTGCTGAATATGACTGTCCTATTTGTCGCATGTATCATGTTCGTAACTGAAGTTATGGATATTGACTCTGTATCTGTATTTCAAATGTGTTTACTCTGGGTAACACTCACAAAAAGCCTTTCAGGTACAACAAAGAAGCCAGACAGTGTTCATGGCTCATCAAGAAAGACAATGGACCGTGGAAGAGCTTAGCCCTCTTGTGAATTTTCAGCTAGCCTATGAGCCATGGCTACTATGACTCAGCAGGGCATGCTAGGGCATGTGAGCAGACCACATGACAACAAACTCCATTTTGGTACCTGTATTTTCCACAAACTGGACTGAAACAAGTTTGGAACAAATGGTTCCATAATATGGAAAAAGCTACATAAGGTGGAGTGTGACATCATTTCTTGGCCTCATTCCCCACACAAGAGAACTCCTGAAACACCTGAGGAAGAAAGACTGAACTGGGGAACTGCTGGTCCCAGGGTAAAGGGATTTTTAGCTTGTGTATGGAAACTTGGTGGACTGCTTGTATCATCAGTCAGGGTGAGAAACTGCTATTCAAATTCTATCCAGATAGTATGTTAAGCTTAGTTTGAGTTTTGGTTATTTGTTAAGTAATCTGCTTTGATCTGTTTGCTACCACTTATGGCTGGGAAATTGGCTTTTGTCTTCTATCTGTCTTTGAGTGGCAGGTAAAGCACTCAGGTAGCTTAGTTGGATGCGTGGTGCCACCTGCTGTCCTATTGGGTAATAACAGGGCCTGGAGAGGCTGGCAGTGTGAGAAGGGCCAACCCAGTTTGAGGTTAGAGGGACAGTGTTTCCCAGAAGCCCCCAGACTGCACCCCAGGGTGACAGCCCATCACACCTAGAGTACACAAGTCTCAGCAGGTTTGTCACATCCTTTCCCCTCCCATTCCACACCTAGACAGTTCCTGCCTCCCACTACCTCTAGCAGCTCCGCCCTCCTATTCATTTACTTCTCCTCTCCCTCCAAGCAGAACCCACCACCAGCGTCCTGATAATCCCTTACCTGAGCCAGCTCCATTGCAGCCGTTTCCTTCCTGCTGGGAGGAGGGGATGATTTGGGGCGAAAGGTGGACATTATTCTGTAGCCTGCCAGGGCAAGAAGGGCAATGTGAGAGAATTCAGACAGGGTTTCTGTCCTTTCCACATGTCAATTCCCCCCAGCATTTTTCCCTGGTAATGGACATTCTAGGTTCTGCCACACTGTGTAGCACAAAATGACCTTATTCCAGTACATGCCTAGCCCCCTCCCACCAGGGTGTAACCCTCCTAGACATAGTGAAACCCTCCCAGTAGCAGAGTCTCTCTGTTACACTTATACCGTTGTAGATGATACCAAACTGGAAGGGCTGCAAGTGCTTTGGAGGCTAAATTACAATTCAAAATGATCTGGACAAACTGGAGAATATAGGATGAAATTCAATGAGGACAAATCCAAAGTACTCCACTTAGGAAGGAACAATCTGTTGCACACATACAAGACAGGAAATGACTGCCTAGGAAGGAGCACAGGAGAAACGGATCTGGGAGAGTCAGTGGATCACAAGCTAAATATGAGTCAACAGTGTTACACTGTTGGAAAAAACCCAAGTATAATCCTGAGATGTATTAGCAGGAGTATTGTAAGCAAGACATGAGAAGTAATTCTTCCGCTCTACTCTGCACTGATTAGGCCTCAACTGGAGTAATGTGTCCAGTTCTGGGTGCCACATTTCAGGAAAGATGTGGAAAAATTGGAGAAAGTCAAGAGAAGAGCAATAAAAATGATTAAAGGTCTAGAAAACATCACCTATGAGTGAAGACTGAAAAAATTGTGTTTGTTTAGTCAGGAGAAGATATGATCAGCTTTCAAGTACATAAAAGTTCATTTCAAGGAGGAAGGAGAAACATTGTTCTTAACCTCTGAGGACAGGACAAGAAGCAATGGGCTTAAATTGCAGCAAGGAAGGTTTAGGTTGGACATTAGGAAAAACTCCCTGTCAGGGTGGTTAAGCACTGGAATAAATTGCCTAGGGAGGTTGTGGAATCTCCATCATTGGGGATTTTTAAGAGCAGGCTGGACAAATACCTCTCAGGGATGGTCTAGATCAGGGGTGGCCAACATGTGGCTCTTTAGAATTTAATACGCAGCTCCTTGTACAGGCACCAACTCCGGGGCTGGTGCTACAGGCACCAACTTTCCAATGTGCTGGGTGTGCTCACTACTCAGCTACAGGCCCTGCCCCCACTCCACCCCTTCCACCCCCTTCCTGAGCCTGCAGTGCCCACGCTCCATCCCCCGTCCCCCACCGAGTGTCTTGCATAGCATGAGCAGCTGATCGGGAGTGCGAGGAGGGTGCTGATGAGTGTGGCTTCCATGGGTGGGAGGCACTGGGAGCAGGGGGTGGGAGCTGATGATTCTTTAGCAATGTATATTGGTAAATTCTGGCTCTTTCTCAGGCTCAGGTTGGCCACTCCTGGTCTAGATAATACTTCATCCTGCCTTGAGTGCCCTGTCATTGTCCCCAAGGCAGCTCTCTCAGATTAACTAAGTTATTTGACGCTCCAGCCTTTACACAGTCTCTCCTGGGAGTGCCTTTCATGGGCTGGGCCTAGTTTTAGCTTTTGGGAAGCGTGACCCTGGGGGCTCTGAGATTGGGCCTTCTTGCCTCAGCACACCTTGTTTCTTTCTGTGGCTCCCCAGTGAGTCCAAATGAGTAGATACTCCTCATACAGACTGTGAACATAAGAATGTGTTTTGTGTTTAGACTTTATTGAATACTTGTAAGTTGCTGCCTGAGTTAACATCTGACTAGTTGCATTGTGAGCCTCTGTGGCTCTGTAAATCACCAAACAGGAGAGAGACTTTACCAATGTGAAGTGCTGATTGGCAACAGAATGCATTACACCCTGCCTGGCAGGAAAGGTCCATCAACACCAGAGAGACTATTATGGGATGTTAACAAAGACACAAGACTGTTGTTGTGCTCTTCACTTCCCAGTAGCTAAGTTTCCTGCTCAGACCACATGGTAGGAAGGGGATGAAAAACCCCATAGAGAAGGAACTGATTGTATGCTGCCTGGACTCTGGGGGGGGGGGGGGCAAAGTTTCTAGGCATAAGCAAGAGATCCCCAGCTGCTTAGCCTGAGTTAGTCCTAAAGAATATGTAGAGCTTGCTTATTACAGAAGCTTCTATTACCTTTGAAATTTAAGACTGCAACTCATCTGCATCTATAGGATTACCTGCTTTAACTTTGTTAACAACTCTCGTTTCCTTTTAAATAAGTCTTAATACAGGTTATGACAGGACTGGCTGTCTTTGTTGGAAGATCTAAGATTTAATTGACCTAAGGAAGTGACGGGTCCTTTGGGACTGGCAGTAACTTGAACATTGCTGTGATTCGTGCTGTAAGGCAGTGGTTCTCAACCAGGGCCCCCCTGGGGGGCCGTGAGCAGCTTTCAGGGGGCTGCCAAGCAAAGCCGGCATTAGACTCACTGAGTCCCAGGGCAGAAAGCTGAAGTCCCAGCGCAGGGGGCTGAAGTCCAGGGCCCTGAGCCCCATCACCAGGGCTGAAGCCAAAGCCTAAGCAATGTAGCTTTGCGGGGGCCCCTGTGGCATGGGGCCGCAGGCAGTTGCCCTGCTTGCTACCCCTAACGCCAGCCCTGGATTTTATATGCAGAAAACCAGTTATTGTGGCCCACATGGGCAGTGGAGTTTTTATAGCGTGTGTGGGGGGGGGTAGGGGGTGGGGGGCTCCGAAAGAAAAGGTTGGGAACCCCTGGAGTAAGGGACCACCTGTCACAAAGGTGAGCTCACCTGCGTGGTGAGATATATGGGATCACCCAAGAGGACTGTCTGTGATTCCATGTTAATGCTGTTACAATGCCTGAAGCGTTTACACTGGATACTTGGTTGGTGAAATCTCCATACAGACCTCACACCCAATTTGGGGTTTGTGCCCTGCTTCTCACCAGTCTGCCTGAGGCTGGTGCTAGTGCTCTCGAGTCACTGAAGACAGTGTTACAGAGAGAGGAGCTGTGACTTCCCCAAGGTCACCAAACAGGTCCATGACAGAGCCAGGAACAGATCCTGTTAACTCCCGAGCCCTGTCACTCGCAGCTTGGAAAGATCACCAGTGCACACTGTAGGAAGAGGTGTGCAGGGATTGCAAATGAGCTGCTCTGCCAAGACAGCCTGCACATCCATGGACAAACCACCTCGCTGGGGTGTGTCCCTGGGTCAGGAGAAGTCAGTGTCCAGTCCTGTGGGGCTGTGCTCCTGGCTCATACCTCCAGCACTCACTGCTGCCCCTCCGTTACCAGCTGCACCGTTCAGTCAGCCTCAGGCCTCAGGAGGTCACAGCCCCTCTCCCCACCCCAAACCTTCAAACTGGGACATGGTGCACCAGTGCCAGAGTGCACTAGTGTAAATTCTGTCTACACTAAGGGTTTGCACCAGTGCCTAAAACAGCAGTGTGGCAGAGACCTTCAGAAACAGCAGTGCGGTGGCACTAGAACCTATTTCTAGCTCGGTCACAGACAGCCTGGGTGACCTTGGACACGTCAATGTTTCTCCTCCCAACTTTAGTCTCTTTATCCAACTGCCCACTCACTGGGGTCTCCTCTCTCTCTCCAGAGCTGCTCACCACTAAAATCTGTGTGGGTGTCCCCAGAGCTAAGGCAGTTCAGCTCTGGAACAGTCTTACAAGGGGGCTGGGGAGTCTCTTTCCCTGGTAGTTTTTAAGAACAAATAGGACAAAGCTCTGTCATAGATAATCTACATATACTTGTTCCTGCCTCAGAGAAAGCTGGACTTGATGACATCTTGAGGTCCTATCTAGCCCTACATTTCTAGGATGCTATGCAATATATACATATAAAAACACAACATACAGAATAAAACTCACCACAACATAATGTCAGGAAAATTCAACACGATGCGAACTATGACATCCTAGGACAAAAGTACACAATGGAAAACAAGCTGAGGCAAAACAATTCACCATAAAACTGCTACACAAAATGGTGCGATCACAGTTCCAAATGGCACCATGCAAAACAGCTCAGCGTAGAACATGACTCAGCACAAAGAGAATTATTTCAATGTAGGTCTGGAAGGGATCTTGAGAAGTCATCTACTCCAGCCCGCTGTGCTGAGAGCAGGACCAAGTATCCCTAGACATTTGCAGACTGGCGTATCTCTAACCTGGTCTTAAAAACCCCCAATGAAGGAAATTCCACAGCCTCCCTTGGAAGCCAATACAAGGCAAACACAGACCAAAACAATGCTGTACACACACACGCTGGGCTTGCGGTTAAGGGGGGAGGCAAGAATTGAAACAATCTGGGTTCAGTTCCCAGTTTTGCCGCAAATTCTCCACGCAAACTTATTTACACACCGGTGGCTGGCCCGTACCACTGCCTTGGGCTCACACGACTCAGGCTGTGGGGCTGTTTAATTGTCATGTAGAAGTTCCGGCAGGCTGCAGCCCAAGGTCTGGCACCTCCCACCTCGCCGGGTCCTAAGGTGAAAGAGACAAATTCATATTACAATTAAGGCACAAATATTCAACAGCGAGGATGATTCACCACAGGAACAAGTTACCAAGGAAAGTGGTGGATTCTCTGTCTCATGACGTCATTTCATGAAGACTAGATGCCTTTCTGGAATGTGTTTACCCCAAAAGTAGCTAGTGTGTCATACAGGAGGCCTGTGATATGCAGGGTCAGATTAGATGCTCTAATGGTCTCTTCTAGCCATAAAGTCGACTAATTCCTAAAAAACTGAGTGTAGCATCAGGAGCAGCGTCTGATGTTTTACTGTCTAGCTGGCTTGCTTCCTAGAACGAATGCTCCTTGAGTGGGGTGATCCACAGGAGTAGCTCAAACCTCCAAAGTGCCTGGCCAGGGCAGGACATTAGCCCAGCAAGGGAGGGTGTGGCAGTGACATCACAAAGGCCTTTTGCAGGACCTCAGACTATTGGCCAAAGGTGGTGGGGAGGTGGTGACCTCACAGAGGATGCTGACATCAGCCAGGCAGGACAGGGCGAGGGCCAGGAAACCTCAGAGACCCTGTGGCTTTGCTTCAGCAAGTCTCCTTCTCCAGGTCTCTCTTTGAGGACTGGGGGAATATTGCGGTTCACGTACCTGAGCGCCAGGAGGAACCTCTTTCGAGTTTTCTCCTTCCCTTTTAGTGATTTTACTTGAAAACAGCCGACCCTGTTTAGAAGGTAAGAGCCTCCTCGAGGTTTGAAACTGTTCAGTCTGATCCATCTGGTGACAGTTGAATTCATGGAAAACATGATCTTAAGGAGGAAGAATTTTATTCCAAACCTGGGATCTTGTCCTTTAGAATCACTGAGGACATTAGGGTTTGTCCTTTTGATTCACCTTTTCCTCCATCCATCCCTCCTTTCTCTTCCTCTCTTGCTTCTTTTCTCCTTTCTCCTGTTCCCCTCCTAACACCAGGAGAGGGTGTGTGTGTGTGTGTGTGTGTGTTGCGGGTGAGTGCTCGGCAGCTCTCACTGTGGGAGGTCCACCCAAAACTGTGGAGCTGCAGTAGTGCTGGGGCAGTGATCCCTGCCAGTGACCTGGGCCATCCTTTGAGCTCTCTGGTGAGACCCCTCAGCCTTCCATCCTCAGTCTCTACCCTGATTGTCTGAGCAGGGGGTTAATGACAGGGAGGAGACTCAGGTCTTGTTGTTCTTTTTTAAGACCAAGTAAATAAGTCATAACCAGTTATATGTTTGATGGATTTTGCTGCTTCTCTGCATTAATTGTCTCTGAGCAGTTCATGATTCTCTCTAACATTGCAGTTCTCCTAAAATACTGGCTGAATAATTACTGTGCATACTTGTTGGTCTGGAGCTCATCTGAGAGCACTTTATTGAGGTCATTCAATGTATGAAATTCAAGATCCGACGGTTAATTTGAAAATCAGGGCTCTGGGGGTCCTATTCCCAATTCAGCCATTGACTGGCTTTGTGACCTAAGACAAGTCAATTCTCCTTTCTCAGCCTGAGCGTCTCCCTCTTTCAAGTAGGGATAATAATGATCCGCTCCTACCTACCTCAACACACTCACTCTTCCCCACACACACACACACTGTCTCTTCCCACACACAAACAGTCTCCACACTGCAGCTGAAAAGCAGGTGTGTTGGAAGCAATGAGTGTGGCAATCTCAGTGAACCGATGGAGTGACGGTGGTCAGAGAGAGACAACGGAAGGTTAAAGGGGCAACGATGGGCATAATGATTCTGGCCAGGGCAGGACATCAGCTTTGAGGAGGGTGGGGTGGCAGTGACATCACAAAGGCCTTTTGCAGGAACTCGGCCTATTGGGCAAAGGTGGTGGGGAGGGTGACCTCACAGAGACCCCGACATCAGCCGGGCAGGACAGAGGTGCAGGGCCAGGCCAGTCTCTGAGACCTCCCGGCTTTGCTGCCGCAAGTCTCCTTCGCGAGGTCTCTCCTCGAGGGCTGAGAGAATTAGGATTCAGAGTTGTGCGCATGAGGAGGAACCTCTGTGGAGTTTTCTCCTTTCCTACCACTGATTGTGCTGAAAACAAACTTCCCTTTGAGAAGGTAAGAGGCTCAGAGAGGTTTGGAACCTGTTCCGTCTGATCCACCTGGCGCAGGCAGCATTCTAGGCACAGACAGCGCTGGCTTCAGGTGGCAGAATTTGATTTCCTCCTAGGTTTTGATGATTGGAATCCTGGGGACATTGGGGTGTATCCTTTTTGGTTTATCTTTTCCTCTTTCCTCCCTCCTTTCTCCTCTTCTCTTGCTTCTTTTTCCCTTTTCCAGATTCCCTCCCTCTACCTAGGAGGATGGGTCTGGAGTGCAGGCAGGAGGGTATTGCTCTCATTGCAGGAGGTCCTCACCAAGAGGTGGGTCTGGGTCTGAGTGATCCCCTCTGATGCTGTCCTGGGCCATCCTTTGGGACATCTGGTGAGACCCCTCAGCCTCCTGCCACTCAGAGTCTCAGTGCTGATTGGCTGAGCAGGGGGCTATCGACACCAAGGAGACTCAGGTCAGTTTGGTCTCTTTTCAAATCAGGCAAATAAGTCACAACCAATCCAATGTATGGAATTAATCTTGCTGCTTCTCTCCATTAATTGTCTCTTGGCAGGTCATGATTTTCATTAATGTCCTAGGTCTTCTAAAATACTTGCTGAATAATTACTATGAACCACTGTTGGTCTCTAGCTCACTTGAGGCACTTTATTCTGATCACTCAATGTGTGAAATTCAAGATGTGAGAGAGAGGCTGAAAGTCAGGAGCAGTGTTTCCTCTAATTTGTTATGTCCATGTGTGGAATGAATTTTGTTTTGGGCACAAATATGGAGGTGAGGTGTGACACATCACCTGCATATTGCGCTCCTTACAAAATTCATTTTGCTATGGATGGTGTGTGGCAGGGTGAGGCTGAAAGGTTTGGAGTGTGGGAGGCTCGGGGTTGGGGCGCAGTGATGTGAGGGCTCCGGCTGGCGGTGCAGGCTCTGGAGTGGGGCTAGCGATGAGGTCTCAGCATTGGAGCAGAGGGTAGGGGCGCAGGGGGTGAGGGCTCTGGGGTGGGGCTGAGAATGAGGAGATTGGGGAGCAGGTTGCCCCAGGGAGAAAGAACTGCCCCCTCCAGCCCTCTCTCCCCACAGCAGCTCAGGGCCAGATGAGAGGGCACCTGTCTCCAAGCCACAGCAGCGCCGGTGGGGCTGGGTTGGGACTGAGGGAGGCGACAGGATTTATTTTCCGAAGTCAAAGGAGTAAGGGATGGAGTTATGCTTCAGTTTTTACCTCATAAACTTATTCCTGTCTAACCTACAGGACACTATGGGAATAAGACACTGTGTCATGTGGTGACATCACAAGAGCAGAGGATGTGAGAACTACAGCAACTGAGAGGGTGGGGGATTTAGAGTCGGATTGTTTCAAATGCTGCATTTGTCGGCTGACATTTAACAGCAACGCTTAGCTAACACAATGGAGAAAGGAATTCTCTGCTAAAGATTCAACCAGCCCCTTTGGCCAACTACACCTTCCTGACCGGGTGTGCTCAGAACACCTCTCCGCCAGCCTCCCCATACACACACACAAGCCCACAGCTGGGCACCCAGCACAAAGCAAGGAGGGGTTGCTTGGCTTGTTTTACTTTTACTTTTCAAAGGCTTTTTAAAAGCATTTTCTGCCCCTGTTCCCCATGGTGAGGAAGCAGATGATTAGTTAAACAAAAGTTAAACAAAAGTTAAAAGGTAGAGTGACTAAAATGAAATCCCTGCAAGTTGCATGGCCCTTTTTAAAGACACCATAATAGAGGCCCAACTTCAATGTATACCCCAAATTAAGAAACACAGTAAAAGAACTAAAAAAGAGCCATCGTGGCTTAACAACCATGTAAAAGAAGTAGTGAGAGATAAAGACTTCCTTTAAAAGTGGAAGTCAAATCCTAGTGAGGCAAATAGAAAGGAGCATAAACACTGCCAACTTAAGTGCAAGAGTGTAATAAGAAAAGCCAAAGAGGAGTTTGAAGAACGGCTAGCCAAAAACTCCACAGGTAATAACAAAATGTTTTTTAAGTACATCAGAAGCAGGAAGCCTGCTAAACAACCAGTGGGGCCCCTTGACGATCAAAATACAAAAGGGCGCTTAATGGCGATAAAGTCATTGCGGAGAAACTAAATGAATTCTTTGCTTCAGTCTTCACGGCTGAGGATGTTAGGAAGATTCCCAAACATGAGCTGGCTTTTGTAGGTGACAAATCTGAGGAACTGTCACAGATTGAAGTGTCACTAGAGGAGGTTTTGGAATTAATTGATAAACTCAACATTAACAAGTCACCGGGACCAGATGGCATTCACCCAAGAGTTCTGAAAGAACTCAAATGTGAAGTTGCGGAACTATTAATTAAGGTTTGTAACCTGTCCTTTAAATCGGCTTCGGTACCCAATGATTGGAAGTTAGCTAATGTAACGCCAATATTTAAAAAGGGCTCTAGAGGTGATCGGCAATTACAGACCGGTAAGTCTAACGTCGATGCAGGGCAAGTTAGTTGAAACAATAGTTAAGAATAAAATTGTCAGACACATAGAAAAACATAAATTATTGAGCAGTAGTCAACATGGTTTCTGTAAAGGAAATCGTGTCTTACTAATCTATTAGAATTCTTTGAAGGGTCAACAAACATGTGGACAAGGGGGATCCGGTGGACATAGTGTACTTGGATTTCCTGAAAGCCTTTGACAAGGTCCCTCACCAAAGGCTCTTACGTAAATTAAGTTGTCATGGGATAAAAGGGAAGGTCCTTTCATGGATTGAGAACTGGTTAAAAGACAGGGAACAAAGGGTAGGAATTAATGGTAAATTCTCAGAATGGAGAGGGGTAACTAGTGGTGTTCCCCAAGGGTTAGTCCTAGGACCAATCCTATTCAATTTATTCATAAATGATCTGGAGAAAGGGGTAAACAGTGAGGTGGCAAAGTTTACAGATGATACTAAACTACTCAAGATAGTTAAGCAGATTGTGAAGAACTTCAAAAAGCTCTCACAAAACTAAGTGATTGGGCAACAAAATGGCAAATGAAATTTAATGTGGATAAATGTAAAGTAATGCACATTAGGAAAAATAACCCCAAATATACAATATACAATATGATGGGGGCTAATTTAGCTACAACGCGTCAGGAAAAAGATCTTGGAGTCATTGTGGATAGTTTTCTGAAGATGTCCACGCAGTCTGCAGAGGCGATCAAAAAAGCAAACAGAATGTTAGGAATCATTGCCCTTATATAAATCCATGGTACGCCCACATCTCGAATACTGTGTACAGATGTGGTTTCCTCACCTCAAAAAAGATATTCTAGCACTAGAAAAGGTTCAAAAAAGGGCAACTAATATGATTAGGGGTTTGGAGAGGGTCTCATACGAGGAAAGATTAAAGAGGCTAGGACTCTTCAGCTTGGAAAAGAGGAGACTAGGGGGGGATATGACAGAGGTATATAAAGTCATGAGTGACATTGAGAAAGTGGATAAGGAAAAGTTATTTACTTATTCCCATAATACAAGAACTAGAGGTCACCAAATGAAATTAATAGGCAGCAGGTTTAAAACAAATAAAAGGAAGTTCTTCTTCATGCAGCGCACAGTCAACTTGTGGAACTCCTTACCTGAGGAGGTTGTGAAGGCTTGGTACTATAACAATGTTTAAAGGGAACTGGATAAATTCATGGTGGCTAAGTCCATAAATGGCTATTAGCCAGGATGGGTAAGAATGGTGTCCCTAGCCTCTGTTTGTCAGAGGATGGAGATGGATGGCAGGAGGAAGATCACTTGATCATTGCCTGTTAGGTTCACTCCCTCTGGGGCACCTGGCATTAACACTGTTGGTAGACAGATACTGGGCTAGATGGACCTTTGGTCTGACCCGGTACAGCCTTTCTTATGTTCTTATGTTTTCCACTGCCCAGGAGACCCAGCCAGGGACTGATGTGCTGGAGATATGTTGGGAAAAGGAACTGTCTGAATTGCCAAGGCAGGAAGCCAACAATCTACGGCAACATCATTAACCACAAACTCACTCTAAGCATGCTCCAGCCAGAAGGAAATGGGCAGGAATTCTTGCTGTTCAGCCATGGCCACACATACAGAGATGCACAGCAGTGAGGGTGCTGGGCAAGCTGGTCTGAGCGAACAATTGGAAATGATCCTTCCGTTAGAACAGAACCAGAGTGTAGAAAGGCCCTGTGTTAAGTGGTTGAGGCTGAGGCCTTAGGAAGCTGGCCTACGATACCACAGTGATCTTTCTGTGGAGATGTGATACTTGCCAGCTAGGGGAAGCTGGTGTGTGGTGTCTTTGTGGCTGCACTTTCAGTGATGCAGGTTTCTCTATCCCATTGTTCCAGGGTCATCCTACTAGATTGCCAGCTGCTTTTCAGCTGCAGTGTGGAGAACTATTTGTGTGTGGGGAGAGACAGTGTGTGTGTGTGTTGGGGAAGAGTGTGTGTGTAGAGGTAGGTAGGAGCGGATCATTATTACCCCTACTTGAAGAGGGAGATGCTCAGGCTGAGAAAGGAGAATTGACTTGTCTTAGGTCACACAGCCAGTCAATGGCAGAATTGGGAATAGGACCCAGAGCCCTGATTGTCAAATTAACCATCGGATTTTGAATTACATACATTGAATGACCTCAAGAAAGTGCTCTCAGATGAGCTCCAGAGGAACAAGTATGCACAGTAATTATTCAGCCAGTATTTTAGGAGAACTGCAATGTTAGAGAGAATCATGAACTGCTCAGAGACAATTAATGCAGAGAAGCAGCAAAATCCATCAAACATATAAGTGGTTATGGCTTATTTACTTGGTCTTAAAGAGAACAACAAGGACATGAGTCTCCTCCTGTCAATAACCCCTGCTCAGCCAATCAGGGTAGAGACTGAGGAGGGGAGGCTGAGGTCTCACCAGAGACCTCAAAGGATGGCCCAGGTCACTGGCGGGGATCACTGCCCCAGCACTACTGCAGCTCCACAGTTTTGGGTGGACCTCCCACAGTGAGAGCTGCCGAGCACTCCCCATAACACACACACACACACACACAGACACACACACACACACCTCCTGGTGTTGGGAGGGAACAGGAGAAAGGACAAAAAAAGCAAGAGAGGAAGAGAAAGGGGATGGAGGAAAAGTTGAAACAAAAAGGACAAACCCTAATGTCCCCAGTGATTCTAAGGGACAAAATCCCAGGTGTGGAATAAAATTCTGCCTCCTTAAGATCATGCTTTCCATGAATTCAACTGTCACGAGAATGATCAGACCGAACAGTTTCAAACCTCGAGGAGGCTCTAACCCTCTAAACAGGGACATCTGTTTTCTAGTAAAATCACTAAAAGGGAAGGAGAAAACTCAAGAGAGGTTCCTCCTGGCGCTCACGTCCATGAACCCGAATACTCTCAGTCCTCAAAGAGAGACCTGGAGAAGGAGACTTGCTGAAGCAAAGCCACAGGGTCTCTGAGGTTTCCCTGGCCCCTCGCCCCTGTCCTGCCTGGCTGATGTCAGCATCTCTCTGTGAGTCACCACCTCCCCACCACCTTTGGCCAATAGTCTGAGGTCCTGCAAAGGCCTTTGTGATGTCACTGCCACACCCCTCCCTTGCTGTGCTAATGTCCTACCTCTGGCCAGGCACTTTGGAGGTTTGAGCTACTCCCTGTGGATCACCCCACTCAAGGAGCGCTCATTCTAGGAAGCAAGCCGGATAGACAGGAAAACATCAGACGCTGCTCCCAATGCTACACTTAGTTTTTAAAATTAGTTGACTTTATGGCCAGAAGAGACCATTAGATCATCTAATCTGACCCCTGCATATCACAGGCCTCCTGTATGACACACTAGCTACTTCTGGGGTAAACACATTCCAGAAAGGCATCTAGTCTTCATGAAATGACGTCACGAGATGGAGAATGCACCAATTTCCTTGGTAGCTTGTTCCTGTGGTGAATCATCCTCACTGTTGAATATTTGTGCCTTAATTGTAATATGAATTTGTCTCTTTCCACCTTCCAGCCATTGGGTTTTTTAATGCCTTTCTCTGCTACATTAAAGAGCCCTTTAATAGCCAATCTTTTCTCTCCATTAAGGCACTTCAATGTTTCAATGAAGTCACCTTTCAATATTCTTTTGAGAAGCTAAACAGGTTGAGATCTTTCAATAGCTCACTAGAAGGCATTTTACTCCATCCCTCAGAACATTTGGTGGCTCTTTGCTGCCTCAACTCCAATTTCACACCATCTTTTTCAAATGAGGACACCAAAACTGGAGGCAGTATTCCAGTATCAGTCTCACTGATACCATGTCACCTCCTGTGACGTTCTTGACATAATCTGTAACTGTATAGATCACCGTTGCCACCACTGTTCTATATTTGCAGCCAATATTGTATAAAGGTGGTCACATAAAGGGTCTATGGAGAGGTTATGATTGGCTGATTATAATTATGCTATCTCTAGATATGTATCATTTTTGTAGTTGACATTATAAATATTGGCTCTATGATGCCTGTATTTCAAACTTGTGCTATGCTTCTGGGAACACCCCAGCCAGACAAATTGGTGTCAGCTCTGCCTAGCCTGTGATGGCCCATTAAGGACCATCAGCTATACAATTGACCCATTGAGAGAAGGCAGATATGCCTTGTGGCTCAACAAGGTGTGCAGGGACCTGCCTATGGACAGAACTCTAAGGTTTTCTATGTTGCGTGCTGGATAGAGTGTCCTTGGGACAAAGAAAGCAAAGACCACATGGCAGAGACTATAAAGACTGATGCCTCATCTCCATCTGGTCTTCAGTCCTGCTTCATACCTCTGGAGGACTTGGCTACAAACTGAAGCTCTGTACAAAGGACTGAATGGCCCATCCTAGTTGTGGATGTACTCCAGAGACTTGATTTGAACCTGCAATTTATTCCATCACTGCTACAAGCCTGAACCAAGAACTTTGCCAAAGTACAAGTTTTGCCCAGGGCTCCGTTTCCCCTAACGCTGGTTCTTGGTAACACCCTGCCCGGCCCGCGTTCCTCCCGGCCGCCCGGCAGGCTCGGGCTCGGGCACCCTGCCCGGCCCGCGTTCCTCCCGGCCGCCCGGCTCGGGGTCGGGCTCCGGCGCCCTGGCGGCCCGCGTTCCTCCCGGCCGCCCGGCTCAGGCTCGGGCTCCCGCTGCGGCGCCCTGGCTGGCCCGCGTCCCTCCCGGCCACCTGGCTCGGGCTCGGGCTCCAACCGCGGCGCCCTGCCCGGCCCGCAGCCCTCCCCGACCGCGCAGCCCGGCTCCGGGCGCGGGGCAGGAATCGCGACCGATACTTACCCAGATGCTGGGGTCCGGGCGCAGTGGCGGCCTTGGCTGCCCGGCTCCGGCTCCGGCTCCGGGCTCTGGCAGTGTTGGAGGTGGTGGGAGGATACTGGATCCTTATAAATGGAGAGCCTGCTCTTCCTTTCAGCAGCACAGACCTGGGTTGACTGTCCTGTGATAAATCAGCCATTCTTTCTCATTCTATGAGCAGAACACAGCAGATGACAGCCTGTTGCTTATTCAGCTTACAGCAAAGGGGACACAGGTCGCTTCAATTCCCAGACTCTGCCTCTCATTCATCTACCCAGTTGGGTGTGTGAAAGCTAAATGAGCTGGTATTCCAAACTCCCAGAAAGGCAGTGGAGGAAAGAAAGTGACCCTTTATAGGCAGCTCAGTTCAGTCCTCGCTGCTGAAGGCAGTACTAATGAAGTGACTTGCACACAGAGAGTCAAAGCAAGGGCTTGGTTAAGGGCAGCTTCACCCCAGATTCCCCCTGAAGTTATGTAGGAGGAAACAAGTGAAGGGTTTTAACACAGTGGGCAGTACCAGACAGCAGGCCACTGTGGGATTAGGGGACGTGAGTGCAGGAGTGAGGAGGTCATAAACAGAGCCAGCAAAGAGTTGATTAACACAGGATAAATTAGTCCAAATTTGCGAAATATATCCCCAAAATGTACAAATGAGCCTGTGAAATCCAGAGACCACGTTTCTGTGGCACTCTCCTTTAGAACTCTTGACAGACACCATTCCCATCTCCTTTGGGCTTTTTTTTGGTATAAATGTGTGGCTCAGGAAACGCAAGGAGCCAAGTGCAGGACTGAGGTTCAGTCTCTCTGTTGGCCCTGGATATGATGCTTTGGGAGGTGTAAGAGGCTAGGAGACTGTAATAGGCAGGAGAAGATTAGGGAGATTAGTCTGAGTGAAAGGAGAGGAAAGGACAGGGCTGGCTTATCAGTACCAAATTATTCTCTGATTTTCAATTTAGTACCATGCACATTCTTCTCAGTTACAACAGACACACTGAATAAACTATGCAAATACACAATAGCTGCATGGACACGAGGTTCTCCTTTGAATTTTATGTATAAAAGGAAGTTACGATCAATGACATGGCTGGAGAAACTTGTCCTCCTAAAACAAAGGAAAGGTCTGCTCCATTTTTTCCTGACACAGGAACAGAACATACTACCAGCTCAGCCCCTCCCACCCTCCACCCGAATCTTACCACTGATCTGCGGATCAAAGACAGCCTGCTTTTGCTTTGTTCTCAGCAAACTCCAGGCTGTTGATGTCCGTGAGACAGGCCCTGTATTTATTCATCTGCTCTACGACAATCAACTCCACACAGCTGCAAAAAGGAAAAAGAAAGTGGTAAAACAGGAGGATAAAACTCTGGCTGTGTTTGAGCTGGCCATGTCGCCTAAGTGCTGCGCCAATTCTCTTGCTTCGTGGGCTGGAAACGAACAGTGTGGTTGAAATGCCCAAAATGGTACTAGGCAGGGAGCTAAACTAGAGGACTAAAGGGAGGGCTCCCCAAAGGGCTCCATCAGGAAACAGGTCCTTCCTGGAAGGCAAATACCCACCAAGGTTAGGAAATCACAGCATGTTCAAATGAAAGGCTGAAAGAATGGCCATTTCGGATATGCTGCGCTATCTAGCTATATCTATTTGTAGACACACACACTTGTGCTTGTTTGCATCCAAGCTGGACAGGCAGTCGCAGGGCAATGACAGTGATTAGGTGTCTGGGGCAGATATTTTGTTTAATACCATCAGTATTGTTTTCTGGAAGAAATCCTTTTAGAGCAGTAATGATACAAGGCGGCGTATATAAGTCAAGTTACAAAGAGACTTCTTCTTACAAGGAACCTTTAGAAGAGTGATTCAAAGTAATTTTCACATCTGTAGGCAGAAGAATTGCTTCTAGGAGAGATTTGAAGGCCAGGCAGGTTCATGTAGTCTGGTCTCCTGCATAGAATTTCATCAAATGATTCCTGCATCCACTATCCATCCTAGGTACTTATCTAACCCCCAGTGCCCTATTATCTGAGCTTCTCACAATCTAACATGTTTATTCTTAAAATTCCAGTTGAAGTCAAAAACATCCCCGAGGGGCTCCATTACAAACCCTTCCCACCCACTGGATGATGATTCCCTATTTACAATTACTTTGGAGATATCAATTAGCCAATTTTCAATCCATTTAATATTTGCTGCACTGAATCTGTATAGTGTTAATTTTTTAATCAGGATGACCCAACTGGAATCTAAGTCAACGATGTCAACGTGGTTACCTCTGCCAACCAAACCTGGCATCCAATCAATTTTGACAAGACCTATTTTCCATAAAAAACTGTGTTGACTGGCACTAATTACACTGCCATCCTTCAATTCTTTACTGATTACCTTCCACGTCAGCTTTCCCATGATTTTGCCTGAGACTGATATTGAGCTAACTGGCCTGTAGTTACCCAGATCATCCTGTTAATCCTTTTTAGATACTGGCACATTAGCTTTTTGTACAGTCCTCTGGAACTTCCCCATTACTCCAGGATTTGTTAAATATCAACATCAATGGCGGAGAGAGCTCACTGTCCCGTTCTTTAAAAACTCCTGGGTGCAGGTTATCCAATCCTGCAGATTTTAAAAGGTTTAACTTTAGCAGCTGCTAGTTACTGATAGAATAGACAGTATTTCATTAAGGCAATTCATTTGCAAACCAGTGATGTGTTTGTAGCTGTCATTCTACAGCACATTAAAGTGCATTACTCAGTGATCATTTGACTGTCCTGACATGACCTCATTACAGGATTTACCCTGGAAGTTGTAATGCTATATTCTTACGTGGTTGTTTTACTGATGTCCTGAACGCTCTGCAGTGGGTCAGTTGTGTCAGGACAGCGGAGAATACAGGAGCAAACACAATGGCCAGGGCATTAGCTGACATTCGATTGGTCTCTTCCTGCAGGGCAATCCTAAACAATAAACAACAAAGCAGCAAGGGTTAAAGGTAGCTCAATTCACATAACACTGGCAGGAAATACCCTGTAGAGAAACAGAAAGAGGACAAAATACAAATTCAGAGCAGGGCAGGGAGAGGAGGGCTGTACATGCACATGAGATCTGGAGGTCATTGCCAGGGAAGATTTTCCACAATATTATATAGCTTTGAAGTGAAGAGCTTCAATTTGTTGTATCTGGTAAAGAACTAGACCAACAGGATGTAAATATTATACCAGACAAGGGCAAAAGGTAAGACACTGGATCCTGAGTGAACCACACAACATGCCATGACACTCTTTAGGAACTCGTTTGTTTTGACCTACTTAACCTATTTTCCAAAAGGAATAGATACAGTGCATATTTATTACAGTAGCAAGCAACTCACTTAGCCATCATTAAGCTATGCCTTAGAAACAGAGCACAGATGTGTCTAAATGCATGTAGATGGCAGGAAACTTCGCAGATTGTAACACAGTGACTATAGCCTGAACTAGATATTGTCTAAGCTCATGCAAAAGCATCACACATGATCCCTAGACCCTCAATGTTCAAACTAAAGGGTGCAATACATGGCAGTACTGTGATCCACTGCAATCTTACTGCATTCCTCAGTGGGTTAGGTCTATGGCTAGTGATGAGCTGGCAAAATCATAACAACCGGTTCCCTCCTCACCCCAGGAGGAATCATGCCTCCCCGACCCAGGGACCCCTGCCCCGTCCACCCCCCTCCCTGTTCCCTACCCTCTAACACCTCCCAAACCCTATCCACTCCCCCCCACCCCCGAACTCCCCAGCCCCCGACCCGGGAGGGCGCGGGGCCAGCCAGGCGCAGCAGCGGGAGCCTGAGCCCGAGCCGAGGCCGAGCCCGAGCCGGGCGGCCGGGAGCAGCGGGGCGGGCAGGTGCCCGAGCCTGAGCCGGGCGGCCGGGGAGGAGCGTGGGGCGGCCAGGGTGCGCGGCTGGAGCGGGCCGGGCCGAGCCGGGCGGCCGGGGAGAACGTGGGGCCGGGCAGGGCGTTCGAGCGAGCCTGAGCCAGGCAGCCGGGGAGGAAGCGGGGCGGAGGAGTGCGCGGCCGGGAGCTGCTGGCCGTGGAGGGTCGGGGCCGGGCGGGGACCCGGGGACAGGGGGGGCCGTGGTCAGGGACGGGGCTGGAGACCGGCGGGGGCACACGGCCCCTCCTGGTTTCCTACCTCAGCGTCGTCTTCCTGGACCGGGGAAGCCTGCTTGCTTCTCAGCCCTCCCAGGCTTCCCGCGCTAACAGCTGATTCACGGGAAGCAGGGTGGGAGGAGAAGCAAGAAGGAGCATTCATGGCAGGAGGTGGAGGCAGAGCTGAGGTGAGCCGGGCCGGGCAGCAGGGAGCACTTGTTAAATTTAAATGCCCTTTTAGAACCAGTTTGTCCCACTGGGAACGACCGGTTCTAAAAGGGCTTCTAAAACAACAACCGGTTCAGCAGCGATCGGTGCGAACCGGCTGCAGCTCACCCCTGTCTATGGCATGGAACCATGTGTTTGTAATCAGCTGAGACCTACAGTGGTTGTCTTCTCAGCAAGTCTGAAACATTTGTTGCTATTACGAAAGAAGAACATTAGCTGTCAATGAGAGCATTGTCTGGAAAAAGAGCCCTTGGGTCCAGAGCGTTAAAGCCATTTCAGAATTTAAAGCACTCCCTTGCAAAGTTTCACTCCCCTTTTTCCCGACAAAAGTACTTGGATCACATAGGCCCGTGTTCAGGTACTCTTACTCACGGAGAACAGTACCTTGTTCCAGTGGAACTACTCATGGATGCGGTGGTACTCATGGGAGTAAGTGTATCAGAATCAGGCCCCTAGTGAGGAAGGAGAAGAGAAAGAGTGGCTGCAGTATGACGATCCCACGCTGTGGTCTGCCATTACCTCACAAGGTGAAAGATGAGGCGTTCCAGGGTACGGAGGTGGGTGCGAGAGAGCTGATCAATGACAGAGTACACGCCTCGGATGGTCTCCTTCCTCTCCTGCAGGCCTGGAGAGAGCACACACAGTTACACATATTACAGGCAACTTCCCCATGCTGTCTTCTGCCATCTTTACTTGTGAAGGTGGTGTGAATGGCCCAGTACAGGGGAGCTGTGCAGGAGGCTAGTGCACAGAGACAGGGATGACAACTCCCTCCTCTCCCTGCCTATACAAGCAGGCCCCCTTTGCAGGTCCCTCAGGTAGCAGTATCCTATGCAAAAAACATGAGCATAAGACACTGATTTCTTTTAAACAGATTCCAAAAGAGTTGGGAGCTGAATAATAACTATGTCTCCTGGGGCACGTCTATGCTGCACACTCTGCTCTGCTCACCATCAAAATCATATGCTACATACCACTCTAGCACGGGCAGAAATAGCAATGTAGATGGCGAGGCACTGCTTAGGTGAGTAAAGACATGCATGAAGGCTGTGGGGATATACCCTACACACACTGCTTAATTTGTAACAAAGAGGTGCAGGGCTAAAGCTTTTTTTTTTTTTTTAAACTTTCACACAGCAAGCCCAGTGGTACCAGGGCTCTGAGCAGCAAAGGCTTTGACTACTATAACAGTGTAAGGGATTAGTTTGTGTCACAGTGCTGTCTGTGGCTACATGGCACAGTGAAAAGCAGGCTGTGTCCACATTGCAGTGCCTACCTACACGTCAGTGAAGGCTCTGGCAGAAGGAGGCTGCAAGGAAAGACTTCAACAGCAGAGGCTGCTGGAGCAGATGTGCGGAGCTCAGCCCTGGCAAGCCTTGGCACAAATTAAGCATCACCTACGTGGCTCCCACCTACACTGCCTATTTTTAGCAGTGTCATCACCCCGATGGCGTCTTTCCTGTTGCAGGAAAGACCCGGCAGTGGGAAAAGGCTCTAAGAGGAGGCAGATGGGAGAGGCTCCAGCACTGTCTTGCCAGTTACGTCATAAAAGATGACAGATCACCAAAATGACTTTTTGGATTCAAACACTCCATACAATTGGCGCTTGTACAATCGTACAAGCACACAATCTACTTGCTTGCTGCTTGTCATGACAATGGTGATGATAAAACTAAAGTAAAAAAAGATTGCTTGTTCTGGGCAAGCAGAAACTGGGTTTGGTACCTGCAGCTAATTGTACCTTCCCTGTCTTGGGTTTTGTGTGTGATTGTATAGGATTTGTATGGACCTTCCTTACCCATAGCTCGCAGAAATTCCTCGTAGAGTTCGAAGGTCATGAGGATTGGGCAAATCTCTCAGCCACCGTTTGAACACACTGGCAATGACATGAATATTGTAGTCATCTAGATTCACATTGTCAATATCTGTTCACCGAGGCAAGTGAGTGGAGGAGTGGAAAAGAAACCAAAGAAAAAGCAAATGATCAGTTTTGATCCAGTAAACAAGCCAGTGTTTTCCTGTCAGTCCTAGCACTGGCGATGACCTAACCACTGCTGTTGGACCAACTTCTGTGGGTGAGAGAGGTCCTGAGGAAGAGCTCTGTGTAGCTCGAAAGCTTGTCTCTTGCCAACAGACGTCAGTCCTACAGAAGCTATTACCTCACTCACCGTCTCTCCACTATCATGGGTGTGGTCAGATGTTCGGCTGCCTGTGTGTGTTCCCTCTGTGTGCCACCCCAGCCTGGCACAGACAACTGACATGGCACACCTCAGGCGAACCGCCCAATGACCACAAGATCCATTAAGGCATGAAGGCACCCAGCCAGGCTTATTTTGATGAAGCACAGTACTAGTATCCTGCACTAATACATGTATACCCATAACAATGGACCAGCTCAGCAAATGGCGGGACTTTCCGTTCCTCCTAGGCTAGATAAAGACACTGCCCCAAGATACATTTTATACAGAGATACAAACACGTTACATATTGCTCCTCTGATAGTTGACATCCTCTGATATCACAACCCACCACCTTGTACATTTCTATCCATCATATTGTCATCCTGACCATATCTTTAGGCAGGGTCAATAGGTTCCTGTTGTCTTTGGGAATGTGTTTGTACCATTCTTGGTATGGGGTGTTCTGGTACCACCCTTCTGGAATGTGTCTGTGTGTGTGTGTTTTGTGCTTAGCACTCAGCAACGTGTGTTTCTGCAATATCAGCCCTGTTCTTGCCAGATTCTGTGAGAAGGGCCTGCCTCTAGCTCACAGCCGGATTTTGTTTTATATCAGCAAAGTTTTGACCGCTACTTTGGCCCAGCCCTCAGGCCTCTGATACAAGGGCTTATGTCTCAGGCTCTTCTACAGTGAGCAGAGCTACAACAACACTGCATAGAAAAACAGGTATCAATACTGTAGCAACCTCAGATCACACAGTGCACAACCTTGGCACCTACTTTTTTAATATGACCATGTTAAAATTCTTGTCGTGAAAGAGCCAGTTTTCCAGGGTGAAAGTCTTTAGAGAGAGTTTGTAAAGCACTTTGGAAGTCTAGGTGATGTTGATAAATATGAAGCCTGGCTAATGAAGCTTTTCTCCCAATTTCTTTTTGCACACTTGTGCACAAGAGGAGAATAAAACAAGGAAGAATTAAACAGTTCCACAAGACAGGAGGCTCTAACACAGTGCAGACTTTTGGTGAAGGCTGGTATTAGAGAAATGTCTGTAGTTTCATGGTACCAAAAGCCAGAGTCTACGGTGGGGGAAGGGAAAACGGTTCCTTTGCTCTGGCCCCCTTTAGATGACATGAATTCCCTGTTCACAGAGGTTCTCGGCTGTCCCTTTTGCTCCCCCTCTGAGACTCTCTCTTTTTCATCTTACCTGTATCAAGACCCTGTCGGAGCTCCTTTATCTTATTGGTTGAGCCTGCCTTCCTGTAAATGCCCTCGTGTACAATCCACGCATTTCAATGTAGTTTATGAGCTTCTCCACCACCAGTGGCACCGCTCGCTCCTCATTGGTCAGTCAGGAGAGCTCAACCCCAAACTGCCGTGACAGCTCAGGATCATACTGATGTGGAGAAAGAGATTGATTTCTTAATTCCTTTTCAAAGGTCTCAATGCAATGCTGCTCACAGCGTGTAAACCTAGGGATGTCTTGAGACTGAATCTCTCAATGTATGCAATGTAATTTGACTGTCGTTCAAGATGCAGTTCACATTTTTAAACAAAGTTAACTGGATTATTTGCAAATTAATCTAGTAAATCTAACTGAGCACAAGGGAAGAGAGGAAAGGTCTGTACACTGCCCTGCAAATCCAATCTTTCCTAAGAGCTTTCTTGGTCATTGTAACTATCCCTGTGTTCACTCTGCTATGTCTGCAGCACTGCACATTGCTACAAAGTCTAACAAATGTTCATAGTTAAGGCTTGCAACAGGACTGTGCTCAGAAAACTGGCTCTGTAACATGGCCCACCGGTACTCTCCTTGGGTCTTCAGAGTCATCATTTGCTTCATGTACTGACATTTTTACTGTAGAGCCAACACAGCTGTGCGACAGTGAGCTATATTCTAGTCTGCTTCATGCCTCACTGACAAAATTGCCTGGTGAGGATACATGAAGGAGAACACACTTGGGCTTGATTCTGAGATCCTAGATGAACTTACAGTGCTGAAAGTTAAAAAATGGTTTTGAGCAAGTGTGACATAGAAGCCACTGAAGAGAAATAGAATCAGTAAAAGACGCTGACATTCTCTATTTTTACAGAGTCACTTTCCTGACTGGAACTGCACTTTAGAGACTCAACATTCAGCAAACAATTCGAGCTGAATATGAGATTCTGGTTGGATAAAGTCAAAAGACTGAGAAAAACTTTTCACACAATAATGCACAGATCCACGTAGGAGGCTTTGAACATATGGACTGTATGTTCAAACCCAGCATGGGTAGTGATCCAACCAGAACAATAAATGAGAAAGTAGGTGTGCGGCTTGGTTAGACCTCTGACCAGTGCCACTCTTCCATGTCTGCTTCTTCTCATTCACTGTTACCACAGCACAAATGAAAACAACATGAAGGAATGTCAGGAGGTTTCCACACTGGATGAACCTCCATGCAAGAACACACCGGGAAGAAATGGTGACAGCAACTGGTTTTGATCTCATTTAAAATTCACAAGTTATTGTACTATCATCTCTTAATCTTTTAGTGCCAGGATTGGGCTGTTCCTAGAGCTAACATCAAGTGCTATAACAAAAACTCTAACCTTTGCTGTCACTGTGTTCAACTGCCAACATTGGCATAAAATGCATTAGTGCAAACTACAAGGTCCATCAAAGCAAATACACTGCTAAGATAAACTTGATGCTCTATTAGTTCCATCATAAGCCTAAATGAAAAGTCACCAGGTTCTGCATAAAGTTAAAAAACAACGAGGAAATCTGCTGTTACCTTTTGGATAAAGGGCACCTTCTCAAAATATACCAAATGGCACCAACTCTCTCAGCCAGGGGCGGCTCTGAACACCAGGGCGCCAAGCAGGCGCTTGGGGCAGCCGTTTCCCAGGGGCGGCATTTGGCTCGGTTGAGCTCCACCGGCATGCCTGCGGCAGGTCACGGAGCCGGGACGGCGGACCTGTCGCAGGCATGACTGCGGCGGGTCCCGTCTTCCAGCGGCTCGGTTGAGCTCCGCAGGCATGACTGCGGCAGATCCGCTCGTCCGGGCTCAGGTGGACCTGCCGCGGGCATGCGGCAGGAGCTCAACGGGCCAGCGGAAGAGGACCCGCCGCGGGACCGGGAAGGGCGGCGCAGCGCTCCGCTGCTTGGGGCAGCCTACTTTCTAGAGCTGCCCCTGCTCTCAGCTGATGCAATGTGAAAATGTAACCCTTAGCAGCCTGAATCCATCCAGCAGCAACAAATTAATAAATGCAAATGATCTAACCATTTCTGATCAGTACCTTGGACTAGTATTTATTTTCAGACTCCAAATTTTCCTGAGCATTAGCAAGCCAGATTTTTAAAGATGAACATGGAGAATACATTAATGTCACTTCACTAGAGCTCAGGAAATGAATTCACACCAAGTAGTTATTTTATTTCAGCCGGCTGCTTGGGGCGGCAAAAACTGTAGAGAAACCGGCCTTGGGCAGTAAATATCATTATGCCACTATAGAAATCTACAGTACCTCCACACCTTGAATACTGCATGCAGTTTTGCTCATCTCACCTCAAAAAAATATGTTAGAACTGGAAGAAATACAGAGAAGAGTAACAAAAATTATTAGGCATATGGGACAACTTCTCATATAAGGAGAGATTAAAAAGACAGGGACTTTTCAGCTAGGAAAAGAGACGACTAAGAGGACTATGATAGAGATCTATCAAATCTTGATTGGTGTAGAGAAAGTCAATAAGGAAGTGTTATTTAGCCCTTCACATATCACAGGAACAAGGGTCACCCAATGAAATTAATAGGCAGCAGGTTTAAAACAAAAACAAGGAAGCATTTCTTCACACAATGCAGTCAACCTGTGGTACTCATTGCCACGGAGAGATTGTGAAGGCCAAAAGTATAACTGGGTTCAAAAAAGAATGAGATGAGTTCACGGAGGATGGGTCCATCTCTGGCTACTAGCTAACATGGTCAGGGATGCAACCCTATGATCTGGATGTCTCTAAACCTCTGACTGCCAGATGCCGGGGCTGGGACTGTCCAGCAGGGGATGGTTCACTTGACAATTGCCTTGTTCTGTTCATTCCCTCTGATGCATCTGGCACCCACCACTGTCAGAAGACAGGATACTGGGTAGATGAACCATTCTTCTGGGGGATCCAGGATAGCCACTCTTATGGTTTATGTTCTTAGCTGATTACATAGAAATTCAGCTTTAGCATCCTGGGAGCATAAGAACCAAGAATGCATTTGTGACACTGGCAGACCAGTCAACCTGTGTATGACCCATAATAACTTAACAAGAGGCACTTCTACTGTGTCAAGACAGTTCACGTGCATGTGAATTTCAAAGAGATGTATTAGACTAGCAATCATCAACTCATTCAAAAATGAACAATAGATGCTAAGTGTATTTGTCTGTGGTTATCTATACCGGGTTAGAAGTTTCACAATGTAACTAAATTAGCTTGTAGATGCTAATTCCCTTTTGTGGCTTAATTGCCTTAATTATGTGTGCAAGGTGTTCAGTTAGCCTTAAAATCAAAGATGTAAGACACTTCAGAAACCAATCATTTCTACATTATCTTCAGCTTAACTATCTGTGTTATAATGGAAGAACGGCTAATTACCTTATGTGAATGAATGTAACTAGTTTACTGGGTATGCACAGGAAATAGAAGATTATCTTCAAAGCAAAGTACAACAGGCCATCCGCATTGGGGGAAGGGCCTTCTGTGACAATTTCTGTGAGGTAGGCTTGTCAGCCTGGTAGAATAGCTATAAAGAGAAGGCTCAGGCCTGATCCTATCATCTCTAGACTGCTTAAATGTTGAACAGGGACAGTGTAAGCCATAGGACAGAGATCTTCCAAATAATCATTTGGAAGAACCTGGAAAATGCCTGGAAAAACTAACAGACTTTACATCTAAGCTGCCTTTGGATTCTGATCTGTTGGGATGATTCCAGAGAGACTTTTACAAACCAGCAGTTTATTCCATCACTGTTGTGATCCTGAACTATGAACATGGAAAGTCACTTGTCTGGATATTGATCTTTTAACCATTTGTAACTCTTCTTTCTTTTAACAATAAATCTTAGATTTAGTTAAGGATTGGCTGACAGCGTGATATTTGGGAAGACCTGAGATTCACATTGACCTGGGGATAAGCATCTGGGCCTTTATGATCAGTGAACCCCACATATGGTGAATCAGGTTTCCAGTAACCCCTCACTATATTAGACATAGAATATCAGGGTTAGAAAGGACCTCAGGAGGTATCTAGTCAACCCCTGGCTCAAAGCAGGACCAATCCCCAGACAGATTTTACCCCAGTTCCTAAATGGCCCCCTCAAATACTGAACTCACAACCTGGGGTTTAGCAGGCCACTGCTCAAACCACTGAGCTATCCCTCCCCCTCTTCCAAGACAGAGATGTTTAGATGGGAGCCAAGGTCTGGAATGCCAAAAGGGGACCATGTTTGGCATCTTGTTAACTACGGTGGAAGCTCTTTTGTTGTCGACTTGGTGAATCTAATGATAGAATAAGCCATCAGTTTGGTGGTTGTCTCCCTCTACTTCTTGCAGTCTGCCCGCAGTGTGGTCACAGCATTGTTGTGTAAACCTCTCACTCACGGAAGCAGAGGATGTTAGTCACCTTGAGATCCCAGCTGCTGTCCTGGAAGAGTTTTCATGCATTTGCGTTGAGTGTCAGATCTGATGTAAGCAGGAAGTCAGCTCAAGGAAGAGTAAGGCTATACTCACTGTGCTATGAACTACCTCTTGATAGGCAGTCTGCAGCTGGGTGCTGGCCTGCAAGGCCGTTCTCTCTCCACTCCTTCCCCGAACTGAACCATGTCCTGAGGGCTGTTGGTAGAGCAGGGAATGGACAGAGTTAGTACCAGAAAATCCCTCCCAAAAGTTCCTCTTAAACAGGTTTAATTGTCACTAAAATCCCTCTCCAAAGCATCTGACCTCCATGTAGCAAAGGAATTACATGTCTAATGGAAGAGCCCCTTAGATATACAAGTCCCAGGGCCAGATTCACCTCTGGTGATTGAAGCCAAAGGAGTTACATGAGAGATGAATCTGGGCCCGTGTATGTGATGTCTGCTGTAGACTGTCTGATGGGAGCTGTCTAGCACATTGCATGCTGTTTGATGTCTGCTGCTGTGGTCTATTTCCTGGGCAACTTCTCCCACATTGATTGGCAAAATGACAGAGAGGAGCATTTCTTTTTATTAATTTGAATAAGAGCAGAGAAGTCCCCCCAGCCCAGCTCCTTTTATAACTTCATTTTATACTGAACATGCATCAAACTCCCCACCCCTCAGCCCTTCACAATATTCTGTTCATGTCTGAGGAACAGGAAGTTTCCTCTGAATGAGTTTCCATACACAGGGCTTAACTCAATATTCATGAATTTCTCTTAGAAGAAGTGATTAGTTTCAACTGGTTTTCTTCGATTTGGCTACTGCAGTGGTGATTTTCTTGCCGCTCCAAGTAGTGTCAACGACATTGTAAGAACTTGGTCCCAATCCAGCCCTGGCATAAAATGGCATAGCTTCCGTGGATTTCAGTGGGGCACATGCCCCTTATCCCAGGAAGAATTGGGTGCTTTCTCCTAAAATTCACTCCATTGTTGAAAATTCCTCCACAACTGAAGCTTGACCCCCTAAATCTCTGACTCTTCCCTGCTGTAACACAAGAAACAATCTCCACCACGGTTCAATGGTCTCCTCACATCAGACATTTCCTGGAACCAGTCTGCGGTTGGTTCTTCCTCCAGCAAAGTCTCTACTGTTGTGTTTTTGGTTGTCATGGTTTTGTTACTATGGCAGCTGAGTTAGAATAATGGGGATAGCTCAGCCAGTTTCAGCCGGCTGAGTGAGCTCTCTATATCTGTAAATAAAATGGCAGTTTTGTAAGCTGTCTGCTCTCTGGCCTCAAGTGATTGCTTCCTAAACCAGCTGCCCCAAGGATATAACAACCACTAGCTTGCCAAGGGCTTCCAAGGACCTCATGTAGAGTGACTGAAACCAGAAAAGAAGGAGTGAGGCTCAGCACAGATCATTTGTGTGTGTGGGCTGGGAAAGCTAACCATAACCTTGCCAGAGAGGCCATGTGTGACTGCCATCACCCAGTGCCTGCTGGGCCGAAATACAGTGGATGGTGCGGAGGAGAACTGTTGTCACGTGCTTGTATATGCAGAGCATCCTTTGCTGTCCGTCTTCCTCTTTCATCTTCTCCAAGGAGGAAGGAAATAAACTTTTGAAGCACTGACCAAGGAGCTCACAGTTTTCCTCCACGGTCAGAGATGGTTTGAGCTTGCTGGCAGAAGAAAGATAGAGAGAAAAGTCATGTATTAGACTCAGTACCACCTCCAAGTAAAAGAAATGGGTCCAATGACTAGAGATTGTCCCAATCTAGAACCCCAAGTGCAAACAACCCTTCACTTTGCACCTCTATTAAGTATTGGCTCCTCTAGAAGTAAAGCTAAAACTTCAAATCTCCTTTTAGAGAAACCCACAAGCTTTCTCCCCCCTGCCAGCTAGCCAGACACCTCCCTCCCCATCTGAACTCTGCTCCATTGTACTGCATGCTCCACAACCTCCAATCTTGTGTCTTTCGAGCACAAACCCCCAAATGGACACATTCAAATCCTTAAGAACTGAAGTCCTGCTGGTGAGCAGCATGTGAGCCACAGGGCCACCCAGAAGATTCAGGGGCCTGGGGTCTTCGGCACGAGGTGCCGCGAAGGCCCAGCACTTCGGCGGTGGGTCCCAGGCGAAAGTTCCCCGCCGCCGGTGCTGCCGAAGACTGGACCCCGTGAGAGTTTTCCAGGGCCCCTGGGTGAAGGACCCCACTCCAGGGGCCCTGAAAACTCTCGTGGGGGCCTGCAGGGCCAGGACCTGGGGCAAATTGCCCCATTTGCTCCCCCCGGGCGGCTCTGGTGAGCCAAACCCTGCAGGCATTAGACTGCTCCCAACCTGACTTTCATGAATTAACAAATAAGAAGGCATCACAGTGCCAGGAAATATGGCAGAAAATAGCCTACCTCAGATGTCCAATGGCAAGAACTGCCTGGTAGCGAACTGGAGATGTCAGGAATCCAGTGGTTCCGTCAGTGATTTCCCGACACCCCCCTGAATTTTCCCAACCCCCCCCCCTAGTTTTGTGAGCTAGTTACATACCAATTTAGTGACTGTTTGGAAATCTGGCTGGGGCGGAGGGTTTGGGGCTTTGGAGAGGCTCAGGGTAAGGGCCGGGGCCCGATCCAGGCAGGGCCGGGGGAGAGACCCAGCTCCAAATATTGCTGGAGCAGAGCACCCGGCCCCTGAATATTCCTGGAGCCGGGCACCAGGTGTATATAACCTGCCGCCTATGCGGGTTAACCTAAAGGCGCAAACCCCAATGGTATTGAGACAAAGGTGTGGCATGATGACAAAAATGATTGTAGGTGGACCCTTGCAATGAATTTGTTGTTATTGCTAATGGTAATTTTTGTAACTATTGTGTTGTTATTACCAAGAACTGTAAAAATGTTCCAGCTAAGGTGACCAGATGTCCCCATTTTATAGGGACAGTCCCGATATTTGGGGCTTTTTCTTATATAGGCTCCTATTCGCCCACGCCCTGTCCTGATTTTCACACTTGCCGTCTGGTCACCCACATGTGTGGGTCCCAGCTGCTCCTGCTCCCCTCACTGAAGCAGGTGTGCAGGGTTACTGCCCTGGGAACTGCATGGCATCAGTGGACATGGGGCTGGCTGGAGGCAGGGCAGGGGCTGACTGGAAGTAGGGTCTGGCTGCAGGCAGGGCAGCAGGTGCAGGGCTGGTGCGGGCAGGACAGGGTGTGCGGCAGGGGCGGGCAGGAGACAGGCTGGCTGAGGGCAGGGAGTGCGGGGCTGGCTGGAGACCGGGGCTGGAGGCAGGGCAGGGAATGCGGGGCTGGCTGGAGCGGGCCGGTCAGGCAGGGCTGGTGCAGGCAGGGGCTGGCTGCGGACAGGGGCTGGCTGCGGACAGGGGTGCAGCACACCCTGTGCAGTGGTTGCCCCCTCGTCCTCCCTCCCCCACCAGGGTAGCAGCAGCAGCCCGGGCTCAGGGGCTATTTAAAGGGCCCAGGGCTCCCCTGCTTCTACCGCCCCAGCCCTTTAAATAGCCGCCAAAGCTGCACCACTTCCCCAGAGCTCCCCAGGCCCTTTAAATACCCCCCGCCAGAGAAGCCGTGTTATACCAATATAATAAAAACCAACAGGATCTAATTAAGAGGGATAAGGCAAAGATGCCACATTTATTGTAAATACCATAACAAAACAAAAGACAACAGTAAACAACATTGTTTTACTACTTATTTCTATCACTACTTATTCCTTATACACACACACACACACACACACACACACACACACACTCACACACACACATATATATTCATTCACACAATCATTCATTCAGGTTCTGTACAGATGTTATAGTTACCAGCCTAGACATTGCTCATGCCAAGTTACTGGCCAGGTATCTTGGTCATGAGGATGGAGCCAAGTCTGTGTCAGATGCATTTGATGCTCCTGGAGGCTGGCAGCAGAACCATAGACTCAGGCTGTGGCTACACTTAGCGCTTCAAAGCGCTGCTGTGGTAGTGCTGCCGCGGCAGCGCTGAGCGCTAAGTATCAGAGGGTAGCCGTGTTAGTCTGGTTCTGTAGAAGCAGCAAAGAATCCTGTGGCACCTTATAGACTAACAGATGTTTTGCAGCATGAGCTTTCGTGGGTGAATACCCACTTCTTCGGATGCAAGCAGTGGAAATTTCCAGGGGCAGGTATATAACATAGATATATACCTGCCCCTGGAAATTTCCACTGCTACATCGAAGTGGGTATTCACCACAGCTCATGCTGCAAAACATCTGTTAGTCTATAAGGTGCCACAGGATTCTTTGCTGCTGGCGCTAAGTGTAGTCAAAGCACCAGCGCTGGGAGAAAGCTCTCCCTGCGCTGTCCATACTCCACCTCCCTGTGGGGAATAACGGACAGCGCTGGGAGCCGCGCTCCCAGCGCTGGGGCTTTGACCACATGGCGCTTTGCAGCGCCGCAATTTGCAGCGCTGGAGAGGGTGTGTTTTCACACCCTGCTGCAGCGCTGCAAATTTGTAAGTGTAGCCAAGCCCTCAAAGTCCTCAGTCTTTAGAGTCCAGTTTGATAGGAATTTATTCCTATGTCAGTCCATGAGTTGCTTCATTTTGCTGTTGCTAAATCCATCAGCAGGTGGCTGGCTCCATTCGGTCAGATGCTTGTGTTTCCTTCCTTTGAGGTAGTGGGGTCATCTGGTTGATCCCATGACACCTTCTTCAGCCGACACTGAATTCTTCAGGCTGGTAACTTCCTAACCATTCATTCATTGTTTAAACTAGGCATGCATTCACATACATTCTCTATCTTAATTACATCTAGTTCACTGTCTTTTTACCTTTAGGGGTGTTACCAATTTATGTGACCCTCCCTGTCTTTTAACAAGCAAAGATAAAGTGAGATGAAAACTTACAGAGGGTGGGGATCTCTATTTATACACTATAACAGCTACTGTTTTGGCTTACTTAGAGATAATTAATGTTTAACAAGTTTTATACAAAGTATTTCTTTGAGCTTAACAAGTTTTATACCAAGTATCTCTTTGAGCAGGCTTCACACAGATACAGCTGGTGGCTTGCAGGTTAGAGGCTAAATGTTGGGAATCACAAATTTACTTCTAACATAAACCTTACATTATAAAGTATTATTTAACAATAAATTAATAAATCATTTCTTTTATAAACCATGTTTAATATAAACCTTCTTTAATATCCCTACAGCCGGGCCACCCCGGTACAGCGCACCGGCTCTTGCCAGTACACTGTACTGGGGCTTGGGCACAGGGCCCTCTAGGGGCGGGGCCCGATTCAGGGGAATTGGTTGAATTGGCCTAAAGCTGGCCCTGCTGTAGCTCCAGCCTTTTTATAGGCAGAGGCTGGCTGGTGTGTCACACAATCTCTATATTACTCGCCTGAGATGGGTCACCTGTTACTTGTGGCTCTGAATATGCATATAAGGAAAAATCCCAAAAGGTCTGACCATCTATGGCCATCAGGTACCAGTGATATGGAAGTGCCATCACCACAGCGGTGACCATAAAGTCAGGTGTTTTGACCACCTATGGCCTGTGATGTTATGGGCGTAATATAATATCTTATTCAGCCAATCACTCAGACAAAGAAGTTGTTTATATCTGCAGAAGATAATGCTGCCTGCTTCTTGTTTACACTTCTCTGCACGAGATGTCACTATTGTTTCATTGGCAATGGGTGTGATGTCACAGACTGTGTACATCATCATGTAATGACTGACTGCACCCACCACTTTTAAACCACTTGGTTTGCACCCATGCCCTTAATCCTGTCCTAAAATTACCTTTTCATGTCACTAAGCTCTCTTGTTGCTGTGGGGTACTGTAGGTGTGAGGCAGGGCAGGTTGGGAGAAGAAATAGTCTTTATCTGAAGAAGTGATCTGTATGAGGAAAACATTTGAAAACTTGTTTACTGGGTAATGTGAGTTCTTCACTCTACTTGATAGCATTTCTCTGCTTGTAACATGAACTTGTGAACACCACATCCAAGCAATTCCAAAATTCCAGGAATATTCTAGGCATCAGTGAGCAGAACCGTATTGGTTTTGGTGAAAATTGGAATGGGAAATAGACCAGTCGTGCTTAAGTTAGGTTTGGCGCCTAACTCCTATTGAAATCAGTGGGTGTTATGCACCTAATCTGCTGGTGCAATTTTCAAAAGCACCTTTAAGCATCTGTTTGCATCTTAAGCACCTAAATATCTTTGAAACACTGGTCCTTCATCTCTGCCTCAGTTCCCCATCTATAAATGGAGGTTAATAATACTTTATCCTACTGTTTGCCTATTTGTCTATTTGTTTAGATTGTATTTGAGGCACAGGACAATCTCTTACTATGTTTTGTAATGGGAACCTGAATTTTGGTTGGCACATCTAAACACTACCATAAAACAAAAATGATCAGCCCCATAATATAAAGGCCCACCAATGATCTAGTTTTCAGGGCAAGTCACAGGCCCAGCTGCCTCAGAGGAAAGTCTGAAACACAATATCAAACAATTATGGATTAATATTTATATTTATATCCCTTCTACATTTTGTATACCAGCGAAGTTTGGATGATATGGTCCATATAAATGTCTAATCCTTTTCTGAATCAGCAGCGTCTCACCCAGGAAACTCAACGCCAATCTCCTGAGGAGAGAGAGACACACACAATCAGACAGAGACTGAGGGCTTCCCCACCTTTAGCAACAACTGAAACCCTCCCCATAGGGACATGTCCTGATTTTATTTGCCCCCATGTTAACCCAGCCCAGAGCCTGCCCCCGCCTGGTGACAGTGAGTGAGGGTGGGGAGGGAGAGGCCGGCGTGAGCAGGGCAGGGCCTCGGGAGGCCACGGCAGATCTGGGGCTGCTCTGAGGTCACAAAGTGCCCGTGGGCGCGAGAGGCTGCAGCCCGGAACTGCGGACAACGCACAACTTGACTCTGCCCCTCGGTCCCTGCGCTGCAGGGCGGGACCTCGCCCGCCCCGCGCCCCAGGCCGCCGCTCGTGGGCTGCTCCCGGCAGCTCAGCCCCTGCCCCACCTGCTGCTGCCCCCAGGCCCCGCGAGGTGAAGCCCTTTCACTCCGCGCTGCCTCTGCCCTGCCCCCGCCCCAGCCCGGCTCCCGGGGCAGGGGCGCGGCAGGCTGGGCCTGACGCCTGGCACTGGGGTCTGAGCCCCAGCCCGTGCGGAGCCGCCACTCACCGTCCCGCCTCAGCGCTCCTCGGACCGGCCCCGCCCGGCCGCCGGCTGCCCCGCGCCCCCGCTGAGGCCCCAGCAGCGCCGGGCGGGAGTCCCACTGGTGCCGCCCGCGAGACTGAGCCGCGCCCCGCGGCTCCCCAGGGCTGGGGCCGCCCTGGCCGCGGCGGGATTCGAATCCCAGCGGCGCAGCGCGCCGGGCGGGGCGGGCGGGGCGGCGCCTCGGGCGAGGGCGGGGCATTACCTCGCGCCGAGTCTCTGTCCCGCGCTCTCTCCGCCAATCAGGGAGGCGGGAGGGTGCGGCGAAGTGACGGGATAGGGCCCCTCCTCCACTAGAGGCCGCCTGCCAGAGGAGAACTACACTACCCAGTGTGCACTGGGAGAGGCGCGTTGTCTGAGCAACCAGGCCGTCCCTGCCGCTCTGAGAAGAGCCAGGAACTACAACTCCCAGCCTGCCCGGGCGCCCCGTCCTCTCGAGCCCAGGGAAGGCGGGTCCTGGAGTCAACCTGACACCTCCCCCCACCCCCGTGCAGTGTATTGACCTGCCCCGCGTGGGAGCGTGCGCGCTGCTTCGCCCCTGCACAGAGCAGCTGAGCGGGGCGGGGAGGCGAGGACCGGGCCGCCGCTCCGCCCCAAACCTGGCAGGGGGCAGGTCTGTCTTGAGGCAGGTGAGTGCCGGGTCTGTCTCCGTCCGGTGACTTTACACCTGTGTCTGCACATGGGGATGGTCCCAGCGCCCCTTGTTTGCTGGGGCTTTAACCCCAGGGTGAGCTGGTTTCTGTGCGTGTCTGAGGGCCTTGTACCCGGCTACTGGTCAGCGCCCCTCACTCCCGCTGTCCCTCCCCAGCCACCCCCTTCCTCCTCCCTCAGGCGAGCCCGGCTTTGAACACCCCTGCAGTAACAGTGTCACCCACAGACAAAGCTGCCACTGAACTGAATTAACCCTCCTCATCCCCGAGCCCCCTCGCTCTGCCCGTTCCCCAAAGCCCTGCCCCTGCCCATGAGGTCCTGCCCTCACGCTGCCCCTGCCCCGAGGTCCTGCCTCACATCACCTGTCCCTTCCTCCAATGCCCCACCCTCACTCTGCCCCTTCCCCCGAATCCCCACTCCCGCACTGCCTCCCCAATACACCCTCCTCTGTCCTCACATTGCCCCTTCCCCAAGCTCCCGCCCTGCACCACCCAGTGACCCAGGAGCAGGCCAGACCCAGGACAGGAGGCATAAACATGCTGCTCTGCCACAGACCTCTGAGTGTCCTTGGGCACATCACTCCAACCTCTCTGGGCCTCAGTTCTCCCGTCACGCGGAAATGGGGCTGAGTGGTGCTTCCACCTTACCACGAGCCTGGGAGGAGAACTACCCTACAAATTAGGAAGATGCTGGGATCCTGGAGTCATGGGGAGGGTTCAGGGAGCATATTAACACCATCATTTGGTATATGGAGTCTGTTTGGAAACAAAATATTTCCCTGAAGTCATTCCAAATCCTGTATTCAGCTATAACCTTGGGAAATACATTAATGGAGCAGTGTGGTTTTTCCTTGTGTAGCCAGCAACGACCTGGCACCACCCCAGCTCTGCCCCTTCCTGCCACTGCGACCCATCTCACCTCCTGACCTGGCTGGGCACCCGCAGCCCCTCATGCAGGGGCTTGTGGCAGAGAGGTCTCCTTGCAGCCCTCAGTGGAGTGTCTGGTGGGTGCTGTCACCTCTGCCAGAGACCCCAAGAAACTGCACTAGCTTCCCTCCTCATGTGGGGAAGGGCTCCCTGCACTTTCTGACGTGGGAGGGAGATTCCGTGATGGCAAGGCCCGTGGGAGAGGCGTTCACAATCACGAGTCTGGAGTGGCAGGGCAACCCCTCTCCCCAGTCAGATTCTGCTGAAGGGGCTGGGCTGAGAGATCTCTAGGAGGAGACACAGGAAAAAACAGTTGCCATACTATGGAACCCAGGAGTCCTGGCTCCCAGTCCCCCGCTCTACACCTCTAGACCTCAGCTCCCAGAGCTGAGAGTGATAGAACACAACCCCACCCTGCTCTGACCATGGTGGCTCTGTGGCAGAGCTTGTACAGGAGCAGGCTGGCCAGGGTCTTTGTCGCTGTCTGCTGGCCATGCATAGGCATGGTCCTCCCTCCTCTGAACAACCAGAGTTAGTCTGTGCTTGAAAAGAGAGACACAGGAGACTCAAGACAAGAGGGTGAGAAAGATCGAGAAAGGACCTATGAAGACAGCCCACACAACAGGGACACTGCCTGGTGAAGGGATGGAGGCACCAAATTGCCCCATTTTTCCTGGTGCCCTATGCAGCTCCGTACTGCTCCAGCGGCCAGCCCGATCCCCGACTGGCTGAGCCGGCCAGGAAAGCTGCCCCTGCTCTGCCTCTTCCCAAAGCCCCTACCCTGCCTCTTCCACCCCTGCTCCATCCCATCTCCCCACTCCGCCCCTTCCACTGAGCTACATCCCGGTGGACTGCAGGAGGGATCAGGTGCACCCTGCACTCACCGGGCGGTGGGAAGTGGAACGACCTGGCCCCAGCCCGCTCTGCTCCACCAGCTCCCAGCTGCACCGCTGGTGATTGTTGGGGTGTTTCCCACCCCACCCCAAGTTCCAAGGCTGGGAGCAGAGTGCAGCGGGCTGGGGCCGGATCACTCCACTTCCCACCGCCCTGTGAGTGTGGGGTCGGGCCTGCCCTGCAATTCCCGGGCGGCGGGAAGTGGAGTGACCTGGCCCCAGCTTGCTCCACTCTGTCAGCTCGGGCTGGGGGACGGGGGTGCTAACGGGGGGGATGGGACTAGGGAACGGGGAACAGGGACACAGGCAAGGCTCTGTGGTGTCAGAGCTGGGAAGTGGGACGTGGGGTGAACACTCTGCAGTGTCAGAGTTCATAGACTCATAGACTTTAAGGTCAGAAGGGACCATTATAATCGTCTAGTCTGACCTCCTATACAACGCAGGCCACAGACTGTCACCCACCCACTCCTGTAACAAACCCCTGACCTATGTCTGAGCTACTGAAGTCCTCAACTCGACGTTTAAAGACTTCAGGGTGCAGAAAATCCTCGAGCAAGTGACCCGTGCCCCACGCTGCAGAGGAAGGCGAAACCCCCCCAGTCCTGGGGTGGGGAGGGTGTCACTGCACAGTCTGAAACACAAGGGAGGTTTCTGGAATTGAAGGAAGGAGCAGAAAATGGAGAGGAAAGAAACAGAGAGAAAACGCCTCATCTCTCTCCCCTTCCCCCCCCGCCATCAAGAAATGTTACCAAGGACCAGCGTTAGGGGAAACGGTGCCCTGGGCAAAACTTGTACTTTGGCAAAGTTCTTGGTTCAGGCTTGTAGCAGTGATGGAATAAACTGCAGGTTCAAATCAAGTCTCTGGAGTACATCCACAACTGGGATGGGCCATTCAGTCCTTTGTACAGAGCTTCAGTATGTAGCCAAGTCCCTCCAGAGGTATGAAGCAGGACTGAAAACCAGATGGAGATGAGGCATCAGTCTTTTATAGTCTCTTGCCATGTGGTCTTTGCTTTCTTTGTCCCAAGGACACTCTATCCAGCACGTCACATAGAAAAACCTTAGAGTTCTGTCCATAGGCAGGTCCCTGCACACCTTGCTGAGCCACAAGGCATATCTGCCTTCTCTCAGTGGGTCAATTGTATAGCTGATGGTCCTTAATGGGCCATCAAGCAGGCTAGGCAGAGCTGACACCAATTTGTCTGGCTGGGGTGTTCCCCAGAAGCATAGCACAAGTTGGAAATACAGGCAGCATAGAGCCAATATTCATAATGTCAACTAAAAAATGATACATATCTAGAGATAGCATAATTATAATCAGCCAATCATCACCTCTCCATAGACCCTTTATGTGACCACCTTTATACAATATTGGCTGCAAATATAGAACAGTGGTGGCAACGGTGATCTATACAGTTACAGATTATGTCAAGAACGTCACAGGAGGTGACATGGTATCAGTGAGACTGATACTGGAATACTGCCTCCAGTTTTGGTGTCCTCATTTGAAAAGATGGTGTGAAATTGGAGTTGAGGCAGCAAAGAGCCACCAAATGTTCTGAGGGCTGGAGAAAAATGCCTTCTAGTGAGCTATTGAAAGAGCTCAACCAGTTTAGCTTATCAAAAGAAGATTGAAAGGTGACTTCATTGAAATGTTGAAGTGCCTTACTGGAGAGGAAAGATTGGCTATTAAAGGGCTCTTTAATGTAGCAGAGAAAGGCATTAAAAAACCCAATGGTGGGAAGGTGAAAAGAGACAAATTCATATTACAATTAAGGCACAAATATTCAACAGTGAGGATGATTCACCACAGGAACAGGCTACCAAGGAAATTGGTGCATTCTCCATCTCGTGACGTCATTTCATGAAGACTAGATGCCTTTCTGGAATGTGTTTACCCCCAAAGTAGCTAGTGTGTCATACAGGAGGCCTGTGATATGCAGGGGTCAGATTAGATGCTCTAATGGTCTCTTCTGGCCATAAAGTCAACTAATTTTTGAAAAACTAAGTGTAGCATTGGGAGCAGCGTCTGATGTTTTCCTGTCTAGCCGGCTTGCTTCCTAGAACGAATGCTCCTTGAGTGGGGTGATCCACAGGGAGTAGCTCAAACCTCCAAAGTGCCTGGCCAGAGGCAGGACATTAGCTCAGCAAGGGAGGGGTGTGGCAGTGACATCACAAAGTCCTTTTGCAGGACCTCAGACTATTGGCCAAAGGTGGTGGGGAGGTGGTGACCTCACAGAGAGATGCTGACATCAGCCAAGCAGGACAGGGGCGAGGGGCCAGGGAAACCTCAGAGACCCCTGTGGCTTTGCTTCAGCAAGTCTCCTTCTCCAGGTCTCTCTTTGAGGACTGAGAGTATTCGGGTTCACGGACGTGAGCGCCAGGAGGAACCTCTTTTGAGTTTTCTCCTTCCTTTTAGTGATTTTACTAGAAAACAGATGTCCCTGTTTAGAGGGTTAGAGCCTCCTCGAGGTTTGAAACTGTTCGGTCTGATCATTCTGGTGACAGTTGAATTCATGGAAAACATGATCTTAAGGATGCAGAATTTTATTCCACACCAGGGATTTTGTCCCTTAGAATCACTGGGGACATTAGGGTTTGTCCTTTTTGTTTCAACTTTTCCTCCATTCCCTTTCTCTTCCTCTCTTGCTTCTTTTGTCCTTTCTCCTGTTCCTCCCAATACCAGGAGGGGTGTGTGTGTGTGTGTGTGTGTGTGTGTGTGTGTGTTGCGGGAGAGTGCTCGGCAGCTCTCACTGTGGGAGGTCCACCCAAAACTGTGGAGCTGCAGTAGTGCTGGGGCAGTGATTCCCGCCAGTGACCTGGGCCATCCTTTTAGCTCTCTGGTGAGACCCCTCAGCCTCCCCTCCTCAGTCTCTACCCTGATTGCCTGAACAGGGGGTTATTGACAGGGAGGAGACTCAGGTCCTTGTTGTTCTCTTTTAAGACCAAGTAAATAAGTCATAACCAGTTATATGTTTGACAAATTTTGCTGCTTCTCTGCATTAGTGGTCTCTGAGCAGTTCATGATTCTCTCTAACATTTCAGTTCTCCTCAAATACTGGCTGAATAATTACTGTGCACACTTGTTGGACTGGAGCTCATCTAAGAGCACTTTATTGAGGTCATTCAATGTATGAAATTCAAGATCCGACGGTTAATTTGAAAATCAGGGCTCTGGGGGTCCTATTCCCAATTCAGCCATTGACTGGCTTTGTGACCTAAGACAAGTCAATTCTCCTTTCTCAGCCTGAGCGTCTCCCTCTTTCAAGTAGGGATAATAATGATCCGCTCCTACCTACCTCAACACACTCACTCTTCCCCAACACACACACAAACAGTCTCCACACTGCAGCTGAAAAGCAGCTGGCAATCTAGTAGGATGACCCAGGAACAATGGGATAGAGAAACCTGCATCACTGAAAGTGCAGCCACAAAGACACCACACACCAGCTTCCCCTAGCTGGCAAGAATCAAACCTCCACAGAAAGATCCCTATGGTATCGTAGGCCAGCTTCCTAAGGCTTCAGCCTCAACCACTTAACACTGGGCCTTTCTACACTCTGGTTCTGTTCTAACGGAAGGATCATTTCCAATTGTTCGCTCAGACCAGCTTGCCCAGCACCCTCACTGCTGTGCATCTCTGTATGTGTGGCCATGGCTGAACAGCAAGAATTCCTGCCCATTTCCCTTCTGGCTGGAGCATGCTTAGAGTGAGTTTGTGGTTAATGATGTTGCTGTAGATTGTTGGCTTCCTGCCTTGGCAATTCAGACAGTTCCTTTTCCCAACATATCTCCAGTACAGCAGTCCCTGGCTGGGTCTCCTGGGCAATGGAAAACATAAGAACATAAGAAAGGCCGTACCGGGTCAGACCAAAGGTCCATCTAGCCCAGTATCTGTCTACCGACAGTGGCCAATGCCAGGTGCCCCAGAGGAGTGAACCTAACAGGCAATGATCAAGTGATCTTCCTCCTGCCATCCATCTCCATCCTCTGACAAACAGAGGCTAGGGACACCATTCTTACCCATCCTCGCTAATAGCCATTTATGGACTTAGCCACCATGAATTTATCCAGTTCCTTTTAAACATTGTTATAGTCCTAGCCTTCACAACCTCCTCAGGTTAGAAGTTCCACAAGTTGACTGTGCGCTGCATGAAGAAGAACTTCCTTTTATTTGTTTTAAACCTGCTGCCTATTAATTTCATTTGGTGACCTCTAGTTCTTGTATTATGGGAATAAGTAAATAACTTTTCCTTATCCACTTTCTCAATGTCACTCATGACTTTATATACCTCTGTCATATCCCCCCCTAGTCTCCTCTTTTCCAAGCTGAAGAGTCCTAGCCTCTTTAATCTTTTCTCGTATGGGACCCTCTCCAAACCCCTAATCATATTAGTTGCCCTTTTTTTAACTTTTTCTAGTGCTAGAATACCTTTTTTGAGGTGAGGAGACCACATCTGTACACAGTATTCGAGATGTGGGCGTACCATGGATTTATATAAGGGCAATACTATATTCTCTGTCTTGTTCTCTATCCCCTTTTTAACGATTCCTAACATCCTGTTTGCTTTTTTGATCGCCTTTGCACACTGCGTGGACATCTTCAGAGAACTATCCACAATGACTCCAAGATCTTTTTCCTGACGCGTTGTAGCTAAATTAGCCCCCATCATATTGTATGTACATTTGGGGTTATTTTTCCCAATGTGCATTATTTATCCACATTAAATTTCATTTGCCATTTTGTTGCCCAATCACTTAGTTTTGTGAAAGCTTTTTGAAGTTCTTCACAATCTCCTTAACTATCTTGAGTAGTTTAGTATCATCTGTAAACTTTGCCACCTCACTGTTTACCCCTTTCTCCAGATCATTTATGAATAAATTGAATAGGATTGGTCCTAGGACTGACCTTTGGGGAACACCACTAGTTACCCCTCTCCATTCTGAGAATTTACCATTAATTCCTACCCTTTGTTCCCTGTCTTTTAACCAGTTCTCAATCCATGAAAGGACCTTCCCTTTTATCCCATGACAACTTAATTTACGTAAGAGCCTTTGGTGAGGGACCTTGTCAAAGGCTTTCAGGAAATCCAAGTACATTATGTCCACGGATCCCCTTGTCCACATGTTTGTTGACCTTCAAAGAACTCTAATAGATTAGTAAGACACGATTTCCCTTTACAGAAACCATGTTGACTACTGCTCAATAATTTATGTTTTTCTATGTGTCTGACAATTTTATTCTTAACTATTGTTTCAACTAATTTGCCCCGTACCGACGTTAGACTTACCGGTCTGTAATTGCCAGGATCACCTCTAGAGCCCTTTTTAAATATTGGCGTTACATTAGCTAACTTCCAATCATTGGGTACCGAAGCCGATTTAAAGGACAGGTTACAAACCTTAGTTAATAGTTCCGCAACTTCACATTTGAGTTCTTTCAGAACTCTTGGGTGAATGCCATCTGGTCCCGGTGACTTGTTAATGTTGAGTTTATCAATTAATTCCAAAACCTCCTCTAGTGACACTTCAATCTGTGACAGTTCCTCAGATTTGTCACCTACAAAAGCCAGCTCAGGTTTGGGAATCTCCCTGACATCCTCAGCCGTGAAGACTGAAGCAAAGAATTCATTTAGTTTCTCCGCAATGACTTTATCGTCTTTAAGCGCTCCTTTTGTATTTTGATCGTCAAGGGGCCCCACTGGTTGTTTAGCAGGCTTCCTGCTTCTGATGTACTTAAAAAACATTTTGTTATTACCTGTGGAGTTTTTGGCTAGCCGTTCTTCAAACTCCTCTTTGGCTTTTCTTATTACACTCTTGCACTTAAGTTGGCAGTGTTTATGCTCCTTTCTATTTGCCTCACTAGGATTTGACTTCCACTTTTTAAAGGAAGTCTTTTCATCTCTCACTGCTTCTTTTACATGGTTGTTAAGCCACGATGGCTCTTTTTAGTTCTTTACTGTGTTTCTTAATTTGGGGTATACATTGAAGTTGGGCCTCTATTATGGTGTCTTTAAAGGGGCCCATGCAACTTGCAGGGATTTCATTTTAGTCACTCTACCTTTTAACTTTTGTTTAACTTTTGTTTAACTAACCATCTGCTTCCTCACCATGGGGAACAGGGGCAGAAAATGCTTTTTAAAAAGCCTTTTGAAAAGTAAAAAGTAAAACAAGCCAAGCAACCCCCTCCCTTGCTTTGTGCTGGGTGCCCAGCTGTGGGCTTGTGTGTGTGTGTGTGTGGGAGGCTGGCGGGAGAGGTGTTCTGAGCACACTCCGGTCAGGAAGGGGTGGAGTTGGCCAAAGGGGCAGGTTGAATCTTTAGCAGAGAATTCCTTTCTCCATTGTGTTAGCTAAGCGTTGCTGTTAAATGTCAGCCCACAAATGCGGCATTTGAAACAATCCGACTCTAAATCCCCACCCTCTCAGTTGCTGTAGTTCTCACATCCTCTGCTCTTGTGATGTCACCACATGACATAGTGTCTTATTCCCATAGTGTCCTGTAGGTTAGACAGGAATAAGGTTATGAGGTAAAAACTGAAGCATAACTCCATCCCTTCCTCCTTTTGACTTCGGAAAAATAAATCCTGTCGCCTCCCTCAGTCCCAACCCAGCCCCACCGGCGCTGCTGCGGCTTGGAGACAGGAGCCCTCTCATCTGGCCCTGAGCTGCTGTGGGGAGAGAGGGCTGGAGGGGGCAGTTCTTTCTCCCTGGGGCAACCTGCTCCCCAATCTCCTCATTCCCAGCCCCACCCCAGAGCCCTCACCCCCTGCGCCCCTACCCTCTGCTCCAATGCTGAGACCCTCATTCCCAGCCCCACTCCAGAGCCTGCACCCCCAGCCGGAGAACTCACATCACTGCGCCCCAACCCCCCCCCCCCGAGCCTCTCCCACACTCCAAACCTTTCAGCCTCACCCCTGCCACACACCATCCATGTGCAGAATGAATTTTGTAAGGAGCGCAATATGCAGGTGATGTGTCACACCTCACCTCCATATTTGTGCCCAAAACAAAATTCATTCCACACATGGACATAACAAATTAGAGGAAACACTGCTCCTGACTTTCAGCCTCTCTCTCACATCTTGAATTTCACACATTGAGTGATCAGAATAAAGTGCCCTCAAGTGAGCTAGAGACCAACAGTGGTTCATAGTAATTATTCAGCAAGTATTTTAGAAGACCTAGGACATTACTGAAAATCATGACCTGCCAAGAGACAATTAATGGAGAGAAGCAGCAAGATTAATTCCATACATTGGATTGGTTGTGACTTATTTGCCTGATTTGAAAAGAGACCAAATTGACCTGAGTCTCCTTGGTGTCGATAGCCCCCTGCTCAGCCAATCAGCACTGAGACTCTGAGTGGCAGGAGGCTGAGGGTCTCACCAGATGTCCCAAAGGACGGCCCAGGACACCATCAGAGGATCACTCTCAGACCCAGACCCACCTCTTGGTGAGGACCTCCCGCAATGAGAGCAATACCCCTCCCCTGCCCGCACTCCAGACCCGTCCCTCCTAGGTAGAGGGAGGGAAGCTGGAAAAGGGAAAAAAGAAGCAAGAGAAGAGGAGAAAGGAAGGAGGAAGGAGGAAAAGAAAAACCAAAAAGGATACACCCCAATGTCCCCAGGGATTCCAATCATCAAAACCTAGGAGGAAATCAAATTCTGCCACCTGAAGCCAGCGCTGTCTGTGCCTAGAATGCTGCCTGTGCCAGGTGGATCAGACGGAACAGGTTCCAAACCTCTCTGAGCCTCTTACCTTCTCAAAGGGAAGTTTGTTTTCGGCACAATCAGTGGTAGGAAAGGAGAAAACTCCACAGAGGTTCCTCCTCATGCTCACAACTCTGAATCCTAATTCTCTCTCAGCCCTCGAGGAGAGACCTCGCGAAGGAGACTTGCGGCAGCAAACCTGGGAGGTCTCAGAGACTGGCCTGGCCCTGCACCTCTGTCCTGCCCGGCTGATGTCGGGGTCTCTCTGTGAGGTCACCCCCTCCCAACACCTTTGCCCAATAGGCCGAGTTCCTGCAAAAGCCCTTTGTGATGTCACTGCCACACCCACCCCTCCCCTCAAAGCTGATGTCCTGCCCCTGGCCAGACTCGTTGAGTGTTTGAGTTGTTTCCCTGGATCTGAGGTTGCCAACTTTCTGACCCAACAAAACTGAACACCCTCATCCTGCCCCTTCACAGAGGTCCCGGCCCGCTCAATCCATCTCCCTCCGTCGCTCGCTCTCCCCACGCTCACTCACTCCTTTTCACCGGGCTGAGGAGGGCTGAGGAGAGTCCCCTTTCAACTGGGTGTTGTCGGGACAGACCTGGGAAGGAGGCTGCCTGCCAAACACCTTTAAGGAGCCGTCCCTCCCTGTCAGAAGATCGTCTCCCTCCTTCAGTTCAGTGACCGCCTGAATTGTTCCTTGTCTCGGCAGAGCCGGAGGATTGAAAGCAGCAACGTCAAACCCCTGTGCAGCTAGCAGGAATGGACACAGACTCTCCCTTGTATCTCAACAGATATTTAGTTTTACTCTTGGTAAACTACAAGGCTAAAGGGCCGGCCGTGGCACCAGATCTAAGGAATGAAATACAACACAATCATCATCGTTATGCCCATCATTGCCGCTTTAACCTTCCGTTGTCTCTCTCTGACCACCGTCACCCTCCGTCAGCTCACTGAGATTGCCACACTCATTGCTTCCAACACACACCTGATCTCCAATTTTGCAGCCAAAAGAAAAGTGATAGGCTTTCTTAACCATAGTGTTTATACTGCACTTTTGTGATGTAAAAGTCACCTCACCACAAACATAGCACAAGTTATCTGCACTGTTCACACAAGTACGAGGCATCTCTGCTCACTTTGGCTAAAGAGAAATGGGTCCCTTTGCAAAATCAAACACTGACAAATAAGAGAGCAAGACACTGTATGATTTCTAGAGCTGATATAGGGCAATTGGTTCAGCTTCATTATGATTGCATCATCCATGACTGCTAGGAATAACATGATGCAATTCATATCATGTATGAGGCAATACCAGCTTCAGATTGTATCCTTCATTGTTTTGCCTAAAAAGCAAGTACTGTCCAGAGCCATTCATAGATTTATTCATAGATCCAGTCAAAGATGTATTATAGTCATTACTGGTTTAAATTGAGATCCCGTCCCTTTATAACTCACTTATCCTCCCCCATTCACAAGTCAAGGGTCATAAATACTGACTCAATAGCATATCTTGAAAACTAGAGCCAATCAAGAATTTTAAGCATCATTTTCGTTCTCAGTGACCCAGAATTAGTAAAGTTGGACTCCATTTATTTCAGAAGCATTTTGGCTGTAGAGCAGTGTAACAAGCCTCTCCTAGCTGCCTCCTGGTGGGGGGAGGCTGGGGAGCTATGGGGACCTGTTTGAGAGGGTCACTAGTAGCAGCGTAGCACAGGAGGTGTCCTATCGGGTTGAGTCATTGCAGATGATGATGTAGTGCAGCAGACCCCCGTTTTGCCAACCGTGCATTAGGCAGCTTTCCATGTTAAGCGAACTCCCAGTGCCCACAGGTGCAGCAGCCGGCGATTTGTCCTGTGGCCGCTAGGTGGCGCTGCAGCCTCGCACTTTCCCGTTCCCCCGGGTATGGGAAGGTTTGAGAAGGTGAGCTGGCTCCACCCGGCCCCGGGAGATGCCGTCAGTGGGGTCTGCTGTGTAAGGGCTGAAAGTCAATTTTACTGGCATTTTATGATCTTTCAATCATGAAGGGAGCAACTGCTTACCCTGACTGAAGCATCTTATCGCGTTTCCAAATTGAAGTGTCTCCTCTTTGTGTGCGAAGAGACAGTTTAAGGGACGCCACAAACGGGAGATGCTTTTGGTTTGGAAAACAAAATATTTTTGCAAAGATTTTTCATCCAAATTGATTTAGGATTAATGGGGTCAAATTCCATGCTGTGCCCTGTGGCTTTAAGGCATTGGAGAACTGCTGAAGAGGTTAAAGGCCGCAGAGCTGGGTAGCTGGGTGTGGGGCCTCCAAAGTTATTGTGCTCTGGTGAGACTGAGCAGTTGTGGGATTGTGCAAGCTGTGGTGTTTACATGCACATAGAAAATGTAATGAAACTCCATTTTTAAAACCACTCATGTCTGGGAATGGAAGAGAAGCTCTTTGAAATAAGTGTCCCCTTCATACTCTTCAAGATCACTGGCTCCAACACTCAGCTGCCTCAGGGAACTCAGTGGTGGTGCATTTGAGGGTGGATCGAGAGGTTTCTGGTTCAAGTCCAGCTGCTCTCTTACATGTCCTCTTTTTTAAGTGATCTATATTTTCATATCCATCTCCTGTATGTTCAGGAGTTCTGCTGAACGGGGACGTGAAATGAATTTAATCATTCAGTATATTCCTGTTAAAATGTACAAACACTGAGCAAAGCTGTCCATCAGCTGAAATCCATTCCGGTCCTCTGAGGTGGTAGTTTGTTTTCATTCTTGAAACAAAGATAGAGTACGACTGTAGATGTGCAGGTCCTTGTTCTCCACGAGCGATGCTGTGCAGAAGAAGAAGAACCAGTGGCTATCAAGTGGACACTAGGGAGTTTAGACTTGCCTTCCAAGGGGAGTATTGGGGGCAAAAGACATATCTGGCTTCAAGACTACGCTTAATACGTTTATGGAGGGGATGGTATGATGGGCTAGCCTAATTTTGGTGAATTTGGCAATTGATCTTTGATTCTCAGCAGGTAAGTATGCCCAGTGGTCTGGATGGGATGTTAGATGGGTTGGGATGTGAGTTACTGCAGAGAATTCTCTCGTGGGTGCTGGCTGGTGAGTCTTGCCCACATGCTAAGGGTTTAAGTGATCAGCATCTTTGGGGTCGGGAAGGAATTTTCCTCCAGGGCAGATTGGCAGAGGCCCTGGAGGTTTCTCGCCTTCCTCTGCAGCATGGGGCACTGGTCACTTGCTAGAGGATTCTCTGCAGCTTGAGGTCTTCAAAGCACAATTTGAGGAGTTCAGTAAGTCAGACATAGGTTAGGGGTTTGCTATAGAAGTGGATGGGTGAGATTGTGTGGCCTGCGTTGTGAAGGAGGTGGGACTAGATGATCATTATGGTCCCTTCTGACCTTCGAGTCTATGAGCCCATGAGACCATGGGAGGGTGGGGAGGAGCTGTGAGGCCGGCGGGTGTGTGCGGTGCAGGGCATTTGGAGTGTGGGGGCTGCTGGGGGGCCGGTGGGTGCCTGGGATGCTTCTGCTGCCCCAGCCGGGTCTGTATGGGGGAGAGATCTGCATTAGCCCCCTTTGTGCCCAGCTCTGGGGGGCAGGGAGGGTTCGGACTCTTTGCGGTGGCTGGAGCCAGCCGCTGAGCCGGAGCCTGCCGGCAAGGGAGAGACCTGGGAAAGAGCTGCGGCTGAGCAGGAAAGTGAGTCTGGAATTCAGCTCTCACCGCCCCAGATCTGCCGCTGAGGCCAAAGCAGAGGTTCTTTTGGTTCAGTTCTTGGGTAACCTGCATTGAGCTGTGCGCTCATTGCTTACAATCCTTCAAGCCTATCTTTGCATAGTTAATCAATGTGTGTTCTATTTCCCCTAAAACTCTTCGTTTTGCTAGATGTGGTTGGGGCACCTGCTCAGGACCAGAGACTGGTGCATGATCCTCTCCACTTGGAGGAGGAGCAGACTGGGTAATAAAGTGATCCCGTCAGGCTTTTGGCCAGGGCAAGACGCTGCAGCACTGGGGACCTAGGCTGGGGAGCTGGGAGAAGCTTCCTGGTCCCTGCAGCTGGGTGTGTCCCTGCCTGTGCAAAGGTTTGTGTGAGTGCAGGGACGGGGCGAGCTGCATCTTCTCCCAGCAGCAGTGTGAGAGGGAGCCCAGGCTGGGGAGACAGAGAGCTCAGCGGTACCCCAGCTCCAAGTTGCACCCCGGGGGGCCTTTAAACGTTAGGAAACATCAGAGTTCAGGTGACGTTTATAAACTTTGTGCAGTGCTGTTGTGCATGCGTGTTATGATACAGACTCATAAGCGTGGCCTTGGGGTGAATTCTCTGCCCCGACAGCCTGTGAGCGAGGAGGAGCCTCCTTGGGGTTTTCCCTTTCCCACGGCTAATTGGTGAGAAGACAGACGTCCCTGTGGAGCAGATAAGAGCCTCAGAGAGGTTTCATGTTGTAGCACCTCAGCTCCTACCTATTACTTGGGAACAGCTCGGCTCCTACCATTTTCAGGGCATTCAGAGAAATGGACCCTGAGCCCCAGAAGGAACTGCAAGGGAAGCCCGGAGCTCTCACTTCAGATGCCAGGCAGAAGCCCTGAGCCCAGGTACCCAGAGTGCCGTCAGGAGTTGGGAAGGGCATGAAAGTCCTGAGCCCAGTGCCCCAGCCCTGGCTGCAGCCACAGGGGGCCAGAAGCTCTGAGTCCGGGCACCCAGAGATGTGACTGGAGCAGAAGCTGCCAAGGCCAAAGCCCTGAGCCCAACACCGGGCTGATGCAGCACACTCACTTCTGCATTGCCTCTGCAAGTGCGTCTGATATCCCCACGGAGAGGAAGTCCTGTCCCCAGCCGGGCAGAGAAACAGCTAGGAGGCCCCTACTGGGTTCTCCTGGCTGGGGGGTCCAACAGGACAGGAGATCGGATTTCACGGGGCAGGGCTAATTCGATCTAGCCAAAAATGGCACAACAAGAACCAATGGCTGTCAGCTGAAGAGTAAAAATTTCGTAACCTTTTAATCATTTTTGAAAATCCTGACTTTCTTTTCCTAATTATTTTTTGGTTTATTTTATTAATGAAAGCAAACTTAAGTAATGTTAAATGAAGGGGTGTGTGGTTTGTTACTTTCCTTATTTTTCTTAATATATAATAGTTTTTCTTTCTATGTACTGTTTAAACAATGAAGCTCTTACTCATCTGTTCTTTTCAATATATATTTTATTGCCATTCTTATCTTTGTGAAGGTCCCTTTTTCACCACTCAATCCTGTGTTTATCAGAGAATTGAAAGTAATTAAATTAAACTGTATTAAAACAAAACTCATTTTATGCAACTTCAGTTTCGCTAAAGTTCTAAGCTATAACCCTGAATGTGCAAGGAGCAGATAAACAATATCCAAGAAAAAGAGCTGGAATTTTTCATCTTATTTTCACCTAGTCCTTACTAAGGAAAGTAGCAAACAATTGCCCTTTGTAAAGAAACACTGCACCCTACTACAGTACAAACTCAAATGAGCACAGCAGGAGGCTATCGCGGCTATCCACATCTGGCCCTGTTTCTTTACAAACTTCCTTTCTGTAATGATGCTCTGGTAATAAGGGGGCAATCAGTCATCAAAGGTAGCTCTTGCCATGGTAGCCAGGTTGTTATTCATTCTCCATAAGTATGCAAATGAACTGGAGGGACAGGTGCTGAGTGGTGGATCCTCTCTGATGTCACAATGCTACTGCTCAGCCAGCACCAGGTAGCAGCTAATGTGCAGTGTGTATGAGGAGGGGAACAGGGTTTCCCAGGGCTCCTGTTTCCCCAAATTTCCTAAAGAAGACAATAACCTAACTACATAGAACATCATTCATGTGGCTCTTCTGTGAACCCTGTCCAATGTGAGAGCATCTGTCTCAAACTGTGGACACCAGAAGTGGACACAATTTTCCAGGAGTGGTTGCACCAGTGCTCAGTACACAAATATGGAACCTCTCTATTTCTACTTGAGATTCTGCTCTTTGTATGGCTCCAAGAGTCACATTTGCCCCTTTGGCCACTGGGAACTCATGGGAGCTGATTATCCCCCATGACCCCAAGTCTTTTTCAGAGTTGGTGGTTCCCAGGTTTGAATCCTCTATCTTGTACACAGAGCCTATATTTTGTCTTACTTTCTACACAGGTGATGACTTCTTTCGACAAAATCTAAACACAGAAATGAAAAAAACTCACAAAGAATCTCCTCCCCACCAATCCCTTGGTCCCCACAGAGAGACAGTAAAGATGGAGGCTTGCTGCAACCAGGCTACAGGGGTCTCCGAGCTTCCCCCTGCCCCATCCCTGTCCTGCCTGGCTGTTGTCAAGGGAGCTCTGTGAGGTCACATCCGCCTCATCGTCTTTGCCCAATAGGCTGAATTCCTGCCAAAGGCCTTTGTGAAGTCACTGCCACACTCACCTTTCCCTTGCAGGCCTGATGTCTGCCCCTGGCCAGCCCGCTTCGATGTTTGAGTTGCACCCCAAGATCTCCCCACTTGGTCATTATTGATTCTGGGGAGCAAGCAGGCTACCCAGTAAAACAGCAGAGTCTGTTCCTCACCCCACAATGAGTTTTTCACAGAGGTGTCAGTTGAGAAACAATTTGATGGCCTAATCCGGCCTCTATTTCTCAGGCTATGAAATTTCACACACTTAGCACCATATTAAGCCCAATCGCTTGTAGGAATTCACTAAAGGCACCTTCCAGAATGACAACAAGTTGTGATGTGAGGATAGCTGGAAACAGAGAATCCACCTTTCCCCTAGGTAATTTGTTCCAGTGGCTAGTGTCTCTCACTGTCAAAAATGTGTGCCTTACATTTCATTTGAATTTCTCAGGCTTCAGCTGACAGCCATTGGTTCTTGTTGTGCCTTTCTTGGCTAGATTGAATTAGCCCTGCCCCATGAAATCCGATCTCCCCGTCCTGCTGGGAGCCCCTCAGGCAGGAGCACCCCAGTAGGTGCCTCCTAGCTGTTTGTCTTCTGGATTTGGGACAGGACTTCCCCTGTATGGATGCTCTCCGTAGGGATATCAGGTGCACCTCCAGAGGCAGTGCAGAAGCAAGTGCACTGCATCAGCCTGTCATTGGGATCAGGGCTTTGGCCTTGGCAGCTTCTGCTTCAGCCACATCTCTGGGTGCCCAGGCTCAGGGCTTCTGACCCTGTGGCCACCTCCACATTTGGGAATGTCTTGTAATTTCAGAACGGTTGGTGGCTCCTTCCTCCAAGCCCAGGTCTGAAGGCAGGACGGCAGTGAGGGTGGCAAGGCTGTGACTCTCCTACAACAACCTTTGAACTCTTCCACTCTTCCATTTTGGTGGGAAGACAAAATGGAAGAGTGGAAGAAGACTAAAGAAGACAATAACCTAACTACATAGAAAACGCATTAATGATGATGCCACACACATGATAATTAGTCTCTGAAATTTGATTCAAGTCTCGCATGGCTTTTTTAGAAACAAGGGTTCCAAAAAAGGAGAGACCTTGTAAAACAGAAAATGTTGATGCTCTGATGTATTTGCAGTTGTGTTAAAATTGAATACTGTGACGTTACATGTTGGGCAGCGTTTCTGTACGTGATTGCATGCTAGGCAGCTCAGTAAGGCAGAACAAACTTGGGACTTAGCACCAGTCAGTCAGCAGGTACCCAGTGAGTTGTGCCTCTCTGTTATAGGCAGTAGCCTATGTTCTCTCCCTCTGATTTTGGGGTTCTTATGTGCTATTGTTCTGGTCTTAATAAACAAATTGACAAGATATTGCAAACTTTCAGCAAGAATATTTTATGTTTTCTCTAACTTGTCTGCTTGTGTGCCACAAAACAGAAAAGCCACAGTCTAAAAAAAAATAAAAAAAAATCTGAAGCCAAAAGTCCTTTCGAAAGAAAAAAAAAAAAGAAAGTTTTCCAGCACAACATTTATTTCAGCTGGGAAATGTTGATTCCTTGTAATTGAGACATTCCTGGGAACACGTCCATCTCAATGAGATGTTGTTTGGTGGGCTTCCCACCAAAATGGAAGAGTGGAAGAGTTCAAAGGTTGTTGTAGGAGAGTCACAGCCTTGCCACCCTCACTGCCGTCCTGCCTTCAGACCTGGGCTTGGAGGGAAGGAGCCACCAACCGTTCTGAAACTACAAGACATTCCCAAATGTGGAGGTGGCCACAGGGGTCAGAAGCCCTGAGCCTGGGCACCCAGAGATGTGGCTGAAGCAGAAGCTGCCAAGGCCAAAGCCCTGATCCCAATGACAGGCTGATGCAGTGCACTTGCTTCTGCACTGCCTCTGGAGGTGCATCTGATATCCCTACGGAGAGCATCCATACAGGAAGTCCTGTCCCAAATCCAGAAGACAAACAGCTAGGAGGCACCTACTGGGGTGCTCCTGCCTGAGGGCTCCCAGCAGGACAGGGAGATTGGATTTCATGGGGCAAGGCTAATTCAATCTAGCCAAGAAAGGCACAACAAGAACCAATGGCTGTCAGCTGAAGCCTGAGAAATTCAAATGAAATGTAAGGCACACATTTTTGACAGTGAGAGACACTAGCCACTGGAACAAATTACCTAGGGGAAAGGTGGATTCTCTGTTTCCAGCTATCCTCACATCACAACTTGTTATCATTCTGGAAGGTGCCTTTTAGTGAATTCCTACAAGCGATTGGGCTTCATATGGTGCTAAGTGTGTGAAATTTCATAGCCTGAGAAATAGAGGCCGGATTAGGCCATCACATTGTTTCTCAACTGACACCTCTGTGAAAAACTCATTGTGGGGTGAGGAACAGACTCTGCTGTTTTACTGGGTAGCCTGCTTGCTCCCCAGAATCAATAATGACCAAGTGGGGAGATCTTGGGGTGCAACTCAAACATCGAAGCGGGCTGGCCAGGGGCAGACATCAGGCCTGCAAGGGAAGGTGAGTGTGGCAGTGACTTCACAAAGGCCTTTGGCAGGAATTCAGCCTATTGGGCAAAGACGATGAGGCGGATGTGACCTCACAGAGCTCCCTTGACAACAGCCAGGCAGGACAGGGATGGGGCAGGGGAAGCTCAGAGACCCTGTAGCCTGGTTGCAGCAAGCCTCTATCTTTGCTGTCTCTCTGTGAGGACCAAGGGGATTGGTGGGGAGGAGATACTTTGTGAGTTTTTTTCATTTCTGTGTTTAGATTTTGTCGAAAGAAGTCATCACCTGTGTAGAAAGTAAGACAAAATATAGGCTCTGTGTACAAGATAGAGGATTCAAACCTGGGAACCACCAGCTCTGAAAAAGACTTGGGGTCATGGGGATAATCAGCTCCCATGAGTTCCCAGTGGCCAAAGGGCAAATGTGACTCTTGGAGCCATACAAAGAGCAGAATCTCAAGTAGAAATAGAGAGGTTCCATATTTGTGTACTGAGCACTGGTGCAACCACTCCTGGAAAATTGTGTCCACTTCTGGTGTCCACAGTTTGAGACAGATGCTCTCACATTGGACAGGGTTCACAGAAGAGCCACATGAATGATGAAAGGATTAGCAAACACTCCTTGTGCTGACAGAGTACAGGAGCTCATTCAAAGAGAAGGTTAAGCGGTGAGCCTAAGGGAAGAAATATTTACTAATGAGCTCTTCACTTTAGCAGATAAAGGTTAAGAGCAGACAATGGCTGAAAGTTGAAGCCTAGACCAATTCACACTAGAGAGAAAGCGCGCATTTTTAACCTCAGGGTTTGGAGCCATTCACCGAGGGTTGTGCTGGATCCTCCACAACTGGCCTTTTATAAAAAAAATCAAGATTGTGTGATTTTCTAAACAATCTGCTTTAATTTCTGTGGGAATTATTTTCAGGAAATTCAATGGCCGATGTTAAATAGAAAGTCAGACCAGAGTGGTTCCTTTTGGCCTTGGAATTTATGAATCTGTGACTCGCTGCGGGTGTTTGAAATTTGTCCTTTTGGGCTTCCCTCTTCCTCCTTTCCTCTTTTCTCATCTTCTCTTTCCTCTTATTCCATTTCTTCCTGCTGATCTTCTTCCTGGGATCAGGTAATGAAAGTCTGCATCATCATGGAAATGCACAAGAGGACTGAATTAAGGGTGCCCAGGGCAACACTTATTTGGACATTTGCTAACAAGAGAACGTAAAATTTCGTAACCTTTTAATCGTTTTTGAAAATTTTGACTTTGTATTTCCTAATTATTTTATGGTTTATTTTATTGATGAAAGCAAATGTAAGTAACGTTAAATGAAGGTTTTTTTGGTTTGTTAATTTCTCTATTTTTTTCTTAATATATAATACTTTTTTCTTTCTATGTACTATTTAAACAATGAAGCTCTTACTCATCTGTTGTTTTCAGTATATATTTTATTGCCATTCTTATCTTTGTGACAGTCCCTTTTTCACCACTCAATGCTGTGTTTATCAGAGAATTGAAAGTAATTAAATTAAACTGTATTAAAACAAAACTCATTTTATGCAACTTCAGTTTCAGTGAAAGTTCTAAGCTATTACCCTGAATGTGCAAGGAGCAGATAAACAATATCCAACAAAAAGCTGGAATTTTTCATCTTATTTTCACCTAGTCCCTACTAAGGAAAGTAGCAAACAATTGCCCTTTGTAAAGAAACACTGCACCATACTACAGTACAAACACAAATGAGCACAGCAGGAGGCTATCCCGGCTATCCACATCTGGCCCTGTTTCATTACAAGCTTCCTTTCTGTAATGATGTTCTGGTAATAAGGAGGCAATCAGTTGTCAAAGGTAGCTCATGCCATGGTAGCCAGGTTGCTAGTCATTTTCCCCAAGTATAAGAACATAAGAACGGCCGTACCGGCTCAGACCAAAGGTCCATCTAGCCCAGTATCTGTCTACCGACAGTGGCCAATGCCAGGTGTTCCAGAGCCAGAAGAGTACCCTGAAGTGACCTACCACAGGACAGGCCCAACAAAGAAAATAACAGAACGCCACTAGCCGTCACCTTCAGCCCCCAACTAAAACCTCTCCAGCGCATCATCAAGGATCTACAACCTATCCTGAAGGATGATCCCTCACTCTCGCAGACCTTGGGAGACAGGACAGTCCTCGCTTACAGACAGCCCCCCAACCTGAAGCAAGCACACACCACACAACAACAATAATAACCAAGGAACCTATCCTTGCAACAAAGCCAGTTGCCAACTCAGTCCACATATCTATTCAGGGGACACCATCATAGGACCTAATCACATCAGCCCCACCATCAGGAGCTCCTTCACCTGCACATCTACCAACGTGATATATGCCATCATGTGCCAGCAATGCCACTCTGCCATATACATTGGCCAACCCAGACAGTCTCTACATAAAAGAATAAAAGGACACAAATCAGACGTCAAGAATTATAACATTCAAAAACCAGTCAGAGAACACTTCAACCTCCTAGACGCTTGATTACAGACCCAAAAGTCGCAATTCTTCAACAAAATAACTTTTCCAAAAAATTTCCCCATGCTAATTTTTCCCTAGTGTTACTCACACCTTCTTGTCAACTGTTTGCTATCCTGATTATCACTACAAAAGTTTTTTTCTCCTGCTGATAATATCCCACCTTAATTGATTAATCTTGTTAGAGTTGGTATGGCAACCCCATTTTCATGTTCTCTGTATATGTATCTTCTTACTGTATTTTCCACTGCATGCATCTGATGAAGTGGGTTTTAGCCATGAAAGCTTATGCCCAAATAAATGTGTTAGTCTCTAAGGTGACACGAGTACTCCTCGTTCTATAAACTACAATAGGGCCAGGATTTCATCCCATGATATCAAAATTCATCTTAGTAAAAGTATCAATAAATCAGTTTGCAGGATTTATATCAAGCATCCTAAAGTAGTTTACATATTGCTCTAATTAAGAGATCATCTCTCTGCTGGAGAATGTTATCTTAGGATAATGGTCTCCCGCTGCGAAGCATTTATGGAAAAAATGTTGACGTGTGATATTTATTTTCAAAACCTAAGGCTTTGATCCTCTCTCAATGTTCTGTTACGATGACTTTGTTTCTGTTCAAATTATCAGAATATATATCTAATAATTTTCTCAGCTGAATGTTGAAGCAGTAACGTAACAGATGTTTCCCAAACAGTTATTGACCTGAAGCATCGTGATTCGTTTAGAACAACTTATTGTTTGATTCAGCCAGTCAGATCAGTTCAGTTTATCCATAAAAACACATCCAGAGAAAGTTGACAATGGTGATGGAGAGAGGGTGGGTGAGAGGGGCTGAGCTGTTGTCTTAAATACTCTTTATGCATCTGATTAATTAGCACAGATTTAATTTAATATACATCTAGTTTAAAATTGGAAGAACTTTACTACTTACTCTCTACTTTCTCTTCATGTAAATTCAAGCATTGCACTATGCAAACTTGGGACAGCTATAATGTTAAAGAACCTGAATCTCTAAACAGGACTCAGGAGGGCATTCGGATAAAAATCCCAGCACCTTCCCTCTTCTGACATTTGAGGAAGAGAAGTTCTCTGGGCTTCTCCCAGGGCATCGCCCTGATCCCACCCCTATATTTCATATTTACTGCTGATTGATAGATTTAACCCTCCAGTTGGTTTGGTGGCTTTAGCTGGTTTTGTCAAGCTCTGTTATTGTCTCTAATTCCTTCATCAGCACAGGAAAATACAATGAATCAGCCTGGCTGATTCTCCTGTGTGTGTCTTTAAAAATACAGTGAATTTAAAAGACACTATTATTGTTTATTTTTGTTTGCACAGGTTCCATTCTGGGAGCTATGTATACAATTCATTGTTAAACCTCAGGAACATCTGAGTTCAACTCCTTTAAAATAATGTTTGAACTATAAAGAAAATTAAACAGTGATTTCTTTTGAAATGTCAAGCTATTTTGCCCTTTTTCTAAAAAAATTCTCCGTGTCAACTAAGTCCTTGGATTGTTTGAAAACAAAATGTATTTTTGCATGGGAAAATTTTATGTTCAATACCCACATGAGTAACTCGTGGGTGCTGGGAATCCTTGCAAGGGGACACAAGGAAGCACTCCCCTCCTCAGTATGCAAAATGGGAAAAGATCAATGGCTGGAGTAGCTTCCACTGCTCTAATACCCTATTAAAGTCAATGATTTAGTTACATAACTATAGGCACTCAAGTATGGAAATTTTGGCCTATGTGACTTGACCAGGGACACAGTGGGAGCCAGTGTCAACGCTAGGATTAGTCCTTTGTTCTCATCCCTGAGCCCACTACATACTATATTGCCTCTTCTATTTGTCTGCCCCTTTTTGTGGTCAAACGTCATGCTGGATGCTCAGCAGAAGAACTTGTGATGGTCCTAATGTATCAACGGTAGCCTGAGTGGTGCTGCTCACTCCAGCTGCAAAATGATCTGGGGCCTTCCCAAAATCAAAGAGCTTCTGGCTGTGATTTGTCAGTCCTCAAAGGCCAGCCAGGTGACTGTAAATAACTTACAATCATTAGGAAAAATTAGTATCAAGATTCCAACTCTAGCAGTCAGACAACATTGGTTCAATTTACAAGAGATTACTTTTTATATTCCTTGGTTCCCCCCAAATTAGGAAGGGCCTGTGACCACAGGTCCTGCAGGGTACAAAGGGCAGGTCTACATCCCTTTTCTCTTTGTGCATAGTCCTGCCTGCTACCTTTTCAGTTTCAGTTCTGCTACCACAGTACTGATCAGCACATAAGTTATAGGAAAGGGCACACACACACTCCCCTCCTGGTGTTGGGAGGGGAACACAGGAATGTTATGTGCTCTTATTCAGCACATAAGAATGTTATGGCACATAGGAATGTTATGGAATAACATAGGAATGCCTTAGGGCACATAGGAAAGGGCACGCTGGTAGCACACGGCCAGGCGGACCAGTGTGCCTCTGCCTCCCAACGGGGCTGCGCACCTGTGTCTGTCTGTCTCCCCCCCAGCTCCACCAACGTGGCCTGATAGTTCACGCTTGCGATCTGGTCACCCTCCCCCTCCGTCCATCCTTCACTCCCTTCCCTGCGTCTCTCCATCCTTGTCCTCCGTCCCGTCCCCTCTGTCCATCCGTCCCTGCCCCCTTCGTCCCCTCCGTCCCGTCCCTGCCTCCCCCCACCCCAGTCCACAGTCCCGGCCCCTGTCTCCACCCGTCCCAGCCCCCGTCGTCCCCTCCGTCCCGTCCCAGCACCCCCCAGCCCAGTCCAGCCCTGTCCTCTGTCCCGTCCCCTGTCTCCATCCGTCCCTGCCCCCTTCGTCCCCTCGGTCCCGTCCCTGCATCCCCCCAGCCTTGTCCTCTGTCCCGTCCTGTCTGCATCCGTCCCTGCCCCCTCCGTCCCCTCCGTCCCGTCCCTGCATCCCCCCAGCCCTGTCCTCTGTCCCGTCCCCTGTCTGCATCCGTCCCTGCCCCCTTCGTCCCCTCCGTCCCGTCCCTGCATACCCCCAGCCCTGTCCTCCGTCCCGTCCCGTCTCCATCCGTCCCTGCCCCCTCCGTCCCCTCCGTCCCGTCCCTGCATCCCCCCAGCCCTGTCCTCCGTCCCGTCCCGTCTGCATCCGTCCCTGCCCCCTTCGTCCCCTCCGTCCCGTCCCTGCATCCCCCCAGTCCTGTCCTCCGTCCCGTCCCGTCTCCATCCGTCCCTGCCCCCTTCGTCCCCTCCGTCCCGTCCCTGCACCCCCCAGCCCTGTCCTCTGTCCGTCCCCTGTCTCCATCCGTCCCTGCCCCTCCGTCCCGTCCCTGCATCCCCCAGCCCTGTCCTCCGTCCCGTCCCTGTCTCCATCCGTCCCTGCCCCCTTCGTCCCCTCGGTCCTGCATCCCCCAGTCCTGTCCTCCGTCCCGTCCCTGTCTCCATCCGTCCCTGCCCCCTTCGTCCCCTCCGTCCCTGCATCCCCAGCCCTGTCCTCCGTCCCGTCTCCATCCGTCCCTGCCCCTCCGTCCCTCTGTCCCGTCCCTGCATCCCCCAGTCCTGTCCTCCGTCCCGTCTCCATCCGTCCCTGCCCCCTCCGTCCCCTCCGTCCCGTCCCTGCATCCCCCCAGCCCTGTCCTCTGTCCCGTCCCGTCTCCATCCGTCCCGTCCCTGCATCCGCCGCTGAGCGGGGGAGCGGACTCCTCCTCGGAGACGTCATTGCCGCGCGCTACCCGCCAGCTGCTTTGTTTGTGTCACCGCCCATTTTCCCTCTCCCTGCCCCACGTGGTCCGAGAACGTCTGTTTTGGTGGTTGCCGCGGCGACAGTGGGCGGAGCCCGGGTGACCACGCTGGGTGGGCGGGGGCAGAGGGCGGTGACGTCACAAGTGGGGCGGCCCGGTCGCGCGGCGTGACAGTTCCGAACGGACAGTGTCAGCGCTCTGGGCGCGAGCCCCGCCCGCGAGGACCCCCCCCCCGCCACCCCTCGCGCACCAGCTCGCAGCAGCAGCGGCTCCCCCCGGCAGCGGCGCGAGCAGGGAATCCCCGGGAGCCGTCTCGCGCCCCCCCCCTGCTGCTGCTGCTGCTGCTGCTGCCCGGCGGCGGGACCGCGGCTGGCCCCGCCCCCCTGCTCCGGAGGGGCCCGTCCGAGCTGTAATTAAAGGGTTTTTGTCTGGCAACTTTTTCATATTTTTGGTGCAACGTTTTTACCCCCCCCCCCCTTTGAGCCTCACCCCAGCTGGACTCTCCGCCGGGCTCCCACCCCCAGCAGCCCCAGACACATCCAAGGGGTGGGGGGGGTGTCCCCCCCACCCCTGGCACATGATGGGTCTCGGTGGCACAGCAGCGTGGATCCGGGTCCCGAGCAGCGGCGGCGTTACAGGGCTGTCTGGTTCTCTCCCCCGTGCTGTCTGCAGGCAGCCACCCGGCCAATTGGACACGGCTCTCAGCGGCACGCTGCTGCCCTCCCTCGCGATCCTCGCGGCGGGCAGGGAGAAAGCCCTGAGGCAGGCAGGTGTCAGCAATGCGAGTATCCCTCCCCACCCTGCACAGCCTGCCCGGTGCTCCGCGGTGCCCGGTGCTGGATCGCAGCGCAGGGGAGCTGCCCGGCCCCACCTGGCGAGAGGGACCGGGGCTGAGCTGGGCTGCAAATGAACGGGAGGGGACGGATGGAGACAGGGGACGGGACAGAGGACAGGGCTGGGGGGACGCAGGGAAGGGAGTGAAGGATGGAGGGGGCAGGGGGGGAGACGGACAGCGTGAACTATCAGGCCACGTTGGTGGAGCTGGGGGGGAGACAGACAGACACAGGTGCGCAGCCCCGTTGGGAGCCAGAGGCACACTGGTCCGCCTGGCCGTGTGTTACCAGCGTGCCCTTTCCTATTGGGGTGCGCCCATGCTGTGCCACAGAGCTCCCCTGCCCAGCACCCCCCTACAACTCTTCCACCACAAATGCACAGTGCTGTGCACACACACCTCGCCCAGCACACCCCTGCCCACAGCCCCACCACAGCTGCCCAGCACCCCACACAGAAACCCCACTCTCTAGTTTTCCAATACACACAGATTTCCCCTCCTTCCTTCCTCCTCCCAGTGCCCTTCCCCACAGCCCCACACCATAACTGCACAATGCCCCACACAGACCCGCAGTGCCCTGACACACACAGATCTCCCCATAGCCCAGCACCCTGTTTTTCACTCTTGTTTTCAAGACCCAAAGGAGAAATCCCCTCCTCCTCCTACTCCATGGGAGGAGGAAGCGGGGATTGAGCTTCTCTATGAATAGCTCCAGTGCCTGATTCTGCTTGAACTTACTTTTCCTGAAAGAGGCACCATTTTTCTCAGTTTTACCGTCACCCCTGGGGTTCTGAATAACAGCAGTGAAACTGACCAAAGCTGCTAGTGCTTGGCAGCATTGTGAGGCGGAATAGAAGCTCTGGAACTGCCAGTTTGCAGACGCAGGAAGACAGGTCTGCACTGGTTTACATTTGGAAGGTTATCTTCAGATAATGAAAGCTGGGCATGTGCTTTCTTCAATCCCTGACAATGCATGGCAGAGAATACAATTATTAAAGAAAAACAGTTTTAGCCCCTTTGGCACAGTTACCTGCACTTATACAGGTTGCAACCTGATATTCCTTGCACAATCTACAAGTTTGGGTGCATCGGTAATGCCCTAATTGTATTACCGTTGCACCTTGATTTTGCTTGGTTCTTTTTAACCAAGGTGAAGTATTCCTAGAAAATAGTTGAAACATTTGGATTTGTAACAGTAATGTAAATACTGTGATAAATTCAGTGCCCCTGGCTTCCCATGGTTCCACAATCATAGAAATGGCACTGGAATTTACTTTTATCTTCAGAATTCTTCCCCCCTCCCTCCGCAGATCACCATAAGAACTTCAGGAAGGGCATTTGAAATAACACATAAAAGCAATTCCATGCACAAGTCTAGAGTGTTTTCTGTTTCTCTGGAATTTGGCAGTCTATGGTGCTTAATATGGGCATATATGTTTGATTACTATAGAAATTTTTCAGATCCTGTAAAAAAAAAGTCTGTCTTCACAGAATCCTCTCATCATTGGTACAGAAAGTGAAACAGAAGTGCTGCAGTATTTTAGGGTTTCTGGATTTGTTTTTCTCCAGGAAACAATTTTGGTGCTTTTATTATGCCAGATAATTACAAAAAATGTACTATCTTAAAAATACTGGTGATTGGCAGCAGTAGCCCTGGAAACGAAAATGGGTGAGATTTTCAAAGAGAGTAAGTGATTTAGGAACATAAGTCTCATTAACTTTTAATGGGACTGGCATTTCTAAGTCATGCAGTTTTCAATGTCTCACCCATCATGTAAAATAGGGCTTGAATTTTCTATGATTTAGTTGACCACTGGCATGTACTTTCAGTATTTTCAAAAAGCATATACCAAATGGTAAATTAGAACATGCTGTAGCATGGCTAGTGCTGAATTATCAGACAAGTAGTTTCAACACTTACACTTTGTTATGCAGTATGTAGCTATTTATTTGTTCTAAAATCCATACTCTTACTGGCAGACTATTCTCAGACCTTGTAACCTTGTATGACTCTTACATAAACAAAGTTGTAGCTTCTAGTAGAGACTTAACTGATTTGCTCCGCTCTTTGTGTTATAGAGGAAAATCTTGTTTTCAGATGCCGATTCTTGAAATGACGAGGGTTTGTCGATCCCATAAATCACCTTCTTTCAAGGCCGGATCAGATATTCAAACAAGGTTGTGAACCTCCTTACTTGTACAGTCATAATTCCAAAACAGGTCGATCAAGAGGAGTTAAGTCCCTGCCCTGTATAATTTATAAACATGAAGCTGAGTAACCTTGGATGACTAAATTAAACTCTAAAATAATAATGAAAAGCTTAGCTTTATTTTAGCAAACTGGTATTACAAGTTTCATGACATAAATGTTAATTATCAATATCTTTGGCACTAGAAAATGGATTTTCTCTGCACAAAGTCCATTTCTTGGCAGAGGATACATTGGGAACTATCAATATAAAAAGGATTAATGTGGAGACATGAAGAATAATAAAACATTAAGGATGTTATCTAAATATTTCAAATAGAGAGAAAGAGGTACATGTCTACCTATACTATGAGTTTTAGGATCAGCGGGCTCAGTTGTTTACAGATTCTGAATGATGCTTTGTTTTGATTCTTGTGAAAGCTTCCTTATTTATTTTCGTGGCCCAGGGTTGTCTCCTGGTTTCCCTGTTTATATATTATATAATAAGCATGTTAATCAAGGGTGATCATGTTAGGTTCTTTTCATCCGTGGTTTAAAACAATTAGAGAAACTCTTTCTTTTCCCCCCCTTAGCTTAGTCTGCAGAAAAATTCACAAGATGAAATAAGCTCTGTGTGGGTTTTTCCCATGTAGAGCAGTGAAATTGTCCTATTTGTTTTTCTATTTCATATTTCTGTACATGTTAATTTATTTTTATTCCTAAACCATTCCATAAGTTCCTATGTTTAAATATAATTTGAAAGTCAGAGTCACTCTAGGCAAAAAATAGAATTAAATTCTTTATTAGAAGTACATCATTAAGCATAAAGAATGAGGAGTACTTGTGGCACCTTAGAGACTAACAAATTTAATAGCTCTGTAAAGGCAAAAAGGGAAAGGGCATGGGTGGAAATGAAAAAGTGCAGGCATTTGAAGAGGGATTTCACTGGAGGGAGGATGAGGCTTGGAGATGGTAGCACACATTTAAAAAATTTCATATTGCTTGTGTTTCAGGCAAAGATTAGGCATTTATTTACCTTTAAAATACATTTTTAACTGGATTTTCAAAACAGTTGCTCTCAGAAACCACTGTGTAACTTAACCCCCTTAATTTAATTGTCTAGTAATTGATAGAATTAGAAACCACAGATATTAAGAAAGATTACACCAGAGGTTATCAAGGAAATTCGCTGGACTGCATTTCTGGCATCTTTTGCATGATGCTGCAGAATATTTGGGGCACGGGACCATTGTTTTGTTAGACAGTGCCTAGAACAATGAGGCCCCGAACCCTGATTGGTACAAATCATAATAGAAAGAACTGGGTGGAAATTGCTGAAGGGCCCGATCTTGCTCTAATTGAAGTCAATGGAAAAATTCCATTGATTTCAATGGTGTAGAATTGAACCACAAAGGAGGCAGTTGGGGGAGGGATACCGCTGGGATAGGTTTACAGAAGGACAAGTGGCATTTGGGACTTCAGACACCTTGCAGAGCCAGAATGAAGTGACATACACAGAAGCAAAGACAGAGGGTGGTTGGTGAAGCTATTAACAGCTGGGAGGTCCAGATATGTGAGCCACACTCAACAAAGTGAACATGTGCAAGCACTGGGGCCAGAGTTTATTGTTTCCTGGATACTTTAAACAGGATCATTACATGCTGAAATAGATGAGTATTGCTAGAGTTATGAAGGCAAAATTGTCCTGTTAGATTGCACCTGGGGAAATCTGGGTTTTGTTTTATCTGTTGGTTTTATGGTTACTGTATATTTTGTTCCTGTCCTCTTTATAAAGTGCTGCTGATTTTTATATTGTTCCTTATTCATTTGATGCCAGGGCCTTATTATATCCCGTTGTTGTTTTTAGGCTACTCTTGTGGAGTATGAAATATAATTAAAAGGCCACATTTTCAAAGGATCCTCCTCTATTCAGGCGTGTAGAAGTTTTCATGCAAATAGCAGCATGTGCATGTTTCAGGTAACAGCAGATGCATGCACAGGTGATAGATTCAGACTTGCAGTGCTCAGAAAGTGTGCATACAGATATTTGCATGGATTTAAATAGAGGCCACTTTTTGAAAATGTGTCAAAAAATATCAGTAAGTTAGGCCACCTTATAATTAGGTTACATTTAAATAGCTACATAAGTGGGATCAGGGAGATCTACTTTGTCCTGAGCTGTTACAATTGAAAAGTGCTGGGTCACTTTAATAATTTCAAACCCTATAAAGAACCCCTTGTTTTGGCAGGAGTCTTGTAGGTGATGTATGTGATGATGAATATGCCAGAAAAATTCCAAGATATCGTGTGTAATTGAGCAAAACCCCAGGTTTAATGGAATTGAAAAGTACTTGTGTCACAGATGTAGGCAATTACTGTTCATAAAGGGGCACCCACAACTTGAAAATCATTTCAATCAGAAAATGCTGCATCTACTATTGTTACAATTAGCCACGGAGGTTGCTGTCACTGAAAGGGATTAATGAAAAATAACATTTTCATCTCTTGTTTTCATTTGTTTGCTGTGTGCATTTGGCAGGTCTCTGTGTAATAGTCCTTGTGTGATGGTGCCTGCCCTTCCCTATGCTACTGAAGAATGTGCTGATCAGTACTCTGGTAGCAGAACTGAAACTGAAAAGGGAGCAGGCAGGACTATGCACAAAGAGAAAGGGATGTAGACCTACCCTTTGTACCCTGCAGGACCTGTGGTCACAGGCCCTTCCTAATTTTGGGAGAACCAAGGAATATAAAAAGTAATCTCTTGTAAATTGAACCAATGTTGTCTGACTGCTAGAGTTGGAATCTTGATACTAATTTTTCCTAATGATTGTAAGTTATTTACAGTCACCTGGCTGGCCTTTGAGGACTGACAAATCACAGCCAGAAGCCCCCTCGAGGTTTGAAACCTGTTCAGTCTCAGTCATCTGGTGAGAGTTGAATTCTAGGCATGGAAAAAAACGAGCTTAAGGAGGCAGAATTTTATTGTGTACCTGGGATTTTGTCCATTAGATTCACTGGGGACATTGGGGTTTGTCCTTTGTTTCACCTTTTCATCCATCCCTCCCTCCCTCCTTTCTCTTCGTCTCTTGCTTCTTTTATCCTTTCTTCTGTTCCCCTCCCAAAACCAGGAGAGGGTTGTGTGTGTGTGTGTGTGTTGCGGGGCAGTGATCCCCACCAGTGACCTGGGCCATCCTTTGGGCTCTCTGGTGAGAACTCTCAGCCTCCCATCCTCAGTTTCTACCCTGATTGGCTGAGCAGGGGGTTATTGCCAGAGAGGAGACTCAGGTCTTGTTGTTCTTTTTTAAGACCAAGTAAATAAGTCATAAGCAGTTGTATGTTTGATGAATTTTGCTGCTTCTCTGCACTAATTGTCTCTGAGCAGTTCATGATTCTCTCTAACATTGCAGTTCTCCTAAAATACCAGCTGAATACTTACTGTGCACTGTTGCTGGTCTGGAGCTCATCTGAGAGCACTTTACTCAGATCATTCAATGTAGGAAATTTAAGATCCGATGCTTAGTTTGAAAATCAGGGCTCTTGGGTCTTATTCCCAACTCTGCCACTGATTATGCGACCTAAGACAAGTTAATTATCCTTTCTCAGCCTTATCTTCTCCCTATTTCAAGTAGGGATAATAATGATCCGCTCCTACCTACCTCACGGTGGGTGGAGATAGGGCCAACTCTAGGTTTTTTGCTGTCCCAAGCAAAAAAAAATTGACTGCCCCCACCCCCGCCCGGGGCTCCTCCCGGAACCTCCCTCCTGCCCCAGTCCAGGGCTCTGCCCCGCCACCTCCCCCCCCTGCTGCCCCTGTTCTGGGCCTCCCCCCCACCCTGTACCCCCCTGCTGCCAGCCCTGGGCTCTCCCCCACACACCCGCACCCCATGCCATCCCAGCCCTGGGCTCTCCCCCACACACACCAGCACCCTCTGCCACCCCAGCCTTGGGATCTTCCCCACACAGGCACCCCGTGCTGCCCCAGCTCTGGGCTCCCCCCACCCACTTGCACCCTCCTTCCACCCCAGCCCTGGGTCACTGGTAACTTGCTCCCAGAGTGGGTCATTCAGCAGGAATTTTGGATGTGCACAGAACACAGACAGGATTGGTTCCCATATGCTTACAGAACTGCAGTAACATGGAACAATTTCCAGCTTGTCTGATTAAAGGATATCTGGATGCATATTTTAAGACTGTCCTACAGAAATGAGGAAACGTTGAGGTGCCTTTATTATTCTTATGTTCCATTCTTTGTTTCTATGGGCAATTTGCCAATGCAATATCACTGTCTTCCTTTTAAACAAATAAAACTATAAAACAAACAAACAAAGGCAATGGCTGTTGAAAATAGCAATTCCAGTCCTAAAAACCACTGGGAAGCATTTCTTGCTCAAGTTTATCCTACTTTTCTACAGCAAATTACAGTGAATCAGTACATTTGATTTGGGAGAAATGAAGTAACAGCTGCCCAAATTGAGCTTCAGCACTCCTGAATTTTGAGGGTGTTCAAATCTGGAAGGCAGGTGCTAGATTCCCTTTCTGAATATTAGCTAAATCTGGAAAGGAAAAGTGAATTTCTGCTTCGATGGCTCAGAAGTGGAAATCCTCTACGTGCCTGGTACTGTATCTAAAGCTGCCCAGGTCCAGTAGAGCCTCTCCTCCTTACTCTTAAATTCTAGTGGGATCCACGTACCTCCCTTGCTAGGATTCAGATAAAGAGGAACTGTCCATTTAGTCCACCCAATTCCTTCCTTGGGGGCTGCAAGGTGAGGTCACACCACTATCTCTAATCCAGTCTGGGGATGTCTTCTGAAGGGGATATCTAGGGCAAAGCCTTCTACAACTTGGGCACACTCGTTCCCCATTCACAGTGCCACCCCGCTCTAGCAGTGAGCTCTCCATTGACAGCAAGCTGCGGCTTGAGGTTTCAGCTACCGTACTCCCTCCCCCTGCCTTTCCTGTTGATAGCGGCCAAGGGAATGCTGAGAAATGTAGTTTTTTTCCTGCTCCAGAGCTGGCTCTATAGGCAGGGAGCTAACCAAGGAACTACAGCTCCCAGGGCCCCCTGTTGGTTCTCAGCTCCCAGGCTGGATCCCTGCTGGCTGCCACCCCTGCAAATGGGCTGCTCCAAGCACCTGCTTGCTTTGCTGGTGCCTAGAGTCGCCCCTGCCTCCACCCATCCTGCACCCCCACCCTGTGCCCCAGCCTGGAGCCTGCACCCAGCACCCAAACTCCATTCCAGAGCCCAACCTCTCAACCATCCCACACCCCAAACCCCTGCCCCAACCCAGGGCCTACACCCCAGACCTCCTCGCCCAACCCAAACTCCCTTGCAGAGCCTGAGGCAGGTGAGGGGCAGAGTTCGTCGGGGGGGGAGGGCTCTGTGCAGTAATATAGTGACTCCTTGGGTCTTTGAATGAGGCTTTATACTTGGGGTGGGGGGGGTGAGGAGGCAAGCAGCGAGTCGGTGGATGGAGAGGGCAAAGTTCCCAGATTCAAAATCTGTGACTGTGTCTGTTGGTCCTTCTAGCTGCTTTTCTCTGGGCTGGGGGTTGTTCCCACAGGAAGGTGTTTGCTTCTTATCCCCGAGGCCATCAGTATGTCTGCTCTTCTCTAGTCAGCCCACTTGCCAAGCTTGATTGTCCTTGGTTGGGCTGCCAGCCCCTCTCCAAGGATTGCAGCTGTCTGGAGGTACTGCCCTCCACGCCTTCCTCAGTCACACCTCATTCATGCAACAGGACAGTTGATTACCGAGTAGGGGGGAGATCTTATTCTACTTCTAGCAAAAGACACTTTTCTTTTACCTTAATTACACTACCTTAGGGGCCCGCTATAACATATTACCAAGGTTCAATACAAAGTCATATACAAGTTATACAAAAATGCATAATGCAGAGATTTATCTACAACTGCATTGATTGACTGTGGAGTAATATAGTGACCCCTGGTCTTTGAATGAGGCTTAATACTTGCCTCATTAATGCAGAGAAGCAGCAAAATCCATCAAACATATAAGTGGTTATGACTTATTTACTTGGTCTTAAAGAGAACAAAAAGGCCTTGAGTCTCCTCCTGTCATTAACCCCCTGCACTGTACAAAGACTGAATGGCCCATCCCAGTTGTGGATGTACTCCAGAGACTTGATTTGAACCTGCAGTTTATTCCATCACTGCTACAAGCCTGAACCAAGAACTTTGCCAAAGTACAAGTTTTGCCAAGGGCACCATTTCCCCTAACACTGATTTTCATATTAACCATCAGATCTTGAATTTCATACATTGAATGACCTCAATAAAGTGCTCTCAGATGAGCTCCAGACCAACAAGTATGCACAGTAATTATTCAGCCAGTGTTTTAGGAGAACTGCAATGTTAGAGAGAATCATGAACTGCTCAGAGACAATTAATGCAGAGAGGCAGCAAAATCCATCAAACATATAAGTGGTTATGACTTATTTACTTGGACTTAAAAGAGAACAAAAAGGCCTTGAGTCTCCTCCCTGTCATTAACCCCCTGCTCAGACAATCAGGATATAAACTGAGGATGGGAGGCTGAGGGGTCTCACCAGAGAGCTCAAAGGATGGCCCAGGTCACTGGCGGGGATCACTGCCCCAGCACTACTGCAGCTCCACAGTTTGGGGTGGACCTCCCACAGTGAGAACTGCCGAGCACTCCCCCGCAACACACACACACACACACACACACACACACACACACACACACACACACACACACACACACACCCTCTCCTGGTGTTAGGAGGGGAACTGGAGAAAGGACAAAAGAAGCAAGAGAGGAAGAGAAAGGAGGGATGGATGGATGGAGGAAAAGGTGAAACAAAAAGGACAAACCCTAATGTCCTCAGTGATTCTAAGGGACAAGATCCCAGGTTTGGAATAAAATTCTGCCTCCTTAAGATCATGTTTTCCATGAATTCAACGGTCACCAGATGGATCAGACTGAACAGTTTCAAACCTCGAGGAGGCTCTTACCTTCTAAACAGGGTCGGCTGTTTTCAAGTAAAATCACTAAAAGGGAAGGAGAAAACTCGAAAGAGGTTCCTCCTGGCGCTCAGGTACGGGAACCCCAATATTCCCCCAGTCCTCAAAGAGAGACCTGGAGAAGGAGACTTGCTGAAGCAAAGCCACAGGGTCTCTGAGGTTTCCCTGGCCCCTCGCCCCTGTCCTGCCTGGCTGATGTCAGCATCTCTCTGTGAGGTCACCACCTCCCCACCACCTTTGACCAATAGTCTGAGGTCCTGCAAAAGGCCTTTGTGATGTCACTGCCACACCCCTCCCTTGCTGGGCTAATGTCCTGCCCCTGGCCAGGCACTTTGGAGGTTTGAGCTACTCCCTGTGGATCACCCCACTCAAGGAGCATTCGTTCTAGGAAGCAAGCCGGATAGACAGGAAAACATCAGATGCTGCTGCTCCCAATGCTACACTCAGTTCTAAAGAAATTAGTTGACTTTATTGCCAGAAGAGACCATTAGAGCATCTAATCTGACCCCTGCATATCACAGGCCTCCTGTATGACACACTAGCTACTTTCGGGTAAACACATTCAAGAAAGGCCTCTAGTCTTCATGAAATGACGTCACGAGACGGAGAATCCACCACTTTCCTTGGTAGCTTGTTCCTGTGGTGAATCATCCTCGCTGTTGAATATTTGTGCCTTAATTGTAATATGAATTTGTCTCTTTTCACCTTCCAGCCATTGGGGTTTTTTATGTCTTTCTCTGCTACATTAAAGAGCCCTTTAATAGTCAATCTTTTCTCTCCAGTAAGGCACTTCAACATTTCAGTTAAGTCACCTTTCAATCTTCTTTGGATAAGCGAAACAGATTGAGCTCTTTCAATAGCTCACTAGAAGGCATTTTTCTCCAGCCCTCAGAATATTTGGTGACTCTTTTATGCCTCAACTCCAGTTTCACACCAGCTTTTCCAAATGAGGACACCAAAACTGGAGGCAGTATTCCAGTATCAGTCTCACTGATACCATGTCACCTCCTGTGACCTTCTTGACATAATCTGTAACTGTATAGATCACCGTTGCGACCACTGTTCTATATTTGCAGCCAATATTGCATAAAGGTGGTCACATAAAGGGTCTAGGGAGAGGTTATGATTGGCTGATTATAATTATGCTATCTCTAGATATGTATCATTTTTGTAGTTGACATTATGAATATTGGCTCTATGCTGCCTGTATTTCCAACTTGTGCTATGCTTCTGGGGAACACCCCAGCCAGACAAATTGGTGTCAGTTCTGCCTTGCCAGCTTGATGGCCCATTAAGGACCATCAGCTACACAACTGACCCATTGAGAGAAGGCAGATATGCCTTGTGGCTCAGCAAGGTGTGCAGGGACCTGCCTATGGACAGAACTCTAAGGTTTTTCGATGTCACGTGCTGGATAGAGTGTCCTTGGGACAAAGAAAGTAAAGACCACATGGCAAGAGACTATAAAAGACTGATGCCTCATCTCCATCTTGTCTTCAGTCCTGCTTCCTACCTCTGGAGGGACTTTGCTACAAACTGAAGCTCTGTACAAAGGACTGAATGGCCCATCCCAGTTGTGGATGTACTCCAGAGACTTGATTTGAACCTGCAGTTTATTCCATCACTGCTACAAGCCTGAACCAAGAACTTTGCCAAAGTACAAGTTTTGCCCAGGGCTCCGTTTCCCCTAACGCTGGTCCTTGGTAACATTTCTTGATGGGGGAGGCAGGGGGAGGGGCGAGAGACGAGGCGTTTTCTCTCTGTTTCTTTCCTCTCCGTTTTCTGCTCCTTCCTTCAATTCCAGAAACCTCCCTTGTTTTTCAGACTGTGCAGTGACACCCTCCCCACCCCAGGACTATGGAGCCTTTGGAGCAGAAAGATCCTAGGAGCTAAGCATGAATCCAGGGGTGAGTAGCTGGCAGGAAGGAGTCCTAGCAACTCTTCTGGGAGTGCAGGGGAGGAATGACTCCCCCTTCTCTACATTCTCCCCATGGGGCTCTGGGGAGCAGGGAGGGTTGTGTGATATATTCCATCCAACATTCCCCTTTGATCCAAACCGAGAGACATCTCAGCTATGCACGATCCCCTTTGCAACACCAAACAAGGGATGTTTTCCTCTGCCCAGGAGACCCAGCCAGGGACTGATGTTCTGGAGATATGTTGGGAAAAGGGACTGTCTGCATTGCCAAGGCAGGAAGCAAACAATCTACAGCAACATCATTAACCACAAACCATGCTCCAGCCAGAAGAGAAATGGGCAGGAATTCTTGCTGTTCAGCCATGGCCACACATCCAGAGCTGCACAGCAGTGAGGGTGCTGGGTAAGCTGGTCTGAGCGAATAATTGGTAATGATCCTTCAGTGAGAACAGAACCAGAGTGTAGACAGGCCCCAGTGTTAAGTGGTTGAGGCTGAAGCTTTAGGAAGCTGGCCTATAATACCATAGTGGCTGCACTTTCAGTGATGCAGGTTTCTCTATCCCATTGTTCCAGGGTCATCCTACTACATTGCCAGCTGCTTTTCAGCTGCAGTGTGGAGACTGTTTGTGTGTGGGGAGAGACAGTGTGTGTGTGTGCTGGGGAAGAGTGAGTGTGTTGAGGTAGGTAGGAGCGGATCATTATTACCCCTACTTGAAAGAGGGAGACGCTCAGGCTGAGAAAGGAAAATTGACTTGTCTTAGGTCACACAGCCAGTCAATGTCTGAATTGGGAATAGGACCCAGAGCCCTGATTGTCAAATTAACCATCGGATTTTGAATTACATACATTGAATGACCTCAATAAAGTGCTCTCAGATGAGCTCCAGAGGAACAAGTATGCACAGTAATTATTCAGCCAGTATTTTAGGAGAACTGCAATGTTAGAGAGAATCATGAACTGCTCAGAGAAAATTAATGCAGAGAAGCAGCAAAATCCATCAAACATATAAGTGGTTATGACTTATTTACTTGGTCTTAAAAGAGAACAAAAGGCCTTGAGTCTCCTCCTGTCATTAACGCCCTGCTCAGCCAATCAGGGTAGAGACTGAGGATGGGAGGCTGAGGGGTCTCACCAGAGAGCTCAAAGGATGGCCCAGGTCACTGGCGGGGATCACTGCCCCAGCACTACTGCAGCTCCACAGTTTGGGGTGGACCTCCCACAGTGAGAGCTGCCGATCACTCCCCCGCAACACACACACACACACACACACACACACACACACACACCCTCTCCTGGTGTTAGGAGGGGAACAGGAGAAAGGACAAAAGAAGCAAGAGAGGAAGAGAAAGGAGGGATGGATGGATGGAGGAAAAGGTGAAACAAAAAGGACAAACCCTAATGTCCTCAGTGATTCTAAGGGACAAGATCCCAGGTTTGGAATAAAATTCTGCCTCCTTAAGATCATGTTTCCCATGAATTCAACTGTCACCAGATGGATCAGACTGAACAGTTTCAAACCTCGAGGAGGCTCTTACCTTCTAAACAGGGTCGGCTGTTTTCAAGTAAAATCACTAAAAGGGAAGGAGAAAACTCGAAAGAGGTTCCTCCTGGCGCTCAGGTAAGTGAACCCCAATACTCCCCCAGTCCTCAAAGAGAGACCTGGAGAAGGAGACTTGCTGAAGCAAAGCCACAGGGTCTCTGAGGTTTCCCTGGCCCCTCGCCCCTGTCCTGCCTGGCTGATGTCAGCATCTCTCTGTGAGGTCACCACCTCCCAACCACCTTTGGCCAATAGTCTGAGGTCCTGCACAAGGCCTTTGTGATGTCACTGCCACACCCTCCCTTGCTGGGCTAATGTCCTGCCCCGGCCAGGCACTTTGGAGGTTTGAGCTACTCCCTGTGGATCACCCCACTCAAGGAGCATTCGTTCTAGGAAGCAAGACGGCTAGACAGGAAAACATCAGACGCTGCTGCTCCCAATGCTACATTCAGTTCTAAAGAAATAAGTCGACTTTATGGCCAGAAGAGACCATTAGAGCATCTAATCTGACACCTGCATATCACAGGCTTCCTGTATGACACACTAGCTACTTTCGGGTAAACACATTCAAGAAAGGCCTCTAGTCTTCATGAAATGACGTCACGAGACGGAGAATCCACCACTTTCCTTGGTAGCTTGTTCCTGTGGAGAATCATCCTCGCTGTTGAATATTTGTGCATTAATTGTAATATGAATTTGTCTCTTTTCACCTTCCAGCCATTTGGTTTTTTTATGTCTTTCTCTGCTACATTAAAGAGCCCTTTAATAGCCAATCTTTTCTCTCCAGTAAGGCACTTCAACATTTCAATGAAGTCACCTTTCAATCTTCTTTTGAGAAGCTAAACAGGTTGAGCTCTTTCAATAGCTCACTAGAAGGCATTTTCTCCAGCCCTCAGAACATTTGGTGGCTCTTTGCTGCCTCAACTCCAATTTCCCACCATCGTTTTCAAATGAGGACACCAAAACTGGAGGCAGTATTCCAGTATCAGTCTCACTGATACCATGTCACCTCCTGTGACGTTCTTGACATAATCTGTAACTGTATAGATCACCGTTCCAACCACTGTTCTATATTTGCAGCCAATATTGTATAAAGGTGGTCACATAAAGGGTCTATGGAGAGGTTATGATTGGCTGATTATAATTATGCTATCTCTAGATATGTATCATTTTTGTAGTTGACATTATGAATATTGGCTCTATGCTGCCTGTATTTCCAACTTGTGCTATGCTTCTGGGAACACCCCAGCCAGACAAATTGGTGTCAGCTCTGCCTAGCCGGCTTGATGGCCCATTAAGGACCATCAGCTATACAACTGACCCATTGAGAGAAGGCAGATATGCCTTGTGGCTCAGCAAGGTGTGCAGGGACCTGCCTATGGACAGAACTCTAAGGTTTTCGATGTCACGTGCTGGATAGAGTGTCCTTGGGACAAAGAAAGCAAAGACCACATGGCAAGAGACTATAAAGACTGACGCCTCATCTCCATCTTGTCTTCAGTCCTGCTTCCTACCTCTGGAGGGACTTTGCTACAAACTGAAGCTCTGTACAAAGGACTGAATGGCCCATCCCAGTTGTGGATGTACTCCAGAGACTTGATTTGAACCTGCAGTTTATTCCATCACTGCTACAAGCCTGAACCAAGAACAAATTACAGCATGGTTTTACGAAAGGTAGATCGTGCCAAACCAACCTGATCTCCTTCTTTGAGAAAGTAACAGATTTTTTAGACAAGGAAAATGCGGTTGTATCTAATATATCTTGATTTCAGTAAGGCGTTTGATACGGTACCGCATGGGGAATTACTGGTTAAATTGGAAAAGATGGGTATCGAAATGAAAATCCAGAGGTGGATAAGGAGCTGGTTAAAGGAGACTTCAGAGGGTCGTATTGAAGGGTGAACTGTCGGGTTGGAGGGTTACCAGTGGAGTTCCTCAAGGTTCGGTTTTGGGTCCGATTTTATTCAATCTATTTATCGCTGACCTCGGAACCAAAAGTAGGAGTGGGCTGATAAAGTTTGCGGATGACACAAAGTTGGGAGGTATTGCCAATTCGGAAAAGGATCGGGATATCCTCCAGGGAGATTTGGATGACCTTGTAAACTGGAGTATTAGTAACAGGATGAAATTCAATAGTGAGAAGTGTAAGGTTATGCATTTAGGGATGACTAACAAGAACTTTAGTTATAAGCTGGGGACGCATCAGTTGGAAGTAACGGAGGAGGAGAAGGACCTAGGAGTCCTGGTTGATCGTAGGATGACTATGAGTAGGCAATGTGATGTGGCCGTTAAAAAAGCTAATGCGGTCTTGGGATGCATTAGGCGAGGTATTTCTAGTAGAGATAAGGAGGTGCTAGTCCCATTATATAAGGCGTTGGTGAGACCTCATTTGGAGTATTGTGTGCAGTTTTGGTCTCCCATGTTTAAGAAGGATGAATTCAAACTGGAACGGGTACAAAGAAGGGCCACTAGAATGATCCGAGGAATGGAAAGCCTGTCGTACAAAAGGAGACTTGAGGAGCTCGGTTGATTTTCCTTAACCAAAAGAAGGATAAGAGGAGATATGATTGCACTCTTTAAATATATCAGAGGATAAATACCAGGAAGGAGAGGAATTAATTCAACTCAGTGCTAATGTGGACATGAGGACAAACGGATATAAATTGTCAGTCAGGAAATTTAGGCTTGAAATTAGATGAAGGTTTCTAACCATCAGAGGAGTGCAATTCTGGAACAGGCTGCCGAAGGAAACAGTGGGGCGAAGGACCTCCATGACTTTAAGATTAAGCTAGATAAGTTTATGGAGGAGATGGTATGATAGGATAACGGGCTTAGTCAATAGGTCAATTAAGTGACACACTGGTAATTAGTACAATGGGTCAATGATAGGATATTGTTAGCCTTTTCCAGAGGGTATGGCTGGAGAGTCTTGCCCGCATGATCGGGTTGAGCTGACCGCCATTTTGGGGTTGGGAAGGAATTTTCCTCCAGGGTAGATTGGCAGTGGCCCTGGAGGTTTTCACCTTCCTCCGAAGCATGGGGCAAGCGCTCCTTTTGTATTTTGATCGTCAAGGGGCCCCACTGGTTGTTTAGCAGGCTTCCTGCTTCTGATGTACTTAAAAAACATTTTGTTATTACCTTTGGAGTTTTTGGCTAGCAGTTCTTCAATCTCCTCTTTGGCTTTTCTTATTACACTCTTGCACTTAAGTTGGCAGTGTTTATGCTCCTTTCTATTTGCCTCACTAGGATTTGACGTCCACTTTTTAAAGGAAGTCTTTTTATCTCTCACTGCTTCTTTTACATGGTTGTTAAGCCACGATGGCTCTTTTTTAGTTCTTTTACTGTGTTTCTTCATTTGGGGTATACATTGAAGTTGGGCCTCTATTATGGTGTCTTTAAAAAGGGCCCATACAACTTGCAGGGATTTCATTTTAGTCACTCTACCTTTTAACTTTTGTTTAACTTTTGTTTAACAAACCATCTGCTTCCTCACCATGGGGAACAGGGGCAGAAAATGCTTTTTAAAAAGCCTTTTGAAAAGTAAAAAGTAAAACAAGCCAAGCAACCCCCTCCCTTGCTTTGTGCTGGGTGCCCAGCTGTGGGCTTGTGGGGGGGGGGGAGGCTGGCGGGAGAGGTGTTCTGAGCACACTCCGGTCAGGGAAGGGGCAGAGTTGGCCAAAGGGGCAAGTTGAATCTTTAGCAGAGAATTCCTTTCTCCATTGTGTTAGCTAAGCGTTGCTGTTAAATGTCAGCCGACAAATGCAACTTTTGAAACAATCCGACTCTAAATCCCCCACCCTCTCAGTTGCTGTAGTTCTCACATCCTCTGCTCTTGTGATGTCACCACATGACATAGTGTCTTATTCCCATAGTGTCCTGTAGGTTAGACAGGAATAAGTTTATGAGGTAAATACTGAAGCATAACTATATCCCTTCCTCCTTTTGACTTCGGAAAAATAAATCCTGTCGCCTCCCTCAGTCCCAAGCCAGCACCACCGGCGCTGCTGCGCTTGGAGACAGGTGCCCTCTCAGCTGGCCCTGAGCTGCTGTGGGAGAGAGGGCTGGAGGGGCAGTTCTTTCTCCTGGGGCAACCTTCTCCCCAATCTCCTCATTCCCAGCCCCACCCCAGAGCCCTCACCTCCTGCGCCCCTACCCTCTGCTCCAATGCTGAGACCCTCATCGCTAGCCCCACTCCAGAGCCTGCACCCCCAGCCGGAGCCCTCACATCACTGCGCCCCAACCCCCCCCCCCGAGCCTCTCCCACACTCCAAACCTTTCAGCCTCACCCCTGCCACACACCATCCATGTGCAGAATGAATTTTGTAAGGAGAGCAATATGCAGGTGTTGTGTCACACCTCACCTCCATATTTGTGCCCAAAACAAAATTCATTCCACACATGGACATAACAAATTAGAGGAAACACTGCTCCTGACTTTCAGCCTCTCTCTCACATCTTGAATTTCACACATTGAGTGATCAGAATAAAGTGCCCTCAAGTGAGCTAGAGACCAACAGTGGTTCATAGTAATTATTCAGCAAGTATTTTAGAAGACCTAGGACATTATTGAAAATCAAGACCTGCCAAGAGACAATTAATGGAGAGAAGCAGCAAGATTAATTCCATACATTGGATTGGTTGTGACTTATTTGCCTGATTTGAAAAGAGACCAAACTGACCTGAGTCTCCTTGGTGTCGATAGCTCCCTGCTCAGCCAATCAGCACTGAGACTCTGAGGGCAGGAGGCTGAGGGTCTCACCAGATGTCCCAAAGGATGGCCCAGGACACCATCAGAGGGGATCACTCTCAAACCCAGACACACCTTTTGGTGAGGACCTCCCGCAATCCATGGTAGGAAAGGAGAAAACTCCACAGAGGTTCCTCCTCATGCTCACATGCTCACAACTCTGAATCCTAATTCTCTCTCAGCCCTCGAGGAGAGACCTCGCGAAGGTGACTTGCGGCAGCAAAGCCGGTAGGTCTCAGAGACTGGCCTGGCCCTGCACCTCTGTCCTGCCCGGCTGATGTCGGGATCTCTTTGTGAGGTCACCCCTCCCACCACCTTTGCCCAATAGGCCGAGTTCCTGCAAAAGGCCTTTGTGATTTCACTGCCACACCCACCCTCCCCTCAAAGCTGATGTCCTGCCCCTGGCCAGACTCCTTGGGTGTTTGAGTTGTTTCCCCTGGATCTGGGGTTGCCAACTTTCTGACCCCACAAAACCGAACACCCTCATCCTGCCCCTTCACCGAGGTCCCGGCCCACTCAATCCATCTCCCTCCGTCGCTCGCTCTCCCCCACGCTCACTCACTCGCTCGTTTTCACCGGGCTGAGGAGGGCTGGGGAGGGTCCTTTCAACTGGGTGTTGTCGGTTCAGACCTGGGAAGGAGGCTGCCTGCCAAACACCTTTGAGAGGCGCCGTCCCTCCTGTCAGAATATCATCTCCCTCCTTCAGTTCAATTACGGCCTGAATTGTTCCTTATCCTGGCAGAGCCGGAGGATTGAAAGCAGCAACGTCAAACCCTGTGCAGCTAACAGGAATGGACACAGACACTCCCTTGTATCTGAACAGATATTTAGTTTTACTCTTGGTAAACTACAAGGCTAAAGGGACAGGCAGTGGCACCAGATCTAAGGAATGAAACACAACACAATCATCATCATTATGCCCATCGCTGCCCCTTTATTCTTCCACTGTCTCTCTCCCACCACCGTCGCCTCTCCCAGTTCAGTGACAGTGCCACACTCATGCTTCCGACACACAAAGACTCACACACACACCTTGCACGCAAAACCTCACCAAGGAGTCAGATGCACCTGTTGGTTCCCTGCACCCCTGCTGTACAGAATCCAATCACAAGGAGAGCTGGCGGGAGCCTGGGGCTGGAGTATTTAACCTACAGTGACGGCACTCACAGGAAAGATGCGAACGAGTGCAAGTTAAACATTGGTAGCTCTGGTTCCAGCCCCTCACAGGTCAGTCCATCCCTCCAGGAAAGGGGCACATCTGAATTCCCAGCTGGCTCAGTCTAGCTGCGTAGTTCTTCTTTACACCCAGTCAGGTCTGAGGCCTGTTCCGCACCCTGTGTTTGAGGAGACCGTCAGAACCGACTCTCTGCAATAGCAAAAGCAGGAGGCCGTGTTATTGCTCCTGCCCCAGCACAGACAGACAACAAGGGAAATGGTCTGTGTTGGAGGGTGGGGCTCCCTGCCCTTGGCCAAAGACCAGCACCTCCCTTTGCCTTTTGTCACTCATGAAGCTTTTCTTTCAGCAGCGAGCCCTAGAGCTCAGTTGCTGGAGCGCTGTTTGTGTCACTGACGGTCGGGGAGCTGCAACATCACTGGGCTCTTCTACCAGAAAGTCCAACGAAAGGATTGATTTCCTCATGTGACACTCCTGGGCTTATCTGAAGGAGTGTCCACACTGCACACTGAGCCTGTCTTTGCATGGCCTGGGCTTGGTGACTTGTGTTGCCAAGCTGGTGTTTGAGCATCCAGACTGCAGTGGAAACTCAGGCCTCAGGCTGTGTCCATCCTTCTGCAGTAAGTCGTCCTAAGTGACGCTGCTCCAGCTACGGGACTAACACAGCTGGATTCGACATAGCTTAGGTCGACTTACTGCTGTGTCTACACTGTGCTGGGCCGACGGGAGACTTACCTTACTCCTGTCATTCCCGGTGTAGTCCCAGAGTCGCCCGGAGAGCACTCTGCTGTCAATTTAGTGGGTCTTCACTAGACCCCCACTAAACCAACTTGGGTGCATCGATCGCATCAAACAGCCTCACAGCTGTGCTGTGCATCCACCCTGCACTGCTCAGCCCTGAGTCAGAAATTCAGCTCCTGTGGGGTGTGTCACCCTCCACAGCTGAAGATGCTCCCCGAGTCCCCAGTGATTTCTGCGATAACTTGTCTCCAGCCTGTTTGGGTCCATACGCTCCCCGCGGGGAGGCTGGGAGTGGTCTAGGGACAAGCTCTGGTTGCTCAGGCCTGTCAGGGAAGGCGAGCTCCGGGGAACATTGACACTCTGGAGATCCCTCAGTGGAAGCACAGGCGGTTGGTAAATGTTGCGTCGCATGGCGGACGTGGACAGAGCTCAACAATCAGTTTGATTGGTAACAGAGTCATTTATTTCTCTCCAGCATACATCTTTATACTTTTGAAGCAGGCAAGCAAGCAATTGCTAATTGGTTAACAAAATACACACAGGCACTGCTATAACTTCATAGGGTAACATCATCCTAGACAGCTTCAAATTTATTATCCTATTATGCCTGCTAGAGAGAAGCTAGCCAAGGCCAACTTCTCATAACAAAACTCACAACTTAATTAACCTAATCTAGAAACCTAAACATTCTAGGTTTCCCACACTATCTCCTAAAAACTTAAACATCCTAGCTTCCCACACTACCAGGTGCTAGCTAGCAAAATATTCCAACACCTCCCCCCATTAACTCAAATCAAAGCAAAAATTTTTAGCAAAACAAATCCAGCTAATAATATCAAACTGCAAGCTACACAAGCCAAAGCAAAGGGCAAATTAAAAACACAAATTAAAAACACCAACTGTCTGACTAAACCGTAACAATATCTTCCGCAGTGCCCTGCTCTCACCTATCACATTCTCCCTCCAGGTAATGCAAGTGGCCCAAGGGGCCAGGAGAACCTGCCAAGGTGCGTGCCACACAGCAACAGCGGCGGGCACACCCATAGCAGAAATACAAAAGGCAGGCAACAAAAATACAAAGCATGCCTAACATTAACCCTTGTAACAAATGTGCAGCCCAGCCACGTAGCGACGACAGCCATGACCACAACCAGAAATCACCCTGGTGCTGGCGAATGCCCTCCGCTAGATGGCGCAAACGATCCAAATCTTTTTCGATAGCGGCACTCGCATCTGTAATATTAAAGCAGCACATACCCACAAAATCAGAACAGGGATGACCATGTCGCAGCAACAAATAATCAATGGCTAAGCGATTTTGCAAAACTCCTCGGCGAACTTCTCCCATCTCTTGAGTTAACAAGGCAAGAACAGTGGAGGTCAAATTCAAGGCCTTTGCCACAGTACAGGCAAGATGTGCAACGGCATGGTAATTATGCACCACCAAACCAGGGATGCCCACCAGGGTAAAGGCAAGGGCTGCTGCCTCTTGTTCTGAAAACAAGGTAACATCTGCCTTACAGGTAGGGCTCAAGGGAATACTGTCACGCCATTGGCGAGGCCCTCTCACACTGGGATGGGGAAACAACAAAGGGGCCACACGGCCAATAGCACAGGGGCCACCTGAACTATTAGCTGGAACATAAGTAAAGGCTGTGCGGCCGCACAACAAAAACCACCCCAGGGGTAACTTCATGTGTCCATAGGCAAAGGATACATCCCTCTTATGGCGACAAACAAGCTCCACATTATCATGATTAACAGCTACATGCTTAGCATTAACAAAATTCATACACGTAGTAGCAGCTGTCACATTAGCCAAACGAAACGAATACACGCTGGCATCTAACTTATCTACAGCGGCTCCAGGGCCCAAGGCATACAACTCTGCATGGGGTATATCCCTGGGGATACGAGACAACCAAGTGTGCTGCTGCAGCACCTGCAGTTCAGTACACACACCCACAAAGCAGGTTTCCATAAGGGCCCCCACCGCAGGAACATGGGGCAGGCAGAAGGCCGTTGTGTTTATGGCACTCTGCGCCAAAGTCAGCCAGGCATTCACTGGGGGTATGAGATCATACGTGGCGCCTCCCCTCACAAGGAGCGCCAAAACAAACAACAGAGCAGAACCAGGCGAGGCTGACTCTCCGCATCCAGCAGAATAGGAGCCCAGGCCAGGATCACGGCGGCTTGTGGGACGCAGTAAAAGACGGGCCATGCTGTACTGCCCGGGGCGCACGTCTCCAAACCTATGGGCAACAAAAGGGTACACAACAATTAGTATACAATCACACAGAATCAAAAAAGGCAGGCAGAAGTCCTGGCGTGGCCAGCGAGCAATTATTCTCCAGGGGCTCTGGCTCCTCGGCGTCTGGGCGCGTCTCGTGTGGCTCTTCCGAATCTGTCTGTTGTTGCGCCCGAGGATGCAGCCAAGGTCGGACCCATTTCGCTGGTATCCACCTAGGACCTGCGTCAGTGGAAACACAAGCATAACCCCTCCCCCACGTTAGCAAGTCAACTGGTCCTTTCCAAACTTGCTGCTGATAATCGAACCATTTGACCGAGGGTCGTGGGCTTGTGGCCTGCTCGTCCCCGGTTATCCCACCAACATGTTTAATCGCGGGGGGTACTTGGCTGTCTTTCCCAAGCTGTAGCCAATTGAGCACATAAAGAGCTTTCAACAAACGAGCGGCAGGCGTCTTGTCCAAAGCGTCTGCCCTTTCACTCCGAATGCCCCCCTTCTGTCTCAAAAGAAGCGCCTTTAAGGATGCATGGGCACGCTCAATAATAGCTTGTCCAGTAGAATTGCCAGGAACACCGGTAGAATGCTGCACACCCCATTGTAAAAGAAACTGGGCAGTGCGATGCGAAACATAACCTCCGCCATTATCAGTCTTAATGAGCGCAGGAACCCCCATAACAGCAAAACAGGCTTGCCAATGCTTAATCACATCGCGGGAGCTGGTAGAAGTTAGTGCTGTTGCCCAAATAAAGCCAGAAAAGGTGTCAATGGTAACATGAAGATTGCGCAAGGTGCCAAACTCAGCAAACGTGGTAACATCAGACTGCCAGATCTGAAGGGACAAAAGGCCACGGGGGTTAACACCGGAAACAAGGGGCAACACATGTTGTTGACAATCAGGGCAGGAGGCCACAATAGCACGAGCATCAGTGATAGAAATCGCAAACTGGCGTGTCAAAGCACGAGCAGACTGGTGGAAAAATTCATGAGAGACCCGTGCCTGAGCAAAGGAATTTGGAACTTGGGCAGCGCCAACCAAATGATCAATCAGGGCATTGCCTTCGGCAAGACCATCCTGCAGTCCAGAATGGCTCCGAATATGCATAACAAAATAAGGGCACCGGCGAGCATTCAGCAAATGCCACAGCTGAAAAAGAGCAGTCCACAAAACGGAATTCGTGACTCGGCCTAACAGGGATCGTTCCAAACGACGAAGCACACCCACAGCATACAAGGAGTCACTAACAATGTTCAATGGAGTATCGGGCCACTTTTCAAAGGTTCGAACAATAGCACGAAGCTCCAGAACCTGCAAGGAGCCATCAGCAAGAACAAACTCATGGTGCCAGCGATTATCAGCAAACCAAAGAAGTCCCGCACGCTGAGCACTGCCGCTGGCGTCAGTAAAAACGGTGAGGCCAGCAACAGGACTGGATCGTAACATCAGGGCTTTCTCCAAGGGCAGCATAGTAGCAAAAAACCGATGTGGGGGAAAATGGCTACTAAACTGACCGGCATAGTCCATGGTGGCAAGTACAAAGGAAAGATGAGTAACAAGCAACTGAGTCACGGTAGCATCATCAAAGGGCAGGTAAATCACGTGCGGATCCATGCCCGCAATGGCTAACAAACGCTGTCGGGCCACTCGAATAAGATGAGCGACTGCATCAAGTCGCGTGGTCACAGTGGTGGCATAATGCGAAGGCGGAAAGACCCACTCAATGCCTACAAGTGGATCTAAAAGGGCTTCATGCCACTGAAAAAGCAGGGCTGTCAGGGAAACATCCGTGGACAAAATGGCCAAGAAAACAGGTAAATCCGGATAAATGCGTCCAGAGTACCGCGTGGCTAACTTATCTGCAATGGTTTGCAGGGCAACATGATGTTCAGCTTGAAGAGAGCGAGGCTCCTCCGGGGCACGACCACCCTTTAGCAAGGAAAGGAAGGGTGCAAGATCCTCATTTGTAATTCCACAGAGACCGCGAATCCACTGTAGGTCACCCACAAAACGTTGCACATCATGTAAATTCCGAATATCCAAGTGAATGGTTAAGTTCTGTGGCCGCACAATCGAATCGGTTATCTCCATGCCAAGATACCGATACGGGGCTTGCTGTTGAATCTTTTCTGGGGCAATAACCAAACCAGCCTTTTGTAACACAGAGTCAATCTCAGCAATGGCTGCTTCCATTGAAAGATGGGCGCTGGTAAACAAAAGATCATCCATGTAATGATAAATAATCCAGTCAGGATGTGCCGCTCGCAGGGGCGCTATGGCCCAAGCAACATACAACTGACAAATGGTAGGAGAGTTTTTCATACCTTGTGGCAAAACAGTCCATTGATACCGCTTTACAGGCTCAGCCTTATTCACAGAAGGCACGGAAAAGGCAAACTTCTCTCGGTCCGCAGGATGCAAAGCAATGGTAAAAAAGCAGTCCTTGAGATCAATAACAAGCAAGGGCCATCCATGCGGAAGCATAGTAGGTGTGGGCAGCCCAGGTTGGAGGGCGCCCATGTCCTTCATCACAGCATTAACAGCGCGCAGATCTTGTAGCAAACGCCAACGCCCAGATTTTTTGGGTATGATAAAAATAGGAGTATTCCAGGGGCTAAGGGAAGGTTCAAGATGACCCTTAGCCAGTTGTTCCTGCACAAGTTCATGTACTCGGGCGAGCTTGTCTTTATGCAGCGGCCACTGAGCGACCCAGACCGGTGTGGTAGTTGTCCATTCCAGCTGAAGGATCGGTCGCCCCTCAATGGCCGCTAGGCAAAAGGTGAATTCTGCAGCACAACGCCCCACTGACTTAAGCAATCTCGACCTAGTAACCAGATCGGAGCCTGCATCACGTAAGGGCGAACCTTCGCGCTTGTGGCCGGATCTTCCACATCAACAATGGTAATAAAATCCACACTAATGCGAGTCAACTGAGTCCCGCCAATCCCGCTCACAGGCGTGGCGGCATCCCGCAAGGGCCAAGACTCCGGCCAAAATCGAAAGGGAATTATAGTCACATCGGCCCCCGTGTCCAAGAGGGCATCATGAACAATCTGTCGCCCATCAGAGCCCTGGAGGCGAACAGTTCGAATGGGCTTACGCGGGGTGACTTCCATGGCAAAGGCAATTTGGGGAGGTCCAGTAGATCCAAACCCCCGAGACCCGCGGTCAAGCTGGGTCGTCCTGGGCACACACCCCTTAAAAGGTATCAATTGAGCCAAACGCGTGCCAACAGTGATGGTTATAGGGGGACAAAAGGCACGTACCATTATCCCAATATTTCCCGTATAGTCAGCATCAATAAGGCCAGGCAAAACAAAAATACCTTGTTTTGATGTTGACGAGCGGCCGATCAAAAGGGCACTCAGTCCAAATCCTAGTGGGCCATCAGTATTAGAAGGAAGAACATGGACTTTGTCATCCTCTATGACTGTGTCTGTCGCTGTGGCCACGTCCACTCCGGCACTGCCACGGGTCGCTCCGGTGAGGCGTTCCAGGCAGCCGGATTGGTGGCTGGAGGCATTTGTGTCGTCGCGCTCCTCCGAGGGGCGCTCTGCGGTCCGTTTCCCGGCAGCAGTGTTCCATCCTTGCTGCGGCGCGACCAACACTCAAAGGCGCGATGGCCATACCTTTGACATCGTGCACAAACGCCGGTAGTGGCTTTAGGCGACACATCAGGGGGTCGCTGCCCACGTTGCGCAGGGCAGTTCCGCCGAATATGTCCGGGCTTCCCACAAGCAAAACAGAGGCCGTTTGACCGGGCAGGCCGTCTGGCCCCTTGCTTGCGCCCGACCAAAGGTTGTAATGCAACGGCCAGTGCAGTGGCATGTGCCTTAGCATGAATTGTAGCTTTATCCGATTCTTCAAACATAGCGGCCCTGTTACACGCCTCAATCATGTCCATCAGGGTCGCAGTCCTTGGCAAGGTGGCTAGTATGCGGCGGCAAGTGGGGTTTGCATTCTGGGTGGCCAGATCAAGTCCAACTGCGGTTCTGGCCTCTGGTGTCAGATTAGGAGATCTATCAATAGCCTCTCGGAGGCGATCCAAAAAGGTAGCATAAGGTTCCAACGGGCCTTGTGTAATTTTGGCATAGGGAGGGGCCGGCTTCCCCATCTGGGGCACCGCTTTAAGGGCAGCCAGAGCCAGTTCCTGTGATTGCTGCAGGATTCGGGGATCAAGGCGGGCTTGCAAATGCGGTTCAACAAAGCGGCCGGTCCCCAAAAGCATATCGACAGTAGCCACACGCCGAATATCACCGTCCGGTAAATCCAAATTGCGGACAAGGGCCAAATCAATTCTTTTAGCCCAATCATCTTTCCACAAAAGTCTCTGGGTAGGCGTAAGAAGCATATCAGCTAGCTTAATCGCATCATATGGGCACATTGCCTGTCCAATAAACACCTGTTCAATTATAGACTGTACATACGGATTATCTAGTCCATAAGCCATAATCGATTTCTGTGCCTCACGAATCAACTTCCAATCCAAAGGAACCCACTGCCGACGGTTTGGCTGTTGAGGGTCTGGCGTAATCACTGGAAAAGCCTCAGGTGTCAAACCTTCAAGGATGGCTTCCTTTAAAACTCCATGCCAGCGCTGTACCGGATCCGGAGGGTCCCCAGTTGAAGGGTCCCCAGGGGCAGGTGGGGCGGAAGGACGAGTCGGATGAAAACACTCGTGAAGATGCGAACGCGATGATCCAGGTGGAAAACCTTGCATTTGATCCAGCTTATTATAAATGTCTTGGAGCTGTTGACCCTGGCGCTCCATCTCCTTATAAAAGGCATCAGGCTGAGTAAATTGGGTAAGCGTAGTCAAGTCAGGATATGTCTTTGATGGCGCATTGTCCAGCCGAGCCCCCTCTGCTTCCCCGCAATCATGGCACCCCCAGACCCCGTGAACACGGCATGGCTTTGGGGGGGGTGCATACGGCGAAGCAATGTCCATAGGCTCGGGCGTATCGGGGGGTAGTGGAACTGTAGCAGGATCAATCTCGTCGGGGCCAAGAGCCACATTGGAGGGTAGTGGGTCCATAGCAGGGGCAAAATCATCCGGGTCGGAAGCCAAAGGTATCACCGTGGGCTCGCCACCGAAAAATTCCCGGGCTCCAACCGGCAACACAGAAGGCACTTCGGGCGGTGGGTGGAAAATCTCAGAAAGAGCCGCCTGCACTCCTGCCTCGGCCGCGAGAGTCTCCACTATCTTCTTCGTTTTGTCCCACACTGGGCTCAGGGAGAAGGCTTCCTTATCGCCCTGAGCCACCGACTTCCAAAGCTCGGAGCCTAGCTGCTCCCAAACAGTTTTATCAAAAATTGTACTCGGCTTAACGAAAAGTCCCCTTTTCTGGCCCCACCGTAGCAGGCGGGATAACGTGTCAGAGGGGAGCTTTTCTCCCTGCCGTTCCGCGATGCGTATCAAATATTCATGCACCGTTCTTTCTTCCGCTGATGCAGCGGTCCCCATGATAGCCGCTCACCTCTGAGCTCAGATGCGCCTCTCCTTTGGACGCCCGGGGGCCGGCCCTTCTCCAGCACTTCCCGCCGCGGCTCCTCCGCCTGGGTCAGGCCACCGACACTATCACCATTCGATTCGAATCACGTCGGGGTCACCATTTGTTGCGTCGCATGGCGGACGTGGACAGAGCTCAACAATCAGTTTGATTGGTAACAGAGTCATTTATTTCTCTCCAGCATACATCTTTATACTTTTGAAGCAGGCAAGCAAGCAATTGCTAATTGGTTAACAAAATACACACAGGCACTGCTATAACTTCATAGGGTAACATCATCCTAGACAGCTTCAAATTTATTATCCTATTATGCCTGCTAGAGAGAAGCTAGCCAAGGCCAACTTCTCATAACAAAACTCACAACTTAATTAACCTAATCTAGAAACCTAAACATTCTAGGTTTCCCACACTATCTCCTAAAAACTTAAACATCCTAGCTTCCCACACTACCAGGTGCTAGCTAGCAAAATATTCCAACAGGTAAATAGGTGGGGCCCCTGGCACAGCTGCCGCCAACCAGGCCCTGGATGCCTGGGCCCTGGTGCCCAGCCTGTGCTCCATCTCCTCCTGTATCTGCTTCCCCCCTTCTCCCATCCCCCATCGCCCACTGCTGCCTGGCTGAGTCCCCCCTCTCCTCCACTGCACCCCCCTCTCTGGGGTCCTCACCACTCACCGTGGCCTCCTCTCCTCCACCCCTCCCCCACGGACTCATGGGTCAGCCCTGGGGCTGGTCAACGAGAGCTGAGGATTACAGTGGGCGAGAAGCCGGCTATGAGTCAGCAGTGTGCCCTTCTTGCCAAGAAGCCTAGCGGCATATTGGGCTGCGTTAGTAGGAGCATTGCCAGCAGATCGAGGGAGGTGATTATTCCGCTCTATTGGGCACTGGTGAGGCCATATCTGGACATCTGGAGTATTGCGTCCGGTTTGGGGCCAACCCACTACAGAAAGGGTGTGGACAAATTGGAGAGGGTCCAGCTGACGACAAGGAAAATGACCAGGGGGCTGGAGCTTATTTAGTCTGCAGAAGAGGACAGCGAGGGGGGATTTAATAGCAGCCTTCAATAGGGTCACCAGACAGCAAATGTGAAAAATCGGGACGGGGTGGGGGGTAATAGGAGCCTATACAAGAAAAGGACCCAAAAATCGGGACTATCCCTATAAAATCGGGATATCTGGTAACCCTAGCCTTCAGCTACCTGAAAGGGGGGCGGGGGTCCGAAGAGGATGGAGCTCAGCTGTTCTCAGTGGCGGCAGATGACAGAACAAGGAGCAATGATATCAAGTTGCAGTGTGGGAAGTCTAGGTTGGATATTAGGAAACACTATTTCACTAGGAGGGTGGTGAAGCACTGGGATGGGTTCCCTAGGAGGTGGTGGAATCTCCTTCCTTAGAGGTTTTGAAGGCCCGGATTGACAAAACCCTGGCCGGGATGATTTAGTTGGTGTTGGTCCTGCCATGGGCAGGGGGTTGGACTGGATGACCTCCTGAGGCCCCTTCCAACCCTCATCTTCTATGAGTCTATCAGTCCTTTGTCCATCCCCTCAGTAGGCACCAACTTCCCCTCTGGCCAGTGGGTGCTCAACTCCTGCTCTGCCTCAGGCCCCTCCCCCACTCCACCTCTTCACCAAAGCACCACCCCACCTTTTCCCTGGTCTGCCCCGCCGCACCCCCAAATCAACCGCTTCAGGGAAGAAATAGTAGAGGAAGCAATAGTGGATGGGAACCTGGAAGGCAGTGACCATGAGATGGTCGAGTTCAGGATCCTGACACAAGGAAGAAAGGAGAGCAGTAGAACAGAGATCCTGGACTTCAGAAAAGCAGACTTTGACTCCCTCGGGAAGCTGATGGGCAGGATCCCCTGGGAGAATAACATGACGGGAAAGGAGTCGAGGAAATACTTTAAAAGTATTTTAAAGAATCCTTATTGAGGTTGCAGGAACAAACCATCCCGATGTGTAGGAAGAAAAGTAAATATGGCAGGCGACCAGCTTGGCTTAACAGTGAAAACACAAAAACAGCTTACAAGAAGTGGAAGATTGGACAAATACAAATACCCTACAAAGACCTTGTGAGCTCTCCAAGTTCAGGATTGTTCTCTGCAGATGTGGAACCATTATGGCAGATGTCACTCAAGGCTTCCCATCTATTCTGACTGACAACTGGAAACAGGTCCCTCCCCAATCTCACTTTCTCCTGAATGATCTACAGACCAAAACTGATCCCTTCCTCTCTCCTCTGGGGAAGGATTTGGGAAAAATCAGATCCTGATAGGTTTGATCTCTCCTGCACATATTTTGGTTTGTTCATCCCTTTTCCATTCCTCTCTCTGAGATTCCTTTCTCTCCAGCATAGGGAGTGACCTATGTCTGGATTGTCTCTATCTGCCATCAGGTGATGGGATGGTGAGTGAGAATGAGGAGGAGAAACCCCAGCAGGAAGATGCTGAACAAGTAGAACCACGTGGAACATTATCAGGAAGATCCAAAGGGAATGTTTACAGGAGTTGTGCACTCCCAGAAAAAGCAAAAGACTGTGAGACTCAGCACAGGCCAGAGGAAAACTTCAGTAGCCACTCAGACCTTATTACATGCAAGAGAATCAACCTGGAAGAGACACGCTACAGATGCCATAAGTGTGGGAAAAGCTTCAATCGGAGCTCAACTCTTCTCACACATTGGAGAACCCACACTGGAGAGAAACCCTACATGTGCTCTGAGTGCGGGAAAAGCTTCATTCGGAGCTCAGACCTGATAACACATCGGAGAATCCACACAGGTGAGAAACCTTATGGATGCTCTGAGTGTGGGAAACACTTCAGTCAGAGGCCACACCTTACCACACATCAGACAATCCACACGGGCAAGAAACCTTATGAATGCTCTGAGTGTGGGAAACGCTTCATTGATAGTTCAACCCTCATCTCACATCATAGAATCCACACAGGAGACGCCTTACACATGCGCTGAATGCGGGAAAAGCTTCAATCAGAGCTCAAACCTTATCAAACATAGGAGAATCCACACAGGTGAGAAACCTCATGGATGCTCTGAGTGTGGGAAACACTTCATTCATCGTTCAGCCCTCATCTCACATAAGAGAATCCACACAGAGAGAAGCCCCACATATGCTCAGAGTGCGGGAAAGCTTCAATCAGAACTCTACCCTGATTGCACATCAGAAAATCCACACAGGAGAGAGACCCTACACATGCTCTGAGTGTGGGAAAAGTTTCAATCAGAGCTCAAACCTTATTAAACATCAGAAAATCCACATGGGGTATGTCTACACTACTGGATTATTCCGATTTTACAGAGACCGATTTTTGGAAACATTGTATAAAGTCGAGTGCACGTGGCCACACTAAGCACATTAATTCAGCGGTGTGCATCCATGTACCGAAGCTAGCGTCGAATTCTGGAGCGTTGCAATGTGCGTAGCTATCCCATAGTTCCCATAGTCTCCTCTGCCCATTGGAATTCTGGGTTGAGATACCAATGAATGATGGGGCAAAAACAGTGTCGCAGGTGATTCTGGGTAAATGTCATCAGACAATCCTCCCTCCGTGAAAGCAATGGCAGACAATTATTTCACACCCTTTTCCCTGGATTGCCCAGGCAGATGCCATAGCACGGCAACCATGGAGCCCATTCAGCCTTTTTCACTGTCACCGTATGTCTACTGGATGTTGCTAACAGATGCGGTACTGCAGCGCTACACAGCATCATCCCTTGCCTTTGCAAATTAGCCAAGAGGGTGACCAGCTCTACTGTACCGTCTGCTGCATTGCAAGTTGACAATGACTGTTACCAGTCATACTGTACCGTCTGCTGCTGTCATGGGTGCTCCTGGCCGGCCTCGGTGAGGTCAGCCGGGGGTGCATGGACAAAAATGGGAATGACTCCCGAGGTCATTCTCTTCTTCAAGTTTTGTCTAAAGGGAGAGTCAGTCCTGCCTAGAATATCAGGCAAGCCTACTAAAAAACCAGAGAGGCAAATGGCCGCTCCAGATCAGAGCCCCAGATATCCCACAGAAATGATGAGCTGCATGCCATTCTAGGGGGTGCCCCTGCAACAACGCCACCCATTGCTTCCCTCCTCCCCCACCCCTCCTGGGCTACCGTGGTAGTTATCCCCCATTTGTGTGATGAAGTAATAAAGAATGCATGCATTTGAAACAACACTGACTTTATTGCCTCTGCAAGCAGAGATCAAAGGAGGGAGGGGAGGGCAGCCTCCAGCTGCTATGATATTCCAGGCAGGAGTGAATCTCCAGGAGACAAAACTTAAAGAAGAGAATGACCAGTGGAATCATTCTCATTTTCGCCCCCGGCCGACCTCACCGAGGCCGGCCAGGAGCAATCAGGGGACGACGATGACGGAGATCAGTCATGCTGCACCATCTGCAAGGGAAGGGAAGGGAAGGGAAGGGGATGCTGCTGTGTAGCGCTGCAGCACCGCATCTGCCAGCAGCATCCAGTAGACATACGGTGACATTGAAAAAAGGCGGGAAATAATTTTTTCCCTTGGTTTCACAGAGGAGAGTTGGGGGCTGATGACATATACCCTGAACCACCTGCAACAATGTTTTTGACCCTTCAGGCTTTGGAAGCTCAGCCAAGAATTCAAATGGTTTTCGGACAGTGCGGGAACTGTGGGATAGCTACAGTCGTCAGTCGCTCCTCCCTCCGTGAGCGTCCATTTCATTCTTTGGCTTTCTGTTACGCTTGTCTCAGCTCCTTAAGTTTCACGCAGCACTGGGCCGAGTTCCTGTTGTGGCCTCTGTCCATCATGGCCTTGGAGATTTTTTCAAATGTTTTGGCATTTTGTCTTTTGGAACGGAGTTCTCGTAGAATAGATTCATCTCCCCATACAGAGATCAGATTCAGTATCTCCCGTCGGTCCATGATGGAGCTCTTTTTGATTCTGGGACTGAATGGTCACCTGTGCTGATCAGTGCTCCACGCTGGGCAAATAGGAAATTAAATTCAAAAGTTCCTGGGGCTTTTCCTATCTACTTGGCCAGTGCATCCGAGTTCAGATTGCTGTCCAGAGCGGTCACAATGGTGCACTGTGGGATAGCTCCCGGAGGCCAATACCGTTAGATTGCAGCCTCACTAACTCTAATTCGAAATGGCAAAACCGATTTCAGCGCTACTCCTCTCATCAGGAGGAGTGCAGCTATCGATATTAAGAGCCCTTTATATCAAAATAAAGGATTTCATTGTGTGGACGGGTGCAGCGTTAATTTGGTTTAAAACGCTGCTATATTCGAAATAAACTCGTAGTGTAGACCAGGAAGGAAGGAAAACCTTCAATCAGAGCTCAAGCCTTATTAGACATCAGAAAATTCACATGAGAGAGAACTGTAATAAATGCCTTGACTAGGGTTGGCCAAAGATTTTTTTTTTAAATCACATTTGTTAATTCCCCACAAAGTGATCTTCACATCATCTTCACCGTGGTCTCTCAGCTCCTGCAGATGGGTTGCCTGCTTCTGCCTTTTGCAGCTGACCCTTCTTTGGGGTCAATCCTGCATTCTTTTCTATCAACTTTTTTCCTTTTGAGTCGTAGGAGTGTGTGTCCCTCCAGCTAGGAATGTTCATCAGCTCCAGGTGGGGGGAGAGAGAGGTTTGATCCCAACAAGCTACACTGAGGCAAAAACTACCTGGGCCTTCCATCCACTAGGGCTGCACATGGCATTGGCTGCTCAAGTTAGTGACCTTGGTGTAAAAAGACAGTTATAGTTGTAGTGCAGCTGCAGCCCAGGTGCAGTGGTTGGCATTAGCTTTCCCTTTGACCTGACCTAAACTCCATCACTTTTCCTAGTCTAAACAAACCCTGAGCATCACGGTTATACTGTTCCCCATTTCAAAGCAATTGTTAGTCATCAACAAATTGTTTCGTTCCCAGTTGCTCTGATGTTGCTTCAGGTTGTGCTGGAGAACAAATTGTTACTACCACTTTTCTCACTTAAAATATATTGAACTATAACAAAGAGATGGAACTGGGAGAGAGAGCTCAGTGGTTTGAGCATTGGCCTGCTAAACCTAGGGTTGCGAGTTCAGCCTTTGAAGGGACGATTTGGGGCAAAAATCTGGGGATTGGTCCTGCTTTGAGCAGGGGGGTTGAATTCAATGACCTCTTGAGGTCCCTTCTAACCCTGATATTCTATGAACAGGGCAGGGATAGGGGAAAATGTCACTTCACCCTCTCTAACAACAGAAGAAGCTAGGGTAAGTCAGAGGGCTTCCTATCACCATCCAAACCATTCAGTTGGGAAGGTCAATATATTTTCTAAAGGGCTGTGAAGAAGATTCCTGGTAAATGACTTGGAACTAAGGTTAGGGGGTTGTTACAGGAGTGGGTGGGTGAGATTCTGTGGCCTGCATTGTGCAGGAGGTCAGACTAGATGATCATAATGGTCCCTTCTGACCTTAAACTCTATGAGACTATAAGATACCCATGCATTTGGCCCCAAAGCAGTTGTGGCCCAGGCTCTGCAGGAGGTTGCTCGTGAAGAGATCTCCTTCCTAATCAGGTGCGGGTTGCCTGTTATTTGGGAAATGCAATTCCCATCTAGGTAGGGAAGAGGAAAATGGAAGTGATGTTTCTGTTCAGTCACCCCTGGGGGATGCTGCAAATATGTAGAAAATGAAATCCGTGTTGAATGTGATATAGCTGCAGAAAGAGACCTATTTTCCATAGATACCTGACATTTGGTGTTTTACAAGGATTCTAAGCCACACCTGAATTTAGTCCCTAATTTAAATCTGTGCCACCAGATTAAAGAAATAAAGGGCATATTTGGGGAGGAGGAGTTATACTTCACTATTGCTACTGATCTTTTATGTGCTTGGTGAAGAATTCTACACCAGAGAAGTATAAAATTACTCCAAGAAAAGTCAAAGATTTGACAAGGACTCAGGTAGAAATCGCATGTACTAGTGGTTGATTTTTTGCCCCAGTGATGGAAGCTATGGTGACCTGTGGCCCAGGTAAACTATTTTGAGAATGCTGCTCCCTAGTTAAGTGGCATTGGTCTCACTCCTAAAGGATGCCATTATTAAATTGGGAACAACTGTCTTTACCATTTGGATCCAAAGTTTCATGAAGCACAGAGAGAAACATCTGATTGCTTCAGAGCCAATCCATGCCTATGGGTCCCAATCTGGCTGCCTTTTTGGACAAGAAGCAGTTCCATGCTGGGCAAATTATGGTAGTTAATGAGGGAATGTATCAGATTCCAAGTTCAGACTGCAGGATACATGAATGCTGAGTCCTGACTCTGTGGTTTGGTCTCTTAGTTTTGCTATTAAGTCTTATGCATTTGTATCACTTCTCCACCTGTTGCTACTCTGAAAGATTAGAAAATGTGATAATAGAACACAGGTGTTTTTTCTCATGATGCAGCCTTCCCACGTAGCGTGAGAGCCCTTCCACCTACACTTAAGGAAGAAGACCCAGGGCGAAATGAACTCACATAAATGGAAGGCTCCTAGGTTATTGTAGAATGTGACTTCACACAAAACTCAATGGTGGAAATGGGAATTAAGAAAACTGCCCTATAGGTTTATATTTTGTAATCTTTGAATAAGTTGTTACCAGTGACAATGAAATTAAACATGAAGTTAATTAGTGTAAAGTAAGAGGCTGATTATGTGATAACTTTCAGTGTTACTATATAATTCAGGTTTTCTTCTAGTTCTCTCCCCACCCCTCCTACTATATTGGAAATGGTGGCTAATCCTGAAAAGTAAAACCTCACTCCAAAGGAATTAGAGCGGGGGAACATGTGGGAGAAATAGCATGTATGAAAATAGAGCCCCAGTGTAGACTGTAATTATTTCTCTTTCAAATGGAATTTATTTTGATAAACTTTAAAATAAATATTCTGTGAAGAGGAAAATTGCTTGAGTCAAGATGTGTAACCTTCTACCGAGTTAGAGGGTAACAGCCACAGAGTCCCCAATTTGCTTGTTTGCTAAACAAAGAGACATCGGGCGGAAGAGGTCAGAATTTAAAATGGTGATGGATGCAGGATGATTGATTTTTGCAACCAGTTATTTTTATGGGTGCTGAGACCGTTTTCCTTTTGAGGAGGCAGCTGTTAGAGCCCAGCTGCTTACCCCTCAGGCCTGGCCATGGAAACTCCCCGTAACTGGCCTTTGTTTCTTTCACGTTTGATACCTTTGGGGTTCACACGTCCACTCTGCATGCGGTTTACGGCAGCAGATACTTTGAGAAAACTGCCGGGCTCAGTCGGGCTGTTCCAAACTGACGTTGGCCCAAACTCTGCCTCACTTCATCTAGAGTGGGACATGTCTGTATCGAAGGATTGGTTCACACCTGATTTGCCCAGACACCTCGCAGGAGGTGTGGTAAGATGGGGTAAGCTGGAATCTACAACGATAAAGTAAAAGGTAAGGGTGGGAGTCCTTCAGCTTTCAGCTCAACAAGCGTGTTCTGTTCATTCTCTCTGAAGCATCTGGCACTGGTCACTCTCAGGCAGCACACTGGGCTAGATGGCCCATTGGTTTGACCTAGTATGACCTGTCTTGTGTTCTTATGTAAGTCATCTAAGGAGACTGACTTCCAGGATCCCAGGACTGATCCTCTGGGGAATGAAGCAAAACAGTGACAGGCTGTGCAGCCTGCACTAGTCTCCTGTACCTGAAAAGCCTGCTAGCCCGAAGTGCTGGGCCAGCTATGCCAGTACCTGGTTCCTCAACTTGCTGGCAGATGCGGTGCTGCAGCGCTACACAGCAGCATCCCCTTCCCTTCCCTTGCAGATGGTGCAGCATGACTGATCTCCGTCATCGTCGTCCCCTGATTGCTCCTGGCCGGCCTCGGTGAGGTCGGCCGGGGGCGCCTGGGCGAAAATGAGAATGATTCCCCAGGTCATTCTCTTCTTTAAGTTTTGTCTCCTGGAGATTCACTCCTGCCTGGAATATCATAGCAGCTGGAGGCTGCCCTCCCCTCCCTCCTTTGATCTCTGCTTGCAGAGGCAATAAAGTCAGTGTTGTTTCAAATTCATGCATTCTTTATTACTTCATCACACAAATGGGGGATAACTACCACGGTAGCCCAGGAGGGGTGGGGGAGGAGGGAAGCAATGGGTGGCGTTGTTGCAGGGGCACCCCCTAGAATGGCATGCAGCTCATCATTTCTGTGGGATATCTGGGGCTCTGATCTGGAGCGGCCATTTGCCTCTCTGGTTTTTTAGTAGGCTTGCCTGATATTCTAGGCATGTCTGACTCTACATTTAGATAAAACTTGAAGAAGAGAATGACCTCGGGAGTCATTCCCATTTTTGTCCATGCACCCCCGGCTGACCTCACCGAGGCCGGCCAGGAGCACTCATGACAGCAGCAGACGGTACAGTATGACTGGTAACAGTCATTGTCAACTTGCAATGCAGCAGACGGTACAGTAGAGCTGGTCACCCTCTTGGCTAATTTGCAAAAGGCAAGGGGATGATGCTGTGTAGCGCTGCAGTACCGCATCTGTTAGCAACATCCAGTAGACATACGGTGACAGTGAAAAAAGGCTGAATGGGCTCCATGGTTGCCGTGCTATGGCATCTGCCTGGGCAATCCAGGGAAAAGGGTGTGAAATAATTGTCTGCCATTGCTTTCACGGAGGGAGGATTGTCTGATGACATTTACCCAGAATCACCTGCGACACTGTTTAGCCCCATCATTCATTGGTATCTCAACCCAGAATTCCAATGGGCAGAGGAGACTATGGGAACTATGGGATAGCTACGCACATTGCAACGCTCCAGAATTCGACGCTAGCTTCGGTACATGGATGCACACCGCTGAATTAATGTGCTTAGTGTGGCCACGTGCACTCGACTTTATACAATGTTTCCAAAATCGGTCTCTGTAAAATCGGAATAATCCAGTAGTGTAGACATACCCCATGTGGATTTTCTGATGTTTAATAAGGTTTGAGCTCTGATTGAAACTTTTCCCACACTCAGAGCATGTGTAGGGTCTCTCTCCTGTGTGGATTTTCTGATGTGCAATCAGGGTAGAGTTCTGATTGAAGCTTTCCCGCACTCTGAGCATATGTGGGGCTTCTCTCCTGTGTGGATTCTCTTATGTGAGATGAGGGCTGAACGATGAATGAAGTGTTTCCCACACTCAGAGCATCCATGAGGTTTCTCACCTGTGTGGATTCTCCTATGTTTGATAAGGTTTGAGCTCTGATTGAAGCTTTTCCCGCATTCAGCGCATGTGTAAGGCGTCTCTCCTGTGTGGATTCTATGATGTGAGATGAGCTATGAACTATCAATGAAGCGTTTCCCACACTCAGAGCATTCATAAGGTTTCTTGCCCGTGTGGATTGTCTGATGTGTGGTAAGGTGTGGCCTCTGACTGAAGTGTTTCCCACACTCAGAGCATCCATAAGGTTTCTCACCTGTGTGGATTCTCCGATGTGTGATCAGGGCAGAGCTCCGAATGAAGCTTTTCCCGCACTCAGAGCACATGTAGGGTTTCTCTCCAGTGTGGGTTCTCCAATGTGTGAGAAGAGTTGAGCTCCGATTGAAGCTTTTCCCACACTTATGGCATCTGTAGCGTGTCTCTTCCAGGTTGATTCTCTTGCATGTAATAAGGTCTGAGTGGCTACTGAAGTTTTCCTCTGGCCTGTGCTGAGTCTCACAGTCTTTTGCTTTTTCTGGGAGTGCACAACTCCGTAAACATTCCCTTTGGATCTTCCTGATAATGTTCCACGTGGTTCTACTTGTTCAGCATCTTCCTGCTGGGGTTTCTCCTCCTCATTCTCACTCACCATCCCATCACCTGATGGCAGATAGAGACAATCCAGACATAGGTCACTCCCTATGCTGGAGAGAAAGGAATCTCAGAGAGAGGAATGGAAAGGGATGAACAAACCAAAATATGTGCAGGAGAGATCAAACCTATCAGGATCTGATTTTTCCCAAATCCTTCCCCAGAGGAGAGAGGAAGGGATCAGTTTTGGTCTGTAGATCATTCAGGAGAAAGTGAGATTGGGGAGGGACCTGTTTCCAGTTGTCAGTCAGAATAGATGGGAAGCCTTGAGTGACATCTGCCATAATGGTTCCACATCTGCAGAGAACAATCCTGAACTTGGAGAGCTCACAAGGTCTTTGTAGGGTATTTGTATTTGTCCAATCTTCCACTTCTTGTAAGCTGTTTTTGTGTTTTCACTGTTAAGCCAAGCTGGTCGCCTGCCATATTTACTTTTCTTCCTACACATCGGGATGGTTTGTTCCTGCAACCTCAATAAGGATTCTTTAAAATACTTTTTAAAGTATTTCCTCGACTCCTTTCCCCGTCATGTTATTCTCCCAGGGGATCCTGCCCATCAGCTTCCCGAGGGAGTCAAAGTCTGCTTTTCTGAAGTCCAGGATCTCTGTTCTACTGCTCTCCTTTCTTCCTTGTGTCAGGATCCTGAACTCGACCATCTCATGGTCACTGCCTTCCAGGTTCCCATCCACTATTGCTTCCTCTACTATTTCTTCCCTGAAGCGGTTGATTTGGGGGTGCGGCGGGGCAGACCAGGGAAAAGGTGGGGTGGTGCTTTGGTGAAGAGGTGGAGTGGGGAGGGCCTGAGGCAGAGCAGGAGTTGAGCACCCACTGGCCAGAGGGAAGTTGGTGCCTACTGAGGGGATGGACAAAGGACTGATAGACTCATAGAAGATGAGGGTTGGAAGGGGCCTCAGGAGGTCATCCAGTCCAACCCCCTGCCCATGGCAGGACCAACACCAACTAAATCATCCCGGCCAGGGTTTTGTCAATCCGGGCCTTCAAAACCTCTAAGGAAGGAGATTCCACCACCTCCCTAGGGAACCCATCCCAGTGCTTCACCACCCTCCTAGTGAAATAGTGTTTCCTAATATCCAACCTAGACTTCCCACACTGCAACTTGATATCATTGCTCCTTGTTCTGTCATCTGCCGCCACTGAGAACAGCTGAGCTCCATCCTCTTCGGACCCCCGCCCCCCTTTCAGGTAGCTGAAGGCTAGGGTTACCAGATATCCCGATTTTATAGGGATAGTCCCGATTGTTGGGTCCTTTTCTTGTATAGGCTCCTATTACCCCCCACCCCGTCCCGATTTTTCACATTTGCTGTCTGGTGACCCTATTGAAGGCTGCTATTAAATCCCCCCTCGCTGTCCTCTTCTGCAGACTAAATAAGCTCCAGCCCCCTGGTCATTTTCCTTGTCGTCAGCTGGACCCTCTCCAATTTGTCCACACCCTTTCTGTAGTGGGTTGGCCCCAAACCGGACGCAATACTCCAGATGTCCAGATATGGCCTCACCAGTGCCCAATAGAGCGGAATAATCACCTCCCTCGATCTGCTGGCAATGCTCCTACTAACGCAGCCCAATATGCCGCTAGGCTTCTTGGCAAGAAGGGCACACTGCTGACTCATAGCCGGCTTCTCGCCCACTGTAATCCTCAGCTCTCGTTGACCAGCCCCAGGGCTGACCCATGAGTCCGTGGGGGAGGGGTGGAGGAGAGGAGGCCACGGTGAGTGGTGAGGACCCCAGAGAGGGGGGTGCAGTGGAGGAGAGGGGGGACTCAGCCAGGCAGCAGTGGGCGATGGGGGATGGGAGAAGGGGGAAGCAGATACAGGAGGAGATGGAGCACAGGCTGGGCACCAGGGCCCAGGCATCCAGGGCCTGGTTGGCGGCAGCTGTGCCAGGGCCCCACCTATTTACCAACCGCCTGTGCTTCCACTGAGGATCTCCAGAGTGTCAATGTTCCCCGGAGCTCGCCTTCCTGACAGGCCTGAGCAACCAGAGCTTGTCCCTAGACCACTCCCAGCCTCCCGCGGAGCGTATGGACCCAAACAGGCTGGAGACAAGTTATCGCAGAAATCACTGGGGACTCGGGAGCATCTTCAGCTGTGGAGGGTGACACACCCCACAGGAGCTGAATTTCTGACTCAGGGCTGAGCAGTGCAGGGTGGATGCACAGCACAGCTGTGAGGCTGTTTGATGCGATCGATGCACCCAAGTCGGTTTAGTGGGGTCTAGTGAAGACCCACTAAATTGACAGCAGAGTGCTCTCCGGGCGACTCTGGGACTACACCGGGAATGACAGGAGTAAGGTAAGTCTCCCGTCGGCCCAGCACAGTGTAGACACAGCAGTAAGTCGACCTAAGCTATGTCGAATCCAGCTGTGTTAGTCCGTAGCTGGAGCAGCGTCACTTAGGACGACTTACTGCAGAAGGATGGACACAGCCTGAGGCCTGAGTTTCCACTGCAGTCTGGATGCTCAAACACCAGCTTGGCAACACAAGTCACCAAGCCCAGGCCATGCAAAGACAGGCTCAGTGTGCAGTGTGGACACTCCTTCAGATAAGCCCAGGAGTGTCACATGAGGAAATCAATCCTTTCGTTGGACTTTCTGGTAGAAGAGCCCAGTGATGTTGCAGCTCCCCGACCGTCAGTGACACAAACAGCGCTCCAGCAACTGAGCTCTAGGGCTCGCTGCTGAAAGAAAAGCTTCATGAGTGACAAAAGGCAAAGGGAGGTGCTGGTCTTTGGCCAAGGGCAGGGAGCCCCACCCTCCAACACAGACCATTTCCCTTGTTGTCTGTCTGTGCTGGGGCAGGAGCAATAACACGGCCTCCTGCTTTTGCTATTGCAGAGAGTCGGTTCTGACGGTCTCCTCAAACACAGGGTGCGGAACAGGCCTCAGACCTGACTGGGTGTAAAGAAGAACTACGCAGCTAGACTGAGCCAGCTGGGAATTCAGATGTGCCCCTTTCCTGGAGGGATGGACTGACCTGTGAGGGCTGGAACCAGAGCTACCAATGTTTAACTTGCACTCGTTCGCATCTTTCCTGTGAGTGCCGTCACTGTAGGTTAAATACTCCAGCCCCAGGCTCCCCGCCAGCTCTCCTTGTGATTGGATTCTGTACAGCAGGGGTGCAGGGAACCAACAGGTGCATCTGACTCCTTGGTGAGGTTTTGCGTGCAAGGTGTGTGTGTGAGTCTTTGTGTGTCGGAAGCATGAGTGTGGCACTGTCACTGAACTGGGAGAGGCGACGGTGGTGGGAGAGAGACAGTGGAAGAATAAAGGGGCAGCGATGGGCATAATGATGATGATTGTGTTGTGTTTCATTCCTTAGATCTGGTGCCACTGCCTGTCCCTTTAGCCTTGTAGTTTACCAAGAGTAAAACTAAATATCTGTTCAGATACAAGGGAGTGTCTGTGTCCATTCCTGTTAGCTGCACAGGGTTTGACGTTGCTGCTTTCAATCCTCCGGCTCTGCCAGGATAAGGAACAATTCAGGCCGTAATTGAACTGAAGGAGGGAGATGATATTCTGACAGGAGGGACGGCGCCTCTCAAAGGTGTTTGGCAGGCAGCCTCCTTCCCAGGTCTGAACCGACAACACCCAGTTGAAAGGACCCTCCCCAGCCCTCCTCAGCCCGGTGAAAACGAGCGAGTGAGTGAGCGTGGGGGAGAGCGAGCGACGGAGGGAGATGGATTGAGTGGGCCGGGACCTCGGTGAAGGGGCAGGATGAGGGTGTTCGGTTTTGTGGGGTCAGAAAGTTGGCAACCCCAGATCCAGGGGAAACAACTCAAACACCCAAGGAGTCTGGCCAGGGCAGGACATCAGCTTTGAGGGGAGGGGTGGGTGTGGCAGTGAAATCACAAAGGCCTTTTGCAGGAACTCGGCCTATTGGGCAAAGGTGGTGGGGAGGGGGTGACCTCACAAAGAGATCCCGACATCAGCCGGGCAGGACAGAGGTGCAGGGCCAGGCCAGTCTCTGAGACCTACCGGCTTTGCTGCCGCAAGTCACCTTCGCGAGGTCTCTCCTCGAGGGCTGAGAGAGAATTAGGATTCAGAGTTGTGAGCATGTGAGCATGAGGAGGAACCTCTGTGGAGTTTTCTCCTTTCCTACCATGGATTGCAGGAGGTCCTCACCAAAAGGTGTGTCTGGGTTTGAGAGTGATCCCCTCTGATGGTGTCCTGGGCCATCCTTTGGGACATCTGGTGAGACCCCTCAGCCTCCTGCCCCTCAGAGTCTCAGTGCTGATTGGCTGAGCAGGAGCTATCGACACCAAGGAGACTCAGGTCAGTTTGGTCTCTTTTCAAATCAGGCAAATAAGTCACAACCAATCCAATGTATGGAATTAATCTTGCTGCTTCTCTCCATTAATTGTCTCTTGGCAGGTCTTGATTTTCAATAATGTCCTAGGTCTTCTAAAATACTTGCTGAATAATTACTATGAACCACTGTTGGTCTCTAGCTCACTTGAGGGCACTTTATTCTGATCACTCAATGTGTGAAATTCAAGATGTGAGAGAGAGGCTGAAAGTCAGGAGCAGTGTTTCCTCTAATTTGTTATGTCCATGTGTGGAATGAATTTTGTTTTGGGCACAAATATGGAGGTGAGGTGTGACACAACACCTGCATATTGCTCTCCTTACAAAATTCATTCTGCACATGGATGGTGTGTGGCAGGGGTGAGGCTGAAAGGTTTGGAGTGTGAGAGGCTCGGGGTTGGGGCGCTGGGATTGGCGGGCCCCGGCGGGGGGGGCCGGCTCTGGAGTGGGGCTAGCGAGGCGGGTCTCAGCATTGGAGCAGAGGGTCGGGGCGCAGGGGGTGAGGGCTCTGGGGTGGGGCTGGGAATGAGGAGATTGGGGAGCAGGTTGCCCCAGGGAGAAAGAACTGCCCCTCCAGCCCTCTCTCCCCACAGCAGCTCAGGGCCAGCTGAGAGGGCACCTGTCTCAAGCCGCAGCAGCGCCGGTGGTGCTGGCTTGGGACTGAGGGAGGCGACAGGATTTATTTTCCGAAGTCAAAAGGAGGAAGGGATATAGTTATGCTTCAGTATTTACCTCATAAACTTATTCCTGTCTAACCTACCGGACACTATGGGAATAAGACACTATGTCATGTAGTGACATCACAAGAGCAGAGGATGTGAGAACTACAGCAACTGAGAGGGTGGGGGATTTAGAGTCGGATTGTTTCAAAAGTTGCATTCGTCGGCTGACATTTAACAGCAACGCTTAGCTAACACAATGGAGAAAGGAATTCTCTGCTAAAGATTCAACTTGCCCCTTTGGCCAACTCTGCCCCTTCCCTGTCCGGAGTGTGCTCAGAACACCTCTCCCGCCAGCCTCCCCACAAGCCCACAGCTGGGCACCCAGCACAAAGCAAGGGAGGGGTTGCTTGGCTTGTTTTACTTTTACTTTTCAAAAGGCTTTTTAAAAAGCATTTTCTGCCCCTGTTCCCCATGGTGAGGAAGCAGATGGTTTGTTAAACAAAAGTTAAACAAAAGTTAAAAGGTAGAGTGACTAAAATGAAATCCCTGCAAGTTGTATGGGCCCTTTTTAAAGACACCATAATAGAGGCCCAACTTCAATGTATACCCCAAATGAAGAAACACAGTAAAAGAACTAAAAAAGAGCCATCGTGGCTTAACAACCATGTAAAAGAAGCAGTGAGAGATAAAAGACTTCCTTTAAAAGTGGACGTCAAATCCTAGTGAGGCAAATAGAAAGGAGCATAAACACTGCCAACTTAAGTGCAAGAGTGTAATAAGAAAAGCCAAAGAGGAGATTGAAGAACGGCTAGCCAAAAACTCCAAAGGTAATAACAAAATGTTTTTTAAGTACATCAGAAGCAGGAAGCCTGCTAAACAACCAGTGGGGCCCCTTGACGATCAAAATACAAAGGAGCGCTTGCCCCATGCTTCGGAGGAAGGCGAAAAACCTCCAGGGCCACTGCCAATCTACCCTGGAGGAAAATTCCTTCCCAACCCCAAAATGGCGGTCAGCTCAACCCCGATCATGCGGGCAAGACTCTCCAGCCATACCCTCTGGAAAAAGGCTAACAATATCCTATCATTGACCCATTGTACTAATTACCAGTGTGTCACTTAATTGACCTATTGACTAAGCCCGTTATCCTATCATACCATCTCCTCCATAAACTTATCTAGCTTAATCTTAAAGTCATGGAGGTCCTTCGCCCCCACTGTTTCCTTCGGCAGCCTGTTCCAGAATTGCACTCCTCTGATGGTTAGAAACCTTCATCTAATTTCAAGCCTAAATTTCCTGACTGACAATTTATATCCGTTTGTCCTCATGTCCACATTAGCACTGAGTTGAATTAATTCCTCTCCTTCCTGGTATTTATCCTCTGATATATTTAAAGAGTGCAATCATATCTCCTCTTATCCTTCTTTTGGTTAAGGAAAATCAACCGAGCTCCTCAAGTCTCCTTTTGTACGACAGGCTTTCCATTCCTCGGATCATTCTAGTGGCCCTTCTTTGTACCCGTTCAGTTTGAATTCATCCTTCTTAAACATGGGAGACCAAAACTGCACACAATACTCCAAATGAGGTCTCACCAACGCCTTATATAATGGGACTAGCACCTCCTTATCTCTACTAGAAATACCTCGCCTAATGCATCCCAAGACCGCATTAGCTTTTTAACGCCACATCACATTGCCTACTCATAGTCATCCTACGATCAACCAGGACTCCTAGGTCCTTCTCCTCCTCCGTTACTTCCAACTGATGCGTCCCCAGCTTATAACTAAAGTTCTTGTTAGTCATCCCTAAATGCATAACCTTACACTTCTCACTATTGAATTTCATCCTGTTACTAATACTCCAGTTTACAAGGTCATCCAAATCTCCCTGGAGGATATCCCGATCCTTTTCCGAATTGGCAATACCTCCCAACTTTGTGTCATCCGCAAACTTTATCAGCCCACTCCTACTTTTGGTTCCGAGGTCAGCGATAAATAGATTGAATAAAATCGGACCCAAAACCGAACCTTGAGGAACTCCACTGGTAACCCCCCTCCAACCCGACAGTTCACCCTTCAATACGACCCTCTGAAGTCTCCTTTAACCAGCTCCTTATCCACCTCTGGATTTTCATTTCGATACCCATCTTTTCCAATTTAACCAGTAATTCCCATGCGGTACCGTATCAAACGCCTTACTGAAATCAAGATATATTAGATACAACCGCATTTTCCTTGTCTAAAAAATCTGTTACTTTCTCAAAGAAGGAGATCAGGTTGGTTTGGCACGATCTACCTTTCGTAAAACCATGCTGTAATTTGTTCTTGGTTCAGGCTTGTAGCAGTGATGGAATAAACTGCAGGTTCAAATCAAGTCTCTGGAGTACATCCACAACTGGGATGGGCCATTCAGTCCTTTGTACAGAGCTTCAGTTTGTAGCAAAGTCCCTCCAGAGGTAGGAAGCAGGACTGAAGACAAGATGGAGATGAGGCGTCAGTCTTTTATAGTCTCTTGCCATGTGGTCTTTGCTTTCTTTGTCCCAAGGACACTCTATCCAGCACGTGACATCGAAAAACCTTAGAGTTCTGTCCATAGGCAGGTCCCTGCACACCTTGCTGAGCCACAAGGCATATCTGCCTTCTCTCAATGGGTCAGTTGTATAGCTGATGGTCCTTAATGGGCCATCAAGCCGGCTAGGCAGAGCTGACACCAATTTGTCTGGCTGGGGTGTTCCCCAGAAGCATAGCACAAGTTGGAAATACAGGCAGCATAGAGCCAATATTCATAATGTCAACTACAAAAATGATACATATCTAGAGATAGCATAATTATAATCAGCCAATCATAACCTCTCCATAGACCCTTTATGTGACCACCTTTATACAATATTGGCTGCAAATATAGAACAGTGGTTGGAACGGTGATCTATACAGTTACAGATTATGTCAAGAACGTCACAGGAGGTGACATGGTATCAGTGAGACTGATACTGGAATACTGCCTCCAGTTTTGGTGTCCTCATTTGAAAACGATGGTGGGAAATTGGAGTTGAGGCAGCAAAGAGCCACCAAATGTTCTGAGGGCTGGAGAAAAATGCCTTCTAGTGAGCTATTGAAAGAGCTCAACCTGTTTAGCTTCTCAAAAGAAGATTGAAAGGTGACTTCATTGAAATGTTGAAGTGCCTTACTGGAGAGAAAAGATTGGCTATTAAAGGGCTCTTTAATGTAGCAGAGAAAGACATAAAAAAACCAAATGGCTGGAAGGTGAAAAGAGACAAATTCATATTACAATTAATGCACAAATATTCAACAGCGAGGATGATTCTCCACAGGAACAAGCTACCAAGGAAAGTGGTGGATTCTCCGTCTCGTGACGTCATTTCATGAAGACTAGAGGCCTTTCTTGAATGTGTTTACCCCGAAAGTAGCTAGTGTGTCATACAGGAAGCCTGTGATATGCAGGTGTCAGATTAGATGCTCTAATGGTCTCTTCTGGCCATAAAGTCGACTTATTTCTTTAGAACTGAATGTAGCATTGGGAGCAGCAGCGTCTGATGTTTTCCTGTCTAGCCGTCTTGCTTCCTAGAACGAATGCTCCTTGAGTGGGGTGATCCACAGGGAGTAGCTCAAACCTCCAAAGTGCCTGGCCGGGGCAGGACATTAGCCCAGCAAGGGAGGGGTGTGGCAGTGACATCACAAAGGCCTTTTGCAGGACCTCAGACTATTGGCCAAAGGTGGTTGGGAGGTGGTGACCTCACAGAGAGATGCTGACATCAGCCAGGCAGGACAGGGGCGAGGGGCCAGGGAAACCTCAGAGACCCTGTGGCTTTGCTTCAGCAAGTCTCCTTCTCCAGGTCTCTCTTTGAGGACTGGGGGAGTATTGGGGTTCACTTACCTGAGCGCCAGGAGGAACCTCTTTCGAGTTTTCTCCTTCCCTTTTAGTGATTTTACTTGAAAACAGCCGACCCTGTTTAGAAGGTAAGAGCCTCCTCGAGGTTTGAAACTGTTCAGTCTGATCCATCTGGTGACAGTTGAATTCATGGGAAACATGATCTTAAGGAGGCAGAATTTTATTCCAAACCTGGGATCTTGTCCCTTAGAATCACTGAGGACATTAGGGTTTGTCCTTTTTGTTTCACCTTTTCCTCCATCCATCCATCCCTCCTTTCTCTTCCTCTCTTGCTTCTTTTGTCCTTTCTCCTGTTCCCCTCCTAACACCAGGAGAGGGTGTGTGTGTGTGTGTGTGTGTGTGTGTGTGTTGCGGGGGAGTGATCGGCAGCTCTCACTGTGGGAGGTCCACCCCAAACTGTGGAGCTGCAGTAGTGCTGGGGCAGTGATCCCCGCCAGTGACCTGGGCCATCCTTTGAGCTCTCTGGTGAGACCCCTCAGCCTCTCCTCCTCAGTCTCTACCCTGATTGGCTGAGCAGGGGGTTAATGACAGGGAGGAGACTCAAGGCCTTTTTGTTCTCTTTTAAGACCAAGTAAATAAGTCATAACCACTTATATGTTTGATGGATTTTGCTGCTTCTCTGCATTAATTTTCTCTGAGCAGTTCATGATTCTCTCTAACATTGCAGTTCTCCTAAAATACTGGCTGAATAATTACTGTGCATACTTGTTCCTCTGGAGCTCATCTGAAAGCACTTTATTGAGGTCATTCAATGTATGTAATTCAAAATCCGATGGTTAATTTGACAATCAGGGCTCTGGGTCCTATTCCCAATTCAGACATTGACTGGCTGTGTGACCTAAGACAAGTCAATTTTCCTTTCTCAGCCTGAGCGTCTCCCTCTTTCAAGTAGGGGTAATAATGATCCGCTCCTACCTACCTCAACACACTCACTCTTCCCCAGCACACACACACACTGTCTCTCCCCACACACAAACAGTCTCCACACTGCAGCTGAAAAGCAGCTGGCAATGTAGTAGGATGACCCTGGAACAATGGGATAGAGAAACCTGCATCACTGAAAGTGCAGCCACTATGGTATTATAGGCCAGCTTCCTAAAGCTTCAGCCTCAACCACTTAACACTGGGGCCTGTCTACACTCTGGTTCTGTTCTCACTGAAGGATCATTACCAATTATTCGCTCAGACCAGCTTACCCAGCACCCTCACTGCTGTGCAGCTCTGGATGTGTGGCCATGGCTGAACAGCAAGAATTCCTGCCCATTTCTCTTCTGGCTGGAGCATGGTTTGTGGTTAATGATGTTGCTGTAGATTGTTTGCTTCCTGCCTTGGCAATGCAGACAGTCCCTTTTCCCAACATATCTCCAGAACATCAGTCCCTGGCTGGGTCTCCTGGGCAGAGGAAAACGTCCCTTGTTTCGTGTTGCAAAGGGGATCGTGCATAGCTGAGATGTCTCTCGGTTTGGATCAAAGGGGAATGTTGGATGGAATATATCACACAACCCTCCCTGCTCCCCAGAGCCCCATGGGGAGAATGTAGAGAAGGGGGAGTCATTCCTCCCCTGCACTCCCAGAAGAGTTGCTAGGACTCCTTCCTGCCAGCTACTCACCCCTGGATTCATGCTTAGCTCCTAGGATCTTTCTGCTCCAAAGGCTCCATAGTCCTGGGGTGGGGAGGGTGTCACTGCACAGTCTGAAAAACAAGGGAGGTTTCTGGAATTGAAGGAAGGAGCAGAAAACGGAGAGGAAAGAAACAGAGAGAAAACGCCTCGTCTCTCGCCCCTCCCCCTGCCTCCCCCATCAAGAAATGTTACCAAGGACCAGCGTTAGGGGAAATAGTGTCCTGGGCAAAACTTGTACTTTGGCAAAGTTCTTGGTTCAGGCTTGTAGCAGTGATGGAATAAACTGCAGGTTCAAATCAAGTCTCTGGAGTACATCCACAACTGGGATGGGCCATTCAGTCCTTTGTACAGAGCTTCAGTTTGTAGCAAAGTCCCTCCAGAGGTAGGAAGCAGGACTGAAGACAAGATGGAGATGAGGCATCAGTCTTTTATAGTCTCTTGCCATGTGGTCTTTACTTTCTTTGTCCCAAGGACACTCTATCCAGCACGTGACATCGAAAAACCTTAGAGTTCTGTCCATAGGCAGGTCCCTGCACACCTTGCTGAGCCACAAGGCATATCTGCCTTCTCTCAATGGGTCAGTTGTGTAGCTGATGGTCCTTAATGGGCCATCAAGCTGGCAAGGCAGAACTGACACCAATTTGTCTGGCTGGGGTGTTCCCCAGAAGCATAGCACAAGTTGGAAATACAGGCAGCATAGAGCCAATATTCATAATGTCAACTACAAAAATGATACATATCTAGAGATAGCATAATTATAATCAGCCAATCATAACCTCTCCCTAGACCCTTTATGTGACCACCTTTATGCAATATTGGCTGCAAATATAGAACAGTGGTCGCAACGGTGATCTATACAGTTACAGATTATGTCAAGAAGGTCACAGGAGGTGACATGGTATCAGTGAGACTGATACTGGAATACTGCCTCCAGTTTTGGTGTCCTCATTTGGAAAAGCTGGTGTGAAACTGGAGTTGAGGCATAAAAGAGTCACCAAATATTCTGAGGGCTGGAGAAAAATGCCTTCTAGTGAGCTATTGAAAGAGCTCAATCTGTTTCGCTTATCCAAAGAAGATTGAAAGGTGACTTAACTGAAATGTTGAAGTGCCTTACTGGAGAGAAAAGATTGACTATTAAAGGGCTCTTTAATGTAGCAGAGAAAGACATTAAAAAACCCCAATGGCTGGAAGGTGAAAAGAGACAAATTCATATTACAATTAAGGCACAAATATTCAACAGCGAGGATGATTCACCACAGGAACAAGCTACCAAGGAAAGTGGTGGATTCTCCGTCTCGTGACGTCATTTCATGAAGACTAGAGGCCTTTCTTGAATGTGTTTACCCGAAAGTAGCTAGTGTGTCATACAGGAGGCCTGTGATATGCAGGTGTCAGATTAGATGCTCTAATGGTCTCTTCTGGCAATAAAGTCGACTAATTTCTTTAGAACTGAATGTAGCATTGGGAGCAGCAGCGTCTGATGTTTTCCTGTCTAGCTGGCTTGCTTCCTAGAACGAATGCTCCTTGAGTGGGGTGATCCACAGGGAGTAGCTCAAACCTCCAAAGTGCCTGGCCAGGGGCAGGACATTAGCCCAGCAAGGGAGGGGTGTGGCAGTGACATCACAAAGGCCTTTTGCAGGACCTCAGGCTATTGGTCAAAGGTGGTGGGGAGGTGGTGACCTCACAGAGAGATGCTGACATCAGCCAGGCAGGACAGGGGCGAGGGGCCAGGGAAACCTCAGAGACCCTGTGGCTTTGCTTCAGCAAGTCTCCTTCTCCAGGTCTCTCTTTGAGGACTGGGGGAGTATTGGGGTTCCCGTACCTGAGCGCCAGGAGGAACCTCTTTCGAGTTTTCTCCTTCCCTTTTAGTGATTTTACTTGAAAACAGCCGACCCTGTTTAGAAGGTAAGAGCCTCCTCGAGGTTTGAAACTGTTCAGTCTGATCCATCTGGTGACAGTTGAATTCATGGAAAACATGATCTTAAGGAGGCAGAATTTTATTCCAAACCTGGGATCTTGTCCCTTAGAATCACTGAGGACATTAGGGTTTGTCCTTTTTGTTTCACCTTTTCCTCCATCCATCCATCCCTCCTTTCTCTTCCTCTCTTGCTTCTTTTGTCCTTTCTCCAGTTCCCCTCCTAACACCAGGAGAGGGTGTGTGTGTGTGTGTGTGTGTGTGTGTGTGTGTGTGTGTGTGTGTGTGTGTGTTGCGGGGGAGTGCTCGGCAGTTCTCACTGTGGGAGGTCCACCCCAAACTGTGGAGCTGCAGTAGTGCTGGGGCAGTGATCCCCGCCAGTGACCTGGGCCATCCTTTGAGCTCTCTGGTGAGACCCCTCAGCCTCCCATCCTCAGTTTATATCCTGATTGTCTGAGCAGGGGGTTAATGACAGGGAGGAGACTCAAGGCCTTTTTGTTCTCTTTTAAGTCCAAGTAAATAAGTCATAACCACTTATATGTTTGATGGATTTTGCTGCCTCTCTGCATTAATTGTCTCTGAGCAGTTCATGATTCTCTCTAACATTGCAGTTCTCCTAAAACACTGGCTGAATAATTACTGTGCATACTTGTTGGTCTGGAGCTCATCTGAGAGCACTTTATTGAGGTCATTCAATGTATGAAATTCAAGATCTGATGGTTAATATGAAAATCAGTGTTAGGGGAAATGGTGCCCTTGGCAAAACTTGTACTTTGGCAAAGTTCTTGGTTCAGGCTTGTAGCAGTGATGGAATAAACTGCAGGTTCAAATCAAGTCTCTGGAGTACATCCACAACTGGGATGGGCCATTCAGTCTTTGTACAGTGCAGGGGGTTAATGACAGGGAGGAGACTCAAGGCCTTTTTGTTCTCTTTTAAGACCAAGTAAATAAGTCATAACCACTTATATGTTTGATGGATTTTGCTGCTTCTCTGCATTAATGAGGCAAGTATTAAGCCTCATTCAAAGACCAGGGGTCACTATATTACTCCACAGTCAATCAATGCAGTTGTAGATAAATCTCTGCATTATGCATTTTTGTATAACTTGTATATGACTTTGTATTGAACCTTGGTAATATGTTATAGCGGGCCCCTAAGGTAGTGTAATTAAGGTAAAAGAAAAGTGTCTTTTTGCTAGAAGTAGAATAAGATCTCCCCCCTACTCGGTAATCAACTGTCCTGTTGCATGAATGAGGTGTGACTGAGGAAGGCGTGGAGGGCAGTACCTCCAGACAGCTGCAATCCTTGGAGAGGGGCTGGCAGCCCAACCAAGGACAATCAAGCTTGGCAAGTGGGCTGACTAGAGAAGAGCAGACATACTGATGGCCTCGGGGATAAGAAGCAAACACCTTCCTGTGGGAACAACCCCCAGCCCAGAGAAAAGCAGCTAGAAGGACCAACAGACACAGTCACAGATTTTGAATCTGGGAAATTTGCCCCTCTCCATCCACCGACTCGCTGCTTGCCTCCTCACCCCCCCCCCACCCCAAGTATAAAGCCTCATTCAAAGACCCAAGGAGTCACTATATTACTGCACAGAGCCCTCCCCCCCCGACGAACTCTGCCCCTCACCTGCCTCAGGCTCTGCAAGGGAGTTTGGGTTGGGCGAGGAGGTCTGGGGTGTAGGCCCTGGGTTGGGGCAGGGGTTTGGGGTGTGGGATGGTTGAGAGGTTGGGCTCTGGAATGGAGTTTGGGTGCTGGGTGCAGGCTCCAGGCTGGGGCACAGGGTGGGGGTGCAGGATGGGTGGAGGCAGGGGCGACTCTAGGCACCAGCAAAGCAAGCAGGTGCTTGGAGCAGCCCATTTGCAGGGGTGGCAGCCAGCAGGGATCCAGCCTGGGAGCTGAGAACCAACAGGGGGCCCTGGGAGCTGTAGTTCCTTGGTTAGCTCCCTGCCTATAGAGCCAGCTCTGGAGCAGGAAAAAAACTACATTTCTCAGCATTCCCTTGGCCGCTATCAACAGGAAAGGCAGGGGGAGGGAGTACGGTAGCTGAAACCTCAAGCCGCAGCTTGCTGTCAATGGAGAGCTCACTGCTAGAGCGGGGTGGCACTGTGAATGGGGAACGAGTGTGCCCAAGTTGTAGAAGGCTTTGCCCTAGATATCCCCTTCAGAAGACATCCCCAGACTGGATTAGAGATAGTGGTGTGACCTCACCTTGCAGCCCCCAAGGAAGGAATTGGGTGGACTAAATGGACAGTTCCCCTCTTTATCTGAATCCTAGCAAGGGAGGTACGTGGATCCCACTAGAATTTAAGAGTAAGGGAGGAGAGGCTCTACTGGACCTGGGCAGCTTTAGATACAGTACCAGGCACGTAGAGGATTTCCACTTCTGAGCCATCGAAGCAGAAATTCACTTTTCCTTTCCAGATTTAGCTAATATTCAGAAAGGGAATCTAGCACCTGCCTTCCAGATTTGAACACCCTCAAAATTCAGGAGTGCTGAAGCTCAATTTGGGCAGCTGTTACTTCATTTCTCCCAAATCAAATGTACTGATTCACTGTAATTTGCTGTAGAAAAAGTAGGATAAACTTGAGCAAGAAATGCTTCCCAGTGGTTTTTAGGACTGGAATTGCTATTTTCAACAGCCATTGCCTTTGTTTGTTTGTTTTATAGTTTTATTTGTTTAAAAGGAAGACAGTGATATTGCATTGGCAAATTGCCCATAGAAACAAAGAATGGAACATAAGAATAATAAAGGCACCTCAACGTTTCCTCATTTCTGTAGGACAGTCTTAAAATATGCATCCAGATATCCTTTAATCAGACAAGCTGGAAATTGTTCCATGTTACTGCAGTTCTGTAAGCATATGGGAACCAATCCTGTCTGTGTTCTGTGCACATCCAAAATTCCTGCTGAATGACCCACTCTGGGAGCAAGTTACCAGTGACCCAGGGCTGGGGTGGAAGGAGGGTGCAAGTGGGTGGGGGGAGCCCAGGGCTGGGATGGCATGGGGTGCGGGTGTGTGGGGGAGAGCCCAGGGCTGGGATGGCATGGGGTGCGGGTGTGTGGGGGAGAGCCCAGGGCTGGCAGCAGGGGGGTACAGGTTGGGGGGGAGGCCCAGAACAGGGGCAGCAGGGGGTGTGGGTGGAGGGGGCAGAGCCCAGGACTGGGGCAGCAGGGAGATTCAGGGAGGAGCCCAGGGCTGGGGTGGGGGCAGTCAATTTTTTTTTTGCTTGGGACAGCAAAAAACCTAGAGTTGGCCCTATCTCCACCCACCGTGAGATAGGTAGGAGCGGATCATTATTATCCCTACTTGAAATAGGGAGAAGATAAGGCTGAGAAAGGATAATTAACTTGTCTTAGGTCGCATAATCAGTGGCAGAGTTGGGAATAAGACCCAAGAGCCCTGATTTTCAAACTAAGCATCGGATCTTAAATTTCCTACATTGAATGATCTGAGTAAAGTGCTCTCAGATGAGCTCCAGACCAGCAACAGTGCACAGTAAGTATTCAGCTGGTATTTTAGGAGAACTGCAATGTTAGAGAGAATCATGAACTGCTCAGAGACAATTAGTGCAGAGAAGCAGCAAAATTCATCAAACATACAACTGCTTATGACTTATTTACTTGGTCTTAAAAAAGAACAACAAGACCTGAGTCTCCTCTCTGGCAATAACCCCCTGCTCAGCCAATCAGGGTAGAAACTGAGGATGGGAGGCTGAGAGTTCTCACCAGAGAGCCCAAAGGATGGCCCAGGTCACTGGTGGGGATCACTGCCCCAACACACACACACACACACAACCCTCTCCTGGTTTTGGGAGGGAACAGAAGAAAGGATAAAAGAAGCAAGAGACGAAGAGAAAGGAGGGAGGAGGGATGGATGAAAAGGTGAAACAAAGGACAAACCCCAATGTCCCCAGTGAATCTAATGGACAAAATCCCAGGTACACAATAAAATTCTGCCTCCTTAAGCTCGTTTTTTTCCATGCCTAGAATTCAACTCTCACCAGATGACTGAGACTGAACAGGTTTCAAACCTCGAGGGGGCTTCTGGCTGTGATTTGTCAGTCCTCAAAGGCCAGCCAGGTGACTGTAAATAACTTACAATCATTAGGAAAAATTAGTATCAAGATTCCAACTCTAGCAGTCAGACAACATTGGTTCAATTTACAAGAGATTACTTTTTATATTCCTTGGTTCTCCCAAAATTAGGAAGGGCCTGTGACCACAGGTCCTGCAGGGTACAAAGGGTAGGTCTACATCCCTTTTCTCTTTGTGCATAGTCCTGCCTGCTCCCTTTTCAGTTTCAGTTCTGCTACCAGAGTACTGATCAGCACATTCTTCAGTAGCATAGGGAAGGGCAGGCACCATCACACAAGGACTATTACACAGAGACCTGCCAAATGCACACAGCAAACAAATGAAAACAAGAGATGAAAATGTTATTTTTTCATTAATCCCTTTCAGTGACAGCAACCTCCGTGGCTAATTGTAACAATAGTAGATGCAGCATTTTCTGATTGAAATGATTTTCAAGTTGTGGGTGCCTTTATGAACAGTAATTGCCTACATCTGTGACACAAGTACTTTTCAATTCCATTAAACCTGGGGTTTTGCTCAATTACACACGATATCTTGGAATTTTTCTGGCATATTCATCATCACATACATCACCTACAAGACTCCTGCCAAAACAAGGGGTTCTTTATAGGGGTTTGAAATTATTAAAGTGACCCAGCACTTTTCAATTGTAACAGCTCAGGACAAAGTAGATCTCCCTGATCCCACTTATGTAGCTATTTAAATGTAACCTAATTATAAGGTGGCCTAACTTACTGATATTTTTTGACACATTTTCAAAAAGTGGCCTCTATTTAAATCCATGCAAATATCTGTATGCACACTTTCTGAGCACTGCAAGTCTGAATCTATCACCTGTGCATGCATCTGCTGTTACCTGAAACATGCACATGCTGCTATTTGCATGAAAACTTCTACACGCCTGAATAGAGGAGGATCCTTTGAAAATGTGGCCTTTTAATTATATTTCATACTCCACAAGAGTAGCCTAAAAACAACAACGGGATATAATAAGGCCCTGGCATCAAATGAATAAGGAACAATATAAAAAAATCAGCACTTTATAAAGAGGACAGGAACAAAATATACAGTAACCATAAAACCAACAGATAAAACAAAACCCAGATTTCCCCAGGTGCAATCTAACAGGACAATTTTGCCTTCATAACTCTAGCAATACTCATCTATTTCAGCATGTAATGATCCTGTTTAAAGTATCCAGGAAACAATAAACTCTGGCCCCAGTGCTTGCACATGTTCACTTTGTTGAGTGTGGCTCACATATCTGGACCTCCCAGCTGTTAATAGCTTCACCAACCACCCCTCTGTCTTTGCTTCTGTGTATGTCACTTCATTCTGGCTCTGCAAGGTGTCTGAAGTCCCAAATGCCACTTGTCCTTCTGTAAACCTATCCCAGCGGTATCCCTCCCCCAACTGCCTCCTTTGTGGTTCAATTCTACACCATTGAAATCAATGGAATTTTTTCCATTGACTTCAATTAGAGCAAGATCGGGCCCTTCAGCAATTTCCACCCAGTTCTTTCTATTATGATTTGTACCAATCAGGGTTCAGGGCCTCATTGTTCTAGGCACTGTCTAACAAAACAATGGTCCCGTGCCCCAAATATTCTGCAGCATCATGCAAAAGATGCCAGAAATGCAGTCCAGCGAATTTCCTTGATAACCTCTGGTGTAATCTTTCTTAATATCTGTGGTTTCTAATTCTATCAATTACTAGACAATTAAATTAAGGGGGTTAAGTTACACAGTGGTTTCTGAGAGCAACTGTTTTTAAAATCCAGTTAAAAATGTATTTTAAAGGTAAATAAATGCCTAATCTTTGCCTGAAACACAAGCAATATGAATTTTTTTAAATGTGTGCTACCATCTCCAAGCCTCATCCTCCCTCCAGTGAAATCCCTCTTCAAATGCCTGCACTTTTCATTTCCACCCATGCCCTTTCCCTTTTGCCTTTACAGAGCTATTAAATTTGTTAGTCTCTAAGGTGCCACAAGTACTCCTCATTCTTTATGCTTAATGATGTACTTCTAATAAAGAATTTAATTCTATTTTTGCCTAGAGTGACTCTGACTTTCAAATTATATTTAAACATAGGAACTTATGGAATGGTTTAGGAATAAAAATAAATTAACATGTACAGAAATATGAAATAGAAAAACAAATAGGACAATTTCACTGCTCTACATGGGAAAAACCCACACAGAGCTTATTTCATCTTGTGAATTTTTCTGCAGACTAAGCTAAGGGGAAAGAAAGAGTTTCTCTAATTGTTTTAAACCACGGATGAAAAGAACCTAACATGATCACCCTTGATTAACATGCTTATTATATAATATATAAACAGGGAAACCAGGAGACAACCTGGGCCACGAAAATAAATAAGGAAGCTTTCACAAGAATCAAAACAAAGCATCATTCAGAATCTGTAAACAACTGAGCCCGCTGATCCTAAAACTCATAGTATAGGTAGACATGTACCTCTTTCTCTCTATTTGAAATATTTAGATAACATCCTTAATGTTTTATTATTCTTCATGTCTCCACATTAATCCTTTTATATTGATAGTTCCCAATGTATCCTCTGCCAAGAAATGGACTTTGTGCAGAGAAAATCCATTTTCTAGTGCCAAAGATATTGATAATTAACATTTATGTCATGAAACTTGTAATACCAGTTTGCTAAAATAAAGCTAAGCTTTTCATTATTATTTTAGAGTTTAATTTAGTCATCCAAGGTTACTCAGCTTCATGTTTATAAATTATACAGGGCAGGGACTTAACTCCTCTTGATCGACCTGTTTTGGAATTATGACTGTACAAGTAAGGAGGTTCACAACCTTGTTTGAATATCTGATCCGGCCTTGAAAGAAGGTGATTTATGGGATCGACAAACCTCGTCATTTCAAGAATCGGCATCTGAAAACAAGATTTTCCTCTATAACACAAAGAGCGGAGCAAATCAGTTAAGTCTCTACTAGAAGCTACAACTTTGTTTATGTAAGAGTCATACAAGGTTACAAGGTCTGAGAATAGTCTGCCAGTAAGAGTATGGATTTTAGAACAAATAAATAGCTACATACTGCATAAAAATTGGAAGTTTTGAAACTACTTGTCTGATAATTCAGCACTAGCCATGCTACAGCATGTTCTAATTTACCATTTGGTATATGCTTTTGAAAATACTGAAAGTACATGCCAGTGGTCAACTAAATCATAGAAAATTCAAGCCCTATTTTACATGATGGGTGAGACATTGAAAACTGCATGACTTAGAAATGCCAGTCCCATTAAAAGTTAATGAGACTTATGTTCCTAAATCACTTACTCTCTTTTGAAAATCTCACCCATTTTCGTTTCCAGGGCTACTGCTGCCAATCACCAGTATTTTTAAGATAGTACATTTTTTGTAATTATCTGGCATAATAAAAGCACCAAAATTGTTTCCTGGAGAAAAACAAATCCAGAAACCCTAAAATACTGCAGCACTTCTGTTTCACTTTCTGTACCAATGATGAGAGGATTCTGCGAAGACAGACTTTTTTTTACAGGATCTGAAAAATTTCTATAGTAATCAAACATATATGCCCATATTAAGCACCATAGACTGCCAAATTCCAGAGAAACAGAAAACACTCTAGACTTGTGCATGGAATTGCTTTTATGTGTTATTTCAAATGCCCTTCCTGAAGTTCTTATGGTGATCTGCGGAGGGAGGGGGGAAGAATTCTGAAGATAAAAGTAAATTCCAGTGCCATTTCTATGATTGTGGAACCATGGGAAGCCAGGGGCACTGAATTTATCACAGTATTTACATTACTGTTACAAATCCAAATGTTTCACCTATTTTCTAGGAATACTTCACCTTGGTTAAAAAGAACCAAGCAAAATCAAGGTGCAACGGTAATACAATTAGGGCATTACCGATGCACCCAAACTTGTAGATTGTGCAAGGAATATCAGGTTGCAACCTGTATAAGTGCAGGTAACTGTGCAAAAAGGGGCTAAAACTGTTTTTCTTTAATAATTGTATTCTCTGCCATGCATTGTCAGGGATTGAAGAAAGCACATGCCCAGCTTTCATTATCTGAAGATAACCTTCCAAATGTAAACCAGTGCAGACCTGTCTTCCTGCGTCTGCAAACTGGCAGTTCCAGAGCTTCTATTCCGCCTCACAATGCTGCCAAGCACTAGCAGCTTTGGTCAGTTTCACTGCTGTTATTCAGAACCCAGGGGCGGCTCTAGAAATCGGGCTGCCCCAAGCAGCGGTGCGCTGCGCCGCCTTCCCGGTCCCGCGCGGTCCCCTTCCCGCGGCTCGGTTGAGCTCCTGCCGCATGCCTGCGGCAGGTCCACCGGAGCCCGGACGAGCGGACCTGCCGCAGGCATGCCGGGCGGATCTCCACCGGAGCCAAATGCCACCCCCCCGGGAAACGGCCACCCCAAGCGCCTGCTTGGCGCGCTGGTGTCTAGAGCCGCCCTGTCAGAACCCCAGGGTGACGGTAAAACTGAGAAAATGGTGCCTCTTTCAGGAAAAGTAAGTTCAAGCAGAATCAGGCACTGGAGCTATTCATAGAGAAGCTCAATCTCGCTTCCTCCTCCCATGGAGTAGGAGGAGGAGGGGATTTCTCCTTTGGGTCTTGAAAAACAAGAGTGAAAAACAGGGTGCTGGGCTATGGGGAGATCTGTGTGTGTCAGGGCACTGCGGGTCTGTGTGGGGCATTGTGCAGTTATGGTGTGGGGCTGTGGGGAAGGGCACTGGGAGGGAGGAAGGAAGGAGGGGAAATCTGTGTGTATTGGGAAACTAGAGAGTGGGGTTTCTGTGTGGGGTGCTGGGCAGCTGTGGTGGGGCTGTGGGCAGGGGTGTGCTGGGCGAGGTGTGTGTGCACAGCACTGTGCATTTGTGGTGGAAGAGTTGTAGGGGTGCTGGGCAGGGAGCTCTGTGGCACAGCATGGGCGCACCCCAATAGGAAAGGGCACGCTGGTAACACACGGCCAGGCGGACCAGTGTGCCTCTGGCTCCCAACGGGCTGCGCACCTGTGTCTGTCTGTCTCCCCAGCTCCACCAACGTGGCCTGATAGTTCACGCTATGATCTGGTCACCCTCCCCTCCCTCCACTCCATCTTCCTTCAGCCCTGTCTTCTGTCCCTCAGCCCCCTCCTCCATCTGTCCGCCCCTGTCTCCATCCCTCCGTCCCCTCCGTCCCACATCCTCCCGCGTCCCCCAGCCCTGTCCTCCGTCCCGTCCCCTGTCTCCATCCGTCCCCTCCCGTTCATTTGCAGCCCAGCTCAGCCCCGGTCCCTTCGCCAGGTGGGCCGGGCAGCTCCCTGCGCTGCGATCCAGCACCGGGCACCGCGGAGCACCGGGCAGGCTGTGCAGGGGGAGGGATACTCGCATTGCTGACACCTGCCTGCCTCAGGGCTTTCTCCCTGCCCGCCGCGAGGATCGCGAGGGAGGGCAGCAGCGTGCCGCTGAGAGCCGTGTCCAATTGGCCGGGTGGCTGCCTGCAGACAGCACGGGGGAGAGAACCAGACAGCCCTGTAACGCCGCCGCTGCTCGGGGACCGGATCCACGCTGCTGTGCCACCGAGACCCATCAAGTGCCACGGGGAGGGGGACACCCCACCCCAGGGACGTGTCCGGGGCGGCCGGGGCTGGGAGCCCGGCGGCGCGTCCAGCGGGGGAGGCTCAAAGGGGTAAAACGTTGCACCAAAATTATGAAAAAGTTGCAAGACAAAAACCCTTGAATTACCGCTCGGACGGGCCCCTCCGGAGCAGGGGGCGGGGCCAGCCGCGTCCCGCCGCCGGGCAGCAGCAGCGAGGCAGCAGGAGGGGGGCGGCGCGAGACGGCTCCCGGGACGCCGCTGCCGCTGCTGCGAGCTGGTGCGGAGGGTGGGGGGTGTCCTCGCGGGCGGGGCTCGCGCCCAGAGCGCTGACACGGTCCATTGGGAACTGTCACGCCGCGCGACCGCCCGCCCCACGTCACCGCCTCTGCCGCCCACCCAGCGTGGTCATCCGGGCTCCGCCCACTGTCGCCGCGGCAACCACCAAAACAGACGTTCTCGGAACACGTGGGGCAGGGAGGGGGGACAAATGGGCGGTGACGCAAACAAAGCAGCTGGCTGGCAGCGCGCGGCAATGACGTCACCGGAGGAGTCCGCCCCCGCCAGCGGCGGATGCAGGGACGGGACGGTTGGAGACGGGACGGGACGGTGGACAGGGCTGGGGGGGTGCAGGGACGGGACGGAGGGGACGAAGGGGGCAGGGACGGAAGGAGACGGGACGGGACAGAGGACAGGGCTGGGGGTGCAGGGACGGGACGGAGGGGACGGGGCAGGGACGGATGGAGGCGGACGGGACGGAGGACAGGGCTGGGGGCGGGGCCGGCGGGGACGAAGGGGGCAGGGACGGATGGAGGCGGGACGGGACGGAGGACAGGGCTGGGGGGTGCAGGGACGGATGCAGACAGGACGGGACAGAGGACAGGGCTGGGGATGCAGGGACGGGACCGAGGGGACGGAGGGGGCAGGGACGGATGGAGACGGGACGGACGGAGGACAGGGCTGGGGGTGCAGGGACGGACGGAGGGGCGAAGGGGCAGGGACGGATGGAGACGGACGGACGGAGGACAGGGCTGGGGATGCAGGGACGGGACGGAGGGGACGAAGGGGCAGGGACGGATGCAGACAGGGGACGGGACGGAGGACAGGACTGGGGGTGCAGGGACGGACCGAGGGGACGAAGGGGCAGGGACGGATGGAGACGGACGGGACGGAGGACAGGGCTGGGGACGCAGGGACGGGACGGAGGGGACGGAGGGGCAGGGACGGATGGAGACGGACGGGACGGAGGACAGGGCTGGGGATGCAGGGACGGACGGAGGGGACGGAGGGGCAGGGACGGATGCAGACAGGACGGGACAGAGGACAAGGCTGGGGGGATGCAGGGACGGGACCGAGGGGACGAAGGGGGCAGGGACGGATGGAGACAGGGGACGGGACAGAGGACAGGGCTGGGCGGATGCAGGGACGGATGCAGACAGGACGGGACAGAGGACAGGGCTGGGGGGCTGCAGGGAGGGGACGAAGGGGGCAGGGACGGATGCAGACGGGACGGGACAGAGGACAGGGCTGGGGGGATGCAGGGACGGGACGGAGGGGACGAAGGGGGCAGGGACGGATGGACAGAGGGGACGGGACGGAGGACAAGGATGGAGAGACGCAGGGAAGGGAGTGAAGGATGGACGGAGGGGGAGGGTGACCAGATCGCAAGCGTGAACTATCAGGCCACGTTGGTGGAGCTGGGGGGGAGACAGACAGACACAGGTGCGCAGCCCCGTTGGGAGGCAGAGGCACACTGGTCCGCCTGGCCGTGTGCTACCAGCGTGCCCTTTCCTATGTGCCCTAAGGCATTCCTATGTTGTTCCATAACATTCCTATGTGCCATAACATTCTTATGTGCTGAATAAGAGCACATAACATTCCTGTGTTCCCCTCCCAACACCAGGAGGGGAGTGTGTGTGTGCCCTTTCCTATAACTTATGTGCTGATCAGTACTGTGGTAGCAGAACTGAAACTGAAAAGGTAGCAGGCAGGACTATGCACAAAGAGAAAAGGGATGTAGACCTGCCCTTTGTACCCTGCAGGACCTGTGGTCACAGGCCCTTCCTAATTTGTGGGGAACCAAGGAATATAAAAAGTAATCTCTTGTAAATTGAACCAATGTTGTCTGACTGCTAGAGTTGGAATCTTGATACTAATTTTTCCTAATGATTGTAAGTTATTTACAGTCACCTGGCTGGCCTTTGAGGACTGACAGATCACAGCCAGAAGCTCTTTGATTTTTGGGAAGGCCCCAGATCATTTTGCAGCTGGAGTGAGCAGCACCACTCAGGCTACCGTTGATACATTAGGACCATCACAAGTTCTTCTGCTGAGCATCCAGCATGACGTTTGACCACAAAAAGGGGCAGACAAATAGAAGAGGCAATATAGTATGTAGTGGGCTCAGGGATGAGAACAAAGGACTAATCCTAGCGTTGACACTGGCTCCCACTGTGTCCCTGGTCAAGTCACATAGGCCAAAATTTCCATACTTGAGTGCCTATAGTTATGTAACTAAATCATTGACTTTAATAGGGTATTAGAGCAGTGGAAGCTACTCCAGCCATTGATCTTTTCCCATTTTGCATACTGAGGAGGGACTGTGCTTCCTTGTGTCCCCTTGCAAGGATTCCCAGCACCCACGAGTTACTCATGTGGGTATTGAACATAAAATTTTCCCCATGCAAAAATACATTTTGTTTTCAAACAATCCAAGGACTTAGTTGACACGGAGAATTTTTTTAGAAAAAGGGCAAAATAGCTTGACATTTCAAAAGAAATCACTGTTTAATTTTCTTTATAGTTCAAACATTATTTTAAAGGAGTTGAACTCAGATGTTCCTGAGGTTTAACAATGAATTGTATACATAGCTCCCAGAATGGAACCTGTGCAAACAAAAAAATAAACAATAATAGTGTCTTTTAAATTCACTGTATTTTTAAAGACACACACAGGAGAATCAGCCAGGCTGATTCATTGTATTTTCCCTGTGCTGATGAAGGAATTAGAGACAATAACAGAGCTTGACAAAACCAGCTAAAGCCACCAAACCAACTGGAGGGTTAAATCTATCAATCAGCAGTAAATATGAAATATAGGGGGGTGGGATCAGGGCGATGCCCTGGGGAGAAGCCCAGAGAACTTCTCTTCCTCAAATGTCAGAAGAGGGAAGGTGCTGGGATTTTTATCCGAATGCCCTCCCAGAGTCCTGTTTAGAGATTCAGGTTCTTTAACATTATAGCTGTCCCAAGTTTGCATAGTGCAATGCTTGAATTTACATGAAGAGAAAGTAGAGAGTAAGTAGTAAAGTTCTTCCAATTTTAAACTAGATGTATATTAAATTAAATCTGTGCTAATTAATCAGATGCATAAAGAGTATTTAAGACAACAGCTCAGCCCCTCTCACCCACCCTCTCTCCATCACCATTGTCAACTTTCTCTGGATGTGTTTTTATGGATAAACTGAACTGATCTGACTGGCTGAATCAAACAATAAGTTGTTCTAAACGAATCACGATGCTTCAGGTCAATAACTGTTTGGGAAACATCTGTTACGTTACTGCTTCAACATTCAGCTGAGAAAATTATTAGATATATATTCTGATAATTTGAACAGAAACAAAGTCATCGTAACAGAACATTGAGAGAGGATCAAAGCCTTAGGTTTTGAAAATAAATATCACACGTCAACATTTTTTCCATAAATGCTTCGCAGCGGAGACCATTATCCTAAGATAACATTCTCCAGCAGAGAGATGATCTCTTAATTAGAGCAATATGTAAACTACTTTAGGATGCTTGATATAAATCCTGCAAACTGATTTATTGATACTTTTACTAAGATGAATTTTGATATCATGGGATGAAATCCTGGCCCTATTGTAGTTTATAGAACGAGGAGTACTCGTGTCACCTTAGAGACTAACACATTTATTTGGGCATAAGCTTTCATGGGCTAAAACCCACTTCATCAGATGCATGCAGTGGAAAATACAGTAAGAAGATACATATACAGAGAACATGAAAAAATGGGGTTGCCATACCAACTCTAACAAGATTAATCAATTAAGGTGGGATATTATCAGCAGGAGAAAAAACTTTTGTAGTGATAATCAGGATAGCAAACAGTTGACAAGAAGGTGTGAGTAACACTAGGGAAAAATTAGCATGGGGAAATTTTTTTGGAAAAGTTATTTTGTTGAAGAATTGCGACTTTTGGGTCTGTAATCAAGCGTCTAGGGAGGTTGAAGTGTTCTCCGACTGGTTTTTGAATGTTATAATTCTTGACGTCTGATTTGTGTCCTTTTATTCTTTTATGTAGAGACTGTCTGGGTTGGCCAATGTATATGGCAGAGTGGCATTGCTGGCACATGATGGCATATATCACGTTGGTAGATGTGCAGGTGAAGGAGCTCCTGATGGTGGGGCTGATGTGATTAGGTCCTATGATGGTGTCCCTGAATAGATATGTGGACTGAGTTGGCAACTGGCTTTGTTGCAAGGATAGGTTCCTTGGTTATTATTGTTGTTGTGTGGTGTGTGCTTGCTTCAGGTTGGGGGGCTGTCTGTAAGCGAGGACTGTCCTGTCTCCCAAGGTCTGCGAGAGTGAGGGATCATCCTTCAGGATAGGTTGTAGATCCTTGATGATGCGCTGGAGAGGTTTTAGTTGGGGGCTGAAGGTGACGGCTAGTGGCGTTCTGTTATTTTCTTTGTTGGGCCTGTCCTGTGGTAGGTCACTTCAGGGTACTCTTCTGGCTCTGGAACACCTGGCATTGGCCACTGTCGGTAGACAGATACTGGGCTAGATGGACCTTTGGTCTGAGCCGGTTCGGCCTTTCTTATGTTCTTATACTTGGGGAAAATGACTAGCAACCTGGCTACCATGGCATGAGCTACCTTTGACAACTGATTGCCTCCTTATTACCAGAACATCATTACAGAAAGGAAGCTTGTAATGAAACAGGGCCAGATGTGGATAGCCAGGATAGCCTCCTGCTGTGCTCATTTGTGTTTGTACTGTAGTATGGTGCAGTGTTTCTTTACAAAGGGCAATTGTTTGCTACTTTCCTTAGTAGGGACTAGGTGAAAATAAGATGAAAAATTCCAGCTTTTGTTGGATATTGTTTATCTGCTCCTTGCACATTCAGGGTAATAGCTTAGAACTTTCACTGAAACTGAAGTTGCATAAAATGAGTTTTGTTTTAATACAGTTTAATTTAATTACTTTCAATTCTCTGATAAACACAGCATTGAGTGGTGAAAAAGGGACTGTCACAAAGATAAGAATGGCAATAAAATATATACTGAAAACAACAGATGAGTAAGAGCTTCATTGTTTAAATAGTACATAGAAAGAAAAAAGTATTATATATTAAGAAAAAAATAGAGAAATTAACAAACCAAAAAAACCTTCATTTAACGTTACTTACATTTGCTTTCATCAATAAAATAAACCATAAAATATTTAGGAAATACAAAGTCAAAATTTTCAAAAACGATTAAAAGGTTACGAAATTTTACGTTCTCTTGTTAGCAAATGTCCAAATAAGTGTTGCCCTGGGCACCCTTAATTCAGTCCTCTTGTGCATTTCCATGATGATGCAGACTTTCATTACCTGATCCCAGGAAGAAGATCAGCAGGAAGAAATGGAATAAGAGGAAAGAGAAGATGAGAAAAGAGGAAAGGAGGAAGAGGGAAGCCCAAAAGGACAAATTTCAAACACCCGCAGCGAGTCACAGATTCATAAATTCCAAGGCCAAAAGGAACCACTCTGGTCTGACTTTCTATTTAACATCGGCCATTGAATTTCCCTGAAAATAATTCCCACAGAAATTAAAGCAGATTGTTTAGAAAATCACACAATCTTGATTTTTTTTAAAAAAGGCCAGTTGTGGAGGATCCAGCACAACCCTCGGTGAATGGCTCCAAACCCTGAGGTTAAAAATGCGCTTTCTCTCTAGTGTGAATTGGTCTAGGCTTCAACTTTCAGCCATTGTCTGCTCTTAACCTTTATCTGCTAAAGTGAAGAGCTCATTAGTAAATATTTCTTCCCTTAGGCTCACCGCTTAACCTTCTCTTTGAATGAGCTCCTGTACTCTGTCAGCACAAGGAGTGTTTGCTAATCCTTTCATCATTCATGTGGCTCTTCTGTGAACCCTGTCCAATGTGAGAGCATCTGTCTCAAACTGTGGACACCAGAAGTGGACACAATTTTCCAGGAGTGGTTGCACCAGTGCTCAGTACACAAATATGGAACCTCTCTATTTCTACTTGAGATTCTGCTCTTTGTATGGCTCCAAGAGTCACATTTGCCCCTTTGGCCACTGGGAACTCATGGGGAGCTGATTATCCCCCATGACCCCAAGTCTTTTTCAGAGCTGGTGGTTCCCAGGTTTGAATCCTCTATCTTGTACACAGAGCCTATATTTTGTCTTACTTTCTACACAGGTGATGACTTCTTTCGACAAAATCTAAACACAGAAATGAAAAAACTCACAAAGTATCTCCTCCCCACCAATCCCATGGTCCTCACAGAGAGACAGCAAAGATAGAGGCTTGCTGCAACCAGGCTACAGGGGTCTCCGAGCTTCCCCCTGCCCCATCCCTGTCCTGCCTGGCTGTTGTCAAGGGAGCTCTGTGAGGTCACATCCGCCTCATCGTCTTTGCCCAATAGGCTGAATTCCTGCCAAAGGCCTTTGTGAAGTCACTGCCACACTCACCTTTCCCTTGCAGGCCTGATGTCTGCCCCTGGCCAGCCCGCTTCGATGTTTGAGTTGCACCCCAAGATCTCCCCACTTGGTCATTATTGATTCTGGGGAGCAAGCAGGCTACCCAGTAAAACAGCAGAGTCTGTTCCTCACCCCACAATGAGTTTTTCACAGAGGTGTCAGTTGAGAAACAATGTGATGGCCTAATCCGGCCTCTATTTCTCAGGCTATGAAATTTCACACACTTAGCACCATATGAAGCCCAATCGCTTGTAGGAATTCACTAAAAGGCACCTTCCAGAATGATAACAAGTTGTGATGTGAGGATAGCTGGAAACAGAGAATCCACCTTTCCCCTAGGTAATTTGTTCCAGTGGCTAGTGTCTCTCACTGTCAAAAATGTGTGCCTTACATTTCATTTGAATTTCTCAGGCTTCAGCTGACAGCCATTGGTTCTTGTTGTGCCTTTCTTGGCTAGATTGAATTAGCCTTGCCCCATGAAATCCAATCTCCCTGTCCTGCTGGGAGCCCCTCAGGCAGGAGCACCCCAGTGGGTGCCTCCTAGCTGTTTGTCTTCTGGATTTGGGACAGGACTTCCCCGTATGGATGCTCTCCGTAGGGATATCAGATGCACCTCCAGAGGCAGTGCAGAAGCAAGTGCACTGCATCAGCCTGTCATTGGGATCAGGGCTTTGGCCTTGGCAGCTTCTGCTTCAGCCACATCTCTGGGTGCCCAGGCTCAGGGCTTCTGACCCCTGTGGCCACCTCCACATTTGGGAATGTCTTGTAGTTTCAGAACGGTTGGTGGCTCCTTCCCTCCAAGCCCAGGTCTGAAGGCAGGACGGCAGTGAGGGTGGCAAGGCTGTGACTCTCCTACAACAACCTTTGAACTCTTCCACTCTTCCATTTTGGTGGGGAAGCCCACCAAACAACATCTCATTGAGATGGACGTGTTCCCAGGGAATGTCTCAATTACAAGGAATCAACATTTCCCAGCTGAAATAAATGTTGTGCTGGAAAACTTTCTTTTTTTTCTTTCGAAAGGACTTTTGGCTTCAGATTTTTTTTTTTTTTTAGACTGTGGCTTTTCTGTTTTGTGGCACACAAGCAGACAAGTTAGAGAAAACATAAAATATTCTTGCTGAAAGTTTGCAATATCTTGTCAATTTGTTTATTAAGACCAGAACAATAGCACATAAGAACCCCAAAATCAGAGGGAGAGAACATAGGCTACTGCCTATAACAGAGAGGCACAACTCACTGGGTACCTGCTGACTGACTGGTGCTAAGTCCCAAGTTTGTTCTGCCTTACTGAGCTGCCTAGCATGCAATCACGTACAGAAACGCTGCCCAACATGTAACGTCACAGTATTCAATTTTAACACAACTGCAAATACATCAGAGCATCAACATTTTCTGTTTTACAAGGTCTCTCCTTTTTTGGAACCCTTGTTTCTAAAAAAGCCATGCGAGACTTGAATCAAATTTCAGAGACTAATTATCATGTGTGTGGCATCATCATTAATGCGTTTTCTATGTAGTTAGGTTATTGTCTTCTTTAGTCTTCTTCCACTCTTCCATTTTGTCTTCCCCACCAAAACACCAGAACTCTTCCTCTCTTGCTTCTTTTGTCCTTTCTCCTGTTCCCCTCCCAACACCAGGAGAGGGTGTGTGTGTGTGTGTGTGTGTGTGTGTGTGTGTGTGTGTGTGTGTGTGTGTTGCGGGGGAGTGCTCGGCAGCTCTCACTGTGGGAGGTCCACCCAAAACTGTGGAGCTGCAGTAGTGCTGGGGCAGTGATCCCCGCCAGTGACCTGGGCCATCCTTTTAGCTCTCTGGTGAGACCCCTCAGCCTCCCATCCTCAGTCTCTATCCTGATTGTCTGAGCAGGGGGTTATTGACAGGGAGGAGACTCAGGTCCTTGTTGTTCTTTTTTAAGACCAAGTAAATAAGTCATAACCAGTTATATGTTTGACAAATTTTGCTGATTCTCTGCATTAGTGGTCTCTGAGCAGTTCATGATTCTCTCTAACATTGCAGTTCTCCTCAAATACTGGCTGAATAATTACTGTGCACACTTCTTGGACTGGAGCTCATCTAAGAGCACTTTATTGATGTCATTCAATGTATGACATTCAAGATCCGATGGTTAATTTGAAAATCAGGGCTCTGGGGGTCCTATTCCCAATTCAGCCATTGACTGGCTTTGTGACCTAAGACAAGTCTGTGGAAGCAAGGAAAGAATTAATAAGGATTTGAAGGGGATTTTAATGCATGTTAGTCAGTTAGCAAGAGTCAGGCCATACTGTGACCCTTATGACGTGAGATTTGTAGAAGCAAGACAAGGTAAGACAGAGTGAACTGTGTGAAAGTATTACGACCTTGCAATGTGCAGTCTTGCTTTTTCTAGTAAGATAGCAGAAAAGCTTATGTATAAACAAAATGTATTTGTTGCTTTTTACTGTCTCCATGATTGTCTAAGCTTGTCTGTAACAAATGTATAAAGGCTTGATGTAATTGTTTACCAGTTGAGAGACCTGTCCAGGACCCTGTGTCCTATGGCACTCTCTCCCTCCATTGTAATTACTGGAGAAATAATATAGTATTTGATTTTGCTGCATCCAAACAAAAGCGAGAATTGAGTTTTTCTTCGACAATTCACTTCTCCTTTCTCAGCCTGAGCGTCTCCTCTTTCAAGTAGGGATAATAATGATCCGCTCCTACCTACCTCAACACACTCACTCTTCCCCAACACACACACACACACTGTCTCTCCACACACACAAACAGTCTCCACACTGCAGCTGAAAAGCAGCTGGCAATCTAGTAGGATGACCCTGGAACAACGGGATAGAGAAACCTGCATCACTGAAAGTGCAGCCACAAAGACACCACACACCAGCTTCCCCTAGCTGGCAAGAATCAAACCTCCACAGAAAGATCCCTATGGTATCGTAGGCCAGCTTCCTAAGGCCTCAGCCTCAACCACTTAACACAGGGCCTTTCTACACTCTGGTTCTGTTCTAACGGAAGGATCATTTCCAATTGTTCGCTCAGACCAGCTTGCCCAGCACCCTCACTGCTGTGCATCTCTGTATGTGTGGCCATGGCTGAACAGCAAGAATTCCTGCCCATTTCCCTTCTGGCTGGAGCATGCTCAGAGTGAGTTTGTGGTTAATGATGTTGCTGTAGATTGTTGGCTTCCTGCCTTGGCAATTCAGACAGTTCCTTTTCCCAACATATCTCCAGCACATCAGTCCCTGGCTGGGTCTCCTGGGCAGTGGAAAACATAAGAACATAAGAAAGGCCGTGCAGGTCAGACCAAAGGTCCATCTAGCCCAGTATCTGTCTACCGATAGTGACCAATGCCAGGTGCCCCAGAGGAGTGAACCTAACAGGCAATGATCAAGTGATCTTCCTCCTGCCATCCATCTCCATCCTCTGACAAACAGAGGCTAGGGACACCATTCTTACCCATCCTGGCTAATAGCCATTTTTGGACTTAGCCACCATGAATTTATCCAGTTTAAACATTGTTATAGTCCTCGCCTTCACAACCTCCTCAGGCAAGGAGTTCCACAAGTTGACTGTGCGCTGCATGAAGAAGAACTTCCTTTTATTTGTTTTAAACCTACTAATTTCATTTGGTGAACCCTAGTTCTTGTATTATGGGAACAAGTAAATAACTTTTCCTTATCCACTTTCTCAACATCACTCATGATTTTATAGACCTCTATCATATCCCCCCTTAGTCTCCTCTTTTCCACCTAGAGGAGAAGGTGCCATTGTTAGAGGGCTTTCCCTTCCCCTGCCCACTTCCCTGGTTCTTGTCACGCAGGCAGCAAAAGACCAGAAGTCGGAAGCACAGGCAAAGTGAAGTTTACTGGGGTTAATTTCCAAGCAAGCAGATTCCGAAGCCCTTCACACCAGTCAGGCTTATCTCTATACACTGATAGAGTCTGTTCCACATTGTTCCCTTCCCAGCTCTGACACTGCAGAGCGTTTTCCCACATCCTACAGACAATTCTTCCTGGGTGCTGGCTGGTGAGTCTTGCCCACATGCTCAGGGTTTAGCTGATCACCACATTTGGGGTCAGGAAGGAATTTTCCTCCAGGGCAGATTGGCAGAGACCCTGGGGGGGTTTCGCCTTCCTCTGCAGCGTGGGGCACGGGTCACTTGCTCGAGGATTTTCTGCACCCTGAAGTCTTTAAACGTCGAGTTGAGGACTTCAGTAGCTCAGACATAGGTCAGGGGTTTGTTACAGGAGTGGGTGGGTGACAGTCTGTGGCCTGCGTTGTATAGGAGGTCAGACTAGACGATTATAATGGTCCCTTCTGACCTTAAAGTCTATGAGTCTATGAACTCTGACACTGCAGAGTGTTCACCCCACGTCCCACTTCCCAGCTCTGACACCACAGAGTCTTGCCTGTGTCCCTGTTCCCCGTTCCCTAGTCCCATCCCCCCCGTTAGCACCCCCGTCCCCCAGCCCGAGCTGACAGAGTGGAGCAAGCTGGGGCCAGGTCACTCCACTTCCCGCCGCCCGGGAATTGCAGGGCAGGCCCGACCCCACACTCACAGGGCGGTGGGAAGTGGAGTGATCCGGCCCCAGCCCGCTGCACTCTGCTCCCAGCCTTGGAACTTGGGGGGTGGGGTGGGGAAACACCCCCCAACAATCACCAGCGGTGCAGCTGGGAGCTGGTGGAGCAGAGCGGGCTGGGGCCAGGTCGTTCCACTTCCCACCGCCCGGTGAGTGCAGGGTGCACCTGATCCCTCCTGCAGTCCACCGGGATGTAGCTCAGGGGAAGGGGCGGAGTGGGGGGGGAGATGGGATGGAGCAGGGGTGGGAAGAGGCAGGGTAGGGGCTTTGGGGAAGAGGCAGAGCAGGGGCAGCTTTCCTGGCCGGCTCAGCCAGTCGGGGGATCGGGCTGGCCGCTGGAGCAGTACGGAGCTGCATAGGGCACCAGGAAAAATGGGGCAATTTGGTGCCTCCACATCCCTTCACCAGGCAGTGTCCCTGTTGTGTGGGCTGTCTTCATAGGTCCTTTCTCGATCTTTCTCACCCTCTTGTCTTGAGTCTCCTGTGTCTCTCTTTTCAAGCACAGACTAACTCTGGTTGTTCAGAGGAGGGGAGGACCATGCCTATGCATGGCCAGCAGACAGCGACAAAGACCCCTGGCCAGCCTGCTCCCTGCCATGCCAAACCCCCACTGAAGGCCACCCACAGATCAGCATGCGCAGCGGCTGCTGATGGTCTGTGGCCAACATCAGAAGACGGTAGGAAAGCAGGGCCAGCCACCCCCGGTGGGGCCTCTAACCGTTCCCACTCTCCATGCTCACTTTTGCAGTGGGGCAGGAGATTTTATCCAAAGAGGCTTTTCCCCAGCTGGCGAGAAGCAGAGAAACCCCCAAGCTCCCACGGTGCTATTTAGCAAACCCCCTCAAGCACAGGGACAGATGCACATTTGGAAGAGGGAAACTGCTCTACATGCTAGCCTGGGCAGATGCCCATTTTCTTTGGCAAGTCAGGAATGGCAAAGGCGAGACTGGAAGCACCTGGGGCTCATGCCCCAGCCTTTGTGACGCCCACCCCCCAACTCCTTCCCGGGGCTCTTGCTTAAGCCAGAGCATTGGCCTGAGTGGCCAAGAAGAGGTTCCAGCCCTGAAGGGAGCAGGACTTTCAGCATGAAGGTAAAACTGCACAAGCACAACGGGACTTGACCCCTCAATCACCTGATCCAAAGTCAGCTACTTTATCCATTAGGCCACATGGTCACATAAGAAAACTCTCTCCAAGTACTTCTTTGGAGAAGACAGACACTATGTTTCTCAGACTAAGATCATCTACTGAGGGGGCTGAGACTCTCTGGGCACAAGAAGTTGAGATCCCAAAGACATATGAGACTTAATTCTATGGGGTCAGGTGCAGGACTTTGGCAGGAGGCTTAGGTAAGGGGACTGGGGTGCAGCGGATGGACCGGCTGTCTAGGTGCGGAGATTTAGTCGCACTGAAGCACAGGAGGGAGGAGGAGGAGGAGGAATCCTGCTGATGGTCAGTGGCTGTGCAGAAAAAAGGGTGTTGATTTCCCCCATCCTAAATGGGCTGGTTGGCTTGACCCTTCTCCCCTCTGCGGAACGTGGTGGGGACTGTAGCTCGCCCCTCGTGGGGCAGGAGGGCACAGGTGCAGGGCACTGGGCTCCGATGCCCCTGGACGGCAGCTCCGGTGGGTCGGGCAGGGCAGCGTCTGTGGTTTACATTCTGCATTGCCTGGTGCTGAGCCATTGCACAATCCCCAGTCACGCCACAGCACACCTCAAGAGGCGGTGGGGGCCAAGCAGATGATCCAGCACGAGGGGAGAGGAAATGTGGCTGGGGAGGAAAGGTCTTGGGCTGCACTGGGGAGTGCAGAGCAGGGTGACCCCAGAAACCTGCAGCAAAGGGATGGACAGGTGGGCTGGGTGGATAGACGAGTCAGTGAGCCTAAAAGGGATTGGGGTCTAATGGTCAGAGCAGGGTGGGGTTGTGTTCTATCCCTAGCTCTGGGAGCTGAGTGGGGTCTAGAGGTGAGCGGGGACTGGGAGCCAGGACTCCTGGGTTCCATAGTGGCAACTGTTTTTCCTGTGTCTCCCTCCTAGAGATCCTGCCCAGCCCCTAGCAGAATCTGACTGGGGAGGGTTGCCCTGCCACTCCAGACTCGTGATTAGAACGCCTCCTCCCACGGGCTCTGCCATCACGGAATCTCCTCCCACGTCAGAAAGTAGGAGCCCTTCCCACATGAGGAGGAAGCTAGTGAGTTTCTTGGGGTCTCTGGCAGAGGTGACAGCACCCACCAGACACCCACTGAGGGCTGCAAGGAGACCCCCCTACACACCCCCTGCTACGAAGGGCTGCGGGGTGCCCAGCCAGGGTCAGGAGGTGAGATGGGGTCGCAGTGGCAGGAAGGGGGCAGAGCTGGGGTGGTGCCAGGTCGTTGCTGGCTACACAAGGAAAAACCACACCGCTCCATTACGTATTTCCCAAGGTTATAGCTGAATACAGGATTTGGAATGACTTCAGGAAATATTTTGTTTCCAAACAGACTCCATATACCAAATGATGGTGCTAATATGCTCCCCTAGACCCTCCCCATGACTCCAGGATCCCAGCATCTTCCTAATTTGTAGGGTAGTTCTCCTCCCAAGCTCGTGCGAAGGCGGGAAGCACCACCAGCCCCATTTCCCTTGGAGAACTGAGGCCCAGAGAGGCTGAGTGATGTGCCCAAGGACACTCAGAGGTCTGTGGCAGAGCAAAGCATGTTTATGCCTCCCCGTCCCAGGTCTGGCCTGCTCCTGGGTCACTGGGTGGTGCAGGGGCGGGAGCTTGGGGAAGGGGCAATGTGAGGACAGAGGAGGGTGTATTGGGGAGGGCAGTGCGGGAGTGAGGATTCGGGGAAGGGGCAGAGTGAGGGTGGGGCATTGGAGGAAGGGACAGGTGATGTGAGGCAGGGACCTCAGGGGCAGGGGCAGCGTGAGGCAGGACCTCAGGGGCAGGGGCAGGGCTTTGGGAGCAGGCGGAGCGAGGGGGCTCGGGGATGAGGAGGGTTAATTCAGTTCAGTGGCAGCTTTGTCTGTGGGTGACACTGTTACTGCAGGGTGTTCAAAGCCGGGCTCGCCCGAGGAGGAGGAAGGGGTGGCTGGGGAGGGACAGCGGGAGTGAGGCGCTGACCAGTAGCCGGGTACAAGGCTCCTCAGACACGCACAGAAACCAGCTCACCCGGGGGTTAAAGCCCCAGCAAACAAGGGCGCTGGGACAATCCCGCGGTGCAGACACAGGTGTAAAGTCACGGACGGAGACAGACCCGGCACTCACCTGCCCGCACAGACCTGCCCCCGCCACGTGTGGGGGGAGGGAGCTTCGGCCGCCCCGGTCCTCGCCCCTCCCCCCGCCCCGCTCAGCTGCTCTGTGCAGGGGGCGAAGCAGCGCGGCACGTTCCTACGGGGGCAGGTCAATACACTGCACGGGGGTGGGGGGGGAGAGGTGTCAGGTGGACCCAGGGACCCGCCCTTCCTGGGCTCGAGAGGCGGGCGCCGGGGCAGGCTGGGAGTTGTAGTTCCTGGCTCTTCTCAGAGCGGCAGGGACGGCCTGGTTGCTCAGACAACGCTCCTCCCAGTGCACACTGGGTAGTGTAGTTCTCCCTCTGGCAGGCGGCCTCTAGTGGAGGAGGGCCCTATCCCGTCGCCGCGCACCCCTCCCGCTCCCTGATTGGCGGAGGCGCGGGACAGAGACTCGGCGCGAGGTAATGCCCGCTTCCCTCGCCCGAGCCGCCGCCCCGCCCGCCCGCCCGGGCGCGCTGCGGCGTTGGGATTCGAATCCCGCTCGCGGCCAGGCGGCCCCAGCCCTGGGGAGCCGCGGGGGTTGCGCGGCTCAGTCCCGCGGCGGCACCAGTGGGACTCCGCCCGGCGCTGCTGGGGGCTCGAAGCGGGGCGCGGGGCAGCCGGCAGCCGGGGTGGGGCAGGTCCGAGGCGCTGAGGCGGGACGGTGAGTGGCGGCTCCGCCGCGGGCTGGGGCTCAGACCCCAGTGCCAGGCGTCAGGCCCAGCCCTGCCGCGCCCCTGCCCGGGGCCGGGCTGGGGCGGGGGCATAGGGCAGAGGCAGCGCGGAGTGAAAGGGCTTCACCCCCGCGGGGCCTGGGGGCAGCAGCAGGTGGGGCAGGGGCTGAGCTGCCGGGGAGCAGCCCACGAGGCGGCCTGGGGCGCGGGGCGGGCGAGTCCCGTCCGTGTGCGCAGGGACCGAGGGGCAGAGTCAAGCTGTGCGTTGTCCGGCAGTTCGGGGCTGCAGCCTCTTGGCGCCCACGGGCACTTTGTGACCCTCAGAGCAGCCCCAGATCTGCCGTGGCCTCCCGAGGCCCTGCCCTGCTCACGCCGGCCCCCTCCCTCCCCCACCCTCACTCACTGTCACCAGGCGGGGGGGGGGGCAGGCGCTGGGCTGGGTTAACATGGGGGCAAATAAAATCCGGACATGTCCCTATGGGGAGGGGGTTTCAGTTGTTGCTAAAGGTGGGGGAAGCCCTCAGTCTCTGTCTGATTGTGTGTGTCTCTCTCTCTCCTCAGGAGATTGGCGTTGAGTTTCCTGGGTGAGACGCTGCTGATTCAGAAAAGGATTAGACATTTATATGGACCATATCATCCAAACTTCGCTGGTATACAAAATGTAGAAGGGATATAAATATAAATATTAATCCATAATTGTTTGATATTGTGTTTCTCAGACTTTCCTCTGAGGCAGCTGGGCCTGTGACTTGCCCTGAAAACTAGATCATTGGTGGGCCTTTATATTATGGGGCTGATCATTTTTTGTTTTATGGTAGTGTTTAGATGTGCCAGCAAAATTCAGGTTCCCATTACAAAAACATAGTAAGAGATTGTCCCGTGCCTCAAATACAATCTAAACAAATAGACAAATAGGCAAACAGTAGGATAAAGTATTATTAACCTCCATTTATAGATGAGGAACTGAGGCAGAGATGAAGGACCAGTGTTTCAAAGATATTTAGGTGCTTAAGATGCAAACAGATGCTTAAAGGTGCTTTTGAAAATTGCACCAGCAGATTAGGTGCATAACACCCACTGATTTCAATAGGAGTTAGGCGCCAAACCTAACTTAAGCACGACTGGTCTATTTCCCATTCCAATTTTCACCAAAACCAATACGGTTCTGCTCACTGATGCCTAGAATATTCCTGGAATTTTGGAATTGCTTGGATGTGGTGTTCACAAGTTCATGTTACAAGCAGAGAAATGCTATCAAGTAGAGTGAAGAACTCACATTACCCAGTAAACAAGTTTTCAAATGTTTTCCTCATACAGATCACTTCTTCAGATAAAGACTATTTCTTCTCCCAACCCGCCCTGCCTCACACCTACAGTACCCCACAGCAACAAGAGAGCTTAGTGACATGAAAAGGTAATTTTAGGACAGGATTAAGGGCATGGGTGCAAACCAAGTGGTTTAAAAGTGGTGGGTGCAGTCAGTCATTACATGATGATGTACACAGTCTGTGACATCACACTCCATTGCCAATGAAACAATAGTGACATCTCGTGCAGAGAAGTGTAAACAAGAAGCAGGCAGCATTATCTTCTGCAGATATAAACAACTTCTTTGTCTGAGTGATTGGCTGAATAAGATATTATATTACGCCCATAACATCACAGGCCATAGGTGGTCAAAACACCTGACTTTATGGTCACCGCTGTGGTGATGGCACTTCCATATCACTGGTACCTGATGGCCATAGATGGTCAGACCTTTTGGGATTTTCCTTATATGCATATTCAGAGCCACAAGTAACAGGTGACCCATCTCAGGCGAGTAATATAGAGATTGTGTGACACACCAGCCAGCCTCTGCCTATAAAAAGGCTGGAGCTGCCAGCAGGGCCAGCTTTAGGCCAATTCAACCAATACCCCTGAATCGGGCCCCGCCCTAGAGGGCCCTGTGCCCAAGCCCCAGTACAGTGTACTGGCAGAGCGATGCGCTGTGCCGGGGTGGCCGGCTGTAGGGATATTAAAGAAGGTTTATATTAAACATGGTTTATAAAAGAAATGATTTATTAATTTATTGTTAAATAATACTTTATAATGTAAGGTTTATGTTAGAAGTAAATTTGTGATTCCCAACATTTAGCCTCTAACCTGCAAGCCACCAGCTGTATCTGTGTGAAGCCTGCTCAAAGAGATACTTGGTATAAAACTTGTTAAGCTCAAAGAAATACTTTGTATAAAACTTGTTAAACATTAATTATCTCTAAGTAAGCCAAAACAGTAGCTGTTATAGTGTATAAATAGAGATCCCCACCCTCTGTAAGTTTTCATCTCACTTTATCTTTGCTTGTTAAAAGACAGGGAGGGTCACATAAATTGGTAACACCCTAAAGGTAAAAGACAGTGAACTAGATGTAATTAAGATAGAGAATGTATGTGAATGCATGCCTAGTTTAAACAATGAATGAATGGTTAGGAAGTTACCAGCCTGAAGAATTCAGTGTCGGCTGAAGAAGGTGTCAAGTGGGATCAACCAGATGACCCCACTACCTCAAAGGAAGGAAAAACAAGCATCTGACAGAATGGAGCCAGCCACCTGCTGATTGATTTAGCAACAGCAAAATGAAGCAACTCTCATGGACTGACATAGGAATAAATTCCTATCAAACTGGACTCTAAAGACTGAGGACTTTGAGGGCTTGGCTACACTTACAAATTTGCAGCGCTGCAGCAGGGTGTGAAAACACACCCTCTCCAGCGCTGCAAATTCGGCGCTACAAGCGCCATGTGGTCAAAGCCCCAGCGCTGGGGCGCGGCTCCCAGCGCTGTCCGTTATTCCCCACAGGGAGGTGGAGTATGGACAGCGCAGGAGAGCTTTCTCCCAGCGCTGGTGCTGACTACATAGCGCTTCAAGCAGCAAAGAATCCTGTGGCACCTTATAGACTAACAGATGTTTTGCAGCATGAGCTTTCGTGGGTGAATACCCACTTCTTCGGATGCAAGCAGTGGAAATTTCCAGGGGCAGGTATATATCTATGTTATATACCTGCCCTGAAATTCACTGCTACATCCAGTGGTATTCACCACAGCTCATGCTGCAAACATCTGTTAATCTATAAGGTGCCACAGGATTCTGCTGCTTCTAGACCAGACTAACACGGCTACCCCTCTGATACTTAGCGCTTCAATGCGCTGCCGCGGCAGCACTACCACAGCAGCGCTTTGAAGCGCTAAGTGTAGCCACAGCCTGAGTCTATGGTTCTGCTGCCAGCCTCCAGGAGCATCAAATGCATCTGACACAGACTTGGCTCCATCCTCATGACCAAGATACCTGGCCAGTAACTTGGCATGAGCAATGTCTAGGCTGGTAACTATAACATCTGTACAGAACCTGAATGAATGATTGTGTGAATGAATATATATGTGTGTGTGTGAGTGTGTGTGTGTGTGTGTGTGTGTGTGTGTGTGTGTGTGTATAAGGAATAAGTAGTGATAGAAATAAGTAGTAAAACAATGTTGTTTACTGTTGTCTTTTGTTTTGTTATGGTATTTACAATAAATGTGGCATCTTTGCCTTATCCCTCTTAATTAGATCCTGTTGGTTTTTATTATATTGGTATAACACGGCTTCCCACGGGCGGGGGGTCGTGAAAGGGCCTGGGAGCTCTGGGGAAGTGGTGCAGCTTTGGCGGCTATTTAAAGGGCTGGGGCGGTAGAAGCAGGGCCCTGGGCCCTTTAAATAGCCCCTGAGCAGGCTGCTGCTGCTACCCTGGTGGGGGAGGGAGGAAAAGGGGGCAACCACCGTACAGGGTGTGCTGCACCCCCTGTCCGCAGCCAGCCCCTGTCCGCAGCCAGCCCCTGCCTGCACCAGCCCTGCCTGACCGGCCCGTCTCCAGCCAGCCCCGCATTCCCTGCCCTGCCTCCAGCCCGGTCTCCAGCCAGCCCGCACTCCCTGCCCTCAGCCAGCCTGTCTCCTGCCCGCCCCTGCCGCACACCCTGTCCTGCCCGCACCAGCCCTGCACCCGTTGCCCTGCCTGCAGCCAGACCCTACTTCCAGTCAGCCCCTGCCCTGCCTCCAGCCAGCCCCATGTCCACTGATGCCCTGCAGTTCCCAGGGCAGTAACCCTGCACACCTGCTTCAGTGAGGGGAGCAGGGAGCAGCTGGGACCCACACATGTGGGTGACCAGACGGCAAGTGTGAAAAATCAGGACAGGGCGTGGGGCGTAATAGGAGCCTATATAAGAAAAAGCCCCAAATATCAGGACTGTCCTATAAAATGGGGACATCTGGTCACCTTAGCTGGAACATTTTACAGTTCTTGGTAATAACAACACAATAGTTACAAAAATTACCATTAGCAATAACAACAAATTCATTGCAAGGGTCCACCTACAATCATTTTTGTCATCATGCCACACCTTTGTCTCAATACCATTGGGGTTTGCGCCTTTTAGGGTTAACCCGTGCATAGGCGGCAGGTTATATACACCCGCGGTTCCCCGGGCTCCAGGAATATTCAGGGGCCGGGTGCTCTGCTCCAGCAATATTTGGAGCTGGGTCTCTCCCCCGGCCCTGCCTGGATCGGGCCCCGGCCCTTCCCCTGAGCCTCCCCAAACCCCCAAACCCACCGCCCCCCCCACATTCCCAACCAGTCACTAAATGGGTATGTAACTAGCTCACAACACTCGGGAGGGGGGGGTTGGGAAAATTCAGGGGGGTGTAGGGAAATCACTGACGGAACCACTGGATTCCCTGACATCTCCAGTTCGCTACCAGGCAGTTCTTGCCATTGGACATCTGAGGTAGGCTATTTTCTGCCATATTTCCTGGCACTGTGATGCCTTCTTATTTGTTAATTCATGAAAGTCAGGTTGGGAGCAGTCTAATGCCTTCAGGGTTTGGCTCACCAGAGCCGCCGGGGAGCAAATGGGGCAATTTGCCCCAGGTCCCAGGCCCTGCAGGGGCCCCACGAGTTTTTCAGGGCCCCTGGGTGGGGTCCTTCACTCCAGGGGCCCTGGAAAACTCTCACGGGGTCAGTCTTCGGCAGCAATTCGGCGGCGGGGAACTTTCGCCCGGGACCCACCGCCGAAGTGCTGGGCCTTGGCGGCAATTCCCGTGCCGAAGACCCCAGGCCCCTGAATCCTCTGGGTGGCCCTGTGGCTCACATGCTGCTCACCAGCAGGACTTCAGTTCTTAAGGATTTGAATGTGTCCATTTGGGGTTTGTGCTCGAAAGACACAAGATTGGAGGTTGTGGAGCATGCAGTACAATGGAGCAGAGTTCAGATGGGGAGGAGGTGTCTGGCTAGCTGGCAGGGGAGAAAGCTTGTGGGTTTCTCTAAAGGAGATTTGAAGTTTTAGCTTTACTTCTAGAGGAGCCAATACTTAATAGAGGTGCAAAGTGAAGGGTTGTTTGCACTTGGGGTTCTAGATTGGGACAATCTCTAGTCATTGGACCCATTTCTTTTACTTGGAGGTGGTACTGAGTCTAATACATGACTTTTCTCTCTATCTTTCTTCTGCCAGCAAGCTCAAACCATCTCTGACCGTGGAGGAAAACTGTGAGCTCCTTGGTCAGTGCTTCAAAAGTTTATTTCCCCTTCCTCCCTTGGAGAAGATGAAAGAGGAAGACAGGACAGCAAAGGATGCTCTGCATATACAAGTGCGTGACAACAGTTCTCCTCCGGCACCATCCACTGTATTTCTGCCCAGCAGGCACTGGGTGATGGCAGTCACACATGGCCTCTCTGGCAAGGTTATGGTTAGCTTTCCCCAGCCCACACACACAAATGATCTGTGCTGAGCCTCACTCCTTCTTTTCTGGTTTCAGTCACTCTACATGAGGTCCTTGGAAGCCCTTGGCAAGCTAGTGGTTGTTATATCCTTGGGGGCAGCCGGTTTAGGAAGCAATCACTTGAGGCCAGAGAGCAGACAGCTTACAAAACTGCCATTTTATTTACAGATATAGAGAGCTCACTCAGCCGGCTGAAACTGGCTGAGCTATCCCCTATTATTCTAACTCAGTTGCCATAGTAACAAAACCATGACAACCAAAAACACAACAGTAGAGACTTTGCTGGAGGAAGAACCAACCGCAGACTGGTTCCAGGAAATGTCTGATGTGAGAGACCATTGAACCGTGGTGGAGATTGTTTCTTGTGTTACAGCAGGGAAGAGTCAGAGATTTAGGGGGTCAAGCTTCAGTTGTGGAGGAATTTTCAACAATGGAGTGAATTTTAGGGAGAAAGCACCCAATTCTTCCTGGGATAAGCGGGCATGTGCCCCACTGAAATCCACGGAAGCTATGCCATTTTATGCCAGGGCTGGATTGGGACCAAGTTCTTACAATGTCGTTGACACTCCTTGGGCGGCAAGAAAATCACCACTGCAGTAGCCAAATCGAAGAAAACCAGTTGAAACTAATCACTTCTTCTAAGAGAAATTCATGAATATTGAGTTAAGCCCTGTGTATGGAAACTCATTCAGAGGAAACTTCCTGTTCCTCAGACATGAACAGAATATTGTGAAGGGCTGAGGGTGGGGAGTTTGATGCACGTTCAGTATAAAAATGAAGTTATAAAAGGAGCTGGGCTGGGGACTTCTCTGCTCTTATTCAAATTAATAAAAGAAATGCTCCTCTCTGTCATTTTGCCAATCAATGTGGGAGAAGTTGCCCAGGAAATAGACCACAGCAGCAGACATCAAACAGCATGCAATGTGCTAGACAGCTCCCATCAGACAGTCTACAGCAGACATCACATACACGGGCCCAGATTCATCTCTCATGTAACTCCTTTGGCTTCAATCACCAGAGGTGAATCTGGCCCCTGGGACTTGTATATCTAAGGGGCTCTTCCATTAGACATGTAATTCCTTTGCTACATGGAGGTCAGATGCTTTGGAGAGGATTTTAGTGACAATTAAACCTGTTTAAGAGGAACTTTTGGGAGGATTTTCTGGTACTAACTCTGTCCATTCCCTGCTCTACCAACAGCTCCTCAGGACATGGTTCAGTTCAGGGAAGGAGTGGGAGAGAGAACGGGCCTTGCAGGCCAGCACCCAGCTGCAGACTGCCTATCAAGAGGTAGTTCATAGCACAGTGAGTATAGCCTTACTCTTCCTTGAGCTGACTTCCCTGCTTACATCAGATCTGACACTCAACGCAAATGCATGAAAAACTCTTCCAGGACAGCAGCTGGGATCTCAAGGTGACTAACATCCCTCTGCTTCCGTGAGTGAGAGGTTTACACAACAATGCTGTGACCACACTGCGGGCAGACTGCAAGAAGTAGAGGAGACAACCACCAAACTGATGGCTTATTCTATCATTAGATTCACCAAGTCGACAACAAAGAGCTTCCACCGTAGTTAACAAGATGCCAAACATGGTCCCCTTTTTGGCATTCCAGACCTTAGCTCCCATCTAAACATCTCTGTCTTGGAAGAGGGGAGGGATAGCTCAGTGGTTTGAGCAGTGGCCTGCTAAACCCCAGGTTGTGAGTTCAGTATTTGAGGGGCCATTTAGGGAACTGGGGTAAAAATCTGTCTGGGGATTGGTCCTGCTTTGAGCCAGGGTTGGACTAGATACCTCCTGAGGTCCTTTCTAACCCTGATATTCTATGTCTAATATAGTGAGGGTTACTGGAAACCTGATTCACCATATGTGGGGTTCACTGATCATAAAGGCCCAGATGCTTATCCCCAGGTCAATGTGAATCTCAGGTCTTCCCCAAATATCACGCTGTCAGCCAATCCTTAACTAAATCTAAGATTTATTGTTAAAAGAAAGAAGAGTTACAAATGGTTAAAAGATCAATATCCAGACAAGTGACTTTCCATGTTCATAGTTCAGGATCACAACAGTGATGGAATAAACTGCTGGTTTGTAAAAGTCTCTCTGGAATCATCCCAACAGATCAGAATCCAAAGGCAGCTTAGATGTAAAGTCTGTTAGTTTTCCAGGCATTTTCCAGGTTCTTCCAAATGATTATTTGGAAGATCTCTGTCCTATAGCTTACACTGTCCCTGTTCAACATTTAAGCAGTCTAGAGATGATAGGATCAGGCCCGAGCCTTCTCTTTTATAGCTATTCTACCAGGCTGACAAGCCTACCTCACAGAAATTGTCACAGAAGGCCCTTCCCCCAATGCGGATGGCCTGTTGTACTTTGCTTTGAAGATAATCTTCTATTTCCTGTGCATACCCAGTAAACTAGTTACATTCATTCACATAAGGTAATTAGCCGTTCTTCCATTATAACACAGATAGTTAAGCTGAAGATAATGTAGAAATGATTGGTTTCCTGAAGTGTCTTACATCTTTGATTTTAAGGCTAACTGAACACCTTGCACACATAATTAAGGCAATTAAGCCACAAAGGGAATTAGCATCTACAAGCTAATTTAGTTACATTGTGAAACTTCTAACCCGGTATAGATAACCACAGACAAATACACTTAGCATCTATTGTTCATTTTGAATGAGTTGATGATTGCTAGTCTAATACATCTCTTTGAAATTCACATGCACGTGAACTGTCTTGACACAGTAGAAGTGCCTCTTGTTAAGTTATTATGGGTCATACACAGGTTGACTGGTCTGCCAGTGTCACAAATGCATTCTTGGTTCTTATGCTCCCAGGATGCTAAAGCTGAATTTCTATGTAATCAGCTAAGAACATAAACCATAAGAGTGGCTATCCTGGATCCCCCAGAAGAATGGTTCATCTACCCAGTATCCTGTCTTCTGACAGTGGTGGGTGCCAGATGCATCAGAGGGAATGAACAGAACAAGGCAATTGTCAAGTGAACCATCCCCTGCTGGACAGTCCCAGCCCCGGCATCTGGCAGTCAGAGGTTTAGAGACATCCAGATCATACGGTTGCATACCTGACCATGTTAGCTAGTAGCCAGAGATGGACCCATCCTCCGTGAACTCATCTCATTCTTTTTTGAACCCAGTTATACTTTTGGCCTTCACAATCTCTCCGTGGCAATGAGTACCACAGGTTGACTGCATTGTGTGAAGAAATGCTTCCTTGTTTTTGTTTTAAACCTGCTGCCTATTAATTTCATTGGGTGACCCCTTGTTCCTGTGATATGTGAAGGGCTAAATAACACTTCCTTATTGACTTTCTCTACACCAATCAAGATTTGATAGATCTCTATCATAGTCCCTCTTAGTCGTCTCTTTTCCTAGCTGAAAAGTCCTGTCTTTTTAATCTCTCCTTATATGAGAAGTTGTCCCATATGCCTAATAATTTTTGTTACTCTTCTCTGTATTTCTTCCAGTTCTAACATATCTTTTTTGAGGTGAGATGAGCAAAACTGCATGCAGTATTCAAGGTGTGGAGGTACTGTAGATTTCTATAGTGGCATAATGATATTTACTGCCCAAGGCCGGCTCTACAGTTTTGCCGCCCCAAGCAGCCGGCTGAAATAAAATAACTACTTGGTGTGAATTCATTTCCTGAGCTCTAGTGAAGTGACATTAATGTATTCTCCATGTTCATCTTTAAAAATCTGGCTTGCTAATGCTCAGGAAAATTTGGAGTCTGAAAAATAAATACTAGTCAAGGTACTGATCAGAAATGGTTAGATCATTTGCATTTATTAATTTGTTGCTGCTGGATGGATTCAGGCTGCTAAGGGTTACATTTTCACATTGCATCAGCTGAGAGCAGGGCAGCTCTAGAAAGTAGGCTGCCCCAAGCAGCGCGAGCGCTGCGCCGCCCTTCCCGGTCCGCGGCGGGTCCCCTCTTCCAGCGGCTCGGTTGAGCTCCTGCCGGCATGCCTGCGGCAGGTCCACCTGAGCCGGGACGGCGGACCTGCGCAGTCATGCCTGCGGGAGCTCAACGGGCAGCGGGAAGGCGGGACCCGCGCGGTCATGCCTGCGACAGGTCCGCTCGTCCCGGGCTCCGGTGGACCTACGCAGGCATGCGGTGGGAGCTCAACCGGAGCCAAATGCCGCCCCGGGAAAGCGGCTGCCCCAAGCGCCTGCTTGGCGCCCTGGTGTCTAGAGCCGCCCCTGGCTGAGAGAGTTGGTGCCATTTGGTATATTTTGAGAAGGTGCCCTTTATCCAAAAGGTAACAGCAGATTTCCTCGTTGTTTTTAACTTTATGCAGAACCTGGTGACTTTTCATTTAGGCTTATGATGGAACTAATAGAGCATCAAGCTTATCTTAGCAGTGTATTTGCTTTGATGGACCTTGTAGTTTGCACTAATGCATTTTATGCCAATGTTGGCAGTTGAACACAGTGACAGCAAAGGTTAGAGTTTTTGTTATAGCACTTGATGTTAGCTCTAGGAACAGCCCAATCCTGGCACTAAAAGATTAAGAGATGATAGTACAATAACTTGTGAATTTTAAATGAGATCAAAACCAGTTGCTGTCACCATTTCTTCCCGGTGTGTTCTTGCATGGAGGTCTATCCAGTGTGAAACCTCCCTGGACATTCCCTTCATGTTGTTTTCATTTGTGCTGTGGTAACAGTGAATGAGAAGAAGCAGACATGGAAGAGTGGCACTGGTCAGAGGTCTAACCAAGCCGCACACCTACTTTCTCATTTATTGTTCTGGTTGGATCACTACCCATGCTGGGTTTGAACATACAGTCCATATGTTCAAAGCCTCCTACGTGGATCTGTGCATTATTGTGTGAAAAGTTTTCTCAGTCTTTTGACTTTATCCAAGCAGAATCTCATATTCAGCTCAGATTGTTTGCTGAATGTTGAGTCTCTAAAGTGCAGTTCCAGTCAGGAAAGTGACTCTGTAAAAATAGAGAATGTCAGCGTCTTTTACTGATTCTATTTCTCTTTCAGTGGCTTCTATGTCACACTTGCTCAAAACCATTTTTAACTTTCAGCACTGTAAGTTCATCTAGGGATCTCAGAATCAAGCCCAAGTGTGTTCTCCTTCATGTATCCTCACCAGGCAATTTTGTCAGTGAGGCATGAAGCAGACTAGAATATAGCTCACTGTCGCACAGCTGTGTTGGCTCTACAGTAAAAATGTCAGTACATGAAGCAAATGATGACTCTGAAGACCCAAGGAGAGTACCGGTGGGCCATTTTACAGAGCCATTTTCTGAGCACAGTCCTGTTGCAAGCCTTAACTATGAACATTTGTTAGACTTTGTAGCAATGTGCAGTGCTGCAGACATAGCAGAGTGAACACAGGGATAGTTACAATGACCAAGAAAGCTCTTAGGAAAGATTGGATTTGCAGGGCAGTGTACAGACCTTTCCTCTCTTCCCTTGTGCTCAGTTAGATTTACTAGATTAATTTGCAAATAATCCAGTTAACTTTGTTTAAAAATGTGAACTGCATCTTGAACGACAGTCAAATTACATTGCATACATTGAGAGATTCAGTCTCAAGACATCCCTAGGTTTACCACGCTGTGAGCAGCATTGCATTGAGACCTTTGAAAAGGAATTAAGAAATCAATCTCTTTCTCCACATCAGTATGATCCCGAGCTTTCGTCACGGCAGTTTGGGGTTGAGCTCTCCTGACTGACCAATGAGGAGCGGCGGTGCCACTGGTGGTGGAGAAGCTCATAAACTACATTGAAATGCGTGGATTGTACACGAGGGCATTTACAGGAAGGCAGGCTCAACCAATAAGATAAAGGAGCTCCGACAGGGTCTTGATACAGGTAAGATGAAAAAGAGAGAGTCTCAGAGGGGGAGCAAAGGGACAGCCGAGAACCTCTGTGAACAGGAATTCATGTCATCTAAAGGGGGCCAGAGCAAAGGAACCGTTTTCCCTTCCCCCACCGTAGACTCTGGCTTTTGGTACCATGAAACTACAGACATTTCTCTAATACCAGCCTTCACCAAAAGTCTGCACTGTGTTAGAGCCCTCCTGTCTTGTGGAACTGTTTAATTCTTCCTTGTTTTATTCCTCCTCTTGTGCACAAGTGTGCAAAAAAGAAATTGGGAGAAAAAGCTTCATTAGCCAGGCTTCATATTTATCAACATCACCTAGACTTCCAAAGTGCTTTACAAACTCTCTCTAAAGACTTTCACCCCTGGAAAACTGGCTCCTTTCACGACAAAATTTTAACATGGTCATATTAAAAAAGTAGGTGCCAAGGTTGTGCACTGTGTGATCTGAGGTTGCTACAGTATTGATACCTGTTTTTCTATGCAGTGTTGTTGTAGCTCTGCTCACTGTAGAAGAGCCTGAGACATAAGCCCTTGTATCAGAGGCCTGAGGGCTGGGCTAAAGTAGCAGTCAAAACTTTGCTGATATAAAACAAAATCCGGCTGTGAGCTAGAGGCAGGCCCTTCTCACAGAATCTGGCAAGAACAGGGCTGATATTGCAGAAACACACGTTGCTGAGTGCTAAGCACAAAACACACACACACAGACACATTCCAGAAGGGTGGTACCAGAACACCCCATACCAAGAATGGTACAAACACATTCCCCAAAGACAACAGGAACCTATTGACCCTGCCTAAAGATATGGTCAGGATGACAATATGATGGATAGAAATGTACAAGGTGGTGGGTTGTGATATCAGAGGATGTCAACTATCAGAGGAGCAATATGTAACTTGTTTGTATCTCTGTATAAAAATGTATCTTGGGGCAGTGTCTTTATCTAGCCTAGGGAGGCGGAAAGTCCCGCCATGTGCTGAGCTGGTCCATTGTTATGGGTATACATGTATTAGTGCAGGATACTAGTACTGTGCTTCATCAAAATAAGCCTGGCTGGGTGCCTTCATGCCTTAATGGATCTTGTGGTCATTGGGCGGTTCGCTCGAGGTGTGCCATGTCAGTTGTCTGTGCCAGGCTGGGGTGGCACACAGAGGGAACACACACAGGCAGCCGAACATCTGACCACACCCATGATAGTGGAGAGACGGTGAGTGAGGTAATAGCTTCTGTAGGACTGACGTCTGTTGGCAAGAGACAAGCTTTCGAGCTACACAGAGCTCTTCCTCAGGACCTCTCTCACCCACAGAAGTTGGTCCAACAGCAGTGGTTGGGTCATCGCCAGTGCTAGGACTGACAGGAAAACACTGGCTTGTTTACTGGATCAAAACTGATCATTTGCTTTTTCTTTGGTTTCTTTTCCACTCCCTCCACTCACTTGCCTCGGTGAACAGATATTGACAATGTGAATCTAGATGACTACAATATTCATGTCATTGCCAGTGTGTTCAAACGGTGGCTGAGAGATTTGCCCAATCCCCTCATGACCTTGAACTCTACGAGGAATTTCTGCGAGCTATGGGTAAGGAAGGTCCATACAAATCTATACAATCACACACAAAACCCAAGACAGGGAAGGTACAATTAGCTGCAGGTACCAAACCCAGTTTCTGCTTGCCCAGAACAAGCAGTCTTTTTACTTTAGTTTTATCATCACCATTGTCATGACAAGCAGCAAGCAAGTAGATTGTGTGCTTGTACGATTGTACAAGCGCCAATTGTATGGAGTGTTTGAATCCAAAAGTCATTTTGGTGATCTGTCATCTTTTATGACGTAACTGGCAAGACAGTGCTGGAGCCTCTCCCATCTGCCTCCCTCTTAGAGCCTTTTCCCACTGCCGGGGTCTTTCCTGCAACAGGGAAAGACGCCATCGGGGGTGATGACACTGCTAAAAATAGGCAGTGTAGGTGGGAGCCACGTAGGTGATGCTTAATTTGTGCCAAGGCTTGCCAGGGCTGAGCTCGGCACATCTGCTCCAGCAGCTCTCTGCTGTTGAAGTCTTTCCTTGCAGCCTCCTTCTGCCAGAGCCTTTCACTGACGTGTAGGTAGGCACTGCAATGTGGACACAGCCTGCTTTTCACTGTGCCATGTAGCCACAGACAGCACTGTGACACAAACTAATCCCTTACACTGTTATAGTAGTCAAAGCCTTTGCCGTTCAGAGCCCTGGTACCACTGGGCTTGCTGTGTGAAAGTTTAAAAAAAAAAAAAAGCTTGAGCCCCGGCACCTCTTTTGTTACAAATTAAGCAGTGTGTGTAGGGTATATCCCCACAGCCTTCATGCATGTCTTTACTCACCTAAGCAGTGCCTCGCCATCTACATTGCTATTTCTGCCCGTGCTAGAGTGGTATGTAGCATATGATTTTGATGGTGAGCAGAGCAGAGTGTGCAGCATAGACGTGCCCCAGGAGACATAGTTATTATTCAGCTCCCAACTCTTTTGGAATCTGTTTAAAAGAAATCAGTGTCTTATGCTCATGTTTTTGCATAGGATACTGCTACCCGAGGACCTGCAAAGGGGCCTGCTTGTATAGGCAGGAGAGGAGGAGTTGTCATCCCTGTCTCTGTGCACTAGCCTCCTGCACAGCTCCCCTGTACTGGGCCATTCACACCACCTTCACAAGTAAAGATGGCAGAAGACAGCATGGGGAAGTTGCCTGTAATATGTGTAACTGTGTGTGCTCTCTCCAGGCCTGCAGGAGAGGAAGGAGACCATCCGAGGCGTGTACTCTGTCATTGATCAGCTCTCTCGCACCCACCTCAGTACCCTGGAACGCCTCATCTTTCACCTTGTGAGGTAATGGCAGACCACAGCGTGGGATCGTCATACTGCAGCCACTCTTTCTCTTCTCCTTCCTCACTAGGGGCCTGATTCTGATACACTTACTCCCCATGAGTACCACCGTACTCCATGAGTAGTTCCACTGGAACAAGGTACTGTTCTCCGTGAGTAAGAGTACCTGAACACGGGCCTATGTGATCCAAGTACTTTTGTCGGGAAAAATTGGAGTGAAACTTTGAAAGGGAGTGCTTTAAATTCTGAAATGGCTTTAACGCTCTGGACCCAAGGGCTCTTTTTCCAGACAATGCTCTCATTGACAGCTAATGCCAATAATGTTCTTCTTTCGTAATAGCAACAAATGTTTCAGACTTGCTGAGAAGACAACCACTGTAGGTCTCAGCTGATTACAAACACATGGTTCCATGCCATAGACAGGGGTGAGCTGCAGCCGGTTCGCACGGATCGCGCGAACCGGTTGTTAAATTTAGAAGCCCTTTTAGAACCGGTCGTTCCCAGTGGGACAAACTGGTTCTAAAGGGCATTTAAATTAACAAGTGCTCCCTGCTGCCCGGCCCGGCTCACCTCAGCTCTGCCTCCACCTCCTGCCATGAATGCTCCTTCTTGCTTCTCCTCCCACCCTGCTTCCCGTGAATCAGCTGTTAGCGCGGGAAGCCTGGGAGGGCTGAGAAGCAAGCAGGCTTCCCAGTCCAGGAAGGCGGCGCTGAGGTAGGAAACCAGGAGGGCCGTGTGCCCCGCCGGTCTCAGCCCCGTCCTGACCACGGCCCCTGTCCCCGGGTCCCCGCCCGGCCCCGACCCTCCACGGCCAGCAGGTCCCGGCGCGGCACCCTCCGGCCCGCGTTCCTCCCGGCTGCCTGGCTCAGGCTCGGGCTCGAGCGCCCTGCCCGGCCCCACGTTCCTCCCGGCCGCCCGGCTCGGGCTCGGCTCGGCTGCGGCACCTGGCCGGCCCCACGTTCCTCCCGGCCGCCCGGCTCAGGCTCGGGCACCCTGCCCGGCCCAGCGTTCCTCCCAGGCCGCCCGGCTCGGGCTCGGGCTCGGTCTCGGGCTCCCGCTGCTGCGCCTGGCTGGCCCGCGTCCCTCCCGGGTCGGGGGCTGGGAGTTCGGGGGTGGGGAGTGGATAGGGTTTGGGAGGTGTTAGAGGGTAGGGAACAGGGAGGGGGTGGACGGGGCAGGGGTCCCTGGGTCGGGAGGCATGATTCCTCCTGGGGTGAGGAGGACCCGGTTGTTATGATTTTGCCAGCTCATCACTAGCCATAGACCTAACCCACTGAGGAATGCAGTAAGATTGCAGTGGATCACAGTACTGCCATGTATTGCACCCTTTAGTTTGAACATTGAGGGTCTAGGGATCATGTGTGATGCTTTTGCATGAGCTTAGACAATATCTAGTTCAGGCTATAGTCACTGTGTTACAATCTGCGAAGTTTCCTGCCATCTACATGCATTTAGACACATCTGTGCTCTGTTTCTAAGGCATAGCTTAATGATGGCTAAGTGAGTTGCTTGCTACTGTAATAAATATGCACTGTATCTATTCCTTTTTGGAAAATAGGTTAAGTAGGTCAAAACAAAAGATTTCCTAAAGAGTGTCATGGCATGTTGCGTGGTTCACTCAGTATCCATTGTCTTACCTTTTGCCCTTGTCTGGTATAATATTTACATCCTGTTGGTCTAGTTCTTTACCAGATACAACAAATTGAAGCTCTTCACTTCAAAGCTATATAATATTGTGGAAAATCTTCCCTGGCAATGACCTCCAGATCTCATGTGCATGTACAGCCCTCCTCTCCCTGCCCTGCTCTGAATTTGTATTTTGTCCTCTTTCTGTTTCTCTACAGGGTATTTCCTGCCAGTGTTATGTGAATTGGAGCTACCTTTAACCCTTGCTGCTTTGTTGTTTATTGTTTAGGATTGCCCTGCAGGAAGAGACCAATCGAATGTCAGCTAATGCCCTGGCCATTGTGTTTGCTCCTGTATTCTCCGCTGTCCTGACACAACTGACCCACTGCAGAGCGTTCAGGACATCAGTAAAACAACCACGTAAGAATATAGCATTACAACTTCCAGGGTAAATCCTGTAATGAGGTCATGTCAGGACAGTCAAATGATCACTGAGTAATGCACTTTAATGTGCTGTAGAATGACAGCTACAAACACATCACTGGTTTGCAAATGAATTGCCTTAATGAAATACTGTCTATTCTATCAGTAACTAGCAGCTGCTAAAGTTAAACCTTTTAAAAACTGCAGGATTGGATAACCTGCACCCAGGAGTTTTAAAGAACGGGACAGTGAGCTCTCTCCGCCATTGATGTTGATATTTAACAAATCCTGGAGTAATGGGAAGTTCCAGAGGACTGTACAAAAAGCTAATGTGCCAGTATCTAAAAGGATTAACAGGATGATCTGGGTAACTACAGGCCAGTTAGCTCAATATCAGTCTCAGGCAAAATCATGGGAAAGCTGACGTGGAAGGTAATCAGTAAAGAATTGAAGGATGACAGTGTAATTAGTGCCAGTCAACACAGTTTTTTATGGAAAATAGGTCTTGTCAAAATTGATTGGATGCCAGGTTTGGTTGGCAGAGGTAACCACGTTGACATCGTTGACTTAGATTCCAGTTGGGTCATCCTGATTAAAAATTAACACTATACAGATTCAGTGCAGCAAATATTAAATGGATTGAAAATTGGCTAATTGATATCTCCAAAGTAATTGTAAATAGGGAATCATCATCCAGTGGGTGGGAAGGGTTTGTAATGGAGCCCCTCGGGGATGTTTTGACTTCAACTGGAATTTTAAGAATAAACATGTTAGATTGTGAGAAGCTCAGATAATAGGGCACTGGGGGTTAGATAAGTACCTAGGATGGATAGTGGATGCAGGAATCATTTGATGAAATTCTATGCAGGAGACCAGACTACATGAACCTGCCTGGCCTTCAAATCTCTCCTAGAAGCAATTCTTCTGCCTACAGATGTGAAAATTACTTTGAATCACTCTTCTAAAGGTTCCTTGTAAGAAGAAGTCTCTTTGTAACTTGACTTATATACGCCGCCTTGTATCATTACTGCTCTAAAAGGATTTCTTCCAGAAAACAATACTGATGGTATTAAACAAAATATCTGCCCCAGACACCTAATCACTGTCATTGCCCTGCGACTGCCTGTCCAGCTTGGATGCAAACAAGCACAAGTGTGTGTGTCTACAAATAGATATAGCTAGATAGCGCAGCATATCCGAAATGGCCATTCTTTCAGCCTTTCATTTGAACATGCTGTGCTTTCCTAACCTTGGTGGGTATTTGCCTTTCCAGGGAAAGGACCTGTTTCCCTGATGGAGCCCTTGGGGAGCCCTCCCTTTAGTCCTCTAGTTTAGCTCCCCTGCCTAGTACCATTTTGGGCATTTCAACCACACTGTTCGTTTCCAGCCCACGAAGCAAGAGAATTGGCGCAGCACTTAGGCGACATGGCCAGCTCAAACACAGCCAGAGTTTTATCCTCCCGTTTTACCACTTTCTTTTTTCCTTTTTGCAGCTGTGTGGAGTTGATTGTCGTAGAGCAGATGAATAAATACAGGGCTCGTCTCACGGACATCAACAGCCTGGAGTTTGCTGAGAACAAAGCAAAAAGCAGGCTGTCTTTGATCCGCAGATCAGTGGTAAGATTCGGGTGGAGGGTGGGAGGGGGCTGAGCTGGTAGTATGTTCTGTTCCTGTGTCAGGAAAAAATGGAGCAGACCTTTCCTTTGTTTTAGGAGGACAAGTTTCTCCAGCCATGTCATTGATCGTAACTTCCTTTTATACATAAAATTCAAAGGAGAACCTCGTGTCCATGCAGCTATTGTGTATTTGCATAGTTTATTCAGTGTGTCTGTTGTAACTGAGAAGAATGTGCATGGTACTAAATTGAAAATCAGAGAATAATTTGGTACTGATAAGCCAGCCCCGTCCTTTCCTCTCCTTTTCACTCAGACTAATCTCCCCTAATCTTCTCCTGCCTATTACAGTCTCCCTAGCCTCTTACACCTCCCAAAGCATCATATCCAGGGCCAACAGAGAGACTGAACCTCAGTCCTGCACTTGGCTCCTTGCGTTTCCTGAGCCACACATTTATACCAAAAAAGCCCAAAGGAGATGGGAATGGTGTCTGTCAAGAGTTCTAAAGGAGAGTGCCACAGAAACGTGGTCTCTGGATTTCACAGGCTCATTTGTACATTTTGGGGATATATTTCGCAAATTTGGACTAATTTATCCTGTGTTAATCAACTCTTTGCTGGCTCTGTTTATGACCTCCTCACTCCTGCACTCACGTCCCCTAATCCCACAGTGGCCTGCTGTCTGGTACTGCCCACTGTGTTAAAACCTTCACTTGTTTCCTCCTACATAACTTCAGGGGGAATCTGGGGTGAAGCTGCCCTTAACCAAGCCCTTGCTTTGACTCTCTGTGTGCAAGTCACTTCATTAGTACTGCCTTCAGCAGCGAGGACTGAACTGAGCTGCCTATAAAGGGTCACTTTCTTTTCCTCCACTGCCTTTCTGGGAGTTTGGAATACCAGCTCATTTAGCTTTCACACACCCAACTGGGTAGATGAATGAGAGGCAGAGTCTGGGAATTGAAGCGACCTGTGTCCCCTTTGCTGTAAGCTGAATAAGCAACAGGCTGTCATCTGCTGTGTTCTGCTCATAGAATGAGAAAGAATGGCTGATTTATCACAGGACAGTCAACCCAGGTCTGTGCTGCTGAAAGGAAGAGCAGGCTCTCCATTTATAAGGATCCAGTATCCTCCCACCACCTCCAACACTGCCAGAGCCCGGGCCGGGCCGGAGCCGGGCAGCCAAGGCCGCCACTGCGCCCGGACCCCAGCATCTGGGTAAGTATCGGTCGCGATTCCTGCCCCCGTGCCCGGGCCGGGCTGCGGTGGTCGGGAGGGCTGCGGGCCGGGCAGGGCGCCGCGGCTGGAGCCCGAACCCGAGCCAGGTGGCCGGGAGGGACGCGGGCCAGCCAGGGCGCCGCAGCGGGAGCCCGAGCCTGAGCCGGGCGGCCGGGAGGAAGGCGGGCCGGCCAGGCGCCGGAGCCCGACCCCGAGCCGGGCGGCCGGGAGGAACGCGGGCTGGGCAGGGTGCCTGAGCCCGGCGCCGGGCGGCCGGGAGGAACGCGGGCCGGGCAGGGTGTTACCAAGGACCAGCGTTAGGGGAAACGGTGCCCTGGGCAAAACTTGTACTTTGGCAAAGTTCTTGGTTCAGGCTTGTAGCAGTGATGGAATAAATTGCAGGTTCAAATCAAGTCTCTGGAGTACATCCACAACTAGGATGGGCCATTCAGTCCTTTGTACAGAGCTTCAGTTTGTAGCCAAGTCACTCCAGAGGTAGGAAGCAGGACTGAAGACCAGATGGAGATGAGGCATCAGTCTTTTATAGTCTCTTGCCATGTGGTCTTTGCTTTCTTTGTCCCAAGGACACTCTATCCAGCACGCGACATAGAAAAACCTTAGAGTTCTGTCCATAGGCAGGTCCCTGCACACCTTGCTGAGCCACAAGGCATATCTGCCTTCTCTCAATGGGTCAATTGTATAGCTGATGGTCCTTAATGGGCCATCAAGCAGGCTAGGCAGAGCTGACACCAATTTGTCTGGCTGGGGTGTTCCCCAGAAGCATAGCACAAGTTTGAAATACAGGCATCATAGAGCCAATATTTATAATGTCAACTACAAAAATGATACATATCTAGAGATAGCATAATTATAATCAGCCAATCATAACCTCTCCATAGACCCTTTATGTGACCACCTTTATACAATATTGGCTGCAAATATAGAACAGTGGTGGCAACGGTGATCTATACAGTTACAGATTATGTCAAGAACGTCACAGGAGGTGACATGGTATCAGTGAGACTGATACTGGAATACTGCCTCCAGTTTTGGTGTCCTCATTTGAAAAAGATGGTGTGAAATTGGAGTTGAGGCAGCAAAGAGCCACCAATTGTTCTGAGGGCTGGAGAAAAATGCCTTCTAGTGAGCTATTGAAAGATCTCAACCTGTTTAGCTTCTCAAAAGAATATTGAAAGGTGACTTCATTGAAACGTTGAAGTGCCTTAATGGAGAGAAAAGATTGGCTATTAAAGGGCTCTTTAATGTAGCAGAGAAAGGCATTAAAACCCAATGGCTGGAAGGTGGAAAGAGACAAATTCATATTACAATTAAGGCACAAATATTCAACAGTGAGGATGATTCACCACAGGAACAAGCTACCAAGGAAATTGGTGCATTCTCCATCTCGTGACGTCATTTCATGAAGACTAGATGCCTTTCTGGAATGTGTTTACCCCAAAAGTAGCTAGTGTGTCATACAGGAGGCCTGTGATATGCAGGGGTCAGATTAGATGCTCTAATGGTCTCTTCTGGCCATAAAGTCAACTAATTTCTGAAAAACTAAGTGTAGCATTGGGAGCAGCGTCTGATGTTTTCCTGTCTATCCGGCTTGCTTCCTAGAATGAGCGCTCCTTGAGTGGGGTGATCCACAGGGAGTAGCTCAAACCTCCAAAGTGCCTGGCCAGAGGTTGGACATTAGCCCAGCAAGGGAGGGGTGTGGCAGTGACATCACAAAGGCCTTTGCAGGACCTCAGACTATTGGCCAAAGGTGGTGGGGAGGTGGTGACCTCACAGAGGGATGCTGACATCAGCCAGGCAGGACAGGGGCGAGGGGCCAGGGAAACCTCAGAGACCCTGTGGCTTTGCTTCAGCAAGTCTCCTTCTCCAGGTCTCTCTTTGAGGACTGAGAGTATTCGGGTTCATGGACGTGAGCGCCAGGAGGAACCTCTCTTGAGTTTTCTCCTTCCCTTTTAGTGATTTTACTAGAAAACAGATGTCCCTGTTTAGAGGGTTAGAGCCTCCTCGAGGTTTGAAACTGTTCGGTCTGATCATTCTGGTGACAGTTGAATTCATGGAAAGCATGATCTTAAGGAGGCAGAATTTTATTCCACACCTGGGATTTTGTCCCTTAGAATCACTGGGGACATTAGGGTTTGTCCTTTTTGTTTCAACTTTTCCTCCATCCCCCCCCCCTTTCTCTTCCTCTCTTGCTTTTTGTCCTTTCTCCTGTTCCCCTCCCCACACCAGGAGGTGTGTGTGTGTGTGTGTGTGTGTGTGTGTGTGTGTGTGTGTGTGTGTGTTGCGGGGGAGTGCTCGGCAGCTCTCACTGTGGGAGGTCCACCCAAAACTGTGGAGCTGCAGTAGTGCTGGGGCAGTGATCCCCGCCAGTGACCTGGGCCATCCTTTGAGGTCTCTGGTGAGACCCCTCAGCCTCTCCTCCTCAGTCTCTACCCTGATTGGCTGAGCAGGGGGTTATTGACAGGGAGGAGACTCAGGTCCTTGTTGTTCTCTTTTAAGACCAAGTAAATAAGTCATAACCACTTATATGTTTGATGGATTTTGCTGCTTCTCTGCATTAATTGTCTCTGAGCAGTTCATGATTCTCTCTAACATTGCAGTTCTCCTAAAATACTGGCTGAATAATTACTGTGCATACTTGTTCCTCTGGAGCTCATCTGAGAGCACTTTCTTGAGGTCATTCAATGTATGTAATTCAAAATCCGATGGTTAATTTGACAATCAGGGCTCTGGGTCCTATTCCCAATTCTGCCATTGACTGGCTGTGTGACCTAAGACAAGTCAGTTCTCCTTTCTCAGCCTGAGCATCTCCCTCTTTCAAGTAGGGGTAATAATGATCCGCTCCTACCTACCTCAACACACACACTCTTCCCCAACACACACACACTGTCTCTCCCCACACACAAATAGTCTCCACACTGCAGCTGAAAAGCAGCTGGCAATCTAGTAGGATGACCCTGGAACAATGGGATAGAGAAACCTGCATCACTGAAAGTGCAGCCACAAAGACACCACACACCAGCTTCCCCTAGCTGGCAAGTATCACACCTCCACAGAAAGATTCCTGTGGTATCGTAGGCCAGCTTCCTAAGGCCTCAGCCTCAACCACTTAACACTGGGCCTTTCTACACTCTGGTTCTGTTCTAACGGAAGGATCATTTCCAATTGTTCGCTCAGACCAGCTTGCCCAGCACCCTCACTGCTGTGCATCTCTGGTTGTGTGGCCATGGCTGAACAGCAAGAATTCCTGCCCATTTCCCTTCTGGCTGGAGCATGCTTAGAGTGAGTTTGTGGTTAATGATGTTGCCGTGGATTGTTGGCTTCCTGCCTTGGCAATTCAGACAGTTCCTTTTCCCAACATATCTCCAGCACATCAGTCCCTGGCTGGGTCTCCTGGGCAGTGGAAAACATAAGAACATAAGAAAGTCCGTACCGGGTCAGACCAAAGGTCCATCTAGCCCAGTATCTGTCTACCGACAGTGGCCAATGCCAGGTGCCCCAGAGGGAGTGAACCTAACAGGCAATGATCAAGTGATCTTCCTCCTGCCATCCATCTCCATCCTCTGACAAACAGAGGCTAGGGACACCATTCTTACCCATCCTGGCTAATAGCCATTTATGGACATAGCCACCATGAATTTATCCAGTTCCCTTTTAAACATTGTTATAGTCCTAGCCTTCACAACCTCCTCAGGTAAGGAGTTCCACAAGTTGACTGTGCGCTGCATGAAGAAGAACTTCCTTTTATTTGTTTTAAACCTGCTGCCTATTAATTTCATTTGGTGACCTCTAGTTCTTGTATTATGGGAATAAGTAAATAACTTTTCCTTATCCACTTTCTCAATGTCACTCATGACTTTATATACCTCTGTCATATCCCCCCCTAGTCTCCTCTTTTCCAAGCTGAAGAGTCCTAGCCTCTTTAATCTTTCCTCGTATGAGACCCTCTCCAAACCCCTAATCATATTAGTTGCCTTTTTTTGAACCTTTTCTAGTGCTAGAATATCTTTTTTGAGGTGAGGAAACCAGATCTGTACACAGTATTCGAGATGTGGGCGTACCATGGATTTATATAAGGGCAATACTATATTCTCCGTCTTGTTCTCTATCCCCTTTTTAACGATTCCTAACATTCTGTTTGCTTTTTTGATCGCCTCTGCACACTGCGTGGACATCTTCAGAAAACTATCCACAATGACTCCAAGATCTTTTTCCTGACGCGTTGTAGCTAAATTAGCCCCCATCATATTGTATGTATATTTGTGGTTATTTTTCCTAATGTGCATTACTTTACATTTATCCACATTAAATTTCATTTGCCATTTTGTTGCCCAATCACTTAGTTTTGTGAAAGCTTTTTGAAGTTCTTCACAATCTGCTTAACTATCTTGAATAGTTTAGTATCATCTGTAAACTTTGCCACCTCACTGTTTACCCCTTTCTCCAGATCATTTATGAATAAATTGAATAGGATTGGTCCTAGGACTAACCCTTGGGGAACACCACTAGTTACCCCTCTCCATTCTGAGAATTTACCATTAATTCCTACCCTTTGTTCCCTGTCTTTTAACCAGTTCTCAATCCATGAAAGGACCTTCCCTTTTATCCCATGACAACTTAATTTACGTAAGAGCCTTTGGTGAGGGACCTTGTCAAAGGCTTTCAGGAAATCCAAGTACACTATGTCCACGGATCCCCCTTGTCCACATGTTTGTTGACCCCTTCAAAGAATTCTAATAGATTAGTAAGACACGATTTCCCTTTACAGAAACCATGTTGACTACTGCTCAATAATTTATGTTTTTCTATGTGTCTGACAATTTTATTCTTAACTATTGTTTCAACTAACTTGCCCCGTACCGACGTTAGACTTACCGGTCTGTAATTGCCGGGATCACCTCTAGAGCCCTTTTTAAATATTGGCGTTACATTAGCTAACTTCCAATCATTGGGTACCGAAGCCGATTTAAAGGACAGGTTACAAACCTTAGTTAATAGTTCCACAACTTCACATTTGAGTTCTTTCAGAACTCTTGGGTGAATGCCATCTGGTCCCGGTGACTTGTTAATGTTGAGTTTATCAATTAATTCCAAAACCTCCTCTAGTGACACTTCAATCTGTGACAGTTCCTCAGATTTGTCACCTACAAAAGCCAGCTCATGTTTGGGAATCTTCCTAACATCCTCAGCCATGAAGACTGAAGCAAAGAATTCATTTAGTTTCTCCGCAATGACTTTATCGTCATTAAGCGCTCCTTTTGTATTTTGATCGTCAAGGGTTGTTTAGCAGGCTTCCTGCTTCTGATGTACTTAAAAAACATTTTGTTATTACCTGTGGAGTTTTTGGCTAGCCGTTCTTCAAACTCCTCTTTGGCTTTTCTTATTACACTCTTGCACTTAAGTTGGCAGTGTTTATGCTCCTTTCTATTTGCCTCACTAGGATTTGACTTCCACTTTTAAAGGAAGTCTTTTTATCTCTCACTACTTCTTTTACATGGTTGTTAAGCCACGATGGCTCTTTTTTAGTTCTTTTACTGTGTTTCTTAATTTGGGGTATACATTGAAGTTGGGCCTCTATTATGGTGTCTTTAAAAAGGGCCCATGCAACTTGCAGGGATTTCATTTTAGTCACTCTACCTTTTAACTTTTGTTTAACTTTTGTTTAACTAATCATCTGCTTCCTCACCATGGGGAACAGGGGCAGAAAATGCTTTTTAAAAAGCCTTTTGAAAAGTAAAAAGTAAAACAAGCCAAGCAACCCCCTCCCTTGCTTTGTGCTGGGTGCCCAGCTGTGGGCTTGTGTGTGTGTATGGGGGGGAGGCTGGTGGGAGAGGTGTTCTGAGCACACTCCGGTCAGGGAAGGGGTGGAGTTGGCCAAAGGGCAGGTTGAATCTTTAGCAGAGAATTCCTTTCTCCATTGTGTTAGCTAAGCGTTGCTGTTAAATGTCAGCCGACAAATGCAGCATTTGAAACAATCCGACTCTAAATCCCCCACCCTCTCAGTTGCTGTAGTTCTCACATCCTCTGCTCTTGTGATGTCACCACATGACATAGTGTCTTATTCCCATAGTGTCCTGTAGGTTAGACAGGAATAAGTTTATGAGGTAAAAACTGAAGCATAACTCCATCCCTTCCTCCTTTTGACTTCGGAAAATAAATCCTGTCGCCTCCTCAGTCCCAACCCAGCCCCACCGGCGCTGCTGCGGCTTGGAGACAGGTGCCCTCTCATCTGGCCCTGAGCTGCTGTGGGGAGAGAGGGCTGGAGGGGGCAGTTCTTTCTCCCTGGGGCAACCTGCTCCCCAATCTCCTCATTCTCAGCCCCACCCCAGAGCCCTCACCCCCTGCGCCCCTACCCTCTGCTCCAATGCTGAGACCCTCATCGCTAGCCCCACTCCAGAGCCTGCACCGCCAGCCAGAGCCCTCACATCACTGCGCCCCAACCCCCCCCCCCCGCCGCGCCCCCACCCCAAACCGGTAAGCCGCACCCCGGCCCCCCACCAACCAAGGGCAGAATGAATTTTGTAAGGAGCGCAATATGCAGGTGATGTGTCACACCTCACCTCCATATTTGTGCCCAAAACAAAATTCATTCCACACATGGACATAACAAATTAGAGGAAACACTGCTCCTGACTTTCAGCCTCTCTCTCACATCTTGAATTTCACACATTGAGTGATCAGAATAAAGTGCCCTCAAGTGAGCTAGAGACCAACAGTGGTTCATAGTAATTATTCAGCAAGTATTTTAGAAGACCTAGGACATTAATGAAAATCAAGACCTGACAAGAGACAATTAATGGAGAGAAGCAGCAAGATTAATTCCATACATTGGATTGGTTGTGACTTATTTGCCTGATTTGAAAAGAGACCAAACTGACCTGAGTCTCCTTGGTGTCGATAGCCCCCTGCTCAGCCAATCAGCACTGAGACTCTGAGTGGCAGGAGGCTGAGGGGTCTCACCAGATGTCCCAAAGGATGGCTCAGGACAGCATCAGAGGGGATCACTCTCATACCCAGACCCACCTCTTGGTGAGGACCTCCCGCAATGAGAGCAATACCCCTCCCCTGCCCGCACTCCAGACCCATCCCTTCTAGGTAGAGGGAGGGAATCTGGAAAAGGGAAAAAAGAAGCAAGAGAAGAGGAGAAAGGAGGGAGGAAAGAGGAAAAGATAAACCAAAAAGGGACACCCCAATGTCCCCAGGGATTCCAATCATCAAAACCTAGGGAGGAAATCAAATTCTGCCACCTGAAGCCAGCGCTGTCTGTGCCTAGAATGCTGCCTGCGCCAGGTGGATCAGACGGAACAGGTTCCAAAGCTCTCTGAGCCTCTTACCTTCTCAAAGGGAAGTTTGTTTTCGGCACAATCAGTGGTAGGAAAGGAGAAAACTCCACAGAGGTTCCTCCTCATGCTCACAACTCTGAATCCTAATTCTCTCTCAGCCCTCGAGGAGAGACCTCGCGAAGGTGACTTGCGGCAGCAAAGCCGGGAGGTCTCAGAGACTGGCCTGGCCCTGCACCTCTGTCCTGCCCGGCTGATGTCGGGGTCTCTCTGTGAGGTCACCCCCTCCCCACCACCTTTGCCCAATAGGCCGAGTTCCTGCAAAAGGCCTTTGTGATGTCACTGCCACACCCACCCCTCAAAGCTGATGTCCTGCCCCTGGCCAGACTCATTATGCCCATCGTTGCCCCTTTAACCTTCCGTTGTCTCTCTCTGACCACCGTCACTCTCCATCGGTTCACTGAGATTGCCACACTCATTGCTTCCAACACAGCTGCTTTTCAGCTGCAGTGTGGAGACTGTGTGTGGGGAGAGACAGTGTGTGTGTGTGTTGGGGAAGAGTGAGTGTGTTGAGGTAGGTAGGAGCGGATCATTATTATCCCTACTTGAAAGAGGGAGACGCTCAGGCTGAGAAAGGAGAATTGACTTGTCTTAGGTCACAAAGCCAGTCAATGGCTGAATTGGAAATAGGACCCCCAGAGCCCTGATTTTCAAATTAACCGTCGGATCTTGAATTTCATACATTGAATGACCTCAATAAAGTGCTCTCAGATGAGCTCCAGACCAACAAGTATGCACAGTAATTATTCAGCCAGTATTTTAGGAGAACTGCAAAGTTAGAGAGAATCATGAACTGCTCAGAGACAATTAATGCAGAGAAGCAGCAAAATCCATCAAACATATAACTGGTTATGACTTATTTACTTGGTCTTAAAAAAGAACAACAAGACCTGAGTCTCCTCCCTGTCATTAACCCCCTGCTCAGACAATCAGGGTAGAGACTGAGGATGGAAGGCTGAGGGGTCTCACCAGAGAGCTCAAAGGATGGCCCAGGTCACTGGCAGGGATCACTGCCCCAGCACTACTGCAGCTCCACAGTTTTGGGTGGACCTCACACAGTGAGAGCTGCCGAGCACTCACCATAAACGCAACACACACACACACACACACACACACACACACACACACCCTCTCCTGGTGATAGGAGGGGGACAGGAGAAAGGAGAAACGAAGCAAGAGAGGAAGAGAAAGGAGTGATTGATGGAGGAAAAGGTGAATCAAAAAGGACAAACCCTAATGTACTCAGTGATTCTAAGGGACAAGATCCCAGGTTTGGAATAAAATTCTGCCTCCTTAAGATCATGTTTTCCATGAATTCAACTGTCACCAGATGGATCAGACTGAACAGTTTCAAACCTCGAGGAGGCTCTTACCTTCTAAACAGGGTCGGCTGTTTTCAAGTAAAATCACTAAAAGGGAAGGAGAAAACTCGAAAGAGGTTCCTCCTGGCGCTCAGGTACGTGAACCCCAATATTCCCCCAGTCCTCAAAGAGAGACCTGGAGAGGGAGACTTGCTGAAGCAAAGCCACAGGGTCTCTGAGGTTTCCCTGGCCCCTCACCCCTGTCCTGCCTGGCTGATGTCAGCATCCCTCTGTGAGGTCACCACCTCCCCACCACCTTTGGCCAATAGTCTGAGGTCCTGCAAAAGGCCTTTGTGATGTCACTGCCACACCCCTCCCTTGCTGGGCTAATGTCCTACCTCTGGCCAGGCACTTTGGGGGTTTGAGCTACTCCCTGTGGATCACCCCACTCAAGGAGCATTCATTCTAGGAAGAAAGCCAGCTAGACAGTAAAACATCAGACGCTGCTCCCAATGCTACACTTAGTTTTTTAGGAATTAGTCGACTTTATGGCTAGAAGAGACCATTAGAGCATCTAATCTGACCCCTGCATATCACAGGCCTCCTGTATGACACACTAGCTACTTTTGGGGTAAACACATTCCAGAAAGGCATCTAGTCTTCATGAAATGACGTCACGAGACAGAGAATCCACCACTTTCCTTGGTAACTTGTTCCTGTGGTGAATCATCCTCGCTGTTGAATATTTGTGCCTTAATTGTAATATGAATTTGTCTCTTTTCACCTTAGGACCCGGCGAGGTGGGAGTGTGCCAGACCTTGGGCTGCAGCCCAAGCCGGAACTTCTACATGACAATTAAACAGCCCCACAGCCTGAGTCGTGTGAGCCCAAGGCAGTGGTACGGGCCAGCCACCGTGTGTAACAAGTTTGCGTGGAGAATTTGCGGCAAAACTGGGAACTGAACCCAGATTGTTTCAATTCTTGCCTCCCTTAACCGCAAGCCCAGCGTGTGTGTGTACAGCATTGTTTTGGTCTGTGTTTGCCTTGTATTGGCTTCCAAGGGAGGCTGTGGAATTTCCTTCATTGGGGGTTTTTAAGACCAGGTTAGAGATACGCCAGTCTGCAAATGTCTAGGGATACTTGGTCCTGCCTCAGCACAGCGGGCTGGAGTAGATGACTTCTCAAGATCCCTTCCAGGCCTACATTGAAATAATTCTCTTTTGTGCTGCGTCATGTTCTACGCTGAGCTGTTTTGCATGGTGCCATTTGGAACTGTGATCGCACCATTTTGTGTAGCAGTTTTATGGTGAATTGTTTTGCCTCAGCTTGTTTTCCATTGTGTACTTTTGTCCTAGGATGTCATAGTTCGCATCGTGTTGCTTTTTTCCTTTGTATTGTCATTTTATGCTGTGGAGTGTAGGTTGTTTTTTCCCCCTGAATTTTCCTGACACTATGTTGTGGTGAGTTTTATTCTGTATGTTGTGTTTTTATATGTATATATTGCATAGCATCCTAGAAATGTAGGGCTAGATAGGACCTCAAGATGTCATCAAGTCCAGCTTTCTCTGCTGAGGCAGGAACAAGTATATGTAGATTATCTATGACAGAGCTTTGTCCTATTTGTTCTTAAAAACTACCAGGGAAAGAGACTCCCCAGCCCCCTTGTAAGACTGTTCCAGAGCTGAACTGCCTTAGCTCTGGGGACACCCACACAGATTTTAGTGGTGAGCAGCTCTGGAGAGAGAGAGGAGACCCCAGTGAGTGGGCAGTTGGATAAAGAGACTAAAGTTGGGAGGAGAAACATTGACGTGTCCAAGGTCACCCAGGCTGTCTGTGACCGAGCTAGAAATAGGTTCTAGTGCCACCGTACTGCTGTTTCTGAAGGTCTCTGCCACACTGCTGTTTTAGGCACTGGTGCAACCCTTGGTGTAGACAGAATTTACACTAGTGCACTCTGGCACTGGTGCACCATGTCCCAGTTTGAAGGTTTGGGGTGGGGAGAGGGGCTGTGACCTCCCTGAGGCCTGAGGCTGACTGAACGGTGCAGCTGGTAACGGAGGGGCAGCACTGAGTGCTGGAGGTATGAGCCAGGAGCACAGCCCCACAGGACTGGACACTGACTTCTCCTGACCCAGGGGACACACCCCCAGCGAGGTGGTTTGTCCATGGATGTGCAGGCTGTCTTGGCAGAGCAGCTCATTTGCAATCCCTGCACACCTCTTCCTACAGTGTGCACTGGGGACCTTTCCAAGCTGTGAGTGACAGGGCTCGGGAGTTAACAGGATCTGTTCCTGGCTCTGTCATGGACCTGTTTGGTGACCTTGGGGAAGTCACAGCTCCTCTCTCTGTAACACTGTCTTCAGTGACTCGAGAGCACTAGCACCAGCCTCAGGCAGACTGGTGAGAAGCAGGGCACAAACCCCAAATTGGGTGTGAGGTCTGTATGGAGATTTCACCAACCAAGTATCCAGTGTAAACGCTTCAGGCATTGTAACAGCATTAACATGGAATCACAGACAGTCCTCTTGGGTGATCCCATATATCTCACCACGCAGGTGAGCTCACCTTTGTGACAGGTGGTCCCTTACTCCAGGGGTTCCCAACCTTTTTCTTTCTGAGCCCCCACCCCTACCCCCACCCCACACACTCTATAAAACCTCCACTGCCCATGTGGGCCACAATAACTGGTTTTCTGCATATAAAATCCAGGGCTGGCGTTAGGGGTAGCAAGCAGGGCAACTGCCTGCGGCCCCATGCCGCAGGGGCCCCCGCAAAGCTACATTGCTTAGGCTTTGGCTTCAGCCCTGGTGATGGGGCTCAGGGCCCTGGACTTCAGCCCCCTGCGCTGGGACTTCAGCTTTCTGCCCTGGGACTCAGTGAGTCTAATGCCGGCTTTGCTTGGCAGCCCCCTGACAGCTGCTCACGGCCCCAGGGGCCCTGGTTGAGAACCACTGCCTTACAGCACGAATCACAGCAATGTTCAAGTTACTGCCAGTCCCAAAGGACCCGTCACTTCCTTAGGTCAATTAAATCTTAGATCTTCCAACAAAGACACTTGTAGCCAGTCCTGTCATAACCTGTATTAAGACTTATTTAAAAGGAAACGAGAGCTGTTAACAAAGTTAAAGCAGGTAATCCTATAGATGCAGATGAGTTGCAGTCTTAAATTTCAAAGGTAATAGAAGCTTCTGTAATAAGCAAGCTCTACATATTCTTTAGGACTAACTCAGGCTAAGCAGCTGGGGATCTCTTGCTTATGCCTAGACACTTTGCCCCAGAGTCCAGGCAGCATACAGACAATCAGTTCCTTCTCTATGGGGTTTTTCATCCCCTTCCTACCATGTGGTCTGAGCAGGAAACTTAGCTACTGGGAAGTGAAGAGCACAACAACAGTCTTGTGTCTTTGTTAACATCCCATAATAGTCTCTCTGGTGTTGATGGACCTTTCCTGCCAGGCATTCTGTTGCCAATCAGCACTTCACATTGGTAAAGTCTCTCTCCTGTTTGGTGATTTACAGAGCCACAGAGGCTCACAATGCAACTAGTCAGATGTTAACTCAGGCAGCAACTTACAAGTATTCAATAAAGTCTAAACACAAAACACATTCTTATATTCACAGTCTGTATGAGGAGTATCTACTCATTTGGACTCACTGGGGAGCCACAGAAAGAAACAAGGTGTGCTGAGGCAAGAAGGCCCAATCTCAGAGCCCCCAGGGTCACGCTTCCCAAAAGCTAAAACTAGGCCCAGCCCATGAAAGGGGCACTCCCAGGAGAGACTGTGTAAAGGCTGGAGCGTCAAATAACTTAGTTAATCTGAGAGAGCTGCCTTGGGGACAATGACAGGGCACTCAAGGCAGGATGAAGTATTATCTAGACCAGGAGTGGCCAACCTGAGCCTGAGAAAGAGCCAGAATTTACCAATATACATTGCTAAAGAATCATCAGCTCCCACCCCCTGCTCCCAGTGCCTCCCACCCATGGGAAGCCACACTAATCAGCACCCCCCCAACTCGCACTCCCGATCAGCTGCTCATGCTATGCAAGACACTCGGTGGGGGGGACGGGGGGGATGGAGCGTGGGCACTGCAGGCTCAGGGAAGGGGGTGGGAAGGGGTGGAGTGGGGGCAGGGCCTGTAGCTGAGTAGTGAGCACACCCAGCACATTGGAAAGTTGGTGCCTGTAGCACCAGCCCCGGAGTTGGTGCCTGTACAAGGAGCTGCGTATTAAATTCTAAAGAGCCACATGTTGGCCACCCCTGATCTAGACCATCCCTGAGAGGTATTTGTCCAGCCTGCTCTTAAAAATCCCCAATGATGGAGATTCCACAACCTCCCTAGGCAATTTATTCCAGTGCTTAACCACCCTGACAGGGAGTTTTTCCTAATGTCCAACCTAAACCTTCCTTGCTGCAATTTAAGCCCATTGCTTCTTGTCCTGTCCTCAGAGGTTAAGAACAATGTTTCTCCTTCCTCCTTGAAATGAACTTTTATGTACTTGAAAGCTGATCATATCTTCTCCTGACTAAACAAATACAATTTTTTCAGTCTTCCCTCATAGGTGATGTTTTCTAGACCTTTAATCATTTTTCTTGCTCTTCTCTGGACTTTCTCCAATTTTTCCACATCTTTCCTGAAATGTGGCACCCAGAACTGGACACATTACTCCAGTTGAGGCCTAATCAGTGCAGAGTAGAGCGGAAGAATTACTTCTCATGTCTTGCTTACAATACTCCTGCTAATACATCTCAGGATTATACTTGGGTTTTTTCCAACAGTGTAACACTGTTGACTCATATTTAGCTTGTGATCCACTGACTCTCCCAGATCCGTTTCTGCTGTGCTCCTTCCTAGGCAGTCATTTCCTGTCTTGTATGTGTGCAACAGATTGTTCCTTCCTAAGTGGAGTACTTTGGATTTGTCCTCATTGAATTTCATCCTATATTCTCCAGTTTGTCCAGATCATTTTGAATTGTAATTCTAGCCTCCAAAGCACTTGCAGCCCCTCCCAGTTTGGTATCATCTACAAACGGTATAAGTGTAACAGAGAGACTCTGCTACTGGGAGGGTTTCACTATGTCTAGGAGGGTTACACCCTGGTGGGAGGGGGCTAGGCCTGTACTGGAATAAGGTCATTTTGTGCTACACAGTGTGGCAGAACCTAGAATGTCCATTACCAGGGGAAAATGCTGGGGGGAATTGACATGTGGAAAGGACAGAAACCCTGTCTGAATTCTCTCACATTGCCCTTCTTGCCCTGGCAGGCTACAGAATAATGTCCACCTTTCGCCCCAAATCATCCCCTCCTCCCAGCAGGAAGGAAACGGCTGCAATGGAGCTGGCTCAGGTAAGGGATTATCAGGGAGCTGGTGGTGGGTTCTGCTTGGAGGAGAGGAGAAGTAAATGTATAGGAGGGCGGGAGCTGCTAGAGGTAGTGGGAGGCAGGAACTGTCTAGGGTGTGGAATGGGAGGGGAAAGGATGTGACAAACCTGCTGAGACTTGTGTACTCTAGGGTGTGATGGGCTGTCACCCCGGGGGTGCAGTCTGGGGGGCTTCTGGGAAACACTGTCCCTCTAACCCTCAAACTGGGTTGGCCCTTCTCACACTGCCAGCCTCTCCAGGCCCTGTTATTACCCAACAGGACAGCAGGTGGCACCACGCATCCAACTAAGCTACCTGAGTGCGTTACCTAAGCCACTCAAAGACAGATAGAAGACAAAAGCCAATTTCCCAGCCATAAGTGGTAGCAAACAGATCAAAGCAGATTACTTAACAAATAACCAAAACCTCAAACTAAGCTTAACATACTATCTGGATAGAATTTGAATTAGCAGTTTCTCACCCTGACTGATGATACAAGCAGTCCACCAAGTTTCCATACACAAGCTAAAAATCCCTTTACCCAGTTCAGTCTTTCTTCCTCAGGTGTTTCCAGGAGTTCTCTTGTGTGGGGAATGAGGCCAAGAAATGATGTCACACTCCACCTTATGTAGCTTTTCCATATTGCGGGAACCATTTGTTCCAAACTTGTTTCCCAGTCCAGTTTGTGGAAAAATACAGGTACAAAAATGGAGTTCGTTGTCATGTGGTCTGCTCACATGCCCTAGCATGCACTGCTGAGTCATAGTAGCCATGGCTCATAGGCTAGCTGAAAAATTCACAAGAGGGCTATCTAGAGATAGCATAATTATAATCAGCCAATCATAACCTCTCCATAGACCCTTTATGTGACCACCTTTATACAATATTGGCTGCAAATATAGAACAGTGGTGGCAACGGTGATCTATACAGTTACAGATTATGTCAAGAACGTCACAGGAGGTGGCATGGTATCAGTGAGACTGATACTGGAATACTGCCTCCAGTTTTGGTGTCCTCATTTGAAAAAGATGGTGTGAAATTGGAGCTGAGGCAGCAAAGAGCCACCAAATGTTCTGAGGGCTGGAGAAAAATGCCTTCTAGTGAGCTATTGAAAGAGCTCAACCTGTTTAGCTTCTCAAAAGAAGATTGAAAGGTCACTTCATTGAAATGTTGAAGTGCCTTACTGGAGAGGAAAGATTGGCTATGAAAGGGCTCTTTAATGTAGCAGAGAAAGGCATAAAAAAACCCAATGGCGGGAAGGTGGAAAGAGACAAATTCATATTACAATTAAGGCACAAATACTCAACAGCGAGGTTGATTCACCACAGGAACAAGCTACCAAGGAAAGTGGTGGATTCTCCGTCTCGTGACGTCATTTCATGAAGACTAGGTGCCTTTCTGGAATCTGTTTACCCCAAAAGTAGCTAGTGTGTCATACAGGAGGCCTGTGATATGCAGGGGTCAGATTAGATGCTCTAATGGTCTCTTCTAGCAATAAAGTCGACTAATTTCTTTAGAACTGCATTGGGAGTTTACATTGGGAGCAGCAGCGTCTGATGTTTTCCTGTCTAGCCGGCTTGCTTACTTGAACGAATGCTCCTTGAGTGGGGTGATCCACAGGGAGTAGCTCAAACCTCCAAAGCGCCTGGCCAGGGGCAGGACATTAGCCCAGCAAGGGAGGGGTGTGGCAGTGACATCACAAAGGCCTTTTGCAGGACCTCAGACTATTGGCCAAAGGTGGTGGGGAGGTGGTGACCTCACAGAGAGATGCTGACATCAGCCAGGCAGGACAGGGGCGAGGGGCCAGGGAAACCTCAGAGACCCTGTGGCTTTGCTTCAGCAAGTCTCCCTCTCTAGGTCTCTCTTTGAGGACTGGGGGAATATTGGGGTTCACGTACCTGAGCGCCAGGAGGAACCTCTTTCGAGTTTTCTCCTTCCCTTTTAGTGATTTTACTTGAAAACAGCTGACCCTGTTTAGAAGGTAAGAGCCTCCTCGAGGTTTGAAACTGTTCAGTCCGATCCATCTGGTGACAGTTGAATTCATGGAAAACATGATCTTAAGGAGGCAGAATTTTATTCCAAACCTGGCATCTTGTCCCTTAGAATCACTGAGGACATTAGGGTTTGTCCTTTTTGTTTCACCTTTACCTCCATCCATCCCTCCTTTCTCTTCCTCTCTTGCTTCTTTTCTCCTTTCTCCTGTTCCCCTCCTAACACCAGGAGAGGGTGTGTGTGTGTGTGTGTGTGTGTGTGTGTTTTGCGGGGGAGTGCTCGGCAGCTCTCACTGTGGAGCTGCAGTAGTGCTGGGGCAGTGATCCCCGCCACTGACCTGGGGCATCCTTTGAGCTCTCTGGTGAGACCCCTCAGCCTCCCATCCTCAGTCTCTACCCTGATTGGCTGAGCAGGGGGTTATTGACAGGGAGGAGACTCAAGGCCTTTTTGTTCTCTTTTAAGACCAAGTAAATAAGTCATAACCACTTATATGTTTGATGGATTTTGCTGCTTCTCTGCATTAATTGTCTCTGAGCAGTTCATGATTCTCTCTAACATTGCAGTTCTCCTAAAATACTGGCTGAATAATTACTGTGCATACTTGTTCCTCTGGAGCTCATCTGAGAGCACTTTCTTGAGGTCATTCATGTATGTAATTCAAAATCCGATGGTTAATTTGACAATCAGGGCTCTGGGTCCTATTCCCAATTCAGACATTGACTGGATGTCTGACCTAAGACAAGTCAATTTTCCTTTCTCAGCCTGAGCGTCTCCCTCTTTCAAGTAGGGGTAATAATGATCCGCTCCTACCTACCTCAACACACTCACTCTTCCCCAGCACACACACACACTGTCTCTCCCCACACACAAACAGTCTCCACACTGCAGCTGAAAAGCAGCTGGCAATGTAGTAGGTTGACCCTGGAACAATGGGATAGAGAAACCTGCATCACTGAAAGTGCAGCCACTATGGTATTATATGCCAGCTTCCTAAAGCCTCAGCCTCAACCACTTAACACTGGGGCCTTTCTACACTCTGGTTCTGTTCTCACTGAAGGATCATTACCAATTATTCGCTCAGACCAGCTTACCCAGCACCCTCACTGCTGTGCATCTCTTGTTGTGTGGCCATGGCTGAACAGCAAGAATTCCTGCCCATTTCCCTTCTGGCTGGAGCATGGTTTGTGGTTAATGATGTTGCTGTAGATTGTTTGCTTCCTGCCTTGGCAATTCAGACAGTCCCTTTTCCCAACATATCTCCAGAACATCAGTCCCTGGCTGGGTCTCCTGGGCAGAGGAAAACATCCCTTGTTTGGTGTTGCAAAGGGGATCGTGCATAGCTGAGATGTCTCTCGGTTTGGATCAAAGGGGAATGTTGGATGGAATATATCACACAACCCTCCCTGCTCCCCAGAGCCCCATGGGGAGAATGTAGAGAAGGGGGAGTCATTCCTCCCCTGCACTCCCAGAAGAGTTGCTAGGACTCCTTCCTGCCAGCTACTCACCCCTGGATTCATGCTTAGCTCCTAGGATCTTTCTGCTCCAAAGGCTCCATAGTCCTGGGGTGGGGAGGGTGTCACTGCACAGTCTGAAACACAAGGGAGGTTTCTGGAATTGAAGGAAGGAGCAGAAAACGGAGAGGAAAGAAACAAAGAGAAAACGCCTCGTCTCTCGCCCCTCCCCCTGCCTCCCCCATCAAGAAATGTTACCAAGGACCAGCGTTAGGGGAAATAGTGTCCTGGGCAAAACTTGTACTTTGGCAAAGTTCTTGGTTCAGGCTTGTAGCAGTGATGGAATAAACTGCAGGTTCAAATCAAGTCTCTGGAGTACATCCACAACTAGGATGGGCCATTCAGTCCTTTGTACAGAGCTTCAGTTTGTAGCAAAGTCCCTCCAGAGGTAGGAAGCAGGACTGAAGAGAAGATGGAGATGAGGCATCAGTCTTTTATAGTCTCTTGCCATGTGGTCTTTACTTTCTTTGTCCCAAGGACACTCTATCCAGCACGTGACATCGAAAAACCTTAGATTTCTGTCCATAGGCAGGTCCCTGCACACCTTGCTGAGCCACAAGGCATATCTGCCTTCTCTCAATGGGTCAGTTGTATAGCTGATGGTCCTTAATGGGCCATCAAGCTGGCAAGGCAGAACTGACACCAATTTGTCTGGCTGGGGTGTTCCCCAGAAGCATAGCACAAGTTGGAAATACAGGCAGCATAGAGCCAATATTCATAATGTCAACTACAAAAATGATACATATCTAGAGATAGCATAATTATAATCAGCCAATCATAACCTCTCCCTAGACCCTTTATGTGACCACCTTTATGCAATATTGGCTGCAAATATAGAACAGTGGTGGCAACGGTGATCTATACAGTTACAGATTATGTCAGGAACGTCACAGGAGGTGACATGGTATCAGTGAGACTGATACTGGAATACTGCCTCCAGTTTTGGTGTCCTCATTTGGAAAAGATGGTGTGAAACTGGAGTAGAGGCATAAAAGAGTCACCAAATATTCTGAGGGCTGGAGAAAAATGCCTTCTAGTGAGCTATTGAAAGAGATCAACCTGTTTCGCTTATCCAAAGAAGATTGAAAGGTGACTTCATTGAAATGTTGAAGTGCCTTACTGGAGAGAAAAGATTGACTATTAAAGGGCTCTTTAATGTAGCAGAGAAAGACATAAAAAACCCCAATGGCTGGAAGGTGAAAAGAGACAAATTCATATTACAATTAAGGCACAAATATTCAACAGCGAGGATGATTCACCACAGGAACAAGCTACCAAGGAAAGTGGTGGATTCTCCGTCTCGTGACGTCATTTCATGAAGACTAGATGCCTTTCTGGAATGTGTTTGACCCAAAAGTAGCTAGTGTGTCATACAGGAGGCCTGTGATATGCAGGGGTCAGATTAGATGCTCTAATGGTCTCTTCTGGCAATAAAGTCGACTAATTTCTTTAGAACTGAATGTAGCATTGGGAGCAGCAGCGTCTGATGTTTTCCTGTCTATCCGGCTTGCTTCCTAGAACGAATGCTCCTTGAGTGGGGTGATCCACAGGGAGTAGCTCAAACCTTCAAAGTGCCTGGCCAGGGGCAGGACATTAGCCCAGCAAGGGAGGGGTGTGGCAGTGACATCACAAAGGCCTTTTGCAGGACCTCAGACTATTGGCCAAAGGTGGTGGGGAGGTGGTGACCTCACAGAGAGATGCTGACATCAGCCAGGCAGGACAGGGGCGAGGGGCCAGGGAAACCTCAGAGACCCTGTGGCTTTGCTTCAGCAAGTCTCCTTCTCCAGGTCTCTCTTTGAGGACTGGGGGAGTATTGGGGTTCCCGTACCTGAGCGCCAGGAGGAACCTCTTTCGAGTTTTCTCCTTCCCTTTTAGTGATTTTACTTGAAAACAGCCGACCCTGTTTAGAAGGTAAGAGTCTCCTCGAAGTTTGAAACTGTTCAGTCCGATCCATCTGGTGACAGTTGAATTCATGGAAAACATGATCTTAAGGAGGCAGAATTTTATTCCAAAACTGGGATCTTGTCCCTTAGAATCACTGAGGACATTAGGGTTTGTCCTTTTTGTTTCACCTTTTCCTCCATCCATCCATCCCTCCTTTCTCTTCCTCTCTTGCTTCTTTTCTCCTTTCTCCTGTTCCCCTTCTAACACCAGGAGAGGGGGTGTGTGTGTGTGTTGCGGGGGAGTGCTCGGCAGCTCTCACTGTGGGAGGTCCACCCAAAACTGTGGAGCTGCAGTAGTCCTGGGGCAGTGATCCCCACCAGTGACCTGGGGCATCCTTTGAGCTCTCTGGTGAGACCCCTCAGCCTCCCATCCTCAGTCTCTACCCTGATTGGCTGAGCAGGGGGTTAATGACAGGGAGGAGACTCAAGGCCTTTTTGTTCTCTTTTAAGTCCAAGTAAATAAGTCATAACCACTTATATGTTTGATGGATTTTGCTGCTTCTCTGCATTAATGAGGCAAGTATGAAGCCTCATTCAAAGACCAGGGGTCACTGTATTACTCCACAGTCAATCAATGCAGTTGTAGATAAATCTCTGCATTATGCATTTTTGTATAACTTGTATATGACTTTGTATTGAACCTTGGTAATATGTTATAGCGGGCCCCTAAGGTAGTGTAATTAAGGTAAAAGAAAAGTGTCTTTTTGCTAGAAGTAGAATAAGATCTCCCCCCCACTCGGTAATCAACTGCCCTGTTGCATGAATGAGGTGTGACTGAGGATGGCGTGGAGGGCAGTACCTCCAGACAGCTGCAATCCTTGGAGAGGGGCTGGCAGCCCAACCAAGGACAATCAAGCTTGGCAAGTGGGCTGACTAGAGAAGAGCAGACATACTGATGGCCTCGGGGATAAGAAGCAAACACCTTCCTGTGGGAACAACCCCCAGCCCAGAGAAAAGCAGCTAGAAGGACCAACAGACACAGTCACAGATTTTGAATCTGGGAGATTTGCCCCTCTCCATCCACCGACTCGCTGCTTGCCTCCTCACCCCCCCCCCCACCCCAAGTATAAAGCCTCATTCAAAGACCCAAGGAGTCACTATATTACTGCACAGAGCCCTCCCCGACAGACTCTGCCCCTCACCTGCCTCAGGCTCTGCAAGGAGTTTGGGTCGGGCGAGGAGGTCTGGGGTGCAGGCCCTGGGTTGGGGCAGGGGTTTGGGGTGTGGGATGGTTGAGAGGTTGGGCTCTGGAATGGAGTTTGGGTGCTGGGTGCAGGCTCCAGGCTGGGCCACAGGGTCGGGGTGCAGGATGGGTGGAGGCAGGGGCGACTCTAGGCACCAGCAAAGCAAGCAGGTGCTTGGAGCAGCCCATTTGCAGGCGGCAGCCAGCAGGGATCCAGCCTGGGAGCTGAGAACCAACAGGGGCCCTGGGAGCTGTAGTTCCTTGGTTAGCTCCTGCCTATAGAGCCAGCTCTGGAGCAGGAAAAAAACGACATTTCTCAGCATTCCCTTGGCCGCTATCAACAGGAAAGGGAGGGGGAGGGAGTATGTTAGCTGAAACCTCAAGCCGCAGCTTGCTGTCAATGGAGAGCTCACTGCTAGAGCGGGGTGGCACTGTGAATGGGGAACGAGTGTGCCCAAGTTGTAGAAGGCTTTGCCCTAGATATCCCCTTCAGAAGACATCCCCAGACTGAATTAGAGATACTGGTGTGACCTCACCTTGCAGCCCCAAGGAAGGAATTGGGTGGACTAAATGGACAGTTCCCTCTTTATCTGAATCCTAGCAAGGAGGTACGTGGATCCCACTAGAATTTAAGAGTAAGGGAGGAGAGGCTCTACTGGACCTGGGCAGCTTTAGATACAGTACCAGGCACGTAGAGGATTTCCACTTCTGAGCCATCGAAGCAGAAATTGACTTTTCCTTTCCAGATTTAGCTAATATTCAGAAAGGGAATCTAGCACCTGCCTTCCAGATTTGAACACCCTCAAAATTCACGAGTGCTGAAGCTCAATTTTGGCAGCTGTTACTTCATTTCTCCCAAATCAAATGTTCTGATTCACTGTAATTTGCTGTAGAAAAAGTAGGATAAACTTGAGCAAGAAATGCTTCCCAGTGGTTTTTAGGACTGGAATTGCTATTTTCAACAGCCATTGCCTTTGTTTGTTTGTTTTATAGTTTTATTTGTTTAAAAGGAAGACAGTGATATTGCATTGGCAAATTGCCCATAGAAACAAAGAATGGAACATAAGAATAATAAAGGCACCTCAATGTTTCCTCATTTCTGTAGGACAGTCTTAAAATATGCATCCAGATATCCTTTAATCACACAAGCTGGAAATTGTTCCATGTTACTGCAGTTCTGTAACCATATGGGAACCAATCCTGTCTGTGTTCTGTGCACATCCAAAATTCCTGCTGAATGACCCACTCTGGGAGCAAGTTACCAGTGACCCAGGGCTGGGGTGGAAGGAGGGTGCAAGTGGGCCGGGGGAGCCCAGAGCTGGGGCAGCACGGGGTGCATGTGTGGGGAAGATCCCAAGGCTGGGGTGGCAGAGGGTGCTGGTGTGTGTGGGGGAGAGCCCAGGGCTGGGATGGCATGGGGTGCGGGTGTGTGGGGGAGAGCCCAGGGCTGGCAGCAGGGGGGTACAGGTTGGGGGGGAGGCCCAGAACTGGGGCAGCAGGGGGTGTGGGTGGAGGGGCAGAGCCCAGGGCTGGGGCAGCAGGGAGATTCAGGGAGGAGCCCAGGGCTGGGGTGGGGGCAGTCAATTTTTTTTTTGCTTGGGACAGCAAAAAACCTAGAGTTGGCCCTATCTCCACCCACCGTGAGGTAGGTAGGAGCGGATCATTATTATCCCTACTTGAAATAGGGAGAAGATAAGGCTGAGAAAGGATAATTAACTTGTCTTAGGTCGCATAATCAGTGGCAGAGTTGGGAATAAGACCCAAGAGCCCTGATTTTCAAACTAAGCATCGGATCTTAAATTTCCTACATTGAATGATCTGAGTAAAGTGCTCTCAGATGAGCTCCAGACCAGCAACAGTGCACAGTAAATATTCAGCTGGTATTTTAGGAGAACTGGAATGTTAGAGAGAATCATGAACTGCTCAGAGACAATTAGTGCAGAGAAGCAGCAAAATTCATCAAACATACAACTGCTTATGACTTATTTACTTGGTCTTAAAAAAGAACAACAAGACCTGAGTCTCCTCTCTGGCAATAACCCCCTGCTCAGCCAATCAGGGTAGAAACTGATAATGGGAGGCTGAGAGTTCTCACCAGAGAGCCCAAAGGATGGCCCAGGTCACTGGTGGGGATCACTGCCCCGCAACACACACACACACACACAACCCTCTCCTGGTTTTGGGAGGGGAACAGAAGAAAGGATAAAAGAAGCAAGAGACGAAGAGAAAGGAGGGAGGGAGGGATGGATGAAAATGTGAAACAAAGGACAAACCCCAATGTCCCCAGTGAATCTAATGGACAAAATCCCAGGTACACAATAAAATTCTGCCTCCTTAAGCTCGTTTTTTTCCATGCCTAGAATTCAACTCTCACCAGATGACTGAGACTGAACAGGTTTCAAACCTCGAGGGGGCTTCTGGCTGTGATTTGTCAGTCCTCAAAGGCCAGCCAGGTGACTGTAAATAACTTACAATCATTAGGAAAAATTAGTATCAAGATTCCAACTCTAGCAGTCAGACAACATTGGTTCAATTTACAAGAGATTACTTTTTATATTCCTTGGTTCCCCCCAAATTAGGAAGGGCCTGTGACCACAGGTCCTGCAGGCAGGGGCGGCTCTAGACAGTAGGCTGCCCCAAGCAGCGCGGAGCGCTGCGCCGCTCTTCCCGTCCCGGGCGGGTCCCGTCTTCCGCGGCTCTGGTGGAGCTCCGCTCCGGCATGCCGGCGGCAGGTCGGAGCCGAGACCAGCGGACCTGCTGCAGTCATGCCTGCGGAGCTCCACCGGGCCGCGGGAAGGGGACCCGCGGTCATGCCTGCGCAAGTCCGCCGCTCGTCCGGGCTCCGGTGGACCTGCCGCATGCATGCTGGGAGCTCCACCGAGCAAATGCCGCCCCCGGAAAACGCCCGCTGCGCCTGCTTGGCGCGCTGGTGTCTAGAGCCGCCCCTGCCTGCAGGGTACAAAGGGTAGGTCTACATCCCTTTTCTCTTTGTGCATAGTCCTGCCTGCTCCCTTTTCAGTTTCAGTTCTGCTACCACAGTACTGATCATCACATTCTTCAGTAGCATAGGGAAGGGCAGGCACCATCACACAAGGACTATTAAACAGAGACCTGTCAAATGCACACAGCAAACAAATGAAAACAAGAGATGAAAATGTTATTTTTTCATTAATCCCTTTCAGTGACAGCAACCTCCGTGGCTAATTGTAACAATAGTAGATGCAGCATTTTCTGATTGAAATGATTTTCAAGTTGTGGGTGCCCCTTTATGAACAGTAATTGCCTACATCTGTGACACAAGTACTTTTCAATTCCATTAAACCTGGGGTTTTGCTCAATTACACACGATATCTTGGAATTTTTCTGGCATATTCATCATCACATACATCACCTACAAGACTCCTGCCATAACAAGGGGTTCTTTATAGGGGTTTGAAATTATTAAAGTGACCCAGCACTTTTCAATTGTAACAGCTCAGGACAAAGTAGATCTCCCTGATCCCACTTATGTAGCTATTTAAATGTAACTTAGTTATAAGGTGGCCTAACTTACTGATATTTTTTGACACGTTTTCAAAAAGTGGCCTCTATTTAAATCCATGCAAATATCTGTATGCATACTTTCTGAGCACTGCAAGTCTGAATCTATCACCTGTGCATGCATCTGCTGTTACCTGAAACATGCACATGCTGCTATTTGCATGAAAACTTCTACATGCCTGAATAGAGGAGGATCCTTTGAAAATGTGGCCTTTTAATTATATTTCATACTCCACAAGAGTAGCCTAAAAACAACAACGGGATATAATAAGGCCCTGGCATCAAATGAATAAGGAACAATATAAAAATCAGCAGCACTTTATAAAGAGGACAGGAACAAAATATACAGTAACCATAAAACCAACAGATAAAACAAAACCCAGATTTCCCCAGGTGCAATCTAACAGGACAATTTTGCCTTCATAACTCTAGCAATACTCATCTATTTCAGCATGTAATGGTCCTGTTTAAAGTATCCAGGAAACAATAAACTCTGGCCCCGGTGCTTGTACATGTTCACTTTGTTGAGTGTGGCTCACATATCTGGACCTCCCAGCTGTTAACAGCTTCACCAACCACCCCTCTGTCTTTGCTTCTGTGTATGTCACTTCATTCTGGCTCTGCAAGGTGTCTGAAGTCCCAAATGCCACTTGTCCTTCTGTAAACCTGTCCCAGCGGTATCCCTCCCCCAACTGCCTCCTTTGTGGTTCAATTCTACACCATTGAAATCAATGGAATTTTTTCCATTGACTTCAATTAGAGAAAGATCGGGCCCTTCAGCAATTTCCACCCAGTTCTTTCTATTATGATTTGTACCAATCAGGGTTCGGGGCCTCATTGTTCTAGGCACTGTCTAACAAAACAATGGTCCCGTGCCCCAAATATTCTGCAGCATCATGCAAAAGATGCCAGAAATGCAGTCCAGCGAATTACCTTGATAACCTATGGTGTAATCTTTCTTAATATCTGTGGTTTCTAATTCTATCAATTACTAGACAATTAAATTAAGGGGGTTAAGTTACACAGTGGTTTCTGAGAGCAACTGTTTTGAAAATCCAGTTAAAAATGTATTTTAAAGGTAAATAAATGCCTAATCTTTGCCTGAAACACAAGCAATATGAATTTTTTTTTAAATGTGTGCTACCATCTCCAAGCCTCATCCTCTCTCCAGTGAAATCCCTCTTCAAATGCCTGCACTTTTTCATTTCCACCCATGCCCTTTCCCTTTTTGCCTTTACAGAGCTATTAAATTTGTTAGTCTCTAAGGTGCCACAAGTACTCCTCATTCTTTATGCTTAATGATGTACTTCTAATAAAGAATTTAATTCTAATTTTTGCCTAGAGTGACTCTGACTTTCAAATTATATTTAAACATAGGAACTTATGGAATGGTTTAGGAATAAAAATAAATTAACATGTACAGAAATATGAAATAGAAAAACAAATAGGACAATTTCACTGCTCTACATGGGAAAAACCCACACAGAGCTTATTTCATCTTGTGAATTTTTCTGCAAACTAAGCTAAGGGGGGGAAAAGAAAGAGTTTCTCTAATTGTTTTAAACCATGGATGAAAAGAACCTAACATGATCACCCTTGATTAACATGCTTATTATATAATATATAAACAGGGAAACCAGGGAGACAACCCTGGGCCACGAAAATAAATAAGGAAGCTTTCACAAGAATCAAAACAAAGCATCATTCAGAATCTGTAAACAACTGAGCCCGCTGATCCTAAAACTTATATTATAGGTAGACATGTACCTCTTTCTCTCTATTTGAAATATTTAGATAACATCCTTAATGTTTTATTATTCTTCATGTCTCCACATTAATCCTTTTTATATTGATAGTTCCCAATGTATCCTCTGCCAAGAAATGGACTTTGTGCAGAGAAAAATCCATTGTCTAGTGCCAAAGATATTGATAATTAACATTTATGTCATGAACCTTGTAATACCAGTTTGCTAAAATAAAGCTAAGCTTTTCATTATTATTTTAGAGTTTAATTTAGTCATCCAAGGTTACTCAGCTTCATGTTTATAAATTATACAGGGCAGGGACTTAACTCCTCTTGATCGACCTGTTTTGGAATTATGACTGTACAAGTAAGGAGGTTCATAACCTTGTTTGAATATCTGATCCAGCCTTGAAAGAAGGTGATTTATGGGATCGACAAACCCTCATCATTTCAAGAATCGGCATCTGAGAACAAAATTTTCCTCTATAACACAAAGAGCGGAGCAAATCAGTTAAGTCTCTACTAGAAGCTACAACTTTGTTTATGTAAGAGTCATACAAGGTTACAAGGTCTGAGAATAGTCTGCCAGTAAGAGTATGGATTTTAGAACAAATAAATAGCTACATACTGCATAAAAATTGGAAGTTTTGAAACTACTTCTCTGATAATTCAGCACTAGCCATGCTACAGCATGTTCTAATTTACCATTTGGTATATGCTTTTTGAAAATACTGAAAGTACATGCCAGTGGTCAACTAAATCATAGAAAATTCAAGCCCTATTTTACATGATGGGTGAGACATTGAAAACTGCATGACTTAGAAATGCCAGTCCCATTAAAAGTTAATGAGACTTATGTTCCTAAATCACTTACTCTCTTTTGAAAATCTCACCCATTTTCGTTTCCAGGGCTACTGCTGCCAATCACCAGTATATTTAAGATAGTACATTTTTTGTAATTATCTGGCATAATAAAAGCACCAAAATTGTTTCCTGGAGAAAAACAAATCCAGAAACCCTAAAATACTGCAGCACTTCAATTTCACTTTCTGTACCAATGATGAGAGGATTCTGCGAAGACAGACTTTTTTTTACAGGATCTGAAAAATTTCTATAGTAATCAAACATATATGCCCATATTAAGCACCATAGACTGCCAAATTCCAGAGAAACAGAAAACACTCTAGACTTGTGCATGGAATCACTTTTATGGTTATTTCAAATGCCCTTCCTGAAGTTCTTATGGTGATCTGCGGAGGGAGGGGGGAAGAATTCTGAAGATAAAAGTCAATTCCAGTGCCATTTCTATGATTGTGGAACCATGGGAAGCCAGGGGCACTGAATTTATCACAGTATTTACATTACTGTTACAAATCCAAATGTTTCACCTATTTTCTAGGAATACTTCACCTTGGTTAAAAAGAACCAAGCAAAATCACGGTGCAACGGTAATACAAATAGGGCATTACCGATGCACCCAAACTTGTAGATTGTGCAAGGAATATCAGGTTGCCACCTGTATAAGTGCAGGTAACTGTGCAAAAAGGGGCTAAAACTGTTTTTCTTTAATAATTGTATTCTCTGCCATGCATTGTCAGGGATTGAAGAAAGCACATGCCCAGCTTTCATTATCTGAAGATAACCTTCCAAATGTAAACCAGTGCAGACCTGTCTTCCTGAGTCTGCAAACTGGCAGTTCCAGAGCTTCTATTCCGCCTCACAATGCTGCCAAGCACTAGCAGCTTTGGTCAGTTTCACTGCTGTTATTCAGAACCCCAGGGGTGACGGTAAAACTGAGAAAAATGGTGCCTCTTTCAGGAAAAGTAAGTTCAAGCAGAATCAGGCACTGGAGCTATTCATAGAAGCTCAATCCCCCTTCCCTCCTCCCATGGAGTAGGAGGAGGAGGGATTTCTCCCTTTGGGTCTTGAAAAAACAAGAGTGAAAAACAGGGTGCTGGGCTATGGGGGAGATCTGTGTGTGCCAGGGCACTGCTGGTCTGTGTGGGGCATTGTGCAGTTATGGTGTGGGGCTGTAGGGAAGGGCACTGGGAGGGAGGAAGGAAGGGAGGGGAAATCTGTGTGTATTGGGAAAGTAGAGAGTGGGGGTTTCTGTGTGGGGTGCTGGGCAGCTGTGGTGGGGCTGTGGGCAGGGGTGTGCTGGGCGAGGTGTGTGTGCACAGCACTGTGCATTTGTGGTGGAAGAGTTGTAGGGGGGGGCTGGGCAGGGGAGCTCTGTGGCACAGCATGGGCGCACTCCAATAGGAAAGGGCACGCTGGTAGCACAGGGCCAGGCGGACCAGTGTGCCTCTGGCTCCCAACGGGGCTGCGCACCTGTGTCTGTCTGTCTCCCCCCCAGCTCCACCAACGTGGCCTGATAGTTCACGCTTGCGATCTGGTCACCCTCCCCCTCCGTCCATCCTTCACTCCCTTCCCTGCGTCCCCCCAGCCCTGTCCTCTGTCCCGTCCCGTCTCCATCCGTCCCTGCCCCCTTCGTCCCCTCCGTCCCGTCCCTGCATCCCCCCAGCCCTGTCCTCCGTCCTGTCCCCTGTCTCCATCCGTCCTCTCCAGTTCATTTGCAGCCCAGCTCAGCCCCGGTCCCTTTCGCCAGGTGGGGCCGGGCAGCTCCCCTGCGCTGCGATCCAGCACCGGGCACCGCGGAGCACCGGGCAGGCTGGGCAGGGTGGGGAGGGATACTCGCATTGCTGACACCTGCCTGCCTCAGGGCTTTCTCCCTGCCCGCCGCGAGGATCGCGAGGGAGGGCAGCAGCGTGCCGCTGAGAGCCGTGTCCAATTGGCCGGGTGGCTGCCTGCAGACAGCACGGGGGAGAGAACCAGACAGCCCTGTAACGCCGCCGCTGCTCGGGACCCGGATCCACGCTGCTGTGCCACCGAGACCCATCAAGTGCCACGGGAGCGGGGGACACCCCCCCCACCCCAGGGAAGTGTCAGGGGCTGCTCGGGCTGGGAGCCCGGCGGAGAGTCCAGCTGGGGAGAGGCTCAAAGGGGGGGGGGTAAAAACGTTGCACCAAAAATATGAAAAAGTTGCAAGACAAAAACCCTTTAATTACAGCTCGGACGGGCCCCTCCGGAGCAGGGGGGCGGGGCCAGCCGCGGTCCCGCCGCCGGGCAGCAGCAGCAGCAGCAGCAGCAGGAGGGGGCGGCGCGAGACGGCTCCCGGGGATTCCCTGCTCGCGCCGCTGCCGGGGGGAGCCGCTGCTGCTGCGAGCTGGTGCGCGGGGGGTGGAGGGGGGGGTGTCCTCGCGGGCGGGGCTCGCGCCCAGAGCGCTGACACTGTCCGTTGGGAACTGGGACGCCGCGCGACCGGGCCGCCCCACTTGTGACGTCACCGCCCTCTGCCCCCGCCCAACCAGCGTGGTCACCCGGGCTCCGCCCACTGTCGCCGCGGCAACCACCAAAACAAACGTTCTCCGCACACGTGGGGGAGGGAAGGGGGGAAGGGATGGGCCGTGACGCTGGCAAAGCAGCTGGCTGGGCGGGGCCGGGGGCTGCCGGGCCGGGACTGAGGACAGGGCTGGGGGGATGCAGGGACAGGACGGAGGGGACGAAGGGGGCAGGGACGGATGCAGACAGGACAGGACGGAGGACAGGGCTGGGGGGATGCAGGGACGGGACGGAGGTGACGGAGGGGGCAGGGACGGATGGAGACAGGGGACAGGACAAAGGACAGGGCTGGGGTGCAGGGATGGGACGGAGGGGACGGAGGGGCAGGGACGGATGGAGACAGGGGACAGGACAGAGGACAGGGCTGGGGGGTTGCAGGGATGGGGCGGAGGGGATGAAGGGGGCAGGGACGGATGGAGACAGGGGACAGGACAGAGGACAGGGCTGGGGGACGCAGGGAAGGGAGTGAAGGATGGAGGAGCGGGAGGGTGACCAGATCGCAAGCGTGAACTATCAGGCCACGTTGGTGGAGCTGGGGGAGACAGACAGACACAGGTGCGCAGCCCGTTGGGAGCCAGAGGCACACTGGTCCGCCTGGCCCTGTGCTACCAGCGTGCCCTTTCCTATTGGGGTGCGCCCATGCTGTGCCACAGAGCTCCCTGCCCAGCACCCCTACAACTCTTCCACCACAAATGAAAATTGCTGTGCACACACACCTCGCCCAGCACACCCCTGCCCACACCCCCACCACAGCTGCCCAGCACCCCACACAGAAACCCCACTCTCTAGTTTCCCACGACACACCGTTTTCCCCGCCCGTCCTTCCTCCCTCCCAGTGCCCTTCCCACAGCCCCACACCATAACTGCACAATGCCCCACACAGACCCGCAGTGCCCTGAAACACACAGATCTCCCCATAGCCCAGCACCCTGTTTTACACTCTTGTTTTTCAAGACCCAAGGAGAAATCCTCCCTCCTCCTACTCCATGGGAGGAGGAAGCGGGATTGAGCTTCTCTATGAATAGCTCCAGTGCCTGATTCTGCTTGAACTTACTTTTCCTGAAAGAGGCACCATTTTTCTCAGTTTTACCGTCACCCCTGGGGTTCTGAATAACAGCAGTGAAACTGACCAAAGCTGCTAGTGCTTGGCAGCATTGTGAGGAGGAATCGAAGCTCTGGAACTGCCAGTTTGCAGACGCAGGAAGACAGGTCTGCACTGGTTTACATTTGGAAGGTTATCTTCAGATAATGAAAGCTGGGCATGTGCTTTCTTCAATCCCTGACAATGCATGGCAGAGAATACAATTATTAAAGAAAAACAGTTTTAGCCCCTTTTTGCACAGTTACCTGCACTTATACAGGTGGCAACCTGATATTCCTTGCACAATCTACAAGTTTGGGTGCATCGGTAATGCCCTATTTGTATTACCGTTGCACCGTGATTTTGCTTGGTTCTTTTTAACCAAGGTGAAGTATTCCTAGAAAATAGGTGAAACATTTGGATTTGTAACAGTAATGTAAATACTGTGATAAATTCAGTGCCCCTGGCTTCCCATGGTTCCACAATCATAGAAATGGCACTGGAATTTACTTTTATCTTCAGAATTCTTCTCCCCTCCCTCCACAGATCACCATAAGAACTTTAGGAAGGGCATTTGAAATAACACATAAAAGTGATTCCATGCACAAGTCTAGAGTGTTTTCTGTTTCTCTGGAATTTGGCAGTCTATGGTGCTTAATATGGGCATATATGTTTGATTACTATAGAAATTTTTCAGATCCTGTAAAAAAAAAGTCTGTCTTCACAGAATCCTCTCATCATTGGTACAGAAAGTGAAACAGAAGTGCTGCAGTATTTTAGGGTTTCTGGATTTGTTTTTCTCCAGGAAACAATTTTGGTGCTTTTATTATGCCAGATAATTACAAAAAATGTACTATCTTAAAAATATTGGTGATTGGCAGCAGTAGCCCTGGAAATGAAAATGGGTGAGATTTTCAAAAGAGAGTAAGTGATTTAGGAACATAAGTCTCATTAACTTTTAATGGGACTGGCATTTCTAAGTCATGCAGTTTTCAATGTCTCACCCATCATGTAAAATAGGGCTTGAATTTTCTATGATTTAGTTGACCACTGGCATGTACTTTCAGTATTTTCAAAAGCATATACCAAATGGTAAATTAGAACATGCTGTAGCATGGGTAGTGCTGAATTATCAGAGAAGTAGTTTCAAAACTTCCAAATTTTTATGCAGTATGTAGCTATTTATTTGTTCTAAAATCCATACTCTTAGTAGCAGACTATTCTCAGACCTTGTAACCTTGTATGACTCTTACATAAACAAAGTTGTAGCTTCTAGTAGAGACTTAACTGATTTGCTCCGCTCTTTGTGTTATAGAGGAAAATCTTGTTCTCAGATGCCGATTCTTGAAATGATGAGGGTTTGTCGATCCCATAAATCACCTTCTTTCAAGGCTGGATCAGATATTCAAACAAGGTTATGAACCTCCTTACTTGTACAGTCATAATTCCAAAACAGGTCGATCAAGAGGAGTTAAGTCCCTGCCCTGTATAATTTATAAACATGAAGCTGAGTAACCTTGGATGACTAAATTAAACTCTAAAATAATAATAAAAAGCTTAGCTTTATTTTAGCAAACTGGTATTACAAGTTTCATGACATAAATGTTAATTATCAATATCTTTGGCACTAGAAAATGGATTTTTTTCTGCACAAAGTCCATTTCTTGGCAGAGGATACATTGGGAACTATCAATATAAAAGGATTAATGTGGAGACATGAAGAATAATAAAACATTAAGGATGTTATCTAACTATTTCAAATAGAGAGAAAGAGGTACATGTCTACCTATAATACGAGTTTTAGGATCAGCGGGCTCAGTTGTTTACAGACTCTGAATGATGCTTTGTTTTGATTCTCGTGAAAGCTTCCTTATTTATTTTCGTGGCCCAGGGTTGTCTCCCTGGTTTCCCTGTTTATATATTATATAATAAGCATGTTAATCAAGGGTGATCATGTTAGGTTCTTTTCATCCATGGTTTAAAACAATTAGAGAAACTCTTTCTTTCCCCCCCCTTAGCTTAGTCTGCAGAAAAATTCACAAGATGAAATAAGCTCTGTGTGGGTTTTTCCCATGTAGAGCAGTGAAATTGTCCTATTTGTTTTTCTATTTCATATTTCTGTACATGTTAATTTATTTTTATTCCTAAACCAGTCCATAAGTTCCTATATTTAAATATAATTTGAAAGTCAGAGTCACTCTAGGCAAAAATTAGAATTAAATTCTTTATTAGAAGTACATCATTAAGCATAAAGAATGAGGAGTACTTGTGGCACCTTAGAGACTAACAAATTTAATAGCTCTGTAAAGGCAAAAGGAAAGGGCATGGGTGGAAATGAAAAAGTGCAGGCATTTGAAGAGGGATTTCACTGGAGAGAGGATGAGGCTTGGAGATGGTAGCACACATTTTAAAAAAATCCATATTGCTTGTGTTTCAGGCAAAGATTAGGCATTTATTTACCTTTAAAATACATTTTTAACTGGATTTTCAAAACAGTTGCTCTCAGAAACCACTGTGTAACTTAACCCCCTTAATTTAATTGTCTAGTAATTGATAGAATTAGAAACCACAGATATTAAGAAAGATTACACCAGAGGTTATCAAGGTAATTCACTGGACTGCATTTCTGGCATCTTTTGGATGATGCTGCAGAATATTTGGGGCACGGGGCCATTGTTTTGTTAGACAGTGCCTAGAACAATGAGGCCCCGAACCCTGATTGGTACAAATCATAATAGAAAGAACTGGGTGGAAATTGCTGGAGGGCCCGATCTTGCTCTAATTGAAGTCAATGGAAAAAATTCCATTGATTTCAATGGTGTAGAATTGAACCCCAAAGGAGGCAGTTGGAGGAGGGATACAGCTGGGACAGGTTTACAGAAGGACAAGTGGCATTTGGGACTTCAGACACCTTGCAGAGCCAGAATGAAGTGACATACACAGAAGCAAAGACAGAGGGGTGGTTGGTGAAGCTGTTAACAGCTGGGAGGTCCAGATATGTGAGCCACACTCAACAAAGTGAACATGTACAAGCACTGGGGCCAGAGTTTATTGTCTCCTGAATACTTTAAACAGGATCATTACATGCTGAAATAGATGAGTATTGCTAGAGTTATGAATGCAAAATTGTCCTGTTAGATTGCACCTGGGGAAATCTGGGTTTTGTTTTATCTGTTGGTTTTATGGTTACTGTATATTTTGTTCCTGTCCTCTTTATAAAGTGCTGCTGATTTTTTTATATTGTTCCTTATTCATTTGATGCCAGGGCCTTATTATATCCCGTTGTTGTTTTTAGGCTACTCTTGTGGAGTATGAAATATAATTAAAAGGCCACATTTAAAAGGATCCTCCTCTATTCAGGCGTGTAGAAGTTTTCATGCAAATAGCAGCATGTGCATGTTTCAGGTAACAGCAGATGCATGCACAGGTGATAGATTCAGACTCGCAGTGCTCAGAAAGTGTGCATACAGATATTTGCATGGATTTAAATAGAGGCCACTTTTTGAAAACGTGTCAAAAATATCAGTAAGTTAGGCCACCTTAAAACTAGGTTACATTTAAATAGCTACATAAGTGGGATCAGGGAGATCTACTTTGTCCTGAGCTGTTACAATTGAAAAGTGCTGGGTCACTTTAATAATTTCAAACCCCTATAAAGAACCCCTTGTTATGGCAGGAGTCTTGTAGGTGATGTATGTGATGATGAATATGCCAGAAAAATTCCAAGATATCGTGTGTAATTGAGCAAAACCCCAGGTTTAATGGAATTGAAAAGTACTTGTGTCACAGATGTAGGCAATTACTGTTCATAAAGGCACCCGCAACTTGAAAATCATTTCAATCAGAAAATGCTGCATCTACTATTGTTACAATTAGCCACGGAGGTTGCTGTCACTGAAAGGGATTAATGAAAAATAACATTTTCATCTCTTGTTTTCATTTGTTTGCTGTGTGCATTTGGCAGGTCTCTGTGTAATAGTCCTTGTGTGATGGTGCCTGCCCTTCCCTATGCTACTGAAGAATGTGCTGATCAGTACTGTGGTAGCAGAACTGAAACTGAAAAGGTAGCAGGCAGGACTATGCACAAAGAGAAAAGGGATGTAGACCTGCCCTTTGTACCCTGCAGGACCTGTGGTCACAGGCCCTTCCTGATTTGGGGGGAACCAAGGAATATAAAAAGTAATCTCTTGTAAATTGAACCAATGTTGTCTGACTGCTAGAGTTGGAATCTTGACACTGATTTTTCCTAATGATTGTGAGTTATTTACAGTCACCTGGCTGGCCTTTGAGGACTGACAAATCACAGCCAGAAGCTCTTTGATTTTTGGGAAGGCCCCAGATCATTTTGCAGCTGGAGTGGGCAGCACCACTCAGGCTACCGTTGATACACTAGGACCATCACAAGTTCTTCTGCTGAGCATCCAGCATGACGTTTGACCACAAAAAGGGGCAGACAAATAGAAGAGGCAATATAGTATGTAGTGGGCTCGTGGATGAGAACAAAGGACTAATCCTAGCGTTGACACTGGCTCCCACTGTGGCCCTGGTCAAGTCACATAGGCCAAAATTTCCATACTTGAGTGCCTATAGTTATGTACCTAAATCATTGACTTTAATAGGGTATTAGAGCAGTGGAAGCTACTCCAGCCATTGATCTTTTCCCATTTTGCATACTGAGGAGGGACAGTGCTTCCTTGTGTCCCCCCTTGCAAGGATTCCCAGCACCCATGAGTTACTCATGTGGGTATTGAACATAAAATTTTCCCCATGCAAAAATACATTTTGTTTTCAACTAAGTCCAAGGACTTAGTTGACACGGAGAATTTTTTTAGAAAAAGGGCAAAATAGCTTGACATTTCAAAAGAAATCGCTGTTTAATTTTCTTTATAGTTCAAACATTATTTTAAAGGAGTTGAACTCAGATGTTCCTGGGGTTTAACAATGACTTGTATACATAGCTCCCAGAATGGAACCTGTGCAAACAAAAAATAAACAATAATAGTGTCTTTTAAATTCACTGTATTTTTAAAGACACACAGAGGAGAATCAGCCAGGCTGATTCATTGTATTTTCCTGTGCTGATGGAGTAATTAGAGACAATAACAGAGCTTGACAAAACCAGCTAAAGCCACTAAACTAACTGGAGGGTTAAATCTATCAATCAGCAGTAAATATGAAATATAGGAGGGTGGGATCAGGGCGATGCCCAGGGGAGAAGCCCAGAGAACTCCTCTTCCCCAAATGTCAGAAGAGGGAAGGTGCTGGGATTTTTATCAGAATGCCCTCCTGAGTCCTGTTTAGAGATTCAGGTTCTTTAAGTGTTAGGTGTCTGAAATGTTTAAAACATTGCCCTCCTATAGCTGCTGGAAGGAAAAAGGAGCTGTCTCTTCTCCTCCTGCAATACCTGCTGTTTGCTGTGTGAGGGGGTTTCCAATATTCTTTCACTCTCCCAGACGCCTTGGCTGTTATGAAGAGGATGGTGGAAAAGATGTCTCTTCCCCCCAGCCTCTCATCATCAGTCTTCCTCCCATTTTCAGAACTCTAGTGCCTGCTTTTGAGGCCTCTCATAGCTTTCCCCAGCAGCAGCATGAAATCTAAATGTTACACTGTTGTCCACAATGTTCTGAATAGGAACTATGAGGCTGACCAATCTTCTTAATTTCCTTTTCCTGGCAAATTTGTAAGCAGCAGAAGCTGAGGCACTGGAGCTGCCTGCAGACTCAGGACAATATCATTTTACATTTAGGTCACAGATTGAAGGTTCTTTACATACACAAGAGTTAAAGATATTTTTTAAAATATAATCTTAAATTCTGCAGAAATTGTTGCTTTAAGTCCTCACACTCAGCCTGGAAAACTTCTCACTCATCGGTCAGGAATGGCTGAGTGGGCTTTTCATGTTCTATTTGGATCAGGCCTGATGTTTTTATTTTTTAAATGACAGCAATGTTTTTAAGTAACACAATTTATATTGATTTGATATTTTGAGAAAACAAACAAACAAACAAAACATTATAGCTGTCCCAAGTTTGCATAGTGCAATGCTTGAATTTACATGAAGAGAAAGTAGAGAGTAAGTAGTAAAGTTCTTCCAATTTTAAACCAGATGTATATTAAATTAAATCTGTGCTAATTAATCAGATGCATAAAGAGTATTTAAGACAACAGCTCAGCCCCTCTCACCCACCCTCTCCCCATCACCATTGTCAACTTTCTCTGCATGTGTTTTTATGGATAAACTGAACTGATCTGACTGGCTGAATCAAACAATAAGTTGTTCTAAACGAATCACGATGCTTCAGGTCAATAACTGTTTGGGAAACATCTGTTACTTTACTGCTTCAACATTCAGCTGAGAAAATTATTAGATATATATTCTGATAATTTGAACAGAAACAAAGTCATCGTAACAGAACATTGAGAGAGGATCAATGCCTTAGGTTTTGAAAATAAATATCACACGTCAACATTTTTTCCATAAATGCTTCGGCAGCGGGAGACCATTATCCTAAGATAACATTCTCCAGCAGAGAGATGATCTCTTAATTAGAGCAATATGTAAACTACTTTAGGATGCTTGATATAAATCCTGCAAACTGATTCATTGATACTTTTACTAAGATGAATTTTGATATCATGGGATGAAATGCTGGCCCTATTGTAGTTTATAGAACGAGGAGTACTTGTGTCACCTTAGAGACTAACAAATTTATTTGGGCATAAGCTTTCGTGGGCTAAAACCCACTTCATCAGATGCATGCAGTGGAAAATACAGTAGGAAAATATATATACAAAGAACATGAAAAAATGGGAGTTGCCATACCAACTCTAACAAGATTAATCAATTAAGGTGGGATATTATCAGCAGGAGAAAAAAAACCTTTTTGTAATGATAATCGGGATAGCAAACAGTTGACAAGAAGGTGTGAGTAACACTAGGGGAAAAATTAGCATGGGGAAATTTTTTTGGAAAAGTTATTTTGTTGAAGAATTGCGACTTTTAGGTCTGTAATCGAGTGTCCAGGGAGGTTGAAGTTTTCTCCGACTGGTTTTAATTCTTATAATATAATTCTTGACGTCTGATTTGTGTCCTTTTATTCTTTTCTGTAGAGACTGTCTGGGTTGGCCAATGTATATGGCAGAGGGGCATTGCTGGCACATGATGGCATATATCACCTTGGTAGATGTGCAGGTGTACGAGCCCCTGATGGCGTGTCTGATGTGATTAGGTCCTATGATGGTGTCACTTGAATGTATATGTGGACAGAGCTGGCATCGGGCTTTGTTGCAAGGATAGGTTCCTGGGTTAGTGTTTATGTTGTATGGTGTGTGCTTGCTTCAGGTTGGGGGGCTGTCTGTAAGCGAGGACTGTCCTGTCTCCCAAGGTCTGTGAGAGTGAGGGATCATCCTTCAGGATAGGTTGTAGATCCTTGATGATGCGCTGAAGAGGTTTTAGTTGGGGGCTGAAGGTGACGGCTAGTGGTGTTCTGTTATTTTCTTTGTTGGGCCTGTCCTGTGGTAGGTGACTTCAGGGTACTCTTCTGGATCTGTCAATCCATTTTTGTCACTTCAGCAGGTGGGTATTGTAGTTTTAAGAATGCTTGATGGAGATCTTGTAGGCACAGCACCAATTTTTGTTGCTTGCACCTCCCAACCCCTTCCCCCAGCCCCGCCCCCATTGGACCCCTCCCCAAATCCAAGTTGGGGGGTATTGCCAATTCGGAAGAGGATCGGGATATTCTCCAGGGAGATTTAGATGACCTTGTAAACTGGAGTATTAGTAACAGGATGAAATTCAATAGTGAGAAGTGTAAGGTTATGCATTTAGGGATGTCTAACAAGAACTTTAGTTATAAGCTGGGGACGCACCAGTTGGAAGTAACGGAGGAGGAGAAGGACCTAGGGGTCCTGGTTGATCGTAGGATGACTATGAGTAGGCAATGTGATGTGGCCATTAAAAAAGCTAATGCGGTCTTGGGTTGCATTAGGCGAGGTATTTCTAGTAGGGATAAGGAGGTGCTAGTCCCATTATATAAGGCGTTGGTGAGACCTCATTTGGAGTATTGTGTGCAGTTTTGGTCTCCCATGTTTAAGAAGGATGAATTCAAACTAGAACGGGTACAAAGAAGGGCCACTAGAATGATCCGAGGAATGGAAGGCCTTTCGTATGAAAGGAGACTTGAGGAGCTCGGTTTGTTTTCCTTAACCAAAAGAAGGATAAGAGGAGATATGATTGCACTCTTTAAATATATCAGAGGGATAAATACCAGGGAAGGAGAGGAATTATTTCAGCTCAGTGCTAATGTGGACACGAGGACAAACGGATATAAATTGTCAGTCAGGAAATTCAGGCTTGAAATTAGACGAAGGTTTCTAACCATCAGGGGAGTGCAATACTGGAACAGCCTACCGAGGAATCAGTGGGGGCGAAGGACCTCCATGACTTTAAGATTAAGCTAGATAAGTTTATGGAGGAGATGGTATGATAGGATAACGGGCTTAGTCAATAGGTCAATTAAGTGCCACACTGGTAAATAGTACAATGGGTCAAGGGTATGATATAACCTTTTCCAGAGGGTTTGGCTGGAGAGTCTTGCCCGCATGCTCGGGGTTCAGCTGACCGCCATATTTGGGGTCGGGAAGGAATTTTCCTCCAGGGAAGATTGGCAATGGCCCTGGAGGTTTTTCGCCTTCCTCCGAAGCATGGGGCAGGGGTCACTTGCTAAGGAGTGGGTGGATCGGCTTATGTGGCCTGCATCTTGCAGGAGGTCAGACTAGATGATCATAATGGTCCCTTCTGATCTTGAATTCTATGATTCTATGATTCTATGAAATCCCCGCTCCAGCCCTGCCTCTTCCCAAAGCACGCCGCATTCCTCCTCCTCCCCGCTCCCTCCCAGCGCTTGCCGCGTGAAACAGCTATTTCATGGCGCAAGCACTGGAAGGGAGTGGGGAGAAGCAGGACGTGGAGGCATGCTCTGGGGAGGAGGCAGAGCAGAAGTGGAGGTGAGCTGGGATGTGGGGACGGGGCAGGGAGCTGCTGGTGGGTGCAGAGCACCTATCAATTTTTCCTCATGGCTGCTCCAGCCCCAGAGCCCACGGAGTCGGCGCCTATGCTTGTAGGTGTTTGTCTCTGTTTGAGGGATTGGAGCTTAGCTGTAGACAGTGGATTGTGTGGTGTGTCCTGGATGAAAGCTGGAGGCATGTAGGTAAGTATAGTGGTCAGTAGGTTTCCGGTATAGGGTGGAGTTTATGTGACCATTGCTTATTAGCACTATAGTGTCCAGGAAGTGGATCTCTTGTGTGGATTGGTCGAGGCTGAGGTTGATGGTGGGATGGAAATAGTTGAAATCATGGTGGAATTCCTCAAGGGCTTCTTTTCTATGGGTCCAGATGATGAAGATGTCATCAATGTAGCACAAGTAGAGTAGAGGCGTTAGGGGACGAGAGCTGAGGAAGCATTGCTCTAAGTTAGCCATAAAGATGTTGGCATACTGTGGGGCCATGCGGGTACCCATAGCAGTGCTGCTGACTTGAAGGTATATATTGTCCCCAAATGTGAACTAGTTGTGGGTGAGGACAAAGTCACGAAGTTCAGCCACCAGGTTTGCCATGACATTATTGGGGATACTGTTCCTGACGGCTTGTAGTCCATCAGTTTCCGTGAAAGGTTCAGAAAAGGGCAACTAAAATGATTAGGCGTTTGGAGAAGGTCTCATACGAGGAAAGATTAAAGAGGCTAGGACTCTTCAGCTTGGAAAAGAGGAGACTAAGGGGGGATATGATAGAGGTATATAAAATCATGAGTGATGTTGAGAAAGTGGATAAGGAGAAGTTATTTACTTATTCCCATAATACAAGAACTAGGGGTCACCAAATGAAATTAATAGGCAGCAGGTTTAAAACAAATAAAAGGAAGTTCTTCTTCACGCAGCGTACAGTCAACTTGTGGAACTCCTTACCTGAGGAGGTTGTGAAGGCTAGGACTATAACAATGTTTAAAAGGGAACTGGATAAATTCATGGTGGCTAAGTCCATAAATGGCTATTAGCCAGGATGGTTAAGAATGGTGTCCCTAGCCTCTGTTTGTCAGAGGATGGAGATGGATGGCAGGAGGAAGATCACTTGATCATTGCCTGTTAGGTTCACTCCCTCTGGGGCACCTGGCATTGGCCACTGTCGGTAGACAGATACTGGGCTAGATGGACCTTTGGTCTGACCCAGTACGGCCGTTCTTATGTTCTTACACTTGGGGAGAATGACTAGCAACCTGGCTACCATGGCAAGAGCTACCTTTGACAACTGATTGCCCCCTTATTACCAGAACATCATTACAGAAAGGAAGTTTGTAATGAAACAGGGCCAGATGTGGATAGCCGGGATAGCCTCCTGCTGTGCTCATTTGGGTTTGTACTGTAGTACGGTGCAGTGTTTCTTTACAAAGGGCAATTGTTTGCTAGTTTCCTTAGTAAGGACTAGGTGAAAATAAGATGAAAAATTCCAGCTCTTTTCCTTGGAGATTGTTTATCTGCTCCTTGCACGTGGCTCTGCGCGCCGTCAGCCGGGGTGGGCCAGGCTGCGGACGTGACTCAGGCTTGGGCCACATGGCCGCACTTTCCTGACGAGGCATGAAGCAGGCCAAGAGCTTTGCACAGCCTACAGGGAAGTGGGAGGGAGGCGTCTTCAAGCCAGCGTGTCTCGTCCGCTTCTCCCTTGCCGCTTGGGTGGAGGCAGGAGGGGAGCGAAATGTTCCCGGCTGAAAGTTTTTGGGCTTGGCCTTGAGGATTAAGCCTGAGCCTCCGGCACGGCTGCTGGGAGATGGGTTTCTGAATGGCATCCAGCCCGCTCTTCGGGCCACCAGCTGAAAGCACTGAGGCCAAGAGGAAGCAAAATGGGGCCTTTGAGGCTCCCAGCAAGCAAGGAAGTAGCACAGGCTTACTACTGTCCCTGCAGAGGCTTGAACCACCATCCTTTCCGTTAACAAACATACTGACCCACTGCACCACAGATCAGTAAGGCTGTATTGAGCATACAAGTCAGGAATCAGCTCAGAGTATGGTATAGCAGATGTGTGCAGTGATCAGGGATAAAAGTGACTTAAAGGACTTGGCAGTACTCCAGAGTCCAGTGGAGGGGATGGTTCCTCAACCGGAGGAGGTGCGGCCTCTATTGGAAGAGGTGGGGCCTTTAAATTCTGGGGCTTTTAAATTAGGATTTAAAGGGCTTGCGGATTTGGCTGAAGCTAGGAGCCAGGCCCTTTAAATCACCCCTGGAGCTAACAGCTGCAGAGGTGGCTGGGAGTCCTGGGGTTTGGGCAGGGGTGAAAGTAATTTATATTTCTTACCCATATAGTCCAATGCAAGCAACCCACCTCTCCTACATACTTCATGGATCCCTCCCATTGCATGACATAGATAGAGAAAATAAAACTACTATTACTACTATCAGTACTGTCTGTAATAAAACTTTACTATTGGAATAAGCCTGAAAAAGTGAAAACTCACTGTCCCATTTTTCTCTGTGTCTTCCCTCCTCCTCCAGCGAGGCTGGAGACACTAGGCTCCATGCTTTCTTCCTGTCTGGCACTGAGCAGAGCCCCTGCTGTCGGGGCAGGGGGAGGAATGCAGAGCTTTGTCTGCAGGAGAGGGAGAGGGAGAGGGGACAGGACAGTACAGTACAGTACAGTGAATTTTCCCCTTCCACCTGCTTTTATTAGCTCTGGATTTAAGATGTGCAGCCAAATGCTTGTATTTGTTGTGTATATTAGTATTGGAGAGATTCCCTCATCCCGGGGGCAGAAGAGGACTGCTCCTGCCATGGTCAAACACACTCTCCTCCCTCCCCCAAGCTACTGTGAGTGAAATTAACAAGAATGCCAGAAAGCGCTCCTAACCCCGGGGGCTGAACAGCTCAGGGAACAGCTGAGTTTAAACTATTCTTATGCAGGGGGCAGGCTTCTCCCCCCCTCAGCCAGCCTCCTTTCCTTACTGGTCCTCCGTACCGGCCCGTACCTGCTTACTTTCACCTCTGGCCAGTGATTTCCCTACACCCCCCCCTGAATTTCCCCCCCCCCCAGTTTTGTGAGCTAGTTACATACCAATTTAGTGACTGTTTGGAAATCTGAATTTAAACCGAAACATTAATACACACTTTAAAAGCTTATACAGTGTATGATAAAATATGTGTATCTGAAAAAGTATAATAGATTTGAAAAGTATGAACATAGACTAGCTTCCTTGCTTCCTTATACAGCTGTTTTTTATGATGTCAGTGCATTCATTTCGGTGATGTTGGCCAACCTAATAATTTCAAATGATGATTTGTAAGCAAAGTCTAAATGAGTTCTCCCCGACAGCTAGTGATGAGCTGGGGGCTAAGGCTTCAGAGCCAGATTATATTTACATTCACACCTAATCTACCTAGGGATCCAGCAATCAGAGCTGTGTTGTCCAAGTGATAGATTTTGGCTGGGGTTACATAACATAAGAACATAAGAAAGGCCGTACCAGGTCAGACCAAAGGTCCATCTAGCCCAGTATCTGTCTACCGACAGTGGCCAATGCCAGGTGCCCTGAGAGAGTGAATCTAACAGGCAATGATCAAGTGATCTCTCTCCTGCCATCCATCTCCATCCTCTGACGAACAGAGGCTAGGGACACCATTCTTACCCATCCTGGCTAATAGCCATTTATGGACTTAGTCACCATGAATTTATCCAGTCCCCTTTTAAACATTGTTATAGTCCTAGCCTTCACAACCTCCTCAGGTAAGGAGTTCTACAAGTTGACTGTGCGCTGCGTGAAGAAGAACTTCCTTTTATTTGTTTTAAACCTGCTGCCTATTAATTTCATTTGGTGACCCCTAGTTCTTGTATTATGGGAATAAGTAAATAACTTTTCCTTATCCACTTTCTCAACATCACTCATGATTTTATATACCTCTATCATGTCCCCCCTTAGTCTTCTCTTTTCCAAACTGAAGAGTCCTAGCCTCTTTAATCTTTCCTCATATGGGACCCTCTCTAAACCCCTAATCATTTTAGTTGCTCTTTTCTGAACCTTTTCTAGTGCTAGAATATCTTTTTGAGGTGAGGAGACCACATCTGTACACAGTATTCGAGGTGTGGGCGTACCATGGATTTATATAAGGGCAATAATATATTCTCAGTCTTATTCTCTATCCCTTTTAATGATTCCTAACATCCTGTTTGCTTTTTGACCGCCTCTGCACACTGCGTGGACATCTTCAGAGAACTATCCACGATAACTCCAAGATCTTTTCCTGACTCGTTGTAGCTAAATTAGCCCCCATCATGTTGTATGTATAGTTGGGGTTATTTTTTCCAATGTGCATTACTTTACATTTATCCACATTAAATTTCATTTGCCATTTTGTTGCCCAATCACTTAGTTTTGTGAGATCTTTTGAAGTTCTTCACAATCTGCTTTGGTCTTAACTATCTTGAGTAGTTTAGTATCATCTGCAAACTTTGCCACCTCACTGTTTACCCCTTTCTCCAGATCATTTATGAATAAATTGAATAGGATTGGTCCCAGGACTGACCCTTGGGGAACACCACTAGTTACCCCTCTCCATTCTGAGAATTTACCATTAATTCCTACCCTTTGTTCCCTGTCCTTTAACCAGTTCTCAATCCATGAAAGGACCTTTCCTTTTATCCCATGACAGCTTAATTTACGTAAGAGCCTTTGGTGAGGGACCTTGTCAAAGGCTTTCTGGAAATCTAAGTACACTATGTCCACCGGATCCCCCTTGTCCACATGTTTGTTGACCCCTTCAAAGAACTCTAATAGATTAGTAAGACACGATTTCCCTTTACAGAAACCATGTTGACTATTGCTCAAAAGTTTATGTTTTTCTATGTGTCTGACAATTTTATTCTTTACTATTGTTTCAACTAATTTGCCCGGTACCGACGTTAGACTTACCGGTCTGTAATTGACTGGATCACACCTAGAGACCTTTTTAAATATTGGCGTTACATTAGCTAACTTCCAGTCATCGGGTACGAAGCCGATTTAAAGGACAGGTTACAAACCTTAGTTAATAGTTCCGCAACTTCACATTTGAGTTCTTTCAGAACTCTTGGGTGAATGCCATCTGGTCCCGGTGACTTGTTAATGTTGAAATCACTGAGAGCTGGTGGAACCTCAAGAGACCAAATCGCAGAGGTCACAGTGGTAGGTGACAGCAGAAGGTGACTGTGCAGGGCCATTGGCAACAGAGTGGTGGAGTGAACAGTGGCACAATGAACAGCCGTTGCCAGAGCAAACTTTGCCTTTTTGTCCCCCACCTGGAAGGTGTACTCACGTGAAAGCACCTCTGAACTCTGAGTCTCCACTGACCAAGGACAACACCAGTGAGCGGAGTGCAGTGGAGGGAAAAGTGAGGGTCACGTTAAATAAACATTTGTTTGTTGGACTATATTTTAGTCACTTTGCTCCAGAATGCTAGATTTGTGACTGGGAATGGAAACTTATATAAATATGTTTCCCAGTAGGCCAAGATTTTTAAAATGCAGTATTTGCCAAGGTTGTTATCTCACATTGTTGCTATCTTGGGAGGTCATTATGTTGGGGAGTTTCTGTACTAAACATTTTTATTATAATTAATTTTTACATAAGAATGGTCATACTGGGTCAGACCCATGGTCCATATAGCCCAGTGCCCTGTCTTACAACAGTGGCCAATGCCAGGTTCTTCAGGGGAAATGAACAGAATAGGCAATCATCAGGTGTTCTATCCCCTGTCGTCCACTCCCAGCTTCTGGCAAACAGGCTAGGGACACTCAGAACATGGTGTTGCATCCCTCTCATCCTGGCTAATAGCCACAGATGGACCTGTTCTCCAGGAATTTATCTAGTTCTTTTTAAAATCCTGTTATAGTTTTGGTCTTCACAGCATCCCCTGGCAAAGAGTTCCTGGGTTGACTTTATATTGTGTGAAGAAATACTTCCTTTTGTTTTTAAAATCTGCTGCCTATTAATTTCATTGGATGACTGCTAGTTCTTGTGTTATGTGAAGGATTAAATAAAATTTCCTTATTCACTTTCTTCGCACCAGTCAAGATTTTATAGACCTCTATCATATCCCCATTAGTCATCTCTTTTCGAAGCTGAAAATTCCCAGTCGCTTTAATCTCTCCTCCTGTTTCATACCCCTCATCATTTTAGTTGCCCATCTCTGTACCTTTTCCAATTCCAATATATATATTTTTAGGATGGGTGACCAGATCTGCACACACTATTCAGGGTGAGCACGTACCATAGATTTATATAGAGGCAATATGATATTTTCTGTCTTATTATCTATCCCTTTCATAATGATTCCCAACATTGTTTGCTTTTGTGACTGTTGCTGCACGTGGAGTGGATGTTTTCAGAGAACTATCCACAATGACTCCAAGATCTCTTCCTTGAGTGTTAACAGCTAATTCAGATGCCATCATTTTGTATGTATAGCTGAGATTGCTTTCCAATGTGCATTACTTTGCATTTATCAACATTGAATTTAATTTGCCATTTTGTTGCCCAGCCACCCAGTTTCATGGGATCCCTTTGTAGCTCTTCGCAGTCTGCCTGGGACTTAACTATCTTGAATAGTTTTGTATCATCTGTAAATTTTGCCACCTCACTGTTTACCCATTTTCCAGATGAATATGTTGAATAGGACCCCTTGAGGGGTCCCAGTACTGAGCCCTCAAGGATACCACTTTTATCTCTCTCCATTCTGAAAACTGATAATTTATTCCTACCCTTTGTTTCCCATCTTTTAACCAGTTACTGATCCATGAGAGGATCTTCCCTCTTACCCCATGATGGCTTACTTTTCAAAAGTCAATGTAAATTAAATACTTTTTTTTAAAATATATTTTTTTAGAAATCTAGATCTGTTATGTGTTTTGGTGTAACTTGCATTTTCCTTATGTTAAATTTCCATTATCCTAACAATGCATTTACTTTATTCACTTTCTTCACATCAGTCAAGATTTTATAGACTTTTAGCATATCTCCCCTTAGTCGTCTCTTTTCTAAGCTGAAAATTCCCAGTCATTGTGGGGGACTGTATCAAAAGCTTTGCTAAAGTCCAGAAATAGCACATCCACTGCTTTCCCCTCATCCACAGAGCCGGTTATCTCATCATAGAAGGCAATTAGGTTAGTCAGGCATGACTTGCCCTTGGTGAATCCATGCTGACTGTTCCTGATCACTTTCCCCTCCTTTAAGTGGTTCAGATTTGATTCCTTGAGGACCTGTTCCATGATTTTTCCAGGGACTGAGGTGAGACTGACTGGCCTGTAGTTCCCTGGATCTTCCTTCTTCCCTTTTTTAAGATGGGCACTACATTAGCTCTTTTCCAGTCATCCGGGACCTCCCCCAATCGTCATGATTTTTCAAAGATAATGGCCAATGGCTCTGCAATCTCATCGGCCAACTCCTTTATCACCCTCGGATGCAGCGCATCCGGCCCCATGGACTTGTGCTCGTCCAGCTTTTCTAAATAGTCCCGAACTACTTCTTTCTCCACAGAGAGCTGGTCACCTCCTCCCCATACCGTGCTGCAGAGTGCAGCTGTCTGGGAGCTGACCTTGTCTGTGAAGACAGAGGCAAAAAAAGCATTGAGTACACTAGCTTTCTCCACATCCTCTGTCATTAGGTTCCCTCATTCATTCAGCAAGGGGCCCACACTTTCCTTGACTTTCTTCTTGTTGCTAACATACCTAAAGAAACCCTTCTTGTTACTCCTAACATCTCCGGCTAGCTGCAACTCCAAGTGTGATTTGGCCTTCCTAATTTCACTCCTGCATGCCTGAGCAATACTTTTATACTCCTGCCTGGTTATTTGTCCAATCTTCCACTTCTTGTAAGCTGTTTTTTTGTGTTTAAGACGAGCAAGGATTTCACTGTTAAGCCAAGCTGGTCGCCTGCCATATTTACTTTTCTTCCTACACATCGGGATGGTTTGTTCCTGCAACCTCAATAAGGTTTCTTTAAAATACAGCCAGCTTTCCTCGACTCCTTTCCCCATCATGTTATTCTCCCAGGGACCTTGCCCATCAGTTCCTGAGGAGTTGAAGTCTGCTTTTCTGAAGTCCAGGGTCTCTGTTCTACTGCTCTCCTTTCTTCCTTGTGTCAGGATCCTGAACTCGACCATCTCATGGTCACTGCCTCCCCTTTCTTAAAAAGCGAAGGTTTCAGAGTAGCAGCTGTGTTAGTCTGTACTGCAAAAGAACATAAGCTTTCGTGGGCTACATCCGATGAAGTGGACTGTAGCCCAAAGCTTATGCTCAAATAAATTTGTTAGGGCATGGCTACACTTGCAAATTTGCAGCGCTGCAGCAGGGTGTGAAAACACACCTCTCCAGCACTGCAAATTGCGGCGCTGCAAGGCGCCAGTGTGGTCAAAGCCCCAGCGCTGGGAGCGCGGCTCCCAGCGCTGTACGTTATTCCCCACAGGGAGGTGGAGTATGGACAGCGCTGTCAGAGCTCTCTCCCAGCACTGGCGCTTTGACTACACTTAGCGCTTCAAAGCACTGCCGCGGCAGCGCTTTGAAGTGCAAGTGTAACCATAGCCTTAGTCTCTAAGGTGCCACAAGTGCTCCTGTTCTTTTTTAAAAAGCAAACAGAATGTTGGGAATCACTGACTGCCGCTGCACACTGAGAGGATGTTTTCAGAGAACTATCCACAATGACTGCAAGATCTTTCTTGAGTGTTAACAGCTAATTCAGACTCCTTCATTTTGTATGTATAGTTGAGATTGTTTTCCAATGTACATTACTTTGCATTTATCAACATTAAATTTCATCTGCCATTTTTGTTGCCCAGTCACCCAGTTTTATGAGATCCCTTTGTAATTCTTCTCAGTCTGCCTGGGACTTACCTATCTTGAATAGTTTTGTATCATCTGCAAATGTTGCCACCTCACTGTTTACCCATTTTTCCAGATCATTTATGAATATGTTGAACAGCACTGGTCCCAGTACCGACCCCTCAGGGATACCACTATTTATCTCTCTCCATTCTGAAAACTGATAATTTATACCTACCCTTTGTTTCCCATCTTTTAACCAGTTACTGATCCATGAGAGGACTTTCCTCTTTCACCATGATGGCTTACTTTTCAAAAGTCAATTTAAATTAAATCCTTTTTAAAAAAATATATATTTTTTTAGAAATCTAGACCTGTTATGTGTTTTGGTGTAACTTGCATTATTCTTATGTTAAATTTGCATAATCCTAACGAAACATTTACTTTATTCATATCTCTTTTATATATCTCATTGGTCCTGACACCCCCCCTGTAAATTCGAACACCCCCCCTAATTTCAATTCCTGGGGAAACCACTGCCTCTGGCAGTGGTTAGACAAGCAACAGCAAGGCACTGGACTGGTCTGGAGTGAAAGTTCTGTGGGAAGGAACTGAAAAGAGTATTGGGGCTGCGGTGCAGCGCTTGCAGACACTTTCTTTGGCCTGTTTTCCTGGAAGAGTTAGCAGCGAGAGATTGTTAGTCACAGGTCAGTGGGTGGGTTTGTGCAAACTAGGAGTGTACAGGGAACTGTCTTTGAACAGAAGGAAGGAGAGAAACCGGCAAGAGGAAGGAGGCTGAAAGACTTCTCTGGCTTTGAACAGAATTCTGTGTTAATAGTTCTTGCTTTTAGCTGATCTCACTGAGGTCAGTTGGGGCGCATGGACAGACATGGGAGTGACTCAGCCAGGTCATTCCCATCTTCTGCCAAGCAACCAGGAGATGACAATGGCTAGCAGTTGTACTGTACTGTTTGCTACCAGCCTAAGATGTAAAAACTAGATGAATCAAAACAAGAAATTGACCTGTTTTGTTTTGTGAAATCAACAGCCTGCTGAACCCAGGGTTTTGAGTTCAATCCTTGAGAGGGCCATTCTGTGTGACAAAGTTGTTTGTGTTTCTCCTTGATGCAAAGCCACCCCTTTTGTTGATTTTAATTTCCTGTAAGCCATGCCATCAGTCGCCCATCCCTCCATCAGAGCAATGGCAGACAATTGTTTCACGCCTTTTCTCAGTGCAGAACCAGAATCTGCAAAAGCGAAAACAGGCAAGGAGGTGACAGCAGTGCGGTGACAAGAGTGATGAGGACATAGACATGGTCATAGACTTCTCACAGAGTACAGGCCGGGCAATGTGCCCTGGCAATGTGCACATCATGCTGATGAGCTCTGCATGAGCTCTACATGGTCAACTGTGCTGATCAGCACGCCACACTGGCCAAACAGGAAATGAAATTAAAAAGTTTGCGACCCTTTTCCTGTCTACCTGGACAGTGCATCTGAGTTGAAAACGCTGTCCAGAGTGGTCACAATGGAGCACTCTGGGATAGCTCCTGGAGGCCAATACCATCGAATTGCGTCCACACTACCCTAAATTTGACCCAGCAAGGCTGATTTCAGTCCTAATCCTCGTCGGAGGTGGAGTAAAGAAATCGATTTAAAGAGCCCTTTAAGTTGAAAAAAAGGGCTTTGTCGTGTGCATGGGTCTAGGGTTAAATGGCAGTAACGCTGCTAAATTCGACCTAAAGTCATAGTGTAGACAAGGCCTCAGAGGAATTTTATAGCTACTGGCTGGGTGTCCAAAAAAGGGAGCTACCCACCTACCCTTTCATTGATCACACTTGGTAACTACTAAGCAGAAGCACAGAATCTAGATGGATTTGCTGCGTCTCCTGCAGGCCTTCCTAATGGCACAGCAGGGCTGCTCTTGGCTCTGCACAATGTTGTTTTGTTTAGCAGTGACTGTGAAGGGACTTCCAGCTATTTGGCTGTGGGAACTCTGGTATTAAGTGGACACCCTGTCTTAACTGTGTATGGCTGTATTGCTTGTAGATTTCTATATTCTGTACTGATGTTACCAAATGGAGTATTTTGTAGCGGTCTGCTATAATTTAACTTATACAAACTATGAATATGCTCCCTCAGACTTAACCACCCGCCTTTCACACACTCCCTGCTTCTCACTCTCTGGGCTGGGAACAAGCCACCGGCATGTGCGTCCATTGGATTATTTTTATTTAATTACTTCTCATTGTTAAATTATTTATGTTTTTTAAATTTCATTGCAGTGCATTTTCTTCCTGCCACTGTCACCTGGCAGCTAAGGGATGTGAGATTCTCCTCCATTGCATTTCTGCCCACGGAAAAAGAAGAGACCCCACACTTCAGTACCTTTGGAAATAAAAGCAAGCTGGAAACAAACCAGCTGTCTCCTCAGTGTGCAGTTTGTGTCTCTTTTGGTGCAGTTGATGTGTGTGCAGCATGTGTGGTGGACAGGGGCACTGTGTGCTCACATGGGAATTCACCATCCTTGGTGCAGGATTTGACTTGTTCTGGGAGTGAACATAGCACTTGTGGAGTTTCAGGCACAGGCTGCATGACCCCCTCCATTTATCTTTGGTGCAGATACAGCCCAGGCAGCACTAGTGCAACCTCCTCTCCTGCTGCCCTCCACCATCATCTGCACAGCCCACCTGTCAGGGCAGGAGGGGAATGTTGCTCCATGGATCCTGGTTCTCAGATGGGACTACCCTGGGATGGGGAGGTGTGGTTGCATCCATTAGGTCACCAGACTGAGCCTTCTAATATCCCTTGGTGATTGTTCCCAAGATCCAGGACTTTGTGCTCAAACATCTCCCAGCTTCCTTGTTTAATATAAAGGCCAAGGTTTCCTTGCAATATACAGGAAGAAAGTAGATTTTCACCCCAGATAGGACTTGAACCCACAATCTCTGGCTTCAGAAGCCAATGCCTTATCCATTAGGCCATTGGGGCCCTGATGTACAGTTACTGAAGAGATGGAAATTCCCTCTCATAAATGCACATTCCTCACATTTGCTTCAACACCAAATAGCCCCTTTATGTGCCTTACAGAAATGTCTGCATCCCCTGGCAGCGAGGCAACTGGGCAGGTTGCTGACACAATTACAACACAGAATACAAAGTGTACAGTGCTGACTATATATAGTTTTATTACAAATATTTACACTGTAAAATATAAAGTACTATAGTGCAATCTCTTTATCATTAAAGTGCAACTTGCATATGTAGATTTTTTTTAGTTGCATAAGTGCACTCAAAAAGAAAACAATGTAAAACTTTAGAGTCCAGTCAGTCCTACTTTGGGTTCAGCCAATCGCTGAGACAAACAAGTTTGTTTACATTTACTGCAGATAATGCTGCCCGTGTCTTATATACGTCACCTAAAAGTGAGAACAGGCTCTCTCATGGCACTTTTGTAGCCAGCGTTGCAAGGTATTAACGTGCCAGATATGCTAACATCCATATGCCTTCATACTTCAACCACCATTCCAGAGGACATGCTTCCATGCTGATAATGCTCGTTAAAAAATAACGTGTTAATTTGTGACTGAAGACCTTGATGAAGAACTGTATGTCTCCTGCTCCATGGTTCTATCCGCATTCTGCCATATATTTCATTTTATGGCAGTCTTGGGTGATGACCCAGCACATGTTGTTCACTTTAAGAACACTTTCACTGCAAATTTGACAAAACGCAAAGAAGGTATAACGTGAGATTTCTAGAGACAGCTACAGCGCTCGAGCCAAAGTTTAAGAATCTGAAGAGCCTTCCAAAATCCAAGAGGGACGAGGTGTGAAACGTTGTCAGAAGTCCTCAAAGAGCAACACTCTGATGCAGACACTACAGAACCTGAACCACTAGACAGGAAAATCAATCTTCGGTTGGTGGCATCGTTATCGAGCAGTACCTGTCATCAGCATGGAAGCATGTCCCTGGCCTCTGATTGCTAGCAGCTCGGAGAGGAGAACAGGGGCTGGACCTCTCCATGGCCGCCTGGTCTGCTCACTCCTCTGAAGCCCATAGCCAGGGCCAGCCTTTGGGGTGGGTGCCACCAGGAATTGCCCAGGGTACCATGGTCAAGGGCGGTGCTGTACGGTAGCAGAGAGGTGTGTGCTGCTGGTGTAAAGTCAGAAACTGCTCCCGGCTGGCAGGGAGTGCTGCTTGGGGTGGTGCCCAGATTTCTCCCTGCTCCCTCCCGGCATAGGAGCATGGGGGAGGAGGGGAAGAGAAGGGGAGATAGCGGTGATGAGCGGATACTGCTCTCCCAATGTTCCTCCGTGCCCCCTCTCACAGCCCCTAGCGATGTGCGGAGGAGCAGTGTTCAGGGACGGCGGGAGCGAGCAGCAATGCCAGCTACTCTGTGCATCCAGGTCAGTTTCCCCAAGTGGGCACAGGAGGGTGCAGGGGTTAGGGAAAAGGGGGCACAGTGCAGGGATTACGGGTGCGGGAGGAGGCAGGGGTTAGGGAACTGGAGGGCACAGGGTTAGGGGTGCAGAGCTTCAGGGTTGGGTGCCAGAGGGGAGCAGGGATTATGGGGACAGTAGCACAGACCCCACCTACTCCTCCTGCTTTCTCCTGACACCAGCACCACCCTTCCCAGCATCGCCTCATGGCAGCATCTGCTTCCGGACTCGCACCAGAAACGGGAAGTCTGGGCCCTGCCTGGCAGCGGCTGTCAGGAAATGGAAGCAGGAGACACGACCACTCCCATGGTGCTGTGGGGCCTGTCCTGGCTGGTGGGAGATGGAGGCAGTGGATACTACCACTCCCATGGTGCCATAGGGTTTTCAGGTGGGGTGCCTCCCCCCCCTGGGTTGGGCTCCAGGGGAGGTTTGGCATCTTAAGAGACTGGGGGGGGGGGGTTGCTTGGAGGAGGTTTGAGGACCAACAGCGAAGGGGAAGTTGGACACTGGCCAGAATACCAGGGAGACAAGGCAGGTGAGGTGATACCTGTTACTGGACCAGCTTTGGAGCCACACAGGGTCTTCTTCATGCAGGGGAAAGGTGCTCAGAGCATCACAGTTCAATAGAAGGTGGAACGCTCTGCCCTGAACACCAGACATTCCCCTGCTTCCTGGAACGGGGGGGGCCTGTCCCCACTGTCCTGTAAACAGCCCCACCATGTACCCCAGAGGTGGCTGCATCTTAGCACCAAGACACCAGTGATCACTGCTCCAGAGGAGATGGTACATACAGGCCACTGCCCTACGTGGCCCCACACGTTACTGCCCCAAGAGATGAGGTACACACAGGCTACTACTCAAACTGGGCACCTGGGGTCACTGCAGCAATGGTTGTGGGGGATACATGCAGGGCACTGCCGCACATGGCCACCAGGGGCCACTGCTGCAATGGTGGTGGTTTGGGGCAGGGGGGATGATAAACAGGCCACTGACTGAAGTGGCCACTACCACAATGGTGTGGGGAGAGAGGGAGGGAGATATCAATAGGGCACTGCCACACCAGGGCACCACAGGGAGGTCACTGCTCCAATTAGTAGTGAGAGAGAGAGGGGGCTGGGGAGAGAAGAGGAAATCAAAGGCCACTGCCTCACTTAGCCACCAGGGGTCACTACCTAAATAGGGGGGGGCAAACACACAGGGCACTGCCCCACCTGACCAACAGGGGTCACTGCCCCAATTGGGGGATATACAGAGGGTATTGCCCCACAGAGATGCCAGGGATCAGTGCCTGCCATACCTGGCTCAGGGGTAGAAGGGTGACCAGATGTCCCAATTTTATAGGGACAGTCCCAATATTTGGGGCTTTTTCTTATGTAGGTGCCTATTACCCTCCACCCCGTCCCGATTCTTCACACTTTCTATCTGGTCACCCTGGGGGGCAGGGGCAGGGAGAGAGGGGGCTACACACAGGGCACTGCCATACTTGGCCACCAGAGCACATCCCTAGTGGGGGAGTGACACACACCAGGAGCAGGGCTCACTGCCACAAAGGGGTTGGAAGATACTGAGGGCACTGCCTGACACGGCGACCCAGGCACCCTGCCACCTTGGGGGAGGTGAAAAACACACCTCAGGCACTGATTCCTCTGGCTACCAGTGCTCACTGGCCCAAGGCAGGGGTTGGGGGGACTAAATACACAGGGGACTGCCCCACTGGGACAACACGAGTCACCGAGATGAGAGTGGGCTATGCAGAGGGCACTGCCCCAATGGCTCATATACATACAGGGCGCTGCCTCACCTACCCACCAGCGCTCACAGGCACAATGGCAATGGTGGGGTCACATAGGCAACTGCCCTCAGTGGCCACCAGGGGTCGCTGCAGCAATGCTAGGGGGGATACATGCCAGGCATCGCTGCCCCTCACCACCAGGAGTCACTGCTCCTACAAGGAGGCCCCCTACAGGACACTCTCGTGCCTGGCCAGCAGGGGTCACTATCACTGGGGAGGGCTATGGGAAGCAGAGAAAGAGCAACTAACTGCAGTGGGAAAATCGTCATCTACCGGGGAGAAAGAACGGACTCCGCTAGGACATCGCACCAACTCCGGCCAGGCTGGATACCAGCAATTCGGGGCTGGAGCAGCTCCAGCTAGAGGCTGGGCGGAGGCAGGTGACCTCGGTCTCTGTGCTGAGCAGGATGCGTTGGCAGCGAGGAGGGACAGGGAACCCCAGCCAGGGTCTTGCTGCCCAAGGAGGGAGATCTGTGGCAGTTTTGGAGTAGCTGGTTCAGCAGCCGTGAGCCGCATGCTTGTCCCCGCCTGAGCTCTCCAGGAGCACATAACACACAGGTGTACACTGGATGTAGGCACCAGTGTAACGACAGGGCCAGACTCTGCTGAGTGCTGCCTGCGAGAGACAGGGGCAGAGTCAGACGGGCAGATGGGGGCAGGAGATGACAGGGCCAGCGGCCATGAGCTGAACCCATCACAAGTCCAGCCTGTGACGTCACCATCCGTCCCTGCAGCTCTCCATCTGTCCCGCTGTCCGTCCAACTCTCAACCCCCATCCGTCCCCAATGTATGCCACCCCCCCACACCCATCTGCCTCACACACTCATCTATTTCCTCATGCATCCTGCTGTCCCTCTGATTGTCCCTGCAGTGCCCAGCACAAGGAGGCATAGTGGACCCTGAGTGAGGCTTTTGGGTGATGCAGTAATGGAGCTAGCGGGTGATAAGGAGGGTTCTGGGAATCTCTAATCCCAGCCCCACTTCTCCTGTGCCCAAAGCCATGACCACGAGCCCACCTCTCAGTCTCAGACCCCACAGCCCCAAAGACATGACTGGCCACTCATGCTGTGACCCAGTTACACCAATGAGGTCTCCCCGAAGATAGAGGGTTGGAAGAGCAACCCCCTTATCCTGGCAGGCAGGACACATCCTTTCCAATATGGCAGAGACCTTGCCCGGGGGCAGATGGATCCAGCTGAGCCCATAGGAGACTGGGGAGGAGCAGAGGAAGAGGATGCAGGCAACTGAACATGACAGGTGTCCATGAAAGGAGAGAGAGAGTTTGAGTGTAAGTTGGCCAACATAGAGAAACCTCGGAGGAAGAAAGAAACTCAGAACAGGGAGTCACCCTCATGGATCCAACTTTCTGCTAGGGAGCACACACCACTCCTGGCCAGAGATGATCAGCCCTCGCAAATGGCAACATCATCTCCCTTGAAGCCACAGCTAGTCTGGAAACCCACACCCAGGTAACGGGAAGTCCCTGCCTGGAGCCAGGAGGACTGTGACCAGAGCCCTTCCCAAACCAGATACATATCTCACCGACAGAGACAGCTACTCTGATCCCAGCTGGGCAGGTCTTGCCTGGCATCAACAGGATTCACGCAGTCACTGCTCTCGCTCACTTTCCATCTCACCTCAGGGCTGGACTCCGTCCCCGCGATTTATTTTCTCTTGGTATGAAACACAACACAAAAGAAAAAGCAACGGTGGCGAGGCTCCTCTTCTCACTACTCCCACACCCCAGGGCTCCGGCTTCAACCCTCCTCCTGTTAGCCAAAAGGGCTCGTTTCCCCCTGGAGCTTACCTAATTACACCAAGGAGGCACGGAGACAGGAAGACGAGTACCACACCCTTTATTGATCGGTCAGCTGAGCGGGTGTTCCTCTCGGCTAGTGCCAGAGAAAGAGACACACCTTTCATGGCCAAACGGCCTACCTTTATAGCCGGTAACAAACAACTTAGCCTACGTTTGTCTACGTCATTTGGTTGACCTATAAACCCTGTGGATAATTGGGTACGCAGGATACATATATCATTTTGTGGGGGCTACAAGAGACATACAGCTGTTGAGGATACATTTGTCATTCTGAAGGGGACACAAGATACATCCGTTGACCCTTTGTACTAGATACTTTGGATGCATACATGTGAACGCAGCTGCATACACTTGGGGAGCCAACATATACTTGGGGAGCCAAACAAAACTGATAAGCGAAATAGCTGACTTAGGTAGATACACGGCCTTCAGTCTAATGAGTTCTGTAAGCTTTCCAACACAGTTTGGACAAGCATAACATAACTTTGGTTTACTCAGGCCTAATACGGAAAGGCTTCATTAGCACTATGATTTTTCCAACAACTCCCCCCTTTGAGAATACTCACCAAACCTTTTGGCTGAGTTTTCTCACACTTTGAGGCCAAAAGCAATGAAGCTCTGCAGAAATATTTACAACTGCTCTTTTAAGCTTAGTCACCCCAACCCAGGAATGAATGCATGGACAAAGAGTGGAACCTTGTTCATTTAACAACTAAGGGATCGGGGCACTGACTATAACTCAGGTAGGCATACTCAATGGTTTAATTTCCCAGAAGCCTCGGTGAATAATTTAGTCCCATATGCATCCTCCCCATGGACCCGGCAGGATTCGGTATGTGGGAGCCCACATCCACCCTAACCGGTCCATATGCTTGGAAGGAGCACTGTAAATGTACACACTTTCATCCAGAAAGTGTCCAAATATGTTTCCATGACCACAGATCAGATGGTACTTCAGATGTGTCTGTAAGGGCAGTGGGCCAAGTCTGGTGCTCAAGATTACTCCAAATGGCCATCAGCTGGTCATTCAGGAAATCCTGGATTTCTAAACATACTAGATCCCACTGCAATGCCTTCCCAGTCTTAGTGATATTTAACACCATTTCTGTCAGTAACTTCTGGGTCATAGAACTAAGGGTGGAAATGACATGTAACTCACCAGCTCCAGCCTGTACTTAAGATAGCTGAGCTTAAAAAATAAGGCTAGTGGCCCTTTCTAGTCGGCCCAATTTCTTATTATGTTCTTGGCTTTGAAAAATAATTCAGATGACTGCAACACTATTGGCCCCAGCCCACAGGGATCTGGTCAATTCCCCTTTCTCCAGAGGAAATAACCCAGGCTCTTTGTTGTGCTAATCTAATGGCAGCCCGTGTGAGCAATCTGGGTATGTAAAAGTGATCTGAAAACTGGATAAAGGCAATGTCATTTAAAATCCAATTAGGGAGGGCAATACATACTAAAGGATTTATCCAAAACACAGGGCGCAGCCTGTAGAATAAACCCCAAAATTCAATTAATACCACATTTCCAAACAGGATCCCACAAGTTTCTTCCTGCCAGTGTAGAATTTTTGTTTCTTTACCAGGGTCAGTTCTCAATGTCCTTTTTAGTCAGGAATTCCTGGACTTTGGCAATGTCAGTGGAGTGAGTGTTTTTTTCTTCTTTCCCCAAACAGTTGTAGTTCAGCATTCTACAGGGGAGGGATTAGGAATACACCAGCCTGTAATGGTTTTTGATTCTTCTAGAAAAGTTCAAAGGCACAGTAGGTCTGTCAGCGGACAAGGGAGAGGTTAGCTAGCACGTCACCTTGTCCTTTTTCCCTGCTGTCCAGAAGCACAGTTGAACTAGAAGAAAGAATAGGCTAATCATATAGGAGAGTTCTCCTGATGTGGACGGGTCTTTTTGCAGTGAGAATCATGGGTCCAAGCAATCAGTTTTTGGCATTTCACAGCGGTGTTGGTAATCAGCAGGACTCAATAAGGGCCTTTCCAGCGTGGAGCCAAAGCAGTCTTTTGTTGGTGGACCTGTACATTGATCCGGTCTCCAGGTTCCATGGAGTGGCAGGGCTGCTAGGGTCTTCGGGTAGTGCGTCTTTACCTGTGTAAAAAGGAAACCTAACACATTGCATTAGTGTCTTTGCAGATTGTACAGCCCCCCTTTTCTGGTTGTTAGCCAAGTGTCCTTGAACGAAGTCAGTGTATTTTTTTTTTTTTTTTTTTTTGGACTGAGCTTGCTAGTTAAAGTTTTCTCATTTAACTCGTTCTTTTCCTTTCCCTTTTGGCTTCCTTTTTAACCTACAAAGGAAACTTTTACTTTTACTTATACACCTTTTGTTAACAATGAACACATACACATTGCTGTTATACAGTACATTAGTCTTATTATTTAATGTATGCCACATATACCCTTCTACTAAAATAACCTTATTACAGAGCTTTGGAACAACAAGCCAGGACAAGCACACCCACTTTGAGGAGTTCATTTAATACAAGCTCTAGTTCAATAGCTTCCCACCATCCCCAGCCCTCTGGCTAGAAATCTGAGGTAGCCAGAAGGATCCCATGTACAATATGGGGAGTGGGTTAACTTTTTATGTCCTTGCTTCCAAAGACTGTTAGTATGCAATTTGGCCAATGCAGTTTTTTCTTTTACTTAAGAAAATACATAAGACTTTAGTATATCACATTTTTCTGATGTATCCAAACACTTTGTATTTTAAGTTGAACAAAACAAATATCTGCATTTCAATTCAAGCCTTCTGATTTATTTCAACCAGACCATCCCATGAAAATATTAAACAACAATTCTGGCCACTTGAGACAGACACCACAAGACAGAACATAAACACAAAACATAATTTTTACTCTGCCAGTAAATCATGGTATGTTGTATGCTGTTTAGCTGGCATTAGTTTTCTTTGATTATCTGAAAGACAAAAACAAAGGTCTACCCCTTCTGGGCAGTCAATTATTGCTTAAAATATACAAATACCCTTGTTGATTTTAGGCAAAACAGGGGAATTACCCCATATTTTCTTGTATATGTTTTATAGGCAGCCCAGGTTTCAGTGGCTTTTACCTTATCAGTTAGATAATTTGCATTAATACAGATGCTTTCTGGCTTGCTTTTTACTTTTAACTCCTGCTTTTAAACACTGAAAGAAAACATCACCACTTATAGTGCCTTAGAGCCTAATAAATTTTCATTTACATAGCACTGTATACATTCTATAGTGCCTTAGAGCCTAATACATTTTCATTTACATAGCACTGTATACATTCTTCAGCTAATTCAACAAAATTGTTCATAGCCAAATGATTGCAATCTAATAATTTCTTTGCCTGAATTTATTTACAAACATTTTAAAAAAAACACCAAGAACTTTTCTCTTTAGCATTTTTACAAAGTTCAACTACTATTCCCTCCAGCAACTACAGAGTTAACTTTTCACTCTCCTTCAAATCACTTGCTCTTTCCTTATATCACTTGCTTTGTCTTTCAACAGCCACTTACCAATTCAAATCACCATTCCAAATATCCTTCTGAGTATTTGAAATCCCCATGCTTATACTCACTTACTTCTTCCTTCCACGAGACCCTCAAAAGTTTCCAACCTGTTCTCCAAGCTCTCTGTCTGTTGCCCGCCCGCCTGGGCCCGATCCTTTTTTTTTTTTTTTTTTTCCGCTGAACCGTTTCTTTCATGGGCTTCTGCCCCCACCCTTCTGGTCTTTTCCCAAAACATTTTATTCACAAGACGACCCGAGTCCTCCCTCGTGAGGCTTGCCACCTGGGCAAAACATGGCCCACTGGCGTTAACTATTTAATTGCCTCTTGTAGCAAACACACTGCTGTTACAGCATATGCTGAGCACGAATGGTTACATTTTAACAAGTCCCTGAAGGACTGGTACTTGCTTAGCCAGGGCTTCCTTTTCTCCAACTACTCTATTGCCCAGTCCTGCTACGACTGGGGGTAGATCCTTTCACCTGCCACCCTTCCTGGTCAACCAGGGTGGAGAGGAATGCTAAACCCGTCTCCAGTTCTCAGACTTACTGCAGCTGAGAATGGGCACACCTTTAATTATGCAATCCTCAACATATAACACCAACAATACCAAACAGAACAAACATAAAACAACAAGGGTAAAACAAATAGATGGTGTAAATTCTACAGGGTTCCCCCATTCTCTATTGCTCACCAAACTGTGACAAATTTCTGTTACCAATTTATGCCTCATGTCAGGTGATCAAACTGACACTGCAGGACGTTGCAGGAGGATAGAGAAAATACACCATATAACCAAATTTTAAAGCTTCATTAAAATGATAAAACAACAATGGAGAGTGTTGGGAATGCTCCCACATCACTCAAGAAAGATATAAATACCCCATACTTACACATATCCAGACTGGCCACATCTGTATATAACATTCAGAAAAGGGGAATAGGTGGACGGGAGATTATCCTGTATACAGCTTGTTCAGAATTTCCAACATGCTTCCGCTCTTGGAAAGGCTGTTCTTTTACACCCTGGAATCTCCTGCGGTGTCTCTTTCAGAGATTCTAGTCCAGGTCAGCTACCTGTGGCTTCTCCAGTGTCACCAAGCCACACCAACACCGGCATCCGTCACAAAGTCAGACTGTTGGATCTCACCAAACAGTTAAGCTTTGCAAATGTAATCTCAGTTCTGTAACTTGTACTGCCTTTGGTTTGCTTGACCTTGAGCATAAAACAACTTTCTCTTTTTATCTCTGGGCGAAGCTGAGTTTTAAATTAACCCGTTTCTAGACAAATTGCTCACACTGTGTCAGAGGCTTTTCTTTGGTGATTAAAAGCTCCTCTGAGATATATGATCCTATCTAGATTAAAGGTACCTTTTAATGGGCATTGTTTAGATGGATCTTCATGCGTATAAAGATTCCAATTCTCTAAATACCTGCAGGTTTTAGAACCATAATGTACGTACATATAATATGCTGGGGTACCCTTAGGGGGTGAGGTGGAATGTTTAGACTGTCCCTTACCCACACAGAAAAGAAGGGGGGGAAGAGAAGATGGGTTCACGCTCCTAGACCCGATTACAGTTTTGGCTTCCAGCATACCAATAGAACAAGAAACAAAAGTACCCCTACCAAAAAGAAAAGCCAGCCCTGGGGCTGCTCTAAGTCCCAGTAATTGTTCAGCACGGCCCACGGACTCGTGGAGTTAATGGAATTATTCATTAGCCGTGTCTGAACCTAGGTACCTTAACCAGAAAGCTTTTACCCACACACACCTTCCTATTTGTGGGTTCCTTTACCATTAGGGGCCCAATGTCCCAACCTCACTCTTCGGGCGTTAATCCTCAAACCCAGGAGGTAACGCACTTACCACGCCCGGTGGCCACGTCTGGCAGGTGGACTCCTCTTCTGGTACTGTCTTGCCTCCGTGTCGTTTGGAGTTCTCTATGGAGGGGGCGTAGCCGTCCCGGCCGATTGCGGCGACCCGGAGCTCGAGCAAACCAATAGCTCAAGGTGGCCACTCTCCTGAGCCGTCCTCGGCCGCCGGTCAGCGCCCCCAACAGGGAGAGAAGTCCCGGCGTGGAGTCGCCATTTGTTAGCCAAAAGGGCTCGTTTCCCCCTGGAGCTTACCTAATTACACCAAGGAGGCACGGAGACAGGAAGACGAGTACCACACCCTTTATTGATCGGTCAGCTGAGCGGGTGTTCCTCTCGGCTAGTGCCAGAGAAAGAGACACACCTTTCATGGCCAAACGGCCTACCTTTATAGCCGGTAACAAACAACTTAGCCTACGTTTGTCTACGTCATTTGGTTGACCTATAAACCCTGTGGATAATTGGTGCAGGATACATATATCATTTTGTGGGGGCTACAAGAGACATACAGCTGTTGAGGATACATTTGTCATTCTGAAGGGGACACAAGATACATCCGTTGACCCTTTGTACTAGATACTTTGGATGCATACATGTGAACGCAGCTGCATACACTTGGGGAGCCAACATATACTTGGGGAGCCAAACAAAACTGATAAGCGAAATAGCTGACTTAGGTAGATACACGGCCTTCAGTCTAATGAGTTCTGTAAGCTTTCCAACACAGTTTGGACAAGCATAACATAACTTTGGTTTACTCAGGCCTAATACGGAAAGGCTTCATTAGCACTATGATTTTTCCAACACTCCCATTCTGCCATCACAGCTACAATTAGAAATCTGCAGCCTGGGCTCACACCTGGTTGTCTCCCCAATCCTTGGCGCTGTCCAGCACGTCTCCCTCCACAGAAGTCACCCGGTCTCGTCTTAGACTCCATCTTCATATTGCTCTTCTCCTTCCCAGAGCTCCTGCTCTGCCCCTCAGGCCTGTCTGTGCTCAGCTCTGCAGGCAGAGGGGAAGGGGCACGATGGGAACACACACGCCCCATTCCAGACACCCCGCGGCATCCACCGGGCTACCAAACCACGTCACCTGTGGCCAAAACCACCCCCCACCCCGAGGGAGCAAACAGCCTTGGTGAGCCCAGCACACACAAGGCAGGAAAAGAGTCACACCCACCCCAGCCCAGCCCAAGGGAGCTTCCCCACTTCGGCCACAGGCCCACGGGGCTCCTGGATGGGCAGTGGGGCCCCTGAAGAACTAGCCCAGCGTGTGATGAGTGACTGGGGGGTATGTGGGGCAGGGCCGCCCGGAGGGGGGGGGGCAGGAGGGGCAGTTTGCCCCAGGCCCCACAGGGGCCCCCACTGGAGTTTTCGGGGCCCCTGGAGCAGGGTCCTTCACTCTCCCCGGGGGGCCTGGAAAACCCTTGCGGGGCCGGGCCCAGGAGCTTCCTCCGCTCCGGGGCGGAAGGACCCCCCCCCCCGCTGGCGAGTTACCGCCGCAGCGGCACCCGCCGCCGAAGTGCCCCGGGACCGATTCCCGCCTCTGCCCCGAGCCCCCGCCCGGATCCCACGGATCCCAACGGCGCAGCGCGCCAAAGGGGGAGCCTCGAGGGAACCGGGCCTCCCCAGCGCCGAGTCTCTGTCCCGCGCTCTCCGCCAATCAGGGAGCGGGAGGCGCGCGAAGAGGCAGTTACGGCCCCTCCTGCAATAGAGGCCGCGCGTGAGAGAGACAGAGAACTACGCTTCCCAGAGTGCACCGGGAGGGAGCGCGTTGTCCGAGCAACCGGCGCACTTCCGCTCTGAGACGAGCCAGGAACTACAACTCCCAGCCTGCCCCGGGGCACCTCCGTCCTCTCGAGCCCAGGGAAGGGCGGGTCCCTGGGTCAACCTGACACCTCCCCTCACAACTCCTCAGCCCCGCCCCCAGAGAGCCCCGCCCCCCTCCGGCTCCTGACGGGAACTCGCGTGTCCCGGGGTCTCGCCCGGCCCTGCCCCCCCCCCCGCCTGCTTCTCCCTTGGCCTCCTGTCTCCCCACCCGGGGGGGGGGGCTGTTGGATGGAGCCATATGGAAATATGGGGGAGCCAGGACTCCTGGGTTCTCCCCCAGCTCTGGGAGGGGGGTAGAGTGGGGGAGGGGCAGGGCTGGGAGCCAGGACTCCTGGGTTCTCCCCCAGCTCCGGGAGGGGGGCAGAGTGGGGGAGGGGCAGGGCTGGGAGCCAGGACTCCTGGGTTCTCCCCCAGCTCTGGGAGGGGGGTAGAGTGGGGGAGGGGCAGGGCTGGGAGCCAGGACTCCTGGGTTCTCCCCCAGCTCTGGGAGGGGGGTAGAGTGGGGGAGGGGCAGGGCTGGGAGCCAGGACTCCTGGGTTCTCCCCCAGCTCCGGGAGGGGGGCAGAGTGGGGGAGGGGCAGGGCTGGGAGCCAGGACTCCTGGGTTCTCCCCAGCTCTGGGAGGGGTGGAGTGGGGAGGGGCAGGGCTGGGAGCCAGGACTCCTGGGTTCTCCCCCAGCTCTGGGAGGGGGGTGGAGTGGGGGAGGGGCAGGGCTGGGAGCCAGGACTCCTGGGTTCTCCCCCAGCTCTGGGAGGGGGGTGGGGGTAGAGTGGGGGAGGGGCAGAGCTGGGAGCCAGGACTCCTGGGTTCTCCCCCAGCTCTGGGAGGGGGTAGAGTGGGGGAGGGGCTGGGGTGCCTGCTGCCCTCGCAGCGAACAGCAGAGCGCCCCCTGCAGCTTGCCGCCCCAACCACGTGCTTGGTGTGCTGGTGCCTGGAGCTGCCCCTGGTTCCAGCCCCTCTGCCCAGGCAGCTCCCCCAGCCTGACACACACACACACACACACACAGAGCCCCTGTACCCGCCCCACCCCAGGGCTCCTCATCCCAGAGGGGAGCCCCCCGGCTGAGTGGGGAATCAGACCCCCCCGAAATTACCCTGGGACCAGCTTGATCTTCCTCCGCCCTGCCCTGCTCTGCATGTATTCAGAGTGAGTCAGTTTCCCTGTCCTGCCATGTGTCTCTTCTCCTCCCCAGTTCCTTCCAAACCGCCCCATTGCCCCTGCACCCCGGGCTGGGTCTCTGCCAACCCTCCTGCCCCCAATATCTCCCTGCCCCTACAGGTCTATAGGGCTGGATCCCTCCCTCCCCCCTTCTCCCCTCATTTCCTGCCTCTGGGGGTCTATGGAGATGGGTGTCTCCTCTGCCATCTCCTCCCCTGCCCCCAATATCCCTCTGGGGCTCTCTGGGGCTGGGGCTCTCTCCCTGCCCCTGTGCTCTCCCCTGCACACGATGTCCTGGGAGTGACTCAGTTTCCCTGGACCAACATTTCACACACCCCACCCCCACCCGACATGTCTCCCTCCACCCCACCCCCTTCCTCCTGCACCCCAGGCTGGGTCTCTGCCAATCCCCCTTCTCCCCTCCTGACCCCAAGATCTCCTGCCCCTACAGGTCTATGGGTTGGGTCTCTCCCTTCCCCCGCCCCCCATCCCTCCCCCCAATATCTCCCTGCCCCAGGCCGTCTATGGGGCTGGGTCTCTCCCTGAAGCCCCGCCCCCAGCGCGGGGCTCACGGACAATCCCCACCCGGCGGCTGTGACGTGCTCACTCCCTGCAGACAACTCAGTCCCTGGAGACTAAAAGGACAGAAGGTGTCAGGTGTCCATGGGCGGGGCTATGCAGATGAGCAGTGTCTGGAGGCAGGACGGAGAGCAGCGAGATGAACCGAAGGAGACCGGTGGAGAGAATTCTCTCCGTGTGGACAGAATCCGGTGTGGGGAGTTCGTGCTGTGGGTGCCTGCACCGGAGTCACTTCGGGGCAGTGTTTGCCACTGAGCTGCATATTGACCAAAGGTGTGTGAATGGAGTGTGGTGCCTGGCGGGGAGCAGCTCATGGTGAAAAAGAAAGCAGTGGGAGCAGCAGATCCTGTCCTAGCAGTGGTTTGTGCGGTTTCTTTGCAACCATGAGTGGGATTGTTGTGGGTGCAACTAGACCCCACCTTCTCTGATGGGGTGGGGCTTCTACTGTCTGCCTGGGGGGGGGTCCATGATGTCACAGCCCATGGGGGGGGTTGAATCATGTTTCTGAAGTGGGAGAGCAACTTCCCCTGTTCCCACTCATTCTCCACTAGGGGGCTGGGATCTCTAGGGAGGGGAGCCCAGGAAAAAACAGTCTCCCCTATGGAACCAGGAGTCCTGTCTCCCAGTCCTCCTGCTCTAGACCCCCTCCACTCCCAGAGCCAGGGATAGAACCCAGGGGTCCTGGTGCCCAGCCCCCTCCCTGCTCTGACCACTCGACCCCACTCCCCTCCCAGGGTGGTGCAGGGGTCACTGGGTCTGTGTCTCAGCTCTGCTAAGGGCCTTGACTGATTTTCTCAAAAGTGCTTCCTTCTGTATCCAGCATATCTGCCCCCCCCGCCCAGTCGCTGCCCACCCCCATGTGGGGGCACCAGCAGTGTGCCGGGTCGAGATGGGAAATTGTCCAAGCTGGCCCAGGAGAGACATGTGTGTCCCTGCTGGTGGGGCTGAGCCCCGCTGTGTGTGTGTGTGTTGGCTTTGCAGGATTTTGTATCCTGCAGCAAGTGACACACACATTGATGCACAAAGGGACTCACACAGTCCCAAGAACACTCACACACAACACACCCAGAGGGGCATGCTAGCTCCATCCCCAAAGAGAGAAACAATCACACCCCCCAGCCATGCTCACAATCACACACACACTGGAATATTCACAATTGTGCTCAGAGACACAACCGCACACAGTTCACTCCCACTGCTCCCAACACAAGGACCTCCTGCCCCATACAGCATGTGCCAAGGCCTGTGGAACTCACTGCCACTGGACAGCTACCAATGAGAATGGACCTTTCCAGGAGACCAATAGACATAGCCGTGGCGACAGAGGGGGCTGGGCTTCCAGGGCCTGACCCTGGCTGAGACTGGTTCTGACCATAGGGGTCTATCCAGCCGGGGGCAGCGTGACCCACACACAAACCCACCAGAAGCGCCTTTCTTAGCAGGTCTCCCAGGCCATCCCCCACCCTGCCCCGGGCTGGGTAACAAAGGGGCAGTATGAGACTCTGGGCCATGTGTGAGGAAGTGGGACTGGTCTTACTGGGGTCTGTGAAGCTTCAGTGTCCCCAGTGCAGTTCTTAAGTATCTAGCAAAGCAAAAGGCCAGTGCAAGGGAATGCCTGACACTCTGTCTCCTAGCAACTGATGGCCTGGGCCCCTCCCCTGCAAAGGTGCAATTGAAGGTGTTGGAGACAAAGGGGTCAGGTGACCTCCTGGCCCAGGAAAGAAGCTGAGCAGAGAGGAGGGGCTGGAGGGGGTTGGGCAGACTGGAGCTGGCTGGGGAAAGAAGGGAAGCACAGACAGGGCTCTGATCCCCAATGGGGGCTATAGGGCTCCTGGGGCCCCAAGATGGACCTAACAGGGGGGATCCTGTTATCTGTGCCTGCAAGACCTGTGTTGGACTGTGTTCCTGTCGTCTAAATAAACCTTCTGCTTTACTGGCTGGCTGAGAGTCACTGTGATCGCAGGAAGCTGGGGGTGCAGGACCCTGACTCCCCCACACTCCGTGACACCATGTCGCAACTCGGCCCCAGCCCCCCACTCACACACGCTGGTGACTTGGGTAACTGCCGAGGGATTGCACAAGAGAGAGTCAGAGCCAGGGAGAGAACCCAGGAGTCCTGGCTACCCCCCGACACACACTCTAACCACTGGACCCCACTCTGCTCCCAGGGCTGGAGATAGAACCCAGGAATTCTGACCACCAAACCCCCCCCCGGCTCTGACCACCAGACCGCACACTCCCCGTTGAGATTTTAGTCTCGCTGCCTCTTCTATCCACCCACCCCACCTGTCCATCCCTTTGCTGCAGGTTTTTGGGGTGTCACCCCTGCTCTGCATTCCCCCAGTGCAGCCCAAGGCTTTTCCTCCCCTCAACCACACATCCTCACCCCTCTCGTGCTGGATCATCTGCTTGGCCCCCTGCCCCCTCTCGGGATGCGCTGTGCGGCTGGGGATTGTGCAACGGCCCAGCACCAGGCAACACAGAACAGACACCACGTGCCCTGCCCCACCTCATGTGAGCTGCTCTCCAGGTGCATCGGAGCCCGGTGCCCCGCATCTTGGCACTCCTGCCCCACAGGGGGTGAGCTGCAGCCCCACCACACTCCGCAGAGGGGAGAAGGGTCAGGCCAGCCAGCCCTTGTAAGATGGAAATCACCACCAGGGTGAATGGTATGGGGGCTGTGACATACAGAGAAACGGTTGTTGCGCCGGCAGAGGGCAGCAGAGCATGCACACACACACAATTGCAAACATACACAAACACATGCATGAATCCAGACACACACACGCACAGAATTGCTAATATACACAAACATCCGCACAAATCCAGCCAACATCAACACAACTGCTAACAGATGCAAACACATGCACAAATCCAGCCACATGAACACACAGACTTGCACAGCCACAAACACCCCCTCCCCACACACAAAACCCCATGCAGAAATCAATCAATCAATCAATACACACATGCACAATCCCCATTCTATGCACACACCTTGGGTCAGTGTGACACTGAATACTTCAATTGGATGGGGGGCCCAGCACCATGGCTATTCCCTGCCCCCCAGGGCTTGCAGGGGTGGATTGGGGGCACAGGGGGCACGATCCATTGCCAGACAAGGGGTGGGGGGGTAGAGATGGGGATGGAACCGTGGCACCACCCAGTTCCTGGCACAGGCTCCTTCCAGGATTTGCATTTCTTGGTAGTTTTCACCCCATCACCACTTCCTGCCCAGCCCCCTCCTGCTGTGCAAGACGGTTCTGGGGGGACGGGAAGAACCCAGGAGTCCTGGCTCCCAGCCTCACCTGTGCTAAGGTACGAGACTCTACTCTAACCCCAGTGCTGGGACTGGACCCTAGGAGTCCTGACACCCATCTTCCTTTCCTCTAACCACTAGACTCCACTCCTGCACTTTTGGGGAGCCAGGACTCCTGGGTTCTGTCTCCAACTCTGGGAGCAGAGTGGGGTCTAGTGGTTAGAGCAGGAGGAAACCAGGACTCCTGGGTTCTACTCTCAGTGCTACTGTGTGACACTGGGCCTCTGTTTCTCCTCCCACTTTTTGGGTGTGGAGCCTGTAAACTCTCTGGGGCATGCCCTGTCTCTCGCTGTGTCTGGGCAGCGCCTGGCCCAACGGGGCCTGATCTCAGCTGGGGCAGGGACTGTCTCTGTGTCTGTGCAGCCCCCGGCACAACAGGGGCCTTGATTCTGCCCCGGTCTCTGTAGGTGCTGCTGTTGTACAGATAAGTAGTCGTGATACTAAAAGGCGTGGCAGTGCGTGAGTGCACCACCATTGCCATGCAAGGGCTAAATGTGATTCTTATCCCTGTGACCCCCTGTGAACCCTTCCCCCCCCCCGATTCTCCACCCTGAGCCCCTTGTACCGCTGCCTTTGTCAACGGCAACGCAGAAAGCCACCCAGCTCTAGCCCTAAAACAAGAAGATGACCAAAAAAAACCTCACACCAACAGGAAACCAGCCCCAGCAGTTTGTGCCTTCACTTCCCAAAATTATATACACACACACACAGAGCCCCGCTCAAACAGCCCCCTTTGCCAATGCACCACCTCACCTCGTCCAGAGAGGTCTAGGTGGGAAGCTTCACGTGGGAGCAGTGATGGACAGCACCATCAAGGTAGGTTCTGGAGATGGTCCTCCAGATGCAGGCGTCAGGGCTCCAACTGGCACTGGGCTCACACTGGGCTGTGTTCAGTTCCTCTCTCTGGTGTGCGCCCCGGCTCCACAAACGCCCCCGCCCCCTGCTCTTTCCTTCTGGTACAAAAAATATCCTCTTCCTTCGCCCCAGAGAGAGACACCCACGGTGCTGCTCAGCACACGCCTTCCCCCCACCTTCCCCCCCCATTCCCAGGAGCGTGCAGGAAGGGAGTCATGATTGGGGAGAGCCCGTGTCCCGAGGGGAGGGTATTTTGGGGCTTGCCCCCTCCACAGAGCATGGGGGTGCCAATAGGCACCTATGGATGGTCCCGCCAAGCAGGGCCAGGATGGAAATGGGGGGCCTGTTCCCCCAACATGGAGAATCTGGGTGCAACCTTGCTTAACGGGTCAGTCTGTCCTTTCTCTGACTCTCTCATTCCAGCTTCAGCTAGCACTTGTGGTTCATTTGCTCTTTTTCATTCCTTTCCTTCTCTAGCTTGTATGTCCTTGCTTTCTTTTTTCCCCTCTACCTTTCACGCTCTTGCTTTCTTTCCTTCTTTTTCTAATATTTTTTCTCTCCCTTTATTTCTTTCTCTGCCTTTCACATTCTTTTCGCTTGCTCTCTCTCTTGCTGGTTATTTTTTTCACTCTTTTTCCTCGCTCCCTTCCGACCCAAGCGGGTTCTCCTCACACAGATTTTGACAGGTTTTCCCCCTGATCAGCAAGTGGATTAAGCACGACTTCAGTGGGTGTTTGCCAGGCCAGGAAGCAGGCTGGCCGGGTGTCTTCATGGCCATCTGCTGTCCATGCATAGGCATGGTCCTCCCCTCCTCTGGCCCTGACCTCAGTCGCTCTGTGGCTTATAAGCCTTCCCTCAGAGCTGTCAGCACCAGCCGCCTCTGCTCTAGGTGCCCAGAGGAGGAGAGGTGTGCTGGGCTCCAGCCTGGGACTCTTCCTCAGGGCCGCCCAGAGGGCAAGAGGGCAATGTGCCCCAGGCCCCGAGCCCCACAGGGGCCCCCACGAGAGTTTTTCGGGGCCCCTGGAGCGGGGTCCCTCACTCGCTCCGGGGGGCCTGGAAAACTCTTGCGGGGCCGGGCGCAGGAGCTTCTTCGCTCCCGGTCTTCGCCGGCGGGGGGGTCCTTCCGCTCCGGGGCAGAAGGACCCCCCGCTGGCGAATTACCGCCGAAGCGGGCGGACCCGCCGCTGAAGTTCAGCTCGGTCTTCGGCGGTAATTCGGCGGCAGGGGGCCCTTCCCTTCCGGGACCCGCCGCTGAAGTGCCCCGAAGACCCGCGGCGGGGACCTCCCCTGCCGCCGAATTTCCGCTGAAGACCGGACTGCGCTTCGGCGGGTCCCCTTGGCAGTAATTCGGCAGCGGGGCCCCACCGCAGCTTCAGGGCACTTTGGCAGCGGGTCCCGGAGCGGAAGGGCCCCCGCGCCGAGACCCCAGGCCCCCGGAATCCTCTGGGCGGCCCTGCTCTTCCTCCCTCCTGCCTACCAAGCCTGGCCCTGCTTTCTTCAAGTGCCATGTGGGCAAGAGGAAAAGTGTGGCCACAAGCACCAAACTTGTGGGCATCAGGTCAAGCAGTGAGAATCCCAACCCCCAGAGCCACTTCTAGACCCCCACCAAAGACCTGACTCCAGTAGGAGGAGTCACCCAGCAGGAGGAAATGATTCACTCTTACATAGCTGGAGACAAGAAAGCACTTTGAGCACCAGATCTTTACCACCAGCTAACACAAGGTCCCACTGAGATTTGAACTCAGATTGCAGGATTCAGAGTCCTGAGTGCTGCCCGTTACACCATGGGACCAGCTCATACTGCCTTCTCTGCACATTGGTGACTCTCACAGGGCTGGCTTGTGTAAGGGACTGTTGGCCCTTTACTAAAACTTAGTGGGGTTTTTGGTTGGCTAGTTTCCAGTCCCAATAGAAGGGGGAAGGGTCAATGGGAAATCAGGACCCTGAGACTGACATGCCCCTGGTGCAATGGTCACCAACTGGTAGGGAACAAGTGAGAATTTGTTAATGGAGAAAAATTCCTGGTGAAAATTGGCAAAGCTGTGGAGAGTTTGAAAAGTTCCAGTGAATTTACACATGGGTCTTTACACATGGGTCTCAACCTCAATTTACCTTAGGGCCAGGGCCAGTCCTCCCAGTGGGCCAATAATGTCACTCACACAGCCCAGAACCCGCCCCCCAAAACTCTGCCCCTCACCTGCCTAAGGCTCTGGGAGGGAGTTTGGGTGGGGGAGGGGTTCTGGGGGGCAGGCTCTGGGAGGGAGTTTGGGTGGGGGAGGGGTTCTGGGGGGCAGGCTCTGGGAGGGAGTTTGCAGCGCCGTAACATGGGCGAGGCGAGTGAGGCACTTGCCTCAGCTGCAGAAAGTGGAGGGGCGCAGCTCTACCACGATCAGCGGCGCTTCGGCGGCAGCTCTACCACTGCCACTTCTTTGGTGGCAGTTCGTCAGTGGGTCCTTCTCTCCGAGAGGGACTCAGGGACCCGCTGCCGAATTGCCACCGAAGGATGAATGAAGCGGCGGTGGCAATTCAGTGGCAGGTCCTTCCCTCCGACAGGGACTCAAGGACCCGCAGCCAAAGAGCCTGGAGCCGGCCCTTGCCTTGAGTACAAAAATTCCTTGTAGGGCTCTGGGAGTTTGGGTGCTGGGTGCAGGCTCTGGGCTGGGGCAGGGAGTAGGGGGAACAGGAGGAGGGGTGGGGGTGCAGGCTCTGGGAGGGAGATTAGGGTGGGCAGGAGGGTGTGTGTGGAGGAGAGGGAGTTGGGGGCAGGTGTGTGTGAGAGGGGTGCAGGCTCTGGGAGGGAGTTTGCGGGGAGGAGGAGGGGTATGTGGGGAGGGGATGGTGGTGCAGGCTCTGGGAGGGAGTAAGGGGTGCGGTGCTTACCGGGGTGTCCAAGGTGGGGTGGGCTGGGGGGCCTCCACGTTCTGCTGCCCCCAGGCATCACCCCCGCAGCATCCCATTGGCTGCAGGGGCTCGGGGTGGGAAGCGCGGAGGCACAGACCCACCCTGCCCTGCCATGCAGAGGGCCGGCCGCCATGGGTGTGCGCTGGCTGAGGCTGCTCAGCTCCGCGGCACTGCTGGGGCTCCTGGGGGGGAGCGCCTGGGGGCAGCAGGTGGGGCCAAGGGAGTGACCCGGTCCCAAAACTGCTGGAGCCCCACGGGTGAGACCTGGGGACCAGGACTGCCAGCCAAACTCCTTGAAGAGGAGGTGTCCCTCTCCTGTCAAAAACTGATCTTCCTCCTTCAGTTCAGTGACAGCTTGAATTGTTCCTTATCCCGGCAGAGCCAGAGGATTGAAAGCAGTAACATCAAACCCCGGTGTAGCTCGCAGGAATGGACATAAACACTCCCTGGTATCTGAGGAGATGTTTAGCTTTGCCCTTGGTCAACTACAAGGCCAAAGGGAAAGGAGGTGGCACCAAAGGGAAAGGAGAGTGAAACATGGCACATCATTGTTATGCCCATGGTGGCTGCAAAATCTTTTTATGTACTTCTTCTTATCAGCAGTGCATTATTTTCTCTGGCGTCTAGACCTTGACTATACCTTGGCCAAGAAATTTGTACCTTGATAAAATAATTGACTGCCCCTGGTGAAGGCAATGGACTTGACACCCACTGGGATGTCCCAACACCGGTACAAGTGCTAACAACATGGCTGCCTTTTAGCCATCGATTTTAATCGGGGCAATACATTGAAACAAACCCCTGTTAAATCATTTCTCAGCCCGAGTCCTTCACCCACATTCCCTAGAGCATTGGGCCACCACGTGGACTTTTCATTTCCCACCTCAATTTCACAGAGACACAATTTCCTTTGCACAGATCCATGAACAGTGAAATCTTCCTGTGTCTCTGGTCTGAACCAGGGCATTCGATTCCAGTGAACCCTTCTCTCCTGCAATGGCAATGGTCAGACAGAGGGTTGTGGCACCTGCATCCCTGGCAGGAAGCTATTGGCTCAGCTCTTTCTTTCTGCTGCTGCTGTTAGTCCATGTAACATCAAGGGTGGAATGCAAGGCTGAGTTCACGCACCAGCCCCCTGAAATATTTCAGTGCCCCAGAGAAATCCTGCCCCTGGAACAATGTGCTGGAGATTTGACTAGGAAAGGGACTGTCTGAATTGTCAGAGTGGGGAATGAACAACAATCTACAGCAATGTCGTTCACACAAACACACTCTCATCCTGCTCCAGCTGGAAGGAAATGGGCAGGAATTCTCACTGTTCACCCAAGGGCACACTTACACTGATGCGCAGTCATGAGCGTGCTGGGGAAGCTGGTCTGAGCAATTTGAAGTGACAATTCAGTGAGAACAGAATCATCATGTAGTGGAATAATTGTATGTCAAGTAGTTGTGGCCGAGTGGTTAAGGCGATGGACTAAAAATCTATTGGCGTCACCCCGCACAGGTTCAAATCCTGCCAACTACACAAGCACTGTGCTGTTGTTATTATCACTCTAATCTTAGTGCCTGAGCATCCACAGTGCAAACTGGAGCCAGATCTACTTTCACTCTGTGGACACCTAAAATGCTGCTGTGGCATTGCTATAGCACTTTGGAGTAAACAGTGATTGGAGGGGTTTTCCCATCCCTGTAATAGCTGCATTGACAGAACAATTCTTCCTTTTCTTTACCACTATCTAACCAGGGCTTAGGTCACCTTAACTCTATGGGTTGGGTTGGGTTGGGTTGGGTTGGGTTGGGGGGTTCACACCCTGAGAGACGTCACTCTGTCAGTTCAGTGCCCAGCGTACACCAGCCCTTAGATCCCTCTTGGTATTTCAATGCAGGCACTGACCTGTGAGAGGAAAACATCAGCTCACAAACACACAGACTGAATTCCCCACATTTCATCTCGCTGCACTTTCCAGAAAGTCACGAAATTCAATTCATTCTTGATAGGACAGAGAAAAAATAAGTGACACTAAGTTTTTGGCTTGGGTAAATAAAATTAAGTGTTTAATTAATATAGTACAAATCTGTACTGATTCCTCTAACTAACACCACAGTGTGAAACAGGAACAGAGACAAAGCTTGTCAGTGACGACTAATTTCGCAAATGATCTTCCCATTATTAATTTCCACGCTGCCCCCATTGGAGGTCTGGGCACCTCCAGTGTCATTGCTCTGCATTCACCTGCCCCTAGAATTGTTCTCGGACATTCGCCTTCCTCTGCAGCGTGGGGCTCGGGTCACTTGCTGGAGGATTCCCTGCACCTTGAGGTCTTTAAGCCACGATTTGAGGACTTCAGTAACTCAGACATAGGTTAGGGTTTTGTTACAGGAGTGGATGGGTGAGATAATGGTCCCTTCTGACCTTAAGTCTATGAATCTAGTCCCAAATTTTAGTCCTGCTTTGGGACAGTGTCTGTCATGCAAGAAACTGCCCAGTCTGCGCTAGCAGTGAGGCTCCCTCACTAACAGCTGAAATCAGGGAGAGCTGTGTGAAGTGCAGGGCCCCAGGGTGCCTGAACAGGGAGAACAACACCCCAGGACTTTTAAAAATGGGAGGGCTCTGAAAGGAGGGCCCAGCCTCTGTAGCAGGAATGCAGGGCAGGCGAGTTCACGGCGGGCATTATGGGATACTGGTGGAGGCCATTATAGTGATATAATGACCAGCAGCATTTACACTGAAAATTTGTCACTTTAAGTTTGCTGCACAAAGCTCTAGGCCTCTCGTCAAGGTGGTTTTATTTTGTCACCAAAACAGGGCAATTTTGTCGCCAGACGTGGCATTGCAGTGTGTGCACCAGCCAAAAGCTGCCAACCGAGGGAGCGTTGTGTGTTTTCACACACCTGAGCAATATAATGATGCTGAAATAACTTTGCAGTGCAGACCTGGCCAAGATTCACACACACACACAGAGCTTGCAAGGAAAACGTCACCTGCTCCTCTGCTTTGCAGAATTCAAACACAAGCAAAGCTTGTCAGGCCCCAGTGGGGATGGCAGAGAGTCAGGTGTGGGCAGACAGTGTGTTTTAGCCACAGGCAGGCACCATGGCTTAGCTGGCTAAAGCACCTGTCTTGTAAACAACAGAGCCTGGGTTCAACTCCCAGTGGTGCCTTGTTGGTTACCTTTTAGGACACCTGGTATTGGCTACTGACAGAGGACAAAACACAGAGCTAGGTGGGCCTTTGGTCCAGCCCAGTGTGGCTGTTTAAACTGGGATTGAGGAGAAGGGTGAAGAGGAGCAGGCTCTGGTTGGGAGTGAGGAGCAGTGAGCATAGGAGGGACTGAGGTTGGGTCTGAGGGCACTGGGAAAGAGGGACGTGGGTTTAGGCTGAAGAGCATCTTCATTTGGGGATCCAGCAGGACAGGGGAAGGCAGCAGGTGATTCTAATTCCTTAGGGATATTCTGTGTGTTCGTGTGTGTGTGTGTGTGTGCAGGGAGGAACATGCTCTATGCCCAGAGGCCTTTATTCCTTCAGGCTGCAAGGACAGAGGGCTGTCAGGAAGTTGCCCCTTCAAACCCAACAACACAAAAGGCCCTTCTGAGGAAAGGAAAAATCCTGCAGAGAAAAAGTAACCTCCAAGAGGACTCCAGCAAGACAGTGTAAGATCTTGGGAGTAGTTTATCACCTGACCAGGGACTTGAACCCTGGACCCTCAGATTAAAAGTCTGATGTTCTGCCAACTGAGCTAACCAGGCTCCCAAAGCAAAGAGCAAGTTGGTGCAGAGGAGAAACTAGTCAAGAAAACAAGAGCGGGAAACAATAGGAAACCTGCTGCTCTCTCTGGCCTGGTCAACACTACGAGTTTATATCAGATTTAACAGCATTAAATCACATTAACCCTGCACCCGTCCACACAACGAAGCCCTTTATATCAATATAAAGGGCTCTTATCTCGATATCTGTACTCCTCCCCGACGAGGGTGTAGCATTGAAATCGATATTGCCATGTTGGATTAGGGTTCGTGTGGCGCAATTCGGCGGTATTGGCCTCCAGGCGCTATCCCACAGTGCACCATTGTGACCGCTCTGGACAGCAATCTGAACTCGGATACACTGGCCAAGTAGACAGGAAAAGTCCGTGAACTTTTGAATTTAATTTCCTGTTTGCCCAGCGTGGGCGCTGATCAGCACAGGTGACCATGCAGTCCCAGAATCCAAAAAGAGCTCCAGCATGGACCATGCGGGAGATACTGAAGCTGATCTCTGCATGGGAGATGAATCCGTTCTATCAGAACTCCGTTCCAAAAGACAAAATGCCAAAACATTTGCCAAAATCTCCAAGGCTATGATGGACAGAGGCTACAGTAGGGACTCAACACAGTGCTGAAACTTAAGGAGCTGAGACAAGTGTACCAGAAAGCCAAAGAATGAAATGGATACTCACAGAGGAGGGCGACTGATGACTGTAGCTATCCCACAGTTCCCGCACTGTCCAAAAACCATTTACATCCTTGGCTGAGTTCCCAAAGCCTGAAAGGTCAAAAACATTGTTGTGGGTGGTTCCGGGTATGTGTCATTCCCCGCCCCCGTGAAAGCCGAGGATAAAAATTTTTTCTCACCTTTTTTCACTTTCACCGTATGTCTACTGGATGCTGCTGTGAGACACGGTGCTGCAGCGCTACACAGCACCATCCTCTTCCCTTCCCTGGCGGACGGCAGACGGTACAGTAGGACTGGTATCCGTCATCGCTGTCCCATGAGTGCTCCTGGCTAGCCTCGGTGCGATCAGCCGGGGGTGCCTGGGCAAAAATGGGAATGACTCCCAGGTCATTCTCTTCTTTAAGCGTCTGTCAGCACCATCCAGTAGACATATGGTGACAGTGAAAAAAGACTGAATGGGCTCCATGGTTGCCGTGCTATGGCGTCTGCCCAGGCAATCCAGGAAAAGGGCACAAAATGATTGTCTGCCGTTGCTTTCACGGAGGGAGGATTGAGTGGCGACATTTACCCAGAATCACCCGTGACACTGTTTTTGCCCCATCAGGCATTGGGATCTCAACCAAGAATTCCAATGGGCGGGGGAGACTGCAGGAACTATGGGATAGCTATGGCATAGCTACCCATAGTGCAACGCTCTGAAATTGACACTAGCCTCGGTACATGGACGCAAACCGCCGAATTAATGTGTTTATTGTGTCACCGTGTGCACTCGACTTTATACAATCTGTTTCCAAAAAACAGTTTCTGTAAAATCGGAATAATCCCGTAGTGTAGACATACCCTGAGATTAACAACTTTGGTGGCTAATTGAAGGCTGATGATTCAAACCCAGGTGAAGATGGAGGTGTTTTTTTTAAGTGATGAGCATCAGTACATTTTAACAGGCAGAAAAATGCCTCAATGCTGGTCTAGCCTCATTGGGCAAGCATAAGGAACACTTTTGCCGGTGGTATAGTGGTGAGCATAGCTGCCTTCTAAACAGTTGACCTGGGTTCAATTCCCAGCCAATACAGGGATGTGATATTCTCTCCTTTGGGAGCTGGTTTAATTTCAATCATGTTGTATCACTTTATCAATGGAATGACAGAATCCATGTGCTGCGGGTCACTCAACACACAATGAAAGAAGAAAGGGGTGGGACTATACAATGAGCTGTTGGAGTTATCCTGGCATTACAATGTTTGGTTAACTTCTTGAAAAAGTATTTCCTTTACTTCCCTCTCCCTTTTAGACTCAGAGCCTTTAAGGTCAGAAGGGACCAGTGTGATCATCTAGTCCGACCTGCTGCACCACGCAGGCCAAAGACCCCACCCACCCACTCCTGTAATAGACCCGGGAGGAGGCAGCTCTGTGCACTGCCCTACCTCAGGCAGCACATGGAGGCCCTCTGCTCCCCTCCCCCCATGGGTGTGCAGAGATGTGCCAGCAGCACTGAGGTGGCTCCCTGCCCACTCTGCCTCCGTCCCTCTGTGCCACTCCCAGAAATGGCCGGCATGTCCCAGCATCCCCTGGGGTGGGGGGAGTGTCTCCATTCATTGCCCCTGCCCCGAGGACCGACTCCGCGCCCATTGGCCAAGTCACACAGAAGAGCCGGCTGCCATAGGCCAACATCCAAGGGCAGAGGAAGCCAAGCCACAAGGCTTCAAAGGTGACTGGCCAAGATCCTCTAGCTTTCCCCTGCTGATGCCAAGGCTTTTCCTCAGCTCATTTCACCACCCTCTGCCATGCAGGGTTGGGGTTATCATGAGTGTTACCCAAAATTGGGCCAGCCAGTAAGCAAAGGGAGGACTAATGACCCACCAGAGTTTGGCAGAAAGCAGCACATTTATTATACTGACAGTTAAGCTCAAAATAAGCAGGGCGGGGGGGAGTCACACTCGCACTCGCATACTCACGCTCCCAGGACAGGCACAGCGCTGGAGATGTCAGGATTCTGCAAAGTAAGTGTCACACAGCGCAGCTATGGACAGTGCGATGAAGGTAAGTCTCCCTGAGGCACAATGAAATACAACGCAGAGAACCACTGGCCAGGCGCTCCGGGCAAAGGGCCTCACTGGAGCTACAAGCTTGTGAGTGCTCTCCTGAGCACAGGGCCCCTTCCCCTTTTAAGGGCCTGCACCTCATGGCCTGCGACTAGAGATGACTTGGCTGCATCTGGTTGGTCACACTCCACCTTGGGCAGTGTCCATGCTCTGGGTGCGTGAGTGCTGCCTAATTAGAGTCCCAGACACCTTGTCTACCTGGGAGCTCTTCTGCTCTTCAACCAGCCCATTCATCCCACCAGCATTCCAGGAGGGGCGGGAGGGAGAAAGCCACTTCACAGGCATTCAGAGAGGAGAGGAGACAAAAGTGGGAGCAGGGAAGTATAAGATAACTTTTGAGCATAGAAATCACTGCTGCTCCTACAACAGCAGGGACAGGCCAGTAGGAGCTGGGAATAAGCCACCATGTTTCTGCCTGGTTTCAAACCAGGCACCTTTTGCGTGTTAGGAAAACATGATAACCCCTACACCACAGAAACTTTGCCACAAGGCTCTGCCCCTACCTTTATAAAACCATAAGAATGGCCATACTGGGTCAGACCAAAGGTCCATCAACCCCGCATCCTATCTGCCAACAGTGGCCAATGCCAGGTGCCCCAGAGGGACTGAACCTAACAGGTAACGATCAAGTGATCTCTCTCCTGCCATCCATCTCCACCCTCTGACAAACAGAGGCTAGGGACACCATTCCTTACCCCTCCTGGCTAATAGCCATTCATGGACTTAACCTCCATTCATTTATCTGCGAAAAGAACAAGGAGCACTTGTGGTGCCTTAGAGACTAACAAATTATTTGAGCATAAGCTTTCATGGGCTAAAACCCACTTCCTCGGATGCCTGCAGTGGAAAATACAGCAGGAAGATATAGATATACAAAGAACATGAAAAAATGGGTGTTGCCATACACACTATAATGAGAGTGAGCAGCTAAGGTGAGCTATTATGAGCAGGAGAAAAAAACCTTTTGTAGTGATAATCAGGATGGCCCATTTCCAAGAGTTGACAGGAAGGTGTGAGTAACAGTAGGGGAACAAATAAACATGGGAAATAGTTTGACTTTGTGTAATGACCCATCCACTCCCAGTCTTTATTCAAGCCTAATTTAATGGTGTCCACGTTGCAAATTAATTCCAAATCAGCAGTCTCTCATTGGAGTCTGTTGTTGAAGGTTTTTTGTTGTAATATTGCAACTTTTAGGTCTGTAATCAAGTTACCAGGGAGGTTGAAGTGATCTCTGACTGGTTTATGAATCTTATAATTCTAGATGTCTGATTTGTGTCCGTTTATTATTTTACGTATAGACTGCCTGGATTGGCCAATGTACCTGGCAGAGTGTCATTGCTGGCACATAATAGCATAAAGAGCTAAGTCAGCACCCGAATAGCACTTTTTTGGGCCTGCTGCTTCTCTGTCTGGGAAGTTTTTGTCAGCCCTGGCACACGAAAAGAGCATCATTGCAAGCACCCATGAAGGCGAGATGAATTTTTGCCTGCCTTGCTCAGCTTGACTTGCTTCCTTACCCCATTCCTGTCTCAGATCCTGGGTTACCTGGTGGCTGAAGATGGTCCATTGTCTCAAGCGGTGCCAGAGCCTGACACAGTGCCCCTGGGCAGCCTTTGCTCTGCACATGCTGGTCATGCACACTTGCAAATACTTTAAAGCTCCTGTCAGTAAGTTCTGGGGACAGTTGCTCACCTTCAGAGGAAGCTCCCTAAAATTGGCCTGTCTCACCTAGTGGTACATTGACCTCTGTTCAGATTGAGCCAATCTGTGGCCGCCGCCGCTGTGAGGGCAGCCACTGTTGCGGATGAAGCCATCCTGCAAGCACCTTCCACCTAGCCACCCACTGAAAATCCTGTAGGGTGTAAGGTGGGAGTAGAAGAACACTAGAGGGGGGGGCTCCCCCTTCCCCCACCATCGGCCATCCCATACCCGGTGCTGCACCCAGTGGGATAAAAAAAATACGGCCATATCGGAAGAGTCAGTTGCGTTCTGTGCGGTTGCCCCATCATTCCCCTCAGGCCTGACCTGCCCTCCAGCTCAGCCACTCACTGAAAATTGAAAAACAAAACAGTAGAGCTATAAAAGTCTTCAAAGCCCACCAAGCCCAACCCCTCTTCTAATACGGCAGAAAAGCCGCACTTCTCCTGACTAGGTAGGGATGTCCTATTGCCGCACAAGAAGTGGAAGGCCATTTAATGTGGATAAATGTAAAGTAATGCACATTGGAAAAAATAACCCCAACTATACATACAACATGATGGGGGCTAAGTTAGCTACAACGAGTCAGGAAAAAGATCTTGGAGTTATCGTGGATAGTTCTCTGAAGATGTCCACGCAGTGTGCAGAGGCGGTCAAAAAAGCAAACAGGATGTTAGGAATCATTAAAGGGGATAGAGAACAAGACGGAGAATATAGTATTGCCCTTATATAAATCCATGGTACGCCCACATCTCGAATACTGTGTACAGATGTGGTCTCCTCACCTCAAAAAGATATTCTAGCACTAGAAAGGTTCAGAAAGGGCAACTAAAATGATTAGGGGTTTAGAGAGGGTCCCATACGAGGAAAGATTAAAGAGGCTAGGACTCTTCAGCTTGGAAAAGAGAAGACTAAGGGGACACGATAAAGGTATATAAAATCATGAGTGATGTTGAGAAAGTGGATAAGGAAACGTTATTTACTTATTCCCATAATACAAGAACTAGGGTCACCAAATGAAATTAATAGGCAGCAGGTTTAAAACAAATAAAGGAAGTTCTTCTTCACAGCGCACAGTCAACTTGTGGAACTCCTTACCTGAGGAGGTTGTGAAGGCTAGGACTATAACAATGTTTAAAGGGGACTGGATAAATTCATGGTGGCTAAGTCCATAAATGGCTATTAGCCAGGATGGGTAAGAATGGTGTCCCTAGCCTCTGTTCGTCAGAGGATGGAGATGGATGGCAGGAGAGAGATCACTTGATCATTGCCTGTTAGGTTCACTCCCTCTGGGGCACCTGGCATTGGCCACTGTCGGTAGACAGATACTGGGCTAGATGGACCTTTGGTCTGACCCGGTACGACCTTTCTTATGTTCTTATGTGTTCGGTCTCAGCAGCACTCGTGGAGCAGAGGGAAATACCTGTCTGAGTTAATTCCCCACAGATGGGTCTTGAGCATGACAACCTTGTAGGTAATGACAAGGTCCACTTACGCCACTGGCCAAACCATTCCTCACAGGCCAGCAACCATTTCTCCCAGTTCGCGTTCCCCACCATGTCCCCAACCGAACGCTAGAAGGCCCAGCCATCAACCTGCCCACTCTTGCAGCCCTCCTCTTCCGCCCTGACTGATAGGGGGGAGTATTGAGCCTCCCTCCCTTAGGCCCTTCAGCATCCCTGGGGAACACCAACACTGCCCAAGTGACTTTGGGCCAGTAGGTCAACCAATAGGGCTGCCTCCTAGGCCAGGCTGCAGCCCAGCTTCAGGACTCAGCAGAAATGGCGCTTGCATCCCTATCTACAGAACTCCAGGCATGGCCAGGCTTCTGGATCAAACGTCCCCTCTTGTGCTCAAGTCACAACAGCTAGTGGGCAAAAGACAGGTTTTCATGGCATTTGAGAAAGCAAGATAGAGCCTTGGAAGACCCAGCAGGGTTTGTGGCACAGGGGGCACAAGGTGTCCTCAGATCCCACCGAGACTTCAACTCAGATTGCAGGATTCAAAGTCCCCAGTGCTGGCCCGTACACCATGGGACCAATAGGGAACCCCCAGACCTCTGCCGAGGATGACTCTGTGGGGGCAGCCCTGCATTTACTCACCAAGTTGTCATGCAGCAGTTTGCTGCAGCTCCCAGAGGCCTTTCTTAATCCAGACTGAAAGGCCAATAGGCATGTGAGGAAGTTGCCCCTTCAGTCCCAGGCAGTACGTGGCCCTTCCTAGTGAAAAGAAGTGATGTCAAATAACATCCTGGAGAGATTCTGTCTTTCATTTTGAGGGGAAACTGTTCCCTCTTCACCTGAGCAGGGACTTGAACCCTGGACCCTCAGATCAAAAGTCTGATGCTCTACCAACTGAGCTAGCCAGGCTCACATTTAACAAAAGCAAATTTCATGCAGCAGAGAAACTCGTCATGAAAATGTGGGCAGGAAACAATACAGAAAACCTGCTACTCTCGCTCTCTTAGCAGTCCTAGCCCCAGCCTGCTCCTCCATCCGGCGCCCTGAGGCCTTATTCTTTTTTAAGTTAGCTATCAAATCCAGGAGAAAACACAGATATACGAAGCAAAACGAAATCACAAACAGAAATGTCATTGGAAATACAGAAATAAAAAAGGAAAATGCAATCCCCATCACTTTACCGTGTCGGGGCCATTCCTGTATCGAGAGCACCCGCTAAGGTACATGTGTGCTTACGAGAAAGCTGGAGGAACTCATACCACAGCCAGAACATGAAACTTGACTGCTTCCAGGTGCTGCAGTAAAACCCTTTCCCTGCTGTGATGTTGCACTCCGTGTGATTTTATGAAAATATGCTAATGAGTGTGAATATAAAGTGACTGGACTATGCTTCATGCAAAAGGTCTCTTGTAATGTATCAATACAAAGCTTATAATCTACTGTGTGTGTTCATCCTATTTGTATGAACTGATCATTCTTGGATCTGAAACTAGAAATATGAACTATAACTCTGAGGTCCTGTTGTAATGATGCAAAGTGTGGGCCATTAGTAGTGGTTTGGACTCTTGAATGCTCCCATTAACCAGGACAACTGACTGGAGATGGCTCTGTCCTGCACCATCTGTGAGTCAGGCCAGGAAGAATGAAGGCTTGCGGGGGGTCTCACAGGACATGTGACCATGTCACCTGGTACAGGAATCCACCTTAAACCTGGGGCTCTTCCTCAGGAGAGAGACAAAAAATTCCTGCCTTGTGCCAAAGCTGTATAAGGGGGTGGAACTGAACAAACATGGCTGCAGTCATGAGACATCCCCTAGCTACCACGTGAGCTGGAACAAGGGCTGTACCAGGTGAAAAGATTGGGCCCAGACAAAAAATAAGTCTAGTCTTTGCCTCTCAGTCTGTGCATATGGGACCTTTCCCTCCAGTGGTGGAGGATTCTCCCTTTTCATCTACTCTTGTCCCAAGCAGCACAACTGGTGGGAATCTTAAATGTACAGAGGAGTCTTAGGAGCAGAAAGCCCACCCAGACCTTCCATGCAATTGGCACTTGCCCCTCACTGAGCAGGATTGAAACTCCTGCAGGGTCACATCCTCTCTGGGCATGAGCAAAGCAGCAGGGTGAAAGGAACCTAGATATGCTGGGAATTGAACCCAGGACCACATACATGCAAAGCATGTGCTCTACCACTGAGCTACATCCCCAGATGGATGATGTGGGCTATAGGTTACACTCAGAGCCCTCCTGTTTCCAGAATATCCAGTGGCCTAAGAGCAGCATGAGGGACACATTCCCGGCTCTGAGGCCAAATCTGCTGTCCTGGAGGCTGCTGGTTCTTGGGGGTCACATTTCAGCAGGGCCAGATTCGATGTGTGGGGCAGAGAGAGTGGGTGCCCTGGACTCAGGGTGCAGAGATACACTCAGCCCTCTCCCTGCTTTGGGTGGGGGTGCTGCCACCCCTGCTGGAAGGTAATGGGAGGAGGGTGCTGTGAGTCGCTCACCGCCTGACTCTGGTGGTAGCAGTGGTGTGGGAAGCTCCAGGTGTTTCTAGGATCTGCTCTTTCCACCTGCCTGTAAAGTCCAGCTTTCCCCAGTACGTTCACTGCGGTGCAATTGGGTCACTGTTTCCATGGCTGCACAGCAAAGAATCACTCCCAGTTTCCCGTCTATCTGCGGCAGGATTAGCCTGTGTCAGTGATTAATGAGGTGGATCTTGTTGTAAATTGTTATTCATTCCCCACCTTGACAATTCACACAGTCAGATTCCCAGCACCTCAGTGATCCTGGTAGCAGGAGTTGGGTCCTGAGACTTTCAGGGTTCTTTCCCCCTCCTCCTGGAGTGAACTGAGCTTTTCCCCATCCCAGACAATCCATGAAATAACAACAGGGGCATAAAGAAAGAGGAGGAACATCTCACGGCCAGGGCTGGATGTGCCCAGGGCCCCTGCTTGTCCATTGTTTCCATGGAATTTGGCCCCTGCTTTGCACAAGGGACAGAGAAGGATCTTGCTGTTCCTGTGTCTGTGCAAGGAAAATTGTTCTTCCCTAGGAAGAGAGGCGGAAATGGCCCCATGGTGGGACAATATCCTCAGGATTAAGAGCAAAGGACTCAGGCTGAGAACTGATTTAACCCCACTTATCTATCCGTAGGGGCAGACTGCTGAGCGGGCAGCCGAGCCCTGAGTAGGGGGCGGAGCTAGGCTGAGGAGGGGGCCTATAAAAGCGGCCGCCCAGCCAGGCAGCGGCACAGGAGCCGGCGAACAGGGCTGCTAACAGGGAGTTTGAGTGGGAGTTAGTTTACAGGGGGAGTCGGAAGGGGCAGGGGGTGCGGTGCTGTGTTCCCCAGGTGAGAAGGCTGATAGAGGCAGAGACAACAGCAGCCATGAGCCAAGCAGCAGGGGATACAATGAGGATGATCGCATGCAGCAGCTGCAGAATGTACATGGTCCTAGTGGGGCACCGGAACAGAGGTATGTATGCATGAAGTGCCGCCTAATAGAGCTGCTGGAAGAAAAGATCGTAGGTCTAGAGATGCAGGTAGAAACCCTGGTAGAGATTAGAAGGGGGCTTGAGCAGCTGATGGAGCAAAGGCAAGCTGTGGCTGAAGGGGAATGCTCAGGGGTACAGGGGGAAGCAGGGGCTAAGGCCTGTGAGGGGAATGCTGGATGGGAACATGGGCAGTGGAAGCATGTGATCGTGAGAAGCAGGCCGAGGAAAGGAGAGCCAGTGAGGAGAAATAGAGCTAAGGAACAGGTTTGAAGGTTTGGAGAATGAGGAAGGGTACAGCAGGTGGTAGCTGACGGTGGGAGACCAAGGAAGAAGAGAATAGCGGCTAGTCCGATAGAAGAGGAGGAGTCGATGGTGACAGCACCGACTTTGGGCCCCAGGAGGATGCAGGATGGCTTAAGGGGGACTACAAGGGAGGATAGGAATGGAAGGAGCTTGCAATCAGGGGGAACGGGGGATAGGTTAGCAGACCGCACTGTCACCAGGCAAAGGCAGGTCTACGTGATTGGGGATGCCATACCGAGAAGGTTGGACAGGCCTGTGACCAGGGCCGATCCGGAGAACAGAAGGGTGTGCTGTCTACCGGGCGCTAAAATACGGGATGTGGACCTGCAGTTGAAAAGGATCCTAAAAGGAGCAGGTAAGAACCCATTGATCATCCTTCATGTAGGAACGAATGACACGGCTAGATTCTCGCTAGAGAGGATCAAGGGAGACTATGCCAGGCTGGGTAAGACGCTCAAGGAAATTGAGGCTCAGGTGATCTTCAGTGGGATTTTACCTGTCCCTACGGAAGGGCGACAAAGGGGTGACAGGATTGTGATGATAAATAGTTGGCTCAGGAAGTGGTGCTATAAGGAGGGCTTTGGGACGTATGGGCACTGGGAGGCTTTCGGGGACAGAGAACTCTTCTCACGGGATGGACTCCACCTGAGTAGGGAAGGAAATAGACTTCTAGGAGGGAGGCTGGCTCATCTGATCAAAGAGCTTTAAACTAGGAATTCAGGGAGACGGTTGGGAGATGTCAGGCACTCTCCATGCCAAATTTAAACATTGAGAGGAGGACAGCATACCCTGCAGCTGGGTGTGTCCCTGCCTGTGCAAAGGTTTGTGTGAGTGCAGGGCCGGGAGCAGGCTGCATCTTCTCCCAGCAGCTGTGTGAGAGGAGCCCAGGCTGGGAGATAGAGGGCTCAGCGGTACCCCAGCTCCAAGTTGCACCCCTGGGGGCCTTTAAACATTAGGAACCATCAGAGTTAAGGTGACGTGTACAAACTTTGTGCAGTGCTGTTGTGCATGCGTGTTATGATACAGACTCCCAAGCGTGGCCTTGGGGTGAATTCCCTGCCCCCGACAGCATCAATTTCCTCCAGACCACCAAGGGAAGTGGTGCTTTCTCCATCCATCCCTTGATGAGGTGCCTTTGTGGAGTCTGCTTTGGTCCAAAACTTGCTAGAGTGCCATACAGGAGGCCTGGGCTGTGCAGAGGGGTCAGATGAGATGATCTACGTGTCTCTTGTGGCCTTAGTCTCCAAATCTCAGCAAAACTGAGTGTGGCACATTGAGAGCCTCTGAGGTTTCCATGTGCTGCCTGCTTGATCCCCAGCACTAACCCTGAGTGCGTGGGGGTGTCACAGGAAAGCAGCTCAAACATGCAAAGGGGCTGGCCAGGGGCAGGACATTAGCCCTGCAGGGCAGGGGTGGGTGAGGCGGTGACATCACAAGGGCCTTGTGCAGCACCTCAGCTGATTGGTGAAAGGAGGTTGGGAGGCGGTGACCTCACAGGCGTCCATGACAACAGCCAGGTAGGACAGGCTGCAGGGCTGGGGCCATCTCAGAGACCCCCGGGGCTTTGCTGCAGAGAGTCTCCTTCTGTAGGTCTCCCCAGCCTAGGTCCGTGCTGATTAGGCCTCCACTGGATTCTTGTGTACAGTTCTGGGCATCACATTTTTTGAAAGATGCAGAGAAATTGGAGAAAGTCCAGAGAAGAGCAACAAGAATGATGAAAGTCTAGAAAACATGACCTATGAGGAAGATTTAAAGAATTGGATTTGTTAAGTCTGGAGAAGAGAAGACTGAGAGGGGACATTACAGTTTTCAAGTACCTAAAAGGTTGTTACAAGGAGGCGGGAGAAAAATTATTCTCCTTAACCTCTCATGATAGGACAAGAATCAAGAGGCTTAAATTACAGCAAGGGAGCTTTAGGTTAGACATTAGGAAAAACTTGCTAAGAGTCAGGGTGGTTAAGCAGTGGAATAAATTGCCTAGGGAGGTTGTTGAATCTCCATCCTTGGAGATTTTTAAGAGCAGGTTAGACAAAGCCCTGTCAGAGATGATCTATATAATACTTAGTCTTGCCTTGAGTGCAGGCGACTGGACTCGATGACCTCTTGGGGTCCTTCCAGTCCTATGATTCTATGATCCAAAGGTCTCTTCTTGCCTTAACATCTACAAATCTCTGCAAAACTAAGTATGGGCCATTGAGCAGCCTCTGATGTTTTCATGTGTCGCCTGCTTCGTGTCCAGAAGTAACACTGAGTGAGTGGGGGTGTGGGTGTGACACAGCAGGAGCAGCTCAAAGATGCAAAGGGGCTGTCAGGGCGGTGACATCACACTAGCCTTTTACAGGAGCTGGGCTGATTGGTCAAAGGAGGTTGGGAAGCGGTGACCTCACAGAGAGTCTATGAGCAGGGGCAGGTAAAGAGGCTGCAGGGTGGGAAATGGCTTTGCTGCAGGAGTCTCCTTCTCAAGGTCTCCCCTTGAGGAGTGAGAGAGAGAATACAGGGTCACGCCTGTGAGCGTGAGGAGGAGCCTCCTTGGGGTTTTCCCCTTTCCACTGCTAATTGGTGAGAAGACAGACGTCCCTGTGGAGCAGAGAAGAGCCTCAGAGAGGTTTCATGTTGTTGTTTCATGTTGTCATAGGTTTCCTTCATATGGACTGCATGACCAAGTGGAATTGATGGCAAAACATTGCCATTATGCAGTAAAACATCTTTAAGACTCGTCTTCGATGAATCAACGAACAGTCTCCACTCATGTGGACTGTGAACGATGTTGAGGCTGCCATCACACCATGGATGTTGTTGCAGGCTACAAGATGGCCTTCCATGAAGAAGAATGGGACAAGATCCTTTTGACGGTCCCGGAGCAGGCTACATGAGGAAATCAGTCCTTTCGTTGGACTTGCTGGCAGAAGAGCCCAGTGATGGTGCAGCTCCCCGGCGTCAGTGACAAGCGCAGCGCTCAGCAACTGAGCTCTAGGGCTCGCTGCTGAAAGAAAAGCTTCACAGTGACAAAGGGAAAAGGAAGGTGCTGGTCTTTAGCCAAGGGCAGGGAGCCCCACCCTCCAACACAGACCATTTCCCTCGTTGTCTGTCTGTGCTGGGACAGGAGCAATAACACGGCCTCCTGCTTTTGCTATTGCAGAGAGTCGGTTCTGACGGTCTCCTCAAACCCAGGGTGCGAAACAGGCCTCAGAGCTGACTGGGTGTAAACAAGAACTACGCAGATAGACTGAGCCAGCTGGGAATTCAGATGTGCCCCTTTCCTGGAGAGATGGACTGAGCTGTGAGGGGACTGGAAGCGGAGCTCCCAATGTTTAACTTGCACTCGTTCAGCATCTTTCCTCGAGTGCCGTCACTGTAGGTTAAATCCTCCAGCCCAGGACTCCCCACCAGCTGTGGGCCTGACAAGCTTTCCTGGGATTGGATTCTGTAGAACAGGGTGCAGGAACCAGCAGGTGCGTCTGACTCCTTGGTGAGGTTTTGCATGCAAGATGTGTGTGTGAGTCTTTGTGTGTCGGAAGCAGTGAGTGTGGCACTCTCAGTGAACCGACAGAGGGCGACAGTGGTCAGAGAGAGACAAAGGAAGAATCAAGAGGCACCGATGGGCATAAGGATGATGATTGTGTTGTGTTTCATTCCTTAGATGTGGTGCCACCGCCCGTCCCTTTAGCCTTGTAGTTTACCAAGAGTAAAACTAAATATCTGTTGAGATACAAGGGAGTGTGTGTGTCCATTCCTGCTAGCTGCACAGGGGTTTGATGTTGCTGCTTTCAATCCTCGGCTCTGCCGGGATAAGGAACAATTGAAGCCATCACTGAAGTGAAGGAGGGAGATGATTTTCTGACAGGGAGGGACGGCTCCTCTTAAAGGTGTTTGGCAGGCAGCCTCCTTCCCAGGTCTGTCCCAACAACACCCAGTGGAAAAGGGACACTCCCCAGCCCTCCTCAGCCTGATGAAAAGGAGCGAGTGAGTGAGCGTGGGGAGAGCGGCGACTGAGGAGATGGATTGAGCGGTCGGGATCTCTGCGAAGGGGCGGGATGAGGGTGTTCAGTTTTGTTGGGTCAGAAAGTTGGCAACCCCAGATCCAGGGAAACAACTCAAAGACCCAACGAGTCTGGCCAGGGCAGGACATCAGCTTTGAGGAGGGTGGGTGTGGCAGTGACATCACAAAGGCCTTTTGCAGGACCGCGGCCTATTGGGCAAAGGTGGTGGGGAGGGGGTGACCTCAGAGAGAGAGAGACCCCGACATCAGCCGGGCAGGACAGAGGTGCAGGGCCTGTCTGTCTCTGAGACCTCCCGGCTTTGCTGCCGCAAGTCACCTTCGCGAGGTCTCTCCTCGAGGGCTGAGAGAGAATTAGGATTCAGAGTTGTGAGCATGAGGAGGAACCTCTGTGGAGTTTTCTCCTTTCCTACCACTGATTGTGCCGAAAACAAACTTCCCTTTGAGAAGGTAAGAGGCTCAGAGAGGTTTGGAACCTGTTCAGTCTGATCCACCTGGCGCAGGCAGCATTCTAGGCACAGACAGCACTGGCTTCAGGTGGCAGAATTTGATTTCCTCCCTAGGTTTTGATGGTTGGAATCCCTGGGGACATTGGGGTTTGTCCTTTTTTGTTTCTCTTTTCCTCTTTCCTCCCTCCATTCCCCTCTTCTCTTGCTTCTTTTTTCCCTTTTCCCAGCTTCCCTCCCTCTACCTAGGAGGGATGTGTGTGGAGTGTGGCAGGGGAGGGGTATTGCTCTCATTGCAGAGGTCCTCACCAAGAGGTGGGGCTGGATCTGAGAGTGATCCCCTGTGATGGTGACCTGGGCCGTCCTTTGGGACATCTGGTGAGACCCCTCAGCCGCCCGCCCCTCAGAGTCTCAGTGGTGATTGCCCGAGCAGGGGGCTATCGTGAGCGAGGAGACTCAGGTCCTTTTGGTCTTTTTTCAAATCAGGCAAAGAAGTCACAACCAATCCAATGTACGGGATTAATCTTGCTGCTTCTCTCCATTAATTGTCTCTTAGCAGGTGATGATTTCCTCTAATGTTCTAGGTCTTCTAAAATACTTGCTGAATAATTCCACTGAACCACTGTTGGTCTGTAGCTCACTTGAGAGCACTTTCTTCTGATGAGTCAATGTATGAAATTCAAGATCTGAGAGAGAGTTTGAATGTCAGGAGCAGTGTTTCCTCTAATTTGCTATGTCCGTGTGCGGAATGAATTTTGCTGAGTGCACCAATACGGAGGTGAGGTGTGACACCTCACCTGTCTATTGGTGCTCATTCCAAACTTCATTCTGCAGATGGATGGTGTGTGGCAGGGTGAGGCTGAAGTGTTAGGAGTGTGGAGGGGTCTGAGGTAGGGCAGAGGGTGGGGTGAAAGGGCTCTGTCTGGGGGTGCAGTGTGTGGGGTGGGGTTGGGGATGAGAGGCTGAGAGCTGGAGTAAAGGGTTGGGGTGCAGGGGTGTGAGGGCTCCGGCTAGGGATGCGGGCTCTGGGTTGGGGCTGGGAATGAGGGGTTTGGGAACTTATGCTTCAGTTTTCCCCTTCTAAACTTAAGTCCTGTCTAACCTACAGGACGCTATGGGAATAAGACACCATGCTTTGTGGTGACATGACAAGAGGAGAGGGTGTGAGAACTACAGCAACAGAGATGGCAGTGGGGTTAGTGTCAGATTGTTTCAAATGTTGCATTAGTCTAATGACATTTAACAGCAACACTTAGCTAACACAAAGGAGAAAGGAATTCTTTGCTAAAGATTCAACCTTCCCCTTTGGCCAACTCCACCCCTTCCCTGACTGGAGTGTGCTCACAACACCCCCCCCCCTCCAACACACACACACACACACACACGAGCCCACAGCTGGGCACCCAGCACAAAGCAAGGGAGGGGGTTGCTTGGCTTACACTGGGCTACAATTTTTCAGAAGTCGTCTGCTTCAGAGATCAAATGTGCTATTTAGAATGTATTTTGATTTGCTCAATTCAAATATGACAATTAAAACAACTGATTGGCTTCTGTTTCTAAGATATTTAAGTTTTTTACATTTTATGTCTATGTATATTGTGTAGATAGCAGAGTTTTAATCATCAATTTTAAACCTAGGTCTTTTTGTGTGTTTATGTTTGCTTTACATGATAATATTTCACCTCTCCTGTTTATGTAACAATTTAAAAATCAGCAAAAGGGTTATCTAGCTTAAATGTATTAGGAAACAAAAGGCAAAAAGCTATTCTGTACATAGTTTAGTCCTATTCAGTGTCTACTCGGCGCTTCTTGGCTTGTCTCTTGTATTCATTAAATGGAGCATCTCTTGTCACTGTCCAGCAATAGTCTGCCAGCATTGATGGGCTCCATTTGCCCTGATAGCGGTTCTCCATTGTTGCAATGTCCTGGTGAAATTGCTCGCCATGCTCGTCGCTCACTGCTCCGCAGTTGGGTGGAAAAAAAATCTAGATGAGAGTGCAAAAAATGTCTCTTTAGTGACATGTTGCAACCAAGGCTTTTGTAAGCCTTGTGGAGGTTTTCCACCAACAACCTGTAGTTGTCTGCCTTGTTGTTTCCGAGAAAATGTATTGCCACTAAGTGGAAGGCTTTCCATGCCGTCTTTTCCTTGCCACGCAGTGCATGGTCAAATAAGAAAATAAGAACATAAGAAAGGCCGTGCAGGTCAGACCAAAGGTCCATCTATCCCAGTATCTGTCTACCGACAGTGGCCAATGCCAGGTGCTTGGTGGAGATTTTCTAGGTGTTGGTCTCTGTCTGCGGGGTTAGAGCAGATACGGTTGTAGCTCAGTGCTTGGCTGTAGACAATGGATCTTGTGGTGTGTCCGGGATGGAAGCTGGAGGCATGAAGGTAGGCATAGCGGTCGGTAGGTTTTCGGTATAGGGTGGTGTTAATGTGACCATCACTTATAAGTCTAGGAAGTGGACCTCCCGTGTAGATTGGTCCAGGCTGAGGTTGATGGAGGGGTGGAAGCTGTTGAAATCGTGGTGAAAATCTCCACCAAGCATTCTCAAGACTACAGTACCCACACGAGGAAATAAGGAAACAGATTAGCAGAGCCAGACGTGTACCCAGAAGCCTCCTACTGCAAGACAAGCCCAAGAAAGAAACCAACAGGACTCCACTGGCAATCACATACAGTCCCCAGCTCAAACCCCTCCAACGCATCATCAGGGATCTACAACCCATCCTGGACAATGATCCCACACTTTCACAGGCCTTGGGTGGCAGGCCAGTCCTCGCCCACAGACAACCTGCCAACCTGAAGCATATTCTCACCAGCAACTGCACACCACACCTTAGTAACTCTAGCTCAGGAACCAACCCATGCAACAAACCTCGATGCCAACTCTGCCCACATATCTACACCAGCAACACCATCACAGGACCTAACCAGATCAGCCACACCATCACCGGTTCATTCACCTGCACATCCACCAATGTAATATATGCCATCATATGCCAGCAATGCCCCTCTGCTATGTACATCGGCCAAACTGGACAGTCGCTAAGGAAAAGGATAAATGGACACAAATCAGACATTAGGAATGGCAATATACAACAACCTGTAGGAGAACACTTCAACCTCCCTGGCCACACAATAGCAGATCTTAAGGTGGCCATCCTGCAGCAAAAAACTTCAGGACCAGACTTCAAAGAGAAACTGCTGAGCTCCAGTTCGTCTGCAAATTTAACACCATCAGCTCAGGATTAAACAAAGACTGTGAATGGCTTGCCAATTACAGAACCAGTTTCTCCTCCCTTGGTTTTCACACCTCAACTGTAACTATGTAACCTTCATCTGATAATCTCAAAGCATCTTACACAGCTGGGTCAGTATTCTTCTCCACATTTTACCAGTGCAGAAACTGAGTCACAGAGAGGGGAAGTGACTTGCTCAGAATCACACGGATAGTCAGAAGGACAGCTGGCTACAGAGCCATGGGACCCTGAGTCCCATTCCTTGGTCCTAACTAATAGATAAGTCCGTATCTCTACTTAATTTATAATAGTTTTCAGAAGATAAAACTCTCTGATTCAGCCATTGAAGCTTCTGCTGCTGCCCCATACATGTGAGAAGATGCTCGGTCAAATCCCATTATTGAATTGTGTGGGGATTGCGCCTTTCTCTTCCCCTTTTCCCTGTGATGGAGCAGTATCTTCAGTCTGGAGGCCTGGGAACTGCAGGGAGCAGAGATGTACCTGAAACAGGAACTTTCAACTTTAAAAAAATTTGTAATTAAGTAACTTGAACTTTTAAACAAACACCTGCTTCTTTCTGCAGGATCTGCATGCCCTCACAGAATGAGCACCCTACACACAATGTGTGTATGCCATCTCATCCTCATCCCACCCCAGCCTACACACAGCCAAAAATAAACACAAATAGCTTTAGTGTTTTTTTAAATTAAAAGCAATTTTCCAAGCTTTAAGAACATAAGAACATAAGAAAGGCCGTGCGGGTCAGACCAAAGGTCCATCTAGCCCAGTATCTGTCTACCGACCGTGGCCAATGCCAGGTGCCCCTGAGGAGTGAACCTAACAGGCAATGATCAAGTGATCTCTCTCCTGCCATCCATCTCCATCCTCTGACGAACAGAGGCTAGCGACACCATTCTTACCCATCCTGGCTAATAGCCATTTATGGACTTAGCCACCATGAATTTATCCAGTCCCCTTTTAAACATTGTTATAGTCCTAGCCTTCACAACCTCCTCAGGTAAGGAGTTCCACAAGTTGACTGTGCGCTGCGTGAAGAAGAACTTCCTTTTATTTGTTTTAAACCTGCTGCCTATTAATTTCATTTGGTGACCCCTAGTTCTTGTATTATGGGAATAAGTAAATAACTTTTCCTTATCCACTTTCTCAACATCACTCATGATTTTATATACCTCTATCATGTCCCCCCTTAGTCTTCTCTTTTCCAAACTGAAGAGTCCTAGCCTCTTTAATCTTTACTCATATGGAACCCTCTCTAAACCCCTAATCATTTTAGTTGCTCTTTTCTGAACCTTTTCTAGTGCTAGAATATCTTTTTTGAGGTGAGGAGAACACTTATTTACACAGTATTCGAGATGTGGGCGTACCATGGATTTATATAAGGGCAATAATATATTCTCAGTCTTATTCTCTATCCCCTTTTAATGATTCCTAACATCCTGTTTGCTTTTTTGACCGCCTCTACACACTGCGTGGACATCTTCAGAGAACTATCACGATAACTCCAAGATCTTTTTGCTGACTCGTTGTAGCTAAATTAGCCCCCATCATGTTGTATGTATAGTTGGGGTTATTTTTTCCAATGTGCATTACTTTACATTTATCCACATTAAATTTCATTTGCCATTTTGTTGCCCAATCAGTTAGTTTTGTGAGATCTTTTGAAGTTCTTTACAATCTGCTTTGGTCTTAACTATCTTGAGTAGTTTAGTATCATCTGCAAACTTTGCCACCTCACTGTTTACCCCTTTCTCCAGATCATTTATGAATAAATTGAATAGGATTGGTCCTAGGACTGAAACTTGGGAACACCACTAGTTACCCCTCTCCAGTCTGAGAATTTACCATTAATTCCTACCCTTTGTTCCCTGTCCTTTAACCAGTTCTCAATCCATGAAAGGACCTTTCCTTTTATCCCATGACAGCTTAATTTACGTAAGAACCTTTGGTGAGGACCTTGTCAAAGGCTTTCTGGAAATCTAAGTACACTATGTCCACCGGATCCCCCTTGTCCACATGTTTGTTGACCCCTTCAAAGAACTCTAATAGATTACTAAGACACGATTTCCCTTTACAGAAACCATGTTGACTATTGCTCAACAGTTTATGTTTTTCTATGTGTCTGACAATTTTATTCTTTACTATTGTTTCAACTAATTTGCCCGGTATCGACGTTAGACTTACGGTCTGTAGTGCGGGATCAACCCTAGAGCCCTTTTTAAATATTGGCGTTACATTAGCTAACTTCCATCATCATCTCGAAGAAGTTCATGAATCTGAGGACCAATAAAGACACCTTCCTTTATCTTAGCTTCACTTAACCGTGGGAATTTTCCACGGAGCTGCTTGTGTTTTGTCAATGGCCTTGACAAAGTTCTTCATCAGCCCCAGCTTGATGTGTAAGGGTGGTAACAAAATCTTCTTTGATTCAACAAGTGGTGGATGCTGAACACTTTCCCTCCCAGGCTCCAATGACTGTCGGAGTGGCAAATCTTTCTTGATGTAGTGGGAATCTGTTGCACGACTATCCCATTCGCAGAGAAAACAGCAGTATTTTGTGTATCCAGTCTGCAGACCAAGCAAGAGAGCAACAACCTTCAAATCGCCACAAAGCTGCCACTGATGTTGGTCATAGTTTATGCACCTCAAAAGTTGTTTCATGTTGTCCTAGGTTTCCTTCATATGGACTGCATGACCAAGTGGAATTGATGGCAAAACATTGCCATTATGCAGTAAAACAGCTTTAAGGCTCGTCTTCGATGAATCAATGAACAGTCTCCACTCATGTGGATTGTGAACGATGTTGAGGGCTGCCATCACACCATGGATGTTGTTGCACGCTACAAGATGGCCTTCCATGAAGAAGATGGGACAAGAGCCTTTTGACGGTCACGGAGCATGGAAACCCTAACGTCACCTGCCAGGAGAGTCCACTGCTGTAGTGCGGAGCCCAACAGCTCTGCCTTACTCTTGGGTAGTTCCGAATCCCTGACAAGGTCATTCCGTTCACCTTGTGTTTTGAGGTGTGGTTCAGAGGAGGAGGATGGGAGAAAATGTGGGTCCTGTGACATTGATGGTTCAGGACCAGAAGTTTCGTCCTCTTCCTCTTCCTCGTCTGACTCAAGTGAGAATGATTCTGGTGCATCAGGAAGTGTCAGTCCTTCTCCGTGGGGTACTGGGCATAGAGCTGATGGAATGTTTGGATAATGCAGCGTCCACGTTTTCTTCTTTGTCACACCTTTCCCAACTGGAGGCACCATGTAGAAGTAACATTTGCTGGTATGATCTGTTGGCTCTCTCCACATCATTGGCACTGCAAAAGGCATAGATTTCCTTTGCTGTTCAACCACTGGCGAAGATTTGTTGCACAAGTGTTGCAGCATATGTGTGGGGCCCACCTCTTGTCCTGATCTCCAATTTTGCAGCCAAAAGAAAAGTGATAGGCTTTCTTAGCCATAGTGGTTCTACTGCACTTTGGTGATGCAAAAGTCACTTCACCACAAACATAGCAGAAGTTATCTGCACTGTTCACACAAGTATGAGGCATCTCTGCTCACTTTGGCTAAAGAAAAGGTCCCTTTGCAAAATCAAACACTGACAAAGAAGAGAGCACGACACTGTCTGATTTCTAGAGCTGATATAGGGCAATTGGTTCAGCTTCATTATGATTGCATCATCCATGACTTCTAGGAATAACATGATGCAATTCATACCATGTATGAGGCAATACCAGCTTCAGATTGCATCCTTCATTGTTTTGCCTAAAAAGCAAGTACTGTCCAAACCCATTCATAGATTTATTCATAGATCCAGTCAAAGATGGATTTTAGTCATTACTGGTTAAATTGAGATCCCGTCCCTTTATAACTCACTTCTCCGCCATTCCCAAGTCAAGGGTCATAAATACTGACTCAATAGCATATCTTGAAAACTAGAGCCAATCAAGAATTTTAAGCATCATTTTCATTCTGAGTGACCCAGAATTAGTAAAGTTGGACTATATTAATTTCAGAAGCATTTTGGCTGTAGAGCAGTGTAACAAGCCTCTCCTAGCTGCCTCCTGGTGGGGGGAGGCTGGGGAGCTGTGGGGACCTGTTTGAGAGGGTCACTAGTAGCAGCGTAGCACAGGAGGTGTCCTATCGGGTTGAGTCATTGCAGATGATGATGTAGTGCAGCAGACCCCCGTTTTGCCAACCTTGCATTAGGCAGCTTTCCACGTTAAGCGAACTCCCAGTGCCCACAGGTGCAGCAGCCGGCGATTTGTCCTGTGGCCGCTAGGTGGCGCTGCAGCCTCGCACTTTCCCATTCCCCCGGGTATGGGAAGGTTTGATAAGGTGAGCTGGCTCCACCCGGCCCCGGGGAGATGCCGTCAGTGGGGTCTGCTGTGTAAGGGCTGAAAGAGTCAATTTGACTGGCATTTTATGATCTTTCAATCATGAAGGGGAGGAACTGCTTACCCTGACTGAAGCATCTTATCTCATTTCTAAATTAAAGTGTCTCCTCTTTGTGTGCGAAGAGACAGTTTAAGGACGCCACAAACAGGAGATGCTTTTGGTTTGGAAAACGAACTATTTTGCAAAGATTTTTCATCCAAATTGATTTAGGATTAATGGGGTCAAATTCCATGCTGTGCCCTGTGGCTTTAAGGCATTGGAGAACTGCTGAAGAGGTTAAAGGCCGCAGAGCTGGGTAGCTGGGTGTGGGGCCTCCAAAGTTATTGTGCTCTGGTGAGACTGAGCAGTTGTGGGGATTGTGCAAGCTGTGGTGTTTACATGCACATAGAAAATGTAATGAAACTCCATTTTTAAAACCACTCATGTCTGGGAATGGAAGAGAAGCTCTTTGAAATAAGTGTCCCCTTCATACTCTTCAAGATCACTGGCTCCAACACTCAGCTGCCTCAGGAACTCAGTGGTGGTGCATTTGAGGAGCGGATCGAGAGGTTTCTGGTTCAAGTCCAGCTGCTCTCTTACATGTCCTCTTTTTTAAGTGATCTATATTTTCATATCCATCTCCTGTATGTTCAGGAGTTCCGCTGAACGGGGACGTGAAATGAATTTCACCATTCAACATTTTCCTGTTAAAATGTAGAAACACTGAGCAAAGCTGTCCATCAGCTGAAATCCGTTCCTGTCCCCTGAGGCGCTAGTTTGTTTTATTCTTGAAACAAAGATAGACTACGACTGTAGATTTGCAGGTCCTTGTTCTCCACGAGCGATGCCGTGGAGAAGAAGAAGAACCAGTGGCTATCAAGTGGACACTAGGGAGTTTAGACTTGCCTTCCAAGGGGAGTAGTGGGGACAAAAGACATATCTGGCTTCAAGACTACACTTAATACATTTATGGAGGATGGTATGATGGGATAGGCTAATTTTGGCAATTAATCTGGCAATTGATCTTTGATGATCAGCAGGTAAGTATGCCCAGTGGTCTGGATGGGATGTTAGATGGGTGGGGATGTGAGTTCCTGCAGAGAATTCTCTCGTGGGTGCTGGCTGGTGAGTCTTGCCCACATGCTAAGGGTTTAAGTGATCAGCATCTTTGGGGTCAGGAAGGAATTTTCCTCCAGGGCAGATTGGCAGAGGCCCTGGAGGTTTCTCGCCTTCCTCTGCAGCATGGGGCACTGGTCACTTGCGGGAGGATTCTCTGCAGCTTGAGGTCTTCAAAGCACAATTTGAGGAGTTCAGTAAGTCAGACATAGGTTAGGGGTTTGCTATAGAAGTGGATGGGTGAGATTGTGTGGCCTGCGTTGTGAAGGAGGTGGGACTAGATGATCATTATGGTCCCTTCTGGCCTTCGAGTCTATGAGCCCATGAGACCATGGGAGGGTGGGAGGAGCTGTGAGGCCGGCGGGTGTGTGCGGTGCAGGGCATTTGGAGTGTGGGAGCTGCTGGGGGGCCGGTGGGTGCCTGGGCTGCTGCTGCTACTGCCCCAGCCGGGTCTGTATGGGGGAGAGATCTGCATTAGCCCCCTTTGTGCCCAGCTCTGGGGGGCAGGGAGGGTTCGGACTCTTTGCGGTGGCTGGAGTCAGCCGCTGAGCCGAGCCTGCCGGCAAGGGAGAGACCTGGGGAAAGAGCTGGGCTGAGCAGGAAAGTGAGTCTGGAATTCAGCTCTCACCGCCCCAGATCTGCCGCTGAGGCCAAAGCAGAGGTTTCTTTTGGTTCAGTTCTTGGGTAACCTGCATTGAGCTGTGCGCTCATTGCTTACAATCCCTTCAAGCCTATCTTTGCATAGTTAATCAATGTGTGTTCTATTTCCCCCTAAAACTCTTCGTTTTGCTAGATGAGGTTGGGGCACCTGCTCAGGACCAGAGACTGGTGCATGATCCTCTCCACTTGGAGGGTGGAGCAGACTGGGTAATAAACAGATCCCGTCAGGCTTTTGGCCAGGGCAAGACTCTGCAGCACCGGGGACCTAGGCTGGGGAGCTGGGGAGAAGCTTCCTAGTCCCTGCAGCTGGGTGTGTCCCTGCCTGTGCAAAGGTTTGTGTGAGTGCAGGGCCGGGAGCGAGCTGCATCTTCTCCCAGCAGCTGTGTGAGAGGGAGCCCAGGCTGGGGAGACAGAGGGCTCAGCGGTACCCCAGCTCCAAGATGCACCCCTGGGGGGGTGTTGTGAGCACACTGCAGTCAGGGAAGGGGTGGAGTTGGCCAAAGGGGAAGGTTGAATCTTTAGCAAAGAATTCCTTTCTCCTTTGTGTTAGCTAAGCGTTGCTGTTAAATGTCAGTAGACGAATGCAGCATTTGAAACAATCTGACTCTAAACCCACTGCCATCTCTGTTGCTGTAGTTCTCACACCCTCTCCTCTTGTCATGTCACCACAAAACATGGTGTCTTATTCCCATAGCGTCCTGTAGGTTAGACAGGACTTAAGTTTATAAGGGAAAAACTGAAGCATAACATCCCAAACCCCTCATTCCTAGCCCCAACCCAGAGCCCGCATCCCTAGCCGGAGCCCTCACACCCCTGCACCCCAACCCTTTACTCCAGCTCTCAGCCTCTCATCCCCAACCCCACCCCACACACAGCACCCCCAGACAGAGCCCTTTCACCCCACCCTCTGCCCTACCTCAGACCCCTCCACACTCCTAACACTTCAGCCTCACCCTGCCACACACCATCCATCTGCAGAATGAAGTTTGGAATGAGCACCAATAGACAGGTGAGGAGTCACACCTCACCTCCGTATTGGTGCACTCAGCAAAATTCATTCCGCACACGGACATAGCAAATTAGAGGAAACACTGCTCCTGACTTTCAAACTCTCTCTCAGATCTTGAATTTCATACATTGACTCATCAGAAGAAAGTGCTCTCAAGTGAGCTACAGACCAACAGTGGTTCATAGTAATTATTCAGCAAGTATTTTAGAAGACCTAGAACATTAGAGGAAATCATCACCTGCTAAGAGACAATTAATGGAGAGAAGCAGCAAGATTAATCCCGTACATTGGATTGGTTGTGACTTCTTTGCCTGATTTGAAAAAGACCAAAAGGACCTGAGTCTCCTCACTCTCAATAGCCCCTGCTCGGCCAATCACCACTGAGACTCTGAGGGCGGGCGGCTGAGGTCTCACCAGATGTCCCAAAGGACGGCCCAGGTCACCATCACAGGGGATCACTCTCAGATCCAGCCCCACCTCTTGGTGAGGACCTCTGCAATGAGAGCAATACCCTCCCCTGCCGCACTCCACACACATCCCTCTTCGGTAGAGGGAGGAAGCTGGGAAAAGGGAAAAAGAAGCAAGAGAAGAGGGGAAAGGAGGGAGGAAAGAGGAAAAGAGAAATGAAAAGGACAAACCCCAATGTCCCCAGGATTCCAGCCATCAAAACCTAGGAGGAAATCAAATTCTGCCACCTGAAGCCAGCGCTGTCTGGGCCTAGAATGCTGCCTGCGCCAGGTGGATCAGACTGAACAGGTTCCAAAGCTCTCTGAGCCTCTTACCTTCTCAAAGGGAAGTGTCTTTTCAGCACAATCCATGGTAGGAAGGGAGACAACTCCACAGTCTTTCCTCCTCATGCTCACATCCATGAAGCTGAATTCTCTCGCAGCCCTCGAGGAGAGACCTCCCGAAGGAGACTTGCAGCAAAGCCGGGAGGTCTCAGAGACTGGCCTGGCCCTGCACCTCTGTCCTGCCCGGCTGATGTCGGGTCTCTCTCTCTCTGAGGTCACCCTCTCCCACCACCTTTGCCCAATAGGCGCGGTCCTGCAAAAGGCCTTTGTGATGTCACTGCCACACCCACCCTCCCCTCAAAGCTGATGTCCTGCCCCTGGCCAGACTCGCTGGGTCTTTGAGTTGTTTCCCCTGGATCTGGGGTTGCCAACTTTCTGACCTAACAAAACTGAACACCCTCATCCCGCCCCTTCGCAGAGATCCCGGACCGCTCAATCCATCTCCTCAGTCGCTCGCTCTCCCCCACGCTCACTCACTCGCTCCTTTTCATCGGGCTGAGGAGGGCTGGGGAGGGTCCCCTTTCAACTGGGTGTTGTCGGGACAGACCTGGGAAGGAGGCTGCCTGCCAAACACCTTTAAGAGGAGCCGTCCCTCCCTGTCAGAAAATCATCTCCCTCCTTCACTTCAGTGATGGCTTCAATTGTTTATCCCGGCAGAGCCGGAGGATTGAAAGCAGCAACATCAAACCCCTGTGCAGCTAGCAGGAATGGACACACACACTCCTTGTATCTCAACAGATATTTAGTTTTACTCTTGGTAAACTACAAGGCTAAAGGGACGGGCGGTGGCACCACATCTAAGGAATGAAACACAACACAATCATCATCCTTATGCCCATCGGTGCCTCTTGATTCTTCCTTTGTCTCTCTCTGACCACTGTCGCCCTCTGTCGGTTCACTGAGAGTGCCACACTCACTGCTTCCGACACACAAAGACTCACACACACATCTTGCATGCAAAACCTCACCAAGGAGTCAGACGCACCTGCTGGTTCCCTGCACCCCTGTTCTACAGAATCCAATCCCAGGGAAAGCTTGTCGGGCCCACAGCTGGTGGGGAGTCCTGGGCTGGAGGATTTAACCTACAGTGACGGCACTCGCAGGAAAGATGCTGAACGAGTGCAAGTCAAACATTGGGAGCTCCGCTTCCAGTCCCCTCACAGCTCAGTCCATCTCTCCAGGAAAGGGGCACATCTGAATTCGCAGCTGACACAGTCTACCTGAGTAGTTCTTGTTTACAACCAGTCAGCTCTGAGGCCTGTTTGGCACCCTGGGTTTGAGGAGACCGTCAGAACTGACTCTCTGCAATAGCAAAAGCAGGAGGCCGTGTTACTGATTCTGCCCCAGCACAGACAGACAACGAGGGAAATGGTCTGTTTTGGAGGGTGGGGCTCCCTGCCCTTGGCTAAAGACCAGCACCTTCCTTTTCCCTTTGTCACTCGTGAAGCTTTTCTTTCAGCAGCGAGCCCTAGAGCTCAGTTGCTGGAGCGCTGCGTTTGTCACTGACGCTCGGGGATCTGCACCATCACTGGGCTCTTCTGCCAGCAAGTCCAACGAAAGGACTGATTTCCTCATGTAGCCTGCTCCGGGACCGTCAAAAGGATCTTGTCCCATTCTTCTTCATGGAAGGCCATCTTGTAGCCTGCAACAACATCCATGGTGTGATGGCAGCCCTCAACATCGTTCACAATCCACATGAGTGGAGACTGTTCGTTGATTCATCGAAGACGAGTCTTAAAGATGTTTTACTGCATAATGGCAATGTTTTGCCATCAATTCCACTTGGTCATGCAGTCCATATGATATGAGGAAACCTATGACAACATGAAACAACAACATGAAACCTCTCTGAGGCTCTTCTCTGCTCCACAGGGACTTCTGTCTTCTCACCAATTAGCAGTGGGAAAGGGAACCCCAAGGAGGCTCCTCCTCACGCTCACAGGCGTGACCCTGTATTCTCTCTCACTCCTCAAGGGGAGACCTTGAGAAGGAGACTCCCTGCAGCAAAGCCATTTCCCCCACCCTGCAGCCTCTTTACCTGCCCCTGCTCATAGACTCTCTGTGAGGTCACCGCTTCCCAACCTCCTTTGACCAATCAGCCCAGCTCCTGTAAAAGGCTAGTGTGATGTCACCGCCCTGGACAGCCCCTTTGCATCTTTGAGCTGCTCCTGCTGTGTCACAACCCCACCCCCACTCACTCAGTGTTACTTCTGGACACGAAGCAGGCGACACATGAAAACATCAGAGGCTGCTCAATGGCCCATACTTAGTTTTGCAGAGATTTGTAGACATTAAGGCAAGAAGAGACCTTTGGATCATAGAATCATAGGATTGGAAGGACCCCAAGAGGTCATCGAGTCCAGTCGCCTGCACTCAAGGCAAGACTAAGTATTATATAGATCATCTCTGACAGGGCTTTGTCTAACCTGCTCTTAAAAATCTCCAAGGATGGAGATTCAACAACCTCCCTAGGCAATTTATTCCACTGCTTAACCACCCTGACTCTTAGCAAGTTTTTCCTAATGTCTAACCTAAAGCTCCCTTGCTGTAATTTAAGCCTCTTGATTCTTGTCCTATCATGAGAGGTTAAGGAGAATAATTTTTCTCCCGCCTCCTTGTAACAACCTTTTAGGTACTTGAAAACTGTAATGTCCCCTCTCAGTCTTCTCTTCTCCAGACTTAACAAATCCAATTCTTTCAATCTTCCCTCATAGGTCATGTTTTCTAGACTTTCATCATTCTTGTTGCTCTTCTCTGGACTTTCTCCAATTTCTCTGCATCTTTCAAAAAATGTGATGCCCAGAACTGTACACAAGAATCCAGTGGAGGCCTAATCAGCACGGACCTAGGCTGGGGAGACCTACAGAAGGAGACTCTCTGCAGCAAAGCCCGGGGGTCTCTGAGATGGCCCCAGCCCTGCAGCCTGTCCTACCTGGCTGTTGTCATGGACGCTCTGTGAGGTCACCGCCTCCCAACCTCCTTTCACCAATCAGCTGAGGTGCTGCACAAGGCCCTTGTGATGTCACCGCCTCACCCACCCCTGCCCTGCAGGGCTAATGTCCTGCCCCTGGCCAGCCCCTTTGCATGTTTGAGCTGCTTTCCCTGTGACACCCCACGCACTCAGGGTTAGTGCTGGGGATCAAGCAGGCAGCACATGGAAACCTCAGAGGCTCTCAATGTGCCACACTCAGTTTTGCTGAGATTTGGAGACTAAGGCCACAAGAGACACTTAGATCATCTCATCTGACCCCTCTGCACAGCCCAGGCCTCCTGTATGGCACTCTAGCAAGTTTTGGACCAAAGCAGACTCACAAAGGCACCTCATCAAGGGATGGATGGAGAAAGCACCACTTCCCTTGGTGGTCTGGAGAAATTGATGCTGTCGGGGCAGGGAATTCACCCCAAGGCCACGCTTGGGAGTCTGTATCATAACACGCATGCACAACAGCACTGCACAAAGTTTGTACACGTCACCTTAACTCTGATGGTTCCTAATGTTTAAAGGCCCCAGGGTGCAACTTGGAGCTGGGGTACCGCTGAGCCCTCTGTCTCCCCAGCCTGGGCTTCCTCTCACACAGCTGCTGGGAGAAGATGCAGCTCGCTCCCGGCCCTGCACTCACACAAACCTTTGCACAGGCAGGGACACACCCAGCTACAGGGACTAGGAAGCTTCTCCCAGCTCCCAGCCTACGTCCCCGGTGCTGCAGCGTCTTGCCCTGGCCAAAAGCCTGACGGGATCAGTTTATTCCCAGTCTGCTCCTCCCTCCAAGTGGAGAGGATCATGCACCAGTCTCTGGTCCTGAGCAGGTGCCCCAAGCACATCTAGCAAAACACAGAGTTTAGGGAAATAGAACACACATTGATTAACTACTCAAAGATAGGCTTGAAGGGATTGTAAGCAATGAGCGCACAGCTCAATGCAGGTTACCCAAGAACTGACCCAAAAGAACCCTCTGCTTTGGGCCCCAGCGGCAGATCTGGCCCAGAGCTGAGGGCAGGTGCTTCCCTGGGGCTGTGAGAGCTGAAGCTCCAGACTCACTTTCCTGCTCAGCCCCAGCCCTTTCCCCCAGGTCTCTCCCCTCACCGGCAGGCTCCGGCTCAGGGCTGGCTCCAGCCACCGCAAAGAGTCCGAACTCTCCCGCCCCGCAGAGCTGGGCCCAAAGGGGGCTAATGCAGATCTCTCCCCATACAGACCCAGCTGGGGGGCAGCAGCATCAGCCCAGGCACCCACCGCCCCAGCAGCTGATTTGTGCAGCAGCCCCAGACTCCCAATGTCCTGCACGGACACACCCGCGGGCTCACAGCTCCTCCCCACCTCCCATGGTGTGATGGGCTCATGCAGGAGTCTGACTCCTACCAGCTCAGTTCAACTCTCCGTGGGACCATCTGGTGCCCTGTTGGCTTGTGGCCAAGCCCTGGAATCTCTGCTTCTTTCTCTGGAGTTGTGCAAGAGCAAGTCTTTCCCCTCCTGCCGGTGAGTTGATCCCACTGGAGCCAGGCCTTGGTCTGGCCGGCTTGACGCAATGGCCGCAATGGGCCGTGCCCTAGAACTTGACATCCTGTGTGACGTTATTGATATAAATGGGGACCATATAGAACATGGGTTGCAACCAAGGTCCTGTAGTGGCACCAAATCTTAGGTAAAGGGGGTCATATAAGGTGTCTAAGACCAGGTTATGGGTTGCTGGTTATGATTATGCTGTCTGTGTGCATGTGTCATTTTAGTTGAAGTTATGTATATTGGCTCTATACTGTCTGTATTTCAAGTTGGTCATGTGCTTCTGGGTGATATCCCAGACAAGTTGGTGTCAGCTCTGCTTAGCCTGCTTGATGGCCCATTAAGGACCATCAGCTACACAATTGACCCATGGAGACAAGGCAGACACGCCTTATGACTCAGCGAAGTATGCAGGGACTGGCCCATGTGACTCCAGACTCCATTTTGCTGTAATTTTCCACAGTGGGGACAAAGAGATTCTTACACCTGGAAAAGCCTATATAAGGCTGATGCATCATCTCCATCTTGTCTTCAACCCTGCTTACCTCTGGAGACTTTGCTACAAGCTGAAGCTCTGCACAAAGGACTGAGGACCCATCCCAGCGGGGGATGTACTCCAGAGACTTGATTTGAACCTGCAGTTTACTCCATCACTGCTGCAAGCCTGAACTAAAAACTTTGCCATTACTGTATGTAATTGATTCCATTTAACCAATTCTACCTCTCATCTCTATCTTTTTCCCTTTGTAAATAAACCTTTAGATTTTAGATTCTAAAGGATTGGCAACAGCGTGATTTGTGGGTAAGATCTGACGTGTATATTGACCTGGGTCTGGGGCTTGGTCCTTTGGGATCAAGAGAACCTTTTCTTTTATTGGGGTGTTGGTTTTCATAACCATTCATCCCCAGGACGAGTGCACTGGGTGGTGATACTGGGAAACTGGAGTGTCTAAGGAAATTGCTTGGGTGACTTGTGGTTAGCCAGTGGTGAAACCAAAGTCCTTTTTTTCCGGCTGGTTTGGTTTGCCTTAGAGGTGGAAAAACCCCAGCCTAGGGCTGTGACTGTCCTGTTTGAGTAATTGGTCCTGATTTGGCACTCTCAGTTGGGTCCCGCCAGAATCGCTCCGTCACAGTGGCGTAGTCGTGCTTGGATCCACAGAACCAGGTCAATTAAGCTTTGGGTCAGAACCCCATGCTATCCAAATTCAAATTTTGGGTTTGAGAGTTTGGTTGGTTAAAGATCAGTGACCATGAGACAGAAAGCATCAGGAAAAGCAAGGAAACTGCAAGCCTTGAGAGACAGCCTGCAGTTTGAATATGAGCAAAAACTGGCAAATTGAATGAAGAGAAGGAAGCCTTGGCCCAGCTGGAGAAAGAAGCTGCTAAGAGAGAAAAGCCTCGTAAGGGCAGCATCTGGAGCTGCTGGCTGCTGAGGAGGAAACTCTACAGATGCAGCAGGAAACTGCCAGACTTCAGCTCCAAGTCAAAAAAGCAAGGGAAGAACGGCAGAAACTGTATCCTCTTGAAAATCCAGTTTATAACTGTGTTGATATGTGGTGTCACTCTGGGCAGTTTTCTGTGTTTAACCAGTTCTACCTGGCTAATCTGGAAATGGGGATCTGTTTGTCTGTGCAAAGAAAGCAGTGTGTCTGTAAATGTGTTTCTGAATGTCTGTGTGTAAATGAAGCTGATCTGTGATGGCTCAGAAGATCTGAAGTTAGATCAAGAGCAGAAAGATCTCATTGGTGAGGAAAATGTTTCTCAGAAGCAGATTAAAGTAGATGGTCAGGTTAAAGCCCTAACTGATAACCATTTATCCCCAGGACGAGTGCACTGGTGGTGATACTGGGAGACTGGAGTGTCTAAGGAAATTGCTCGGGTGACTTGTGGTTAGCCAGTGGGGTGAGACCGATGTCCTTTTTGTCCGGCTAGTTTGGTTTGCCTTAGAGGTGGAAAAACCCCAGCCTAGGGCTGTGACTGCCCTGTTTGAGCAATTGGTCCTGATTTGGCACTCTCAGTTGGGTCCCGCCAGAATCGCTCCGTCACACCCCGGCTAGAGATGCTGCCGTCCTGTGGGGTGACCTGAGGGCTGCAATTCTCGCAGCTTCACCTGATGCCCACGGGTTTGGCCCTTGCACTTGCTGCCGCGCTTTGGCTCTTGCCCACACGGCGCGTAACGAAAGGAGGGCCAGGCCCAGGCTTGATAGCCAGGGACAGGCAGGAGGGAGGAAGAGCCCCAGGCTGGAGCCCAGCACAACTTCCTCCTCTGGGCCCCTCGAGCAGAGGCAGCTGGTGCTGACAGCGCCAAGGGAAGCTTAAAAGTCACAGAGCAACCGAGGGTGGGGCAAGAGGAGGGGAGGACCATGCCCGCGTGTGGACTGCAGACAGCCCCAAAGACACCACAGCCAGCCTGCTCCCTGGCACACCAGACACCCACTGAAAGGCACCCGCAGACCAGCATGGGGCAGCTGCTGATGCTCTGTGGCCAACAGCAGAAGACGGTAGGAAAGCAGGGCCTGCCCGCTGCGGGGCCTCTTACCGTTCCCGCCCAAGGTTGCTCATTTTGGCAGTGGGGCAGGAGATTTTACCCAAGAGGCTTTTCCCAGCTGGCGGGAAGCAGAGAAACACACAGGCTCCAAAGGTGGCATTTAGCAAGCCCTCACGCGGCGGGACAGGCGCACACTTGGGAGAGGGAAACTGCTCTGCACGCCAGCCTGGGTGTGTGCCCATTTCTCTGGCACATCAGGAATGGCAAAGGCTGGTCTGGAAGCCACTAAGGCTCACGCTCTAGCCTTTGGGACGCCCTACGCCCCAGGTCCATCCCGGGGCTCTAGCTGAAACCAGAGCATGGGCCTGAGAGGCCAAGAAGAGGCTCCAGTCCTGAAGAAAGCAGGAATTTCTGCACAAAGGGAAAACTAAGCCAGCACAACCATGGAGGGACTTGACCTCAACTGCCAAGTCCTTTGGAATCAGGAGAGAGGAGCAGGCCCAGGAAGCCCTGTCTCCAGCTGACCACAAGCACTGTGGGGCCAGGTGCTGGGAAAGCCAAGGGAGCAGAGACAGCAGAGGAGAGAGAGGGAGAAGCAAAGGGTCCAAGTGTAAAGGGGGGCATGGTCCCTATATTGTGGCTCATTTTTCTGGCTTATACACACCCCCAGTGGAATGGGCCAGCTAGGATGTGAGTCCTCACTCCCACTCCCTTTACCCAGAGGCCTCCTGACCTCAAGGACTCTCCTTCTACTCTGTGTGTGGCAAAGTCCTCGTAACCCTGGTAAGGCTGGGCCCAGGGTGTCTGGGGGTTCAACCTCCAATCTTGTTGTGGTCACTTACAACAGGGGCTAGGGTGTCCCCACTTTGGGGTTCTCTCTGCTCTGGCCGCCTCTGACCAGTGGAGCTGCTGCATCTGCACCTGGATCCAACCTCTAACCAGGATCCTAGATAATTTCAGCTACTACTGGCTGCGATGGGAATTGAGACAGCACAGCTAAAGGCTCCAAAGCACACGGGTTCACATTAAAACATGAACCAAGATTACTAACTACAGAAACCAGAAGTGAAGTGATATCAAACAGATCCAAGCAGATTACCTAGTAAATAAACAAAATTGCAAACAAAGCCTAAAAGACTAGGAAGATTGGGTCTGATTTAGCAAGTGCTCACCCTGACTGATGACCCACACAGGCTTGCAGATGCTGAAGGCACAAGCTGCACTCGCTTTCCAGCTTGGGCTCCCCACCCCCGCGCCAAGTCATTTTCTTTCGGAGCTTCTCTCAGGTGTTCAGCAATGGGAGAGTATCCAACAACCGATGATGTCACTCCCTGCCTTAGAGAGCTGTTCCATGTGGCTGATACTCGTTCTTCCAAACTTGGTTCCCAGCCCAGTTTGTGGAGAAACACGGTACCCAAAATGGAGCTCAGTGTCATGTGGTCCGGTCACATGCCCTTGCCCACCTTGCCGAGCCCATGGCTCAGAGGCTGCCTGGAGCATTCTCCAGCAGGCTCACCAGCTCGGGGATAAGATTCTCCTAAGGCCTATTGTTTCCCCTGCTGGCCCTTCCCAACCAGCTGTCTACACTGGAAGCATCTTTCCTAGTGGCTGTCACCAGGTGTAACCACATTTGAAATTAAGATACAGAGTCAATATTCATAACTTCAGCTACCAAACTGATACATGCATACAGACAGGATTCTCATATTCAGCAAATCAGAACTTTGCCAATGATACCTTACACGACCCATCTTGTACTAAATGCATCATCATGACGATGAATCTGGGGTGTAGTATCAAAAGCAGGTTCTCTCTCCCTTCCCCCAGCAGGTTGGCAGGAAGGCCCAGCAGTTCAGCAGCCAGGGCTGTGGCAGGGAGGAGGGACTGACCAGGACTTCTCCTCTGCCTGGCCTTTGCTGAGACCAGGCAAAACCAGAGAGTCACTGATCAGCTCAGGGTCAGCTGCTGGTGGAACCTGCTCCCAGACATGGACAACTGGATATCTGGGAACCAAATGTGCCTGCTGCATGTGGGGATTAGGAAATGGACGTTTTACTACGGCCAGCCCTCGTCTGGGCACTGCGAGAAGGCCCCGCCCGTGTGGAGGAGTCTCTGATGTCCAGTGTGGTGTTAGCTCCAAGGGAAGCATTTTCCACGCTAAGGACATCTGAGAGGCTCTTCCTGTGTGGCTCTGCTGATGCTTGATGCCATGTGAGCACCAAATGAAGCTTCCTCACATTCAAGCTCCTCCTCCTCCTCTGAATTATGTGATGGGGAATAATGTGTGAGCTCAGATTGAATCTTTTCCTGCATTTATTGAAGGTTCTCTCTTGTGTGGACTGTCTGGTGTGAAGCAAGGTTTGATCGTCAAATGAAACTTTGATGTTTATGAAGTTACGAGCTGGGAGCATAACCCTTCTGCCCCTCTGAGTTGGCAGCAACAAGAGCCGGGTTCAGTATCCAGCAGTGCCGTTTCAATAATGCAATACAAAAACCAACTCGAGCCCCCATCCAGTGACCTGGGACAATTACATACTACACCCCCGGGCGCCTCTAGGAGGCAATACTTCCCCTCTCGCAAGCACAGAGTCTGAGTGTAGCAAAATCCTTTTAATAAAGGAGGGAAACAATGTGGCATCATGTTGGGGAAACACCACAAAGAGGATTCATAACATAAACCATGAGCAAAAGACCCACCAAGTAAGTTTTGGCAGTGTCCTGTTCCCCTTTTCCCCTCAGGGTCTTAAGTCCAATCACCCCAAAGTCCAATAACCCAAACGTCTCTGTCTCTGGTCAGTGCCGCCCCAGAGTTCAAAAGTTTATCAGCAGAGTTTTACTGCCCCCCCAGCCTGGGTGGAGATGGGGGGGCACACAGGGTGTTAAGAGGCGCCTTACGTGGTCCAAGGCTGACTGCCCTGCCTCTCCATGGGGTTCTGCTGCAGCCTTCACCACAAACAGCTCCACTCCACCAGCCGCTCTGTTTCTCCAGCCGACCCGTGAGCCGCTCCAACCGTCCCCGCAAACCACTCCACCGCTCGCTCGCTGTTCCATGGGATGCTCCAATCATTCTGCAACATTGCAATATATCTTCAGGGTCCCCCACTAGTTAACACAGCACCCAGTAAGTTCAGCACGTATAGCTCATTTATTGATTTCAGCTTCTAATAGGGAGCCCCAGTGCTGGTGCATAATTGGCCCAAAGTGAAGTCAGTTCAGCAGTCTCTAGCTAGATTCTTAACAGAATCAAACCCAGCTCTACTATTAAACAGTGGAGAGAGATAAAGATGCAATTGGTGCTATAGTCTCTTAAAGAGGCCCCATCCCACCAGGTACACATGCTTGTCCCCTACCTCTATCAATTTCCTGGGTTTTGGAACCCATGTCCCTTGTCTAGTGAGTGTTACTTAGACGAAGGTGAGACCTTCTGTCATAAAACAGTTTCATAGTCCTCATTCACATACTCAGGGTAACAACACTTTATTCCTCCTGCCCCAGTAACAGAGAAATTGGGGATCCCACAGCTGTCAACGTGACCATTTTGGGTTGCCGTGGGCTCATGCTAGGCAGGGTGGGTGTGCCTATGCAAACATGATCAGCCCCTGAAATTCTGTTCCACACTCGCCATAATTCACCACCAGATGTCAGGGTAGAGCTCATCCTGACTCTGCTTACACAAGCATTCATGGGGTTTCTCTCTTGTGTGGATTCTCCCATGCTTAATGAGGCTTGAGCGCTGACTGAAACTGTTCCCACAGTCCAAGTATTTAGAGAGTTTCTTTCCCGTGTGGATTCTCCTGTGGCAAATAAGGCCTGAGTGCTGACTGAAGCTTTCCCCACACTCAAAGCATTGATAGGGTGGCTCTCCTGTGTGGATTCCCCCATGCTAAATAAGGCTTGCTCTCACTGAAACTTTTCCCACAGTCCAAACATTTAAAGAGTTTCTCTCCCGTGTGGATTCTCTTATGCTTAAGAAGGCTTGAGCGCTGACTGAAAGGGCTGATGGTGCACTGAAACTTTTCCCCACAATATATGGCCTCTCGCCTGTGTGGATTCTCCTGTGGCAAATAAGGCCTGAGAGCTGACTGAAGGTTTTCCTACAATTTATGCATTCAGAAGGTCTCTCTCCTGTGTGGATTCTCCCATGCTTTAGAAAAGCCAGACTGCCGACTGAAACTTTTCCCACACTCCGAGCATTTCTAGGTTTCTTTCTTTATGATTTGTCTGCTGGGCTGTGGTTTCCTGGGCACCATTGCCTCCTCTCCCACATTCAATGGATTCATCCACTTTCTTCCATGGGCTGTTTCCCAGCTTCCTCTCTGACCTGTGCCAATGACTCCAGGCTTTTCTCTGTTCCCAGCACTGGGAAAAGTTCCCTTCAGCTCCTCTCAGAAACCTCCCCCGCTGTTCCACTTCCTCAGGGCCTTCCTGCTGTGGATTCCCTCCTCGTTCTCACTCATTGTCTCCTCACCTGCTGGGGAGAGAGGGAATCCAGGCAGGAGTCAGTGCCTGGGAGGGTAGAAAGGACACAAAGGGAGTAGCAAAGAGGGAAACACAACGCAATCACTGAAGGGGCTTATAGCACATTTGGGGATTTTCAGATTTTTCCTTCACTTGCCAGATAGTTTCTGTGTCAGTGTCACTGACTCCTCACCTGTGCAGGTGCCTCTTTGGGATGTTAATTTCTCGGAGGCCTGGAGATCCAGGACGGAGGGCCAGCTCCAGGCATCAGCACAGCAAGCAGGTGCTTGGGGCGGCCAACGGAAAGGGGTGGCGCGTGGGGCTTTGGTGGCAATTCGGCGGTGGGTCCCTCAGTCCCTCTCGGAAGGAAAGACCTGCTGCCAAATTGCCACAGAAGAATAAAGCAGTGGTGGTAGAGCTGCCGCCGAATTACCGCTGATCGCAGCTTATTTTTTCCCTATCGCTTGGGGCAGCAAAAACGCTGGAGCCAAGACCCACGGCTCTTCCCCTGCTTCCAGCTGGGTAATCAGGGCAGGTTTGGGAATGGGGAGTCCTGCTCAGGGGGTGAAATCAGGTATGAGCACAGTGCACTGAGGACTGGGGCAGTATTTGTCACAAAGGGTGCGTCTTGAGTTTAGGGTTTGCTGGGGAGTTGTGGGATGTGAACAGATGGGAACGTGGTCACTGAGTCCCCGTGGGACAGGCTGATGTCTGGAGGAACGGGAAGTTCTCACAGCGTTACTGGGAGCGTTCAGGTGTGTGGGCTCTGGGGACTTGCTGAGGCACACACAGCTCTGGTGTTAAACCCTGCCTGTGTCTGAACCCCAGAGGCCCCCACACCTGGAGCCAGTCCCAGGAAGGAGGTGCAGAGATGCTGTGTGTGAGTGAGAATTAATGCAGAGAGGCTAAGACACTGCTCCTGCCCCCGCGACAGCTGGAGGGACGGGGATGAATTAGCATGTCCGTTAGGTCCATGACTCCCCTATCCCACTGGAGGGGGTTGGACGTGAACGCCTCTCACACTGGCGCTGCGGACTATGCGACCCATTCCCTCTAATGTCACTGACCCGCTGCAGAAATGCAGACCCCGTGGCTTCACATAGCTGAGGGACAGGAACCCTTACCCAGCGAGGTCACAGTCCCATAGTTCTCCTGCAGGACGTCCCTGTAGAGGGCTCTCTGAGCGGGGTCCAGCAGAGCCCCCTGCCCCGTGGGGAAATACACAGCCACCTCCTCGAAGCTCACCGGCCCCTGAAATAACAGGTGCCCCCCACTCAGTGCCTGCTGCCCCAGCCACAGCCCCACCATTCATGGGGGAAGCAGCACAATAGGACGGGTCTGGGAAGGCCAGAGGAGCAGAATCCCACCCCACCCTGCCCAGAGTGGCCAGCCGGCTGCAGGGAACAGAGAGAAGGGGAGAGCTCCTGTCCCTCCCAGCAGGCGGAGGAGGGCAGGGTCTTCCCATTTCCCACCCACCTGCTAGGCACAGGCTGAGGTGGGAGGCAGGAACAGGGACAGGAATCCCAGCCCTCCCTTTGTATTTCATCGCAGTCTCTGCCCGGGGTTCAGGCTCCAGTGCTCTGCTCTGGTTTCCCAGCCTGCCCAGGGGGTGTTTCCAGCTTCAGAAATGGGGGAATGTTCACACACTCCCAATGGGTCTGTTCAAAAACCAGGCCCTAGGCTGGGCATGTCCCAGCAGGTTTATCAGTCTCTGTCCCCCCCACCCCCACACCCTGAGTGTTTCCTGACCCTCCCCTCAACAACAACCCTCCCAGCAGCTCCCCAAATCCCCTACCTCAGCTGGATGCACCACAGCCATTTCCCTGGCCCGGCTCCTGGGAAGATGGGACGCTCTGGAGAAAAACGGGTCGTTATTCTGCAGCCTGTCAGGTGAGAAGGGAAATTCGGGAGGTTTCTGAATTAGTGTTAGTCCATTTCACACCCTGACCCCCCAGGCTCTGTCCCTGCAGACAGACACTCTAGACTCTGCCAGGCTGGGAGAAGCCTCAGTGACGCTATTACAGCACAGACCCGACCTCTCCCACCGGGACTAAACCCACCAGACGCTGTTACACTCTCCCAGGAACAGAGTTTCTGAGCCAAACGCCAGACAAGAGCAGAACCAAAGGAGCCACTTTGGGGATCCCCACACTGTCCCCAGCAGCACATTTCCCAGCAGTTTGGGCACCAGGCAGAGGCAGGACCTGGCTTTTCCTCTCCTGCCCCTCCCCTCTTCCAGGCAAGTCAGTCTGCCTGGGGGCTGCAGGGCAAGGCTGGGTGCCCGGCACCTCCTCCCCACTGATTGCTCCAGCTGCCCTTCCAGGCTCCCCTCCTGCATGAGGAGCCGCTCACTGTCCTGCATTCCCGGGGCGTTTCTCCCAGCAGCTACAGCCCCTGCTAACGGGGGGAGCCTGGGGGCGCTGGGGCAGCAGCTCTGCGCCGCGCAGACACTCAGGGGCAGAGCAGGAGCCATTGCTGCAGAGTCACTTTCCAGCCTGGCCCCAGCACTTTCCCCGGATCTCTCTCATCACCTGCAGCCTCTGGCTCAGGAGCTGATGCCAGCACAGCCCAGGGCTGCCCCAGGGGGATAGTTCCAGAGCCAGGAGAAAGTCCCCCCTTGGCTGGGCAGAGCTGCTCTGGGATCACAGTGATGGTCTGTCCCAGCGCAGACCCCACTCGGCAGCAGCACCTGCTCAGCCCAGGCCCCCAGATCCCAGCAGAGGCAGCAGCATCTGCCCCAGGAAGCCCAGCGAGCTCCAGGGCTCCAGTATCCTGAGCTCAGAGAGAGACGGACACCGACTCCTCGGCCTGAGCAATGCCCAGAGCCTCTGCTGGGGGCAGCTAATGACCGAGCCTCCCTGCGCTGCCCCCGCAGCCCCCAGGGACAGTCAGGCCGATGCTGATCTCATTTCCCCTCTGGACCCATAGCGGAACCGGAGACCCAGTTCAACCCGGGATTTCGTACATAAACCAGAACCGAATCTCACCCCTGCATTTGTGTTACCGCGTGAACCAGAACTGAACCAAAAAAAGTGTGGGTGGGTGGGGGGTTGTTACTAGTTAAAATAAAGATTCAACATTTTTATAGCAGACAGGGCTGGAGCCACTCCGGCGCGGCTCTGTCCGGGATCCTGCCTGCCCCCCCAGCCCCCTTCGGCCGGGGCTCCTCCGGCCCAGGGGGGCTGGCTGGCCGGCGGGGTTAACTGGCAAGGTCTGGTTAACAAACCAGTAAACCCAGTACTTCCCGTTCTACCCTCCCATATCCCCTTCCTCCTACCCCCTTCCACATCCCTGGTCACCCTCCTGCCCTCCGGCATCCCTGTTCCCAGTTCCTGCCCCTCCTGCCCCTGCATCAATGTTCCCCAATTCCTGCCCCTCCCATATCCCTGTTCCCCAATTCTTGCCCCTTCCCACATCCCTGGTCACCCCCAATGCCCTCTGGCTCAGAGCCCCTGCCTCTCTTCAACCCCTTCCAACTCCCCAACCCCGACTCCCCACCTGTCGCTGCCCACCCCCCCCCTCCCCCTCCCCGCAACCCCGGGGAGCTGCAGCAGCTTCCTCTGCCCGGGAGAGTCTCCGGGAATGGGGCAGCAGTGGAATGTCCCTCCCTGCCTGCAGCCAGGGCCTGGGGCCCCAGCGGCAGCAGCCGAGGCCCGGAGGGCTGGCAAGGCAGCACCCACAATTCCCTCCTGCTGCCGGGCTGGGCCCCGGGCTTGCTCCACCCGACACCTCCTGGGCCACCCCTGCTGTGCCACCCCAACCCCTCCCCACACAACCTCCCATCTGGGGCCTGCTGCCCCTTATTGCCTCCCACCCCAACAGCCAAAGCCAGGCCATTGCCCTGAGCCCCAGCCCGTCCCCTACAGCCTCCCGCTCCCAGTCTCCATCCCTGCAAGCCAACCACCCCTGCCATCAGGGGCTCTAGCAATGCCGCCCCAAGCACAGCAGCACGCCACAGGGGCGCTCTGCCGGTCGCCGGTCCCGCTGCCCGTGGACCTCCCGCAGGAGCCGCCTGCCGCCTCCCGGCGACCAGCAGAGCGCCCCGTGGCATGCCGCCCCAAGCAGGCGCTGGCGTGCTGGGGCCTGGAGCCGCCCCTGCCTGCCATCTCCTCCTCCCACAGCACAGCCCCATCCATTCACCCATCCATCCCCGGCCCCCACAGCCCTCCACCTCCCAGCTGTGCCACCCCAGCCCCTCCCCACACAACCCCAGCCAGCCTGGGTCCCCACCCTCGCTGAGCACCACACCACCAGAGACGCCCCCATGGCGACCAAAAACTGTGGCACAGTGACACCCCACAACCCCCCCACCTTGCAGTGTTCCCTGGGGGGGGACATGCTGCTGCACCTCTTAGCCCCCCAGCCTTGCCACTGTCCCTTCCCCTATAGCCTCCCCCAAATCACTCCCAGTCCCCATCCGTGCCACCCCATCCCCCCTCTCACCGACAGCTCCATCGCCATCCCCTGCTCCCCACTGCCCCTGTCCCCACACCTCCCAGCTGTGCCATCCCCTGCCCAGGCCCAACCCTAACACCACCAGCCCCAGATAGACCTCTCTCCTGCTGGTGCCACCACCAGAGATGCCCCAGGCCCAACCAACAACCGTGATATGGTGTCACCCCACTACCCTCCTCAGCCCCATGGGACTTCCCCACAACCTCAGGCCCAGTGTGGCTCTGCCACTCCACAATCCCCACCGACTGTCCTCCTCTCCCCAAGCCAGGTGCAGCTGCCCCACCCAGCTGTGCCACCCCACATCCTCCCCACAGCCCCCACAACCCCCACAGCCATTCTGTGTCCCCTGGGGCGGCCATGGTGCTGCCCTGCACTACCTCCCAGCCCAACACCCACAGCCAGGCCACTGACCCAAGCCCCCGATCCAAGTCCCCATAGCCTCTCCCTCCCCAGACCCTCCCAGACCCAGTCCCCTTCCGCACAACCCAATCGCCTCCTGCCAACAACCCTCCTCTCACAGCACCAATCCTCCCCTACCCTCCCACAGCCCCCACCACACAGACCCCCACCTCCCAGCTGTGCCCCTGCCCCCAGCCAGACCACCAACCCTGTCAGACACCCTCCTCGCTGGTGCACCAGGGTCTCCCAGACTGACAACAGCTATGAATTAAAACCCCACAGTGTTTGTTGGGGCTACTGGAGCCGTGGATCGGCCTGAGATGCTGAAATCTCACCCTTGCCTCTCTCCTCCTGCCTCCACCTCCGAGCCAGGCACTGGGCAGTTCAGTGGGAAGGGATGAACTGATGACAGTGGAGGAAAAATCAAAACCAAAAGTGAAGCCAAAAGCGCAAGCCGGGCAGGCAAGGCAAATCGCAGGCTTCTGCCATAGACTAGTCCTCCCGCTCCTCCAATAACCCACCCAAACCGCGACACCACAGACCCCACGTTCCTGGTGTAGCTCCACCTTCCAGTGGGGAAGTGGGGAACCAATTACTAACACACACAGCATATTCCTGAGGCGCAGTGCTGGGAGCTGGGGGATCTGGTGGCACCTCACTGTGGGATTCACGAGTGGCTCCGGGAGCATCCATGCAATCAAGCCGCCCACATGCCGTTGTGCCGAGGGATAACAGCGCCTGGAGGGGTTGCTGCTGGTCACTAGCAGGGCATTGTGGGAGACAGCCCAGGCTGAGAGGGTTCTGGGCACAGCGGATCCCATCACAGCGTGTCCCCAGCACCCACAGGGAATATCGTGCCCCTAGGCGGAGCGCTTGGGCTTTGCTGTGATGTGTCACTTTCCAGCCTGTGCTCTGTCTCTTCTCCTGTGCACACCCATGTCAATCAGGCATTGCTCAGCTGGGCTCTGCAGAGACCGGACTGGCTACACCCCGTGACGGGACTGAGGGGGGGCAGTGCTGAGCGTCACAGGACCTGGTTTCAGCGGCGAGAAAATCCAGGAACAACCGAATTGTTGTTTCACCCACGAAAGCTCATGCTGCAAAAATGTCTGTTAGTCTATAAGGTGCCACAGGATTCTTTGCTGCTTTTACAGGAACAACCCAGTGATCCACTAAGCGGAGTTAGGGCCTGAACTCCTGTACGATGCACGGGCGACACAGGCACCTTACAACACAACTCACAACCACCAGCTCCCAGGCAGGAGCCAGCCAAGCCCGCCCAGGAGACACTGACAACGGGAGGTGTCCTAGCCCTGCCCCTCTCTCTCACAGATAGGTCCTGTGCTCCCAGCACCCACCTGCCATGTGGGAGAGCCAGGTTCAATTCCTCTGTCCAGCTGCAGAGAGTAGCTCAGGGACGTGAGTACCAAGCTCAGGGCAGACTGTTACACACCAGGGCACCCCATGGGGACTGGGAGCTTCCACCCCCGAGAGCGAACTCCCAGGCACACGAACAGCCTGAGCAGGAGTCACAGACAGTCCCCTTGGGCACTCGGGGCTATCCTGCCACCTAGGCAAGTCTGCCTTTGGCTAGATCTGTGCCTCAGGGAGGCCTGAGGCCACAGGCATGAGCTTGGGCTGCCAGCATCACCCCCGCCACTGTCCACAAGGGAGAAAGGATTTGAACCAGGGTCCCCCATGTTTCAGGTCAGTGCACGAAGCAGTGTGCCGTGGTGGGGCTCTGTCCAGCTCTCCCTTTGAAGGGGGTTCATTGGGGCTAACTAATGAGCGCGAGTGGGGCAGGGGGATCAGCTCCCGGTGTGTCCTAATTCCTGCCTCTCAGCTGGGTGCCTGAACTACTGGACACTGTCATCCAAATACCATTGCTAGAAATAAACAATGAAAAGGTGCAGAACTCCAGGAGCTCAGGACAGGAGACTAGCTCAGGCAATCAGAGCAGCAGATAAGACAAATCTTGAGCTACTCTGAGGCTCCAAGCAGACATGTTACCGAGACGGAAACTGGCCAGGAATTCTTTGAAACGGCGTAAACACGTCTAAAAGTATCAGTTTGCTTTATGATGAGGGGATGGGGGGAGGGAGGTTTAAACTATTTCCCTGAATCACATCTCCCTTGGCAGCTCAGTCACCATTTCAGCTAGAGCAGAGCGGTGGAGCCTGGGCACTGGGCCACTGGGCCTTTAACACCACAGCCCTGGGGAGGGGGCTGAGATGGACCATCCTGCGAGGAACACGAGTCCTTCTACCATCCACCACACCCTGGTTTGGAACTGCTGCTGCCGGCTCACCCCATCTGTGGGGACTTCTATCCTCTGCCTCCTCTAGCTGGGGTTTTCCTTCTGCACCTACTTGGCAGGGCAGCCCCGTCTGAACCCCTGATCCTGTCCCAGTTTTGTCCTCTGCCCATCCTGCCCTCCATTTCCCTTCAGGGGATTTTCCGGCCTTTGATTGCAGGGAGCAGATTCTGATGGCGCGTGAGGGCAGCAGCTTGCAGCTGTTACTGAGCATGTGAGAAGAGCATTAGAAGGGAAGACCGGCCAGACTGGGTCACACCAAAGCTCCATCTAGCCCAGTGTCCTGTCGGCCGATAGCAGCCGGTGCCAGGTGCCCCAGAGGGAATGAACAGACAGGATCATCCAGTGACCCACCCCCTGTCGCCCAATTCCCAGCTTCTGACAGACAGAGGTTAGGGGCACCATCCCTGCCCACCCTGGCCAACAGCCATTGATGGACCTGTCCTCCACAGAAACACAGAATCCTAGACAATGAGGGTTGGAAGAGACCCCAGGAGGTCATCCAGCCTAAGCCCCTGCTGAAAGCAGGACCACGAATCTCTCTAGTTTCCTTTTCATCACAGGACCCTGCTCAGGAACAGTGAAGTTGCAAGATCTAACAGGAAACAGCTTCAGTAAGAAGGGCAGCTCCTCTTCCTCCTCCCCTCCCGTGGGGACGAGCAGCCCCCCAACTGCCTCTCTGCCCCGGCCTCCTTCAACCCATTGCCCCTTCAGCCTCCCCAACTGCCCCATCACCCCTTCAGCCTCCCACAACTGCCCCCATCACCCCTTCAGCCTCCCCAACTGCCCCCATCACCCTCTTCAGCCTCCCACAACTGCCCCCATCGCCCCCTTCTGCCTCCCACAACTGCCCCCATCACCCTCTTCAGCCTCCCCAACTGCCCCATCACCCCTTCAGCCTCCCCAACTGCCCCCATCACCCCTTCAGCCTCCCACAACTGCCCCCATTGCCCCCTTCTGCCTCCCACAACTGCCCCCATCACCCCTTCTGCCTCCCACAACTGCCCCGGTCCCTTCCCCTCATTGGCCCCCTCAGCTTTCCCCTGCCCCCAGGCTCCTCCCCAGCTGCTCTTTCAGTCTCCCCTACATCCAACTGCCTCCTTCCGCCTCCCCAAACCCCTCACCCAGCTGCCTGACCTGACCCCTTTAGCCTCCCTTCACCCCGACTGCCCCTTCCCCTCACACACTCCTCCCTCTGCCTCGCCCCAAGTTCCCGACTCCACCACTGCAGATCCCCTTCCCACAACCACCTGCTTCTCCATCATGGGGAACAGGGGCAGAAAATGCTTTTAAAAACCTTTGCAAAGTAAAAGTAAAACAAGCCAAGCAACCCCTCCTGGCTTTGTGCTGGGCCCAGCTGTGGGCTTGTGGCAGGTGTGTGGGGCTGTTCTGAGCACACTCCAGTCAGGAAGGGGTGGAGTTGGCCAAAGGGGCAGGTTGAATCTTTAGCAGAGAATTCCTTTCTCCATTGTGTTAGCTAAGCGTTGCTGTTAAATGTCAGCCGACGGATGCAGCATTTGAAACAATCTGACTCTAAATCCTGCCCTCTCAGTTGCTGCAGTTCTCACACCCTCTGCTCTTGTGATGTCACCACATGACATAGTGTCTTCTTCCCAGAGCATCTTGCAGATTAGACAGGACTTAAGTTTATGAGGTAAACACTGATGCATAACTTCTTCCCTTCCCGCTTTTGACTTAGGAAAATAAATCCTGTTCCTCGCCCTGCCCCAACCTGACCCAGCCCAGCCCCACTGGAGCTGCTGTGGCCAGGAGACAGGTGCCCTCTCACCTGGCCCTGATCTGCTGTGGGGAGAGAGAGCTGGGGAGTCCTCTCTCCTGGGGCAACCTGCACCCCAAACCCTCATTCCCAGCCCCACCCCAGAGCCCGCACCCCTGCCAGATCTCTCACACCCCTGCACCCCACCCTCTGCCCTAACCCTGAGACCTCATCCCTAGCCCCACTCCAGAGCGTGCTCCCACCCGGATCCTCACCACCCCTTGCACCCCAACCTCTGCCCCACCTGAGCCCCCTCCACACTCCGAACCCTTCAGCCTGACCCCGCCACACACTGTCCATGTGCAGAATGAATTTTGTTATGTGCACCAATAGACAGGAAAGGTGTCACACCTCACCTCCATATTGGTCCACACAACACAATTCCTTCTGCACATGGGGACATAACAAATTAGAGGAAACACTGCTCCTGACTTTCAACCTACCTGTCACATCTTGAATTTCATACATTGACTGATCAGAAGAAAGTGCTCTCAAGTGAGCTACAGACCAACAGTGGTTCATTGTAATTATTCAGCAAGTATTTTAGAAAACCTAGAACATTAGAGGAAATCATGACCTGCCAAGAGACAATTAATGGAGAGAAGCAGCAAGATTAAGCCCGTACATTGGCTTGGTTGTGACTTATTTGCCTGATCTGAAAAAAGATCAAAAGGACCTGAGTCTCCTCACTGTCGATAGCCCCCTGCTCGGCCAATCAGCATTGAGACTCTGAGGGGCGAGAGGCTGAGGGGTCTCACCAGATGTGCCAAAGGACGGCCCAGGTCACCATCAGAGGGGATCACCCTCAGATCCAGCCCCACCTCTTGGTGATGTTACCGAAATATTGGGTCCGTTTAGCTGAGAGCCAATAACAGCCTGACAGGGATAAGGAAAGATTGCTTTATTCTGCAGAAAAAAGGAGAGTTCTGTACTCAGGTACAAAGAACTCTGCTTCATACAAATTTTAGAAACTTTTTATACACTTTCAGACAAAGACCATGCCGTGTTAACACTTCATTGGTGGTTGCCAGACCCCGTGAAACCGTTATTTGGTTAGTGAAAACCAGTTTGGAGCTAGTTCCTTCTGCTTCAAGGCAGAGGAGGAAAGACAGTTTAAAAGTTCAGGTTACTGTGTACGTGAGGCTTTTGCTTTTTTACTGGCTGCCTGCTAGTTATTAAGAGGGGTCACCAGTAACTTTTACAGTCTCGCTTCTGGGCCTGACAAGCCCACATTGTCAGGCCTGTTACACAATTTATGTTTAATTGGAGGGAAAGGAGCTGGGGTTTTTTTTGGACAGCAGAGCTTTTGGTTATAGCATTATACAGATATTTTGCGCATTGAATTATTATTTAAATAACATATAAAAAGAAAAGGAGGAAAATAATTTATTTAACAATTGTTTGGAAGAGCCCCATAAACCATGACCCAAGGTTTGGGAGGAGGTTTTTAAAACTAAATGTGTGATTAAGAGATACAGCATGAAATACAACAGCAGCATTTTTAATAGCTTGTAAATTTTTTTTAATTAGGCCAGAATGATTAACATAAAAACAATATTTTTTTTATGCAAGCGCAAGCCCTTTTTATTTTAGCATTTATGGCATTTAGCACACGTTTATTTTGCAAAGCTATTTTTGCTATTTTATTAATTTTTTGTTGCAACTTTTGGAAAGCATTTATTGATGCATTAGCTGTTTTCTTAAGCTTTGCAGAAATATTTACTATTGCTTTTTTGAGCTTAGCTATTTTTAACCCAGGAATAAGTGCAGGGACAAAGGAATGGAAATCTGTTTGATTGAAAAGCAACATTCCCCTTAATCCCTCCGGACCTCCTGCAATGAGAGCAACCTCCTCCCCTGCCCACACTCCACACACCCCTCCTTGGTAGAGGGAGGGAATCTGGGAAAAGAGGGGAAAGAAGCAAGAGAAGAGGAGAAAGGAGGGAGGAAAGAGGAAAAGGGAAACCAAAAAGGACAACCCCCAATGTCCCCAGGGATTCCAACCATCAAACCCTAGGTAGGAAATCAAATTCTGCCACCTGAAGCCAGTGTTTCCTGGGCCTAGAACGCTGCCTGCGCCAGGTGGATCAGACTGAACAGGTTCCAAACCTCTCTCAGCCTCTTACCTTGTCAAAGGGAAGTTTGTTTTCGGCACAGTCAGTGGCAGGAAAGGAGAAAACTCCACAGAGGTTCCTCCTCATGCTCACAGCCGTGAATCCTAATTCTCTCTCAGCCCTCGAGGAGAGACAACGCGAAGGAGACTTGCGGCAGCAAAGCCGGGGAGGGGGTCTCAGAGACTGGCCTGGCCCTGCACCTCTGTCCTGCCCGGCTGATGTCGGGGTCTCTCTGTGAGGTCACCTCCTCCCCACCACCTTTGCCCAATAGGCCGCGGTCCTGCAAAAGGCCTTTGTGATTTCACTGCCACACCCACCCCTCCCCTCAAAGATGATGTCCTGCCCCTGGCCAGCCTGGATCTGGGGTTGCCAACTTTCTGACCCCACAAAACTGAACACCCTCATACCGCCCCTTCGCCGAGGTCCCGGCCCGCTCAATCCATCTCCCTCCGTCGCTCGCTCTCCCCCACGCCACTCACTCGCCTGTTTTCACCAGGCTGAGGAGGGCTGGGAGGGTCCTTTCAACCAAGTGTTGTCGGGACAGACCTGGGAAGGAGGCTGCCTGCCAAACACCTTTAAGAGGAGCCGTCCCTCCCTGTCAGAAAATCATCTCCCTCCTTCAGTTCAGTAACGGCCTGAATTGTTCCTTATCCCGGCCGAGCTGGAGGATTGAAAGCAGCAACATCAAACCCCTGTGCAGCTAGCAGGAATGGACACAGACACTGTCGGTTCAGTGCAAGTGCCACACTCATTGCTTCCAACACACAAAGACTCACACACACACCTTGCACGCAAAACCTCACCAAGGAGTCAGATGCGCCTGCTGGTTCCCTGCACCCTGCTGTACAGAATCCAATCCCAGGGAAAGATTGTCAGGCCCAGAGCTGGCTGGGAGCCCGGGGCTGGAGTATTTAACCTTCAGTGACGGCACTCGGAGGAAAGATGCGAACGAGTGCAAGTTAAACATTGGTAGCTCTGGTTCCAGCCCCTCACAGGTCAGTCCATCCCTCCAGGAAAGGGGCACAGCTGAATTCCCAGCTGGCTCAGTCTAGCTGCGTAGTTCTTCTTTACACCCAGTCAGGTCTGAGGCCTGTTCCGCACCCTGTGTTTGAGGAGACCGTCATAACCGACTCTCTGCAATAGCAAAAGCAGGAGGCCGTGTTATTGCTCCTGCCCCAGCACAGACAGACAACGAGGGAAATGGTCTGTGTTGGAGGGTGGGGCTCTGCCCTGGCCAAAGACCAGCACCTCCCTTTGCCCTTTGTCACTCGTGAAGCTTTTCTTTCAGCAGCGAGCCCTAGAGCTCAGTTGCTGGAGCGCTGTTTGTGTCACTGACGGTCGGGGAGCTGCAACATCACTGGGCTCTTCTACCAGCAAGTCCAACGAAAGGACTGATTTCCTCATGTGACAATCCTGGGCTTGTCTGAGGGGGTATCCACACTGCACACTGAGCCTGTCTCTGTGTGGCCTGGCCTTGGTGACTTGTGTTGCCAAGCTGGTGTTTGAGCATCCAGGCTGCAGTGGAGACTCAGGCCTCAGGCTGTGTCCTTCCTACCGCAGTAAGTCGTCCTAACTGATGCTGCTCCAGCCACATGACTAACACAGCTGGATTCGACGTAGCTTAGGTCGACTTACTGCTGTGTCTACGCTGTGCTGGGCCGACGGGAGACTTACCTTACTCCTGTCGTTCCCAGGGTACTCCCAGAGTCACCCAAAGAGCGCTCCGCTGTCAATTTAGTGGGTCTTCACTAGACCCCCACTAAATCGACCCTGGTGCATCGATCGCAGCAGACAGCCTCACAGCTGTGCTGCGCATCCACCCTGCACTGCTCAGCCCCGAGTCAGAAATTCAGCTCCTGTGGGGTGTGTCACCCTGCTCAGCTGAAGATGCTCCCCGAGTCCCCAGTGATTTCTGCGATAACTTGTCTCCAGCCTGTTTGGGTCCATACGCTTCCCACGGGGAGGCTGTGCGTGGTCTAGTGACAAGCTCTGGTTGCTCAGGCCTGTCAGGAAGGCGAGCTCCGGGAACATTGAGACTCCAGAGATCCTCAGTGGAAGCACAGGCGGTGGGTATAATAGTGGGGAAGCCTCCTGGCACAGCTGCCGCCAACCAGGCCCCGGATGCCTGGGCCCCAGTGCCCAGCCTGTGCTCCATCTCTTCCTGTATCTGCTTCCCACTTCTCCCAACCCCATCTGCCCACTGCTGCCTGGCTGAGTCCCCCCTCTCCTCCACTGCACCCCCGTCTCTGGGGTCCCTGCTGCTCACCGTGTGCCTCCTCTTCTCCACCCCCCACCCCCCCGCTGGGTCAGTCCTGGGGCCGATTTATTCAACATCTTCATAAATGATCTGGATGATGGGATGGATTGCACCCTCAGCAAGTTCGCACATGACCCTAAGCTGGGGGGAGGGGTAGATATGCTGGAGGGTAGGGATAGGGTCCAGAGTGACCTACACAAATTACAGGATTGGGCCAAAAAAAATCTGATGAGGTTCAAGAAGGACAAGTGCAGAGTCCTGCACTTAGGACAGAAGAATCCCATGCACTGCTAAAGACTGGAGACCGACTGGCTAAGCGGCAGTTCTGCAGAAAGTGACGTGAGGATTACAGTGGATGCTAACTCATATCAAGCTTCTCAGTGTGCCCTTGTTGCCAAGAAGGCTAACGGCATATTGGGCTGCATTAGTAGGAGCATTGCCGGCAGCTCGAGGGAGGTGATTTTTTCCCCTCTATTCAACACTGATGAGGCCAAATCTGGAGTATTGTGTCCCGTTTTGGGCCCCCCCACTACAGAAAGGATGTGGAAAAATTGGAGACAGTCCAGCAGAGGGCAAGGAAAATGATTAGGGGGTTGGGGCAGATGATGTATGAGGAGAGGCTGAGGGAACTGGGCTTATTTAGTTTACAGAAGAGAAGAGTGAGGCGGGATTTGATAGCAGCCTTCAACTACCTGAAGGGAGGTTCCAAAGAGAATGGAGCTTGGCTGTGCTCAGTGGTGGCAGATGACAGAACAAGGAGCTATGATCTCAAGTTGCAGTGGGGGAGGTCTAGGTTGGATATTAGGAAACACTATTTCACTAGGAGGGTGGTGAAGCACTGGAATGGGTTCCCTACGGAGGTGGTGGAATCTCCTTCATTAGAGGTTTTGAAGGCCCGGCTTGACAAAGCCCTGGCTGGGATGATTTAGTTGGTGTTGGTCCTGCCATGAGCAGGGGTTGGACTGATGACCTCCTGAGGTCCCTTCCAACCTCATCTTCTATGAGTCTATCAGTCCTTTGTCCATCCCCAGTAGGCACCAACTTCCCTCTGGCCAGTGGTGCTCAACTACGCTCTGCCCCAGGCCCTCCCCACTCCACCTCTTCCCCAAAGCACCGCCCCACCTTTTCCCTGGTCTGCCCTGCTGCACCCCCAAATCAACCCTTTCCTCTGCCCCTCTCTTCCTAACCCTGTTCCACCTCGCCCCACTTCTATCCCACCCCACCTCGCCTCTCCTCCATCTCCTCCCCAAGTATACCATCTCCTCCACCCCGACCCTCCTGGAGCATCCTGAATTCCATGAAAGAGCTGTTTTGTGGTGGGCAGGAAGTGCTGGGAGGGAGCAGGAGGAGTTGCTCACTGGGGCCACTTGCATGCGAGACGCACTGCAGGCAGGGCAGAGCTTGGCTGCCAGTGGGTGCTAAGCACCCACTAATTTTTCCTTGTGGGTGCTTCACGCCCAGAGCACCCGTGCAATTGGAGTCTATAATCCCTCTCCTCCAAATCAAAATTCCTAGAGATTTTGGGTGAGTCTCTCGCTGTTGTTAAGGTTATGAACTCTTCTGTGTCCGTGTCTCTCTGGGTGCATGTCCAGGGGTGTTTATGGTTAAGTTTATTGTGATGTCACGTATCCCAACTGCAAAGAATGTTCTGCTTCAGCATTCTTGCCCTGCCTTCAGTCTGCCAACTGGCTTGGTTGACAACGGCTGGTGACCCAAGGAGCTGCTGATAGACGCGGACTAGCCATCTCTGAACAACTTCTTGAATCAGCTATTTCCACAGGTGTTCGAAAGAAGATGAGTTTTTACAGAAGGTAATTCCCAGATTCTGTTCCTGCTCCTTAGATCGCACATGACAGGTTGGTGCCTCCTTCTCCTAGCCCAGGGGTGGCCAACCTGTGGCGGAGCCGCATGCGGCTCTTCAGAGGTTACTATGCAGCTCCTTGCATAGGCGCTGACTCCCAGGCTGGAGCCACAGATGCTGACGTTCCAATACGCTGTGGGGTGCTCACTGCTCAACCCCGGCTCTGCCCCAGCTCCTGCCACCACCCCACCCCTTCCCCAAGGCCCCTAGCCCCGAGCCTGCCATGCCTCGATCCTCCCTCCCCACCCCTGCCGCCTGCGCACTGCCAAACAGCTGATTGCAGCGGGCGGGAGGAGTGGGGAGGGAGGGGGAGGCGCGGATTGGGGGGGCTGCCGGGGGGAGGGAGATGCCGGGGGCTGGGGCGGTCGTGGATGAGGGCTGCTGACATATGACTGTGGCTCTTGGCAATGTTCACTGGTAAATTCTGGCTCCTTCTCAGGCTCAGGTCGGCCACCCGCGTCCTAGGGACTGGTGGGGGCCAGGGCTGCAACAGTCAGGTCTCAACGTTCCATTTTGATTTGAACGTCGGCATCTTTCAGCTCCCTCCTGCGCCAGCCTCTCACCTTCTCTGGAGGCAGATTTCCACTGTTTTATCTTTCAGCAGACGAGTGGGGGTGAATTTCCAGGGTATCACCTAAAGGGAAGATAACAAAACTGGTGTAGAATTTAGACTGATATCTCCATAAATAGTATTTCCTCTGGAGTTGCCCCAATGCACTCCTTTGCCTTCCTGCTGGGAATAGAAACCTTTGTCTCATGTAATGATTGTCTAATGTAGGTGTATTGTTCATTCCTCTGGGGCACTGGCTACTGTCTGAACACAGGATAATGGGCTAGATGGACCTTTGGTTGGACCCAGGATGGGTGGTCTTGGGTTGGTTATGTTCTCGGTTGTATGAACCAGTCCTGGCTATTAGAGGAGCAGATGGCTTCAAAAGACCGGTCTCCTGGACCTGTGAATCCTGGGCAAACTAATTCCTTCCTTTAGAGAATGACAGAAAACCCATTTCCTCCTTCTTTCTATTCCAGGCTTCATTCCTTTTTCCAAAGACTCGTCTCTAGGGAGCACAGAGAGATCCATGTGCACAAAGTGCTTGTCCAACCTGTAGCAATGGAGGCATGCTCTGACTTTAGCCAGCAAGAACAGGCCTTGCCAGAGAAGCCCCAGAGAAGGAAATGTTCATGGTCCATCCTGTCAGGCATGAAAAGACTCTGTGTCTGTAGCCAATCTGACACCTCGATGGCAGACAGGGATGAGGAGAGAACAATTTCTCACAAAGAAGGTGGAGGCACTTGTCCCGATGAAGATAGCAGCTGAGAACCAGGTGGAGTCAGAGGAGGTGAAGCTGCAGGAGGATCCAGGGAAAGTTGAACTGGATCCTACAGGTGAGGATTCAATCCACATGGTTAGCGAGGAGCATGTGAGGAATACTCACACCAGTCACCCTACAAGCCTTACACATCAGGGCCTTCTCACGGGACAGCGATGGGGACCAGGGCCGGCTCTGGCTTTTTTGCCACCCCAAGCAAAAAAAAATTGTGCAGAGGCCGAAGTGGCGATGGGGTTGGGGGGAACAAACCTGCCAGCCAGCGGAAACAGCAAAGGGGGGAAACCAACCTGCCAGCCAGCCGGCCGGAGCATCAAAGGGGGGTCGGGAAACCTGCCGCCGGTCGGAGCAACAAGGGGGCTCAAACAAACCGGCCGGCCGGAGCAGCGCAGTGGGGAAACCAACCTCCTGGCCGGAGCAGCAAAGGGGGTGGGTGGGAAACCTGCTGGCCGGTCGGAGTGACGAAGGGGGCGGGGGGAGGGATGAATCAAACCTGCTGGCTGGAGCAGTGAAGGGGGGGGCGTGAAACAAACCTGCCGGTCGGAGCGACGGGGGGGGGGGGGCGTGAAACAAACCGCCCAGCCGGCCGGAGCAGTGAAGGGGGGTGAACAAACCTGCCGGCCATAGCAGCAAAGGAGGGAGCAGCAGGAAACCTGCCGGCCGGTCGGAGCAGAGGGGGTCGGGGCTGTGTTCGTAACAAACCGCCCAGCCGGCCGGAGCAGTGAAGGGGAGTGAACAAACCTGCCGGCCATAGCAGCAAAGGAGGGAGCAGCAGGAAACCTGCCGGCCGGTCGGAGCAGCGGGGGGCGGGGGTGTGTGCGAAACAAACCGCCCAGCCGGCCGGAGCAGTGAAGGGGGGTGAACAAACCTGCCGGCCATAGCAGCAAAGGAGGGAGCAGCAGGAAACCTGCCGGCCGGTCGGAGCAGCGGGGGGCGGGGGGGGGTGCGACACAAACCGCCCAGCCAGCTGGAGCACCGAAGGGAAGAAAAAATAAAAAACCAAAAAGAAAAAAAATACCTGCGGGGCGACGGGAACACGGGTGCAGGGGGACTCCGAGCCCTGCAGACCCCGGGCAGCGGAGTGCACACTCCAGCTAGCGCGGGGGGTGGAGACAAGGGGGGCGGCCAGGGCTTCCTTAAGTGGGGTGCTCGCGCCGCCTGCTGGGAGGGCTCCACGCCGCTCGTTTGGGCGGGCTGCTGGGCTTGCTGCAGACCTGGCACCGCCCCAGCAGCTCCTCCTCTGCGCTGCCACAAACCAAAAGAAAAACCTGCCGAGGCAGCGGAAGCAGCAAAGCCCCAAAATGGGATTGGACGGACGGCCGCCTTGAATCTGCCGCCCCAAGCACCAGCTTGCTCGGCTGCTGCCTGGAGCCGGCCCTGATGGGTACCTCAGACTCTGGAATCCATTTAGTGCCAGATCCTTTGGGCAAGGGTGGCCGAGGTCCATCTCTGAGGTGGGGAGAGCTGAGGTGTCAGGTCACCTCTCTGGGGTCTGGCACTGTGGGTGGGGAGTACTAACATTGCTCCGGGCTGTAAGGAGAACAGAGAGGCTGGACGTTGTAGGAAATCATTTCTTGTCTCCTGGATCGGGTCCATTTCATCAGTAAATGCTCCAGAGGTCCCAGCTGGGAACCGTACCAGAGCTGAGCCATTACTTCTTGGGGGGTTAAATGCAAATGAGGCCCGTTGCCCATCACTGACAGGGAAGGTGTGCAAGGGGAGGGGACAAGTAGAAAACACCATGGAAAAGAAACTTGCCCCCAGGTCCGAGGAAGCCTCGTGTGGTAAAAGCCCCCAGCAAAGATCCATGAGATCGGAGTTCTCTGCTTAGCTGCCAACAACCTTCAGTCTGACCCTGGGCAATTCACTTCAGGGCTCTGGGCCCGACCTCCATCCTCTGTAAAGCAGGGATACTACATGGAAAAGGGAAATGTTACGAATGTTTCTTTCTGCTCCAGGGACGAAGAAGGAGGCGTCGGAGTCGCAGGGGAAGTGGGAAAAAGGGAGCCCAGAAGAGCAGGAAGAAGAGCGCACTCCCACCCCCTCATTACCAAGCAGCTCCCATATGACCATGGTAATGACGCTTTGTGACTGTGCTATTGGAAAGCCTCCCCTGCTGGGTGTATTAATATCTCCCGGAGCTGGGATCTCTGACAGGAGACCTACCTGCCCCTTGCTCAGGGAGCTGAAAGGAAACACTCTTCAAGTGTGATCGACTCCAGCCAGTCTTTACGAGTTTCTCTGGGTTGCTTGAACGAGGCCCAGGTTGACAAAGGGGTTCAGGCACCTCAGGAAGTTCAGAGGTGCTTAGTGGGATTCGCAGAAGTGCCTGACTCAGGTGCCTGATTCTGATGCACTCTCCATGGGACACAGGCACTGCTGAAAATCCTACCAGGCCCCTCCCTGCACTTGTAGGGGTAACCCACACACCTGCTGGGTGGGGTGTTCTGGCCCGTCTAGTGGCACCAGGACCACTTAGAGACAGAGATCAAAGGAGTCTGCTCTAGAGCCTTAGCTAACAGCCAGTTGGGTTTTAGCTGCTGCGGAGAGGCTCCTGCACTAAACTCCAGAAATCCCAGGTTGGATCCTCTGCCAGGAGTATCTATGCGAGTGTGTCGCTCTGGTGTGCTCTACTGCATCCTCAGCTGCTGGCGGCCAGGACAGACGGGGCTAATCCAGCCACGCAGGCCAGCTGCAGTAACACTCAGGAGGTGCCTGAGACACCAGGGCAAAGGCCTTCAGCACCCCAGGCCCTGGGTTTAGGTGACCCTGGAACCAGCCCCCCTGCAGTAACATTGTGCCCAGTGAGTTCTGACCCACGGGGGGCTGGCCCCAGAGGCCCACAGTTTGGGATTCTCCTCAGCCAGGCAGACTTGCTCCTTCAGTCGAAGCTACTTTCTGTCCTGCCGCGATTCCTGCCTGTTTTGTGGCAGCACCACACGCTGCAGGGTGGGGAAGGAAGAGGCATTTCCGCTTGGGCCCTGTTCTCAGTCCTTTCCTCGCAGACACTGTGGGCTGCTAGAGTTGCTGAGCCAATCTGCTCAGGTGCTCGGGGTGGATGGGACATGGGGCAGGTTCTGCAGTGACCCCTCGGCTGCACACAACAAGCAACTTGACTGGGCTTTGCAGGCCATTGAGGCTTTCTCAGCAAAAGCTGGGCTTCCTGGGGGGAGGGGCTAGAGAGGGAGGAAATGGGGTGCCCTTGGGGTCCCAGCACCGGCTGAGAGGCTCCCATCTCTTCTCAGGCAGGGGGGAGGGGGAAGCGTATGAAAGACTGAGGAAACCTCGGCACCTGTTGAGGTTTGTTAAGAAAAGGGCTCAGCCGGAGTCTCCACGCTCACGGGGCGCTGCCAGCCTCCCGCCGGGACAGACTGTTCCAGGGCAGCTGAGCGATGGAAATACTCAGTCCCCACAGGCTCTGTCCCTCTCATTGCAGACCCCCGGGGAGCAGCTTCCCTCAGCCCAGCTCCAAGCCCTGCTGATGAGAGCCGTGAAGGGTCTGACGACACCCACCCTGGAGCGATTTCAAGCCGCCGAGGAAGAGCTGAGGACCATCGTGTCTCTACACGGAGACAAGATGGAGAGAGTAAGAGACTCCTGCCGTGGGGCAGGGGGATGCTGCGCAGAGAGGGGGAGGGGAGAATTTCCTCTCCTAGGAAACTGTTCCTGGGACACACGGGCATGGTGCTGTGAAGGGTGGCTGAGCCCCTTTCCCTTCATCGCTTGGCCGCGGGGATCCGCGGCGTGAGGTGTTTGACCTGATCTCTGCCCGCTGAGCTCTGACACGTCCCTGAGGACAGCCCAGCCCCACTGAAGGGGAGCGATAGCCCCAGCCCTGGCAGCGCAGCACTTACCTAGTCTGCCCAGGGGCCTCCACACTGGTTTCCTCAGACATGCCAATGGGCCTTGTTTTTCCAGCTGAAGGATCAGGAGGAATTTGGCTTTGCACTTTTCTCTCTGTCTCTCCCTAGCTCTGATCCTGCTGCCCATCCCCACAGGATCTGAGTGCCTCCCCCGTGAATTAGACTGGCCTAGGGAGGTTTCTGGCAGACTTCATTTCTACATCCCCTGGGTAGGAGGCTCAGAGTCATTATTCCCCCTGATTAATGAAGCTCCACCACCCTCCTGGGAGGTAGGAATTCAACCCATTTGACACCTGGGGAAACTGAAGCCCAGAGAGCTCCTTGAGTTGCCCAAGCCTGCGCAGGTGGGGTTATCGAGAAAGGAATCAGGGTTCACGTTCCCTACAGTCCTTTAACTGTTGCCTTCAATCGCTCGGCCTGGAAATAGGTGACATTCCTGCCCTTCCCCAGATACCGCCTGCCCATGGCGCCTAAGTGCAGACTTATTCCCTTCCTGGGCTTTGGCTTTCCTGGAAACTCGAGACTCATAAACAAACAGAATCCTGAGCCTGAGCTTCCTCCCAAACCTGCCTGTTCCTGGGGTTTCCTGCAGGTCGTCCCTGTCTCTGTCCGAGTTCCCTGTTTCCAGCAGGTCCGAGGGGGAAGATAACAAATGGCCCCTCAATCAGCAGATTGATTTGTGCAGGGCTCTAACTCCTGCTAGCAGAACAGGGCACCAGAATCCAGCCACCCGGGTTGTAGCTCCTGCTCCTTGTTCGAGAGAGGAAAGAGCAATGACCAGTTCCTCATGGAAGAGCCCTAGGGGGCGGCTTGTCCCTTTCGGGTCTGTTCACCTTGTGCTGCATACTCTGCAGCAGGAGCCGGAAAGCCTGGCCCTATGGACGTGGGCTCCCAGGGCTGGCACTGTGGGGCCAAACGGCAACGCAGCCTCTTCTGGGCTTCGGCTGGAACTGGAGCTCTGAAGCCTGGGGAGGAGGGGGCTTCAGAGCCTGGGCTCCAGCCCAAGTCTCCAGGTCTGCACTGCTGTTCCCAGTGCCATAGCCTGAGCCCGAGGTTAGAGACCCGGCTTTGAGATTGGTTACGGCAGGTTTTAAAATCCCGCAGTGTAGAGGTTCTCCTTAGGGCTGGGGCCTGGAGCTGGCTAGCCCTGTCCAACTAGCCCTGCCTGCCATCTCTGGGATGGGCTCTGGGGTACATCAGTGGAACCAGCTGGGTCTGGAGCAGCGCTTCTCTACCTGGGACATCCTCAGGGCCAAACAGGTGGTATTGGACGTGCCCCACACAGCACATATGGGGCCCACAATGGAAACTGGGTTGAGAAGCTCGGGCCTGGAGGAACTGGTGGTGCTCGAAAGATCAGCAGGAAGCTGCAGAGATGGAGGAAAGGCTCCTGCAGGAAGCCCTTGAGAGCAGGCTGAGAGCAGTTTGCTAAGGCAGGAAGGCCCTGGGATAGCAGGGGAGTTTGGGCTGTGCCCACGGTAAGGTTTGGGGAAGTCTTTGTGTGTGTTTCTGAGCTTTAAGGTACTAAACCAGACCTCAGGAAGGCTGGGGTTCCTGGACTTGTCAAAGCCTCTTTCTTCAGATTATGGAGGAGCCAAGATGGGCAACCGAGGTGAGAGGCGGCTTGCAGGGCTGCCAGGAGGGGTTACCTGGGAGGTTGTCACTCATGGATAAATCCATCCTCAACTTTCTGGCATTCTTCCAGGTTGAGACGTGGGACGTATCTTAATCTGGCTGGACAACGTCTGTCATCCCAGAGCCAGAAAAGCAGCACTGAGGGCCACGGCCTTGCTGGCTCGTTCCCACCCCCAGGACGTGGTTCTGAGCTGTGTGGCACACACGCTGTCCTCGGACAGGTAGGAGCTGCTCTGTTATCACCTCAGGCCATTATTTCTCTTCCTGCTCCTACCGACAGGCCACAGTCCGGGAAGGGTCCGTCGGGCTCACGCAGCTGGAGGGAGTTTCCTGCTGTGCAGAGAGCTGTCCAGGCTCACCAAGAGGAGATGCCCAGGCCCAGCCACTGAGGAGCCAACCCTCCTCCTGCACTCCCCAGGATGGAGACGTGCCAGTTTTCTGGGGAAGTCCAGCACTGTCCTGATTGCTATGGGTCACCCCACTTCCTCTCCCATCCAGTACAGGGCCAATAAATGACTCCACATCCCTGGGTCATGAGGTCTGGCTGCTCCCTATTGTGTGAGAGAAGGCAGAGATGGAAAAGGTCCATGAGGTCCATCTGTCCGTCCGCTGGGGACCAGTGCAGGATTGTTACCTGCAGTCAGATCCCTAGTTATTCCATGGCTGAGGAAGTGGTGAAAAAATGCACTCATCCTTATGGCGCTGCAGCAGAGGTAAATCTCTTCAGACAGAAAGTTCCAGACCTAATTGTTGCAAACTAAATAAATAAATAAATGATCCACACATGACCAGAGCGTAAATGCAGTGCAGCCTGCCTGAGTCTGCAGACAGCCGGCAAGAACAGCTCTGAGAGGGGTGAGTGCCTCTTTCATCTCAATACGTTGTGAACCCTGAGTCCTGCTGGTTATTGCCGATCACTTTGCAGAGTCATCCAGCTGAGGTGTTTATAATACAGTCTCCATGTGCCTAGGGGCCGTGAAACCCAACTGGACCCTCGCCAGAGGTCAAAACTCCGTCTTTCCTCAGCATCCTCTGCAATGCAGTTCTGCACTGACCATAGACAAATCTGTGTCACATGGGAGAGAGAATTGAAGAGCAGCATGAAAGAAACTGAATTTCTTACCCAGTTCCGTTACCAGAGGAATACAGTGTTGGTTTTCATATTGATTTGAGTGTTTGATTTGTAAACCTTTCAGGTTTGAATTCCTTGAAGCAGCCCCAGTGCTTTCCAGGGTCTGTGCTCAGAAGCTATAGAAACTCGGCAGCGTTGGCACAGAATTTCAGTCAAGCTTCCTGAAGACCTTAAATCCAGGCCATTTGCTCTTGGTTTGTCCAACCTAGTTCTCAGTGTCCCCAGGGCTTGACCACTATGTCCGACCTTCCTCACCAAACTTGGAAGTTAAATGACTGGAAGCCTTTTGATCTGTCTGCAGTCTTCCTGTGCGGATGCCTGGGGGGACCAGGAGCGGTTAGATCAGCAAGAATGGAGAGAAGAGAGGAGGGGGATTTCAGTACTAGTTTCCTTCCAGCTCTGTCACACTGGGCAGTACAATCTCCCCTGAACCCTCTCCTATCAGGGCATGTTCTGAGTCAGTGTCTGACCCGTCCACCACACTGCAGTAGGATTCAGCTGCTAAGAGACACTTGGCCAAATGCTGGGTCTCAGTTACACCCCCAAATAGCCAGAGGAACTGCACTGAGGTCAGGCAAGTTCCTCGGGACTGAGCCTAGCGTAACAGAGCAGAATGTTGCACAGTCTGGTGGTCACACTGTGCTGGTCACTCGGTGGTCAGATCATGGTCACTGTCCTGGAAACAGCGGTGCTAGCTTCAGGAACAACAACCCATTAGGGAAAGGAATAAATACAACCTTCTCTGACGGGACTTGCCCTGCCTCAGCCTCCTGCACCAATCGGTGTCTCCTCTCAGACGCCTTTCCTGCCCGCTTTCCAAGCCTCTCCCTGGGGAGGGCAAGAGGTGGCCAAGCAGGGAAGGTCTGACTTCTCTTTCTGAATCTGCAGATGTGCCATTGAGCTGTGGAAGGCCCTGGGGGAAGAACCACAGCTCCCCAGGGAGGTGCTGCAGCAGCTGCTGGACAAGCTCCAGCAGAGACACCGGGAGGAGAAGAGCGGCAATGTGTCTCTGGCTGTAAGTGAGGTTTGAGATGTCACTTTGAGAACCCGCAACCGCGGGGAGGATAGTGCATCTGTGTGTGTCTGTGAGCTTCACCCCTTCTTAGCTTCAGGCCACGGCTCCACTACACAATGAAGCCGACCTGCGTAACCTCGGCATACAGCCGCCACAGCAATTCTATCCCTTGTGTGTGTCTGCACTTTGCTGCTTGTGTCGGCAGTGCACGTCCTCACCAGAAGCGCTCGTCTCGATTGTACGGTCAGGGTGGGGCATTGTGGGAAGGCTCCTGAAAGCCAGTTGACGTACGCGACGTTGTGTCTACACTGACACTGCATCGACCTGGACTCTCTGCCACTTGTGGAGGTGGAGTTATGAATTTGGCACCAAGGGGCAGTTCTGCCAATGGGAAGGAAATTCCATAGTTAGGGTGATGCTGGGTGAGGGGCCTTGCATTGACATAACTCTGTAATGCAGACCAGGCCTGAGTGTGTCCTGGCCACCTCCTAGCAAACCAAAGAGGTGTAAATAAAGCTTCACCCAGGAAAAGTTACTGATCTGAAGCGGTTTATCTGCTGGTGCCCTGGCTCTGTTTGCCGCCTAGGTGGCTCTTTAGTGAGCAGGTGCAGTTCGGGTGTCTCTTGGAAGTATCCAGGTTTCTGGCTCTCTAAATTGTGACTAGAAATCTTCCCAGCATGGGATCATGAGATGTCCAGTACTTTGACTGGGCCAGAAACACTGGGTCTACAAGAACAGATCTCCTCAGGATGGTTTCAGCCTGTGCAGTCATGGCTGGAAACCCAAAGCACAGAGTCTGCACCATTAAGCGAAATAATGGGGAATAACATCATCCAGACTCCTCTGACCTTCCGTAGGGCTCCATCCTGCTTCCGCTCCAGGAATGGGTGAAGGTTCAGGACCCTCCAAATGTCTCCTCCTCTCAGGAGCCAATCCTCTTTGTAATAGGCTGGGGAGGAAATGAGACCTGAGAAAAGGACAATAGCGAATGGCAATGGGGGCAGGTGGCAGATTGGGATAGTGGAGGAAATTCTTTCCTCCAGGCAATGAGGACCATTTACGAGGTCCTTTCCTATGGGGATACCGAGAAGCCATCCTGGAAATGTATCCCCAGATGCTCATCCTCTGCGTCAGGCAAGTGCAGTATGTGATGGATCTGCACTTGCCAGGGACCTACATGGCCAGCACGACATCCAGCCCCGAGGAGGGATCCAGCTGCCTCAACCCCCTAAGGTAATGACTGAAAGGAAAAGGAAGAACAGATGTGCTCTGCTAAACACATGTAGGCTGTTCATGGCCATCATTTGTTCGGGTGCTATAGTTAGCCCAGGCTCGCTTACACCAACTAAGGATCTGGCCCCACATGCCCGCTTGAGTCCTGTTACCTGTCACAGTAAAGAATCAAGTATTCAACCGCATTGAGTGATGACATCAACCATCTTAAGAAGCTACAGTGTCACTAACTGGTTACAAACTCAATGAAACTGCAGTGTCGACAGGGCCCATTGGGCAGGGGAGCACCATGATATCACACTGGATCTATCCTCGGGGAGGCTAGCTCCTGCTGTCCATGCTGTGTGTGCCAGGCGTGTGCAGATTTGCCATGATTGGGGCTGATCTCGTTGCCTGACACTGGTATTTTTGTCTTTAGCACGTCGGTGGAGGCTGTGAAGACTCTTTTTCCATGCCCGGATACTGGAAGGAATTTGCCAGCATCCAATTTCAGCAGGGTTGGGACATGATAGCCTCACGATATTACTACTGCAGGGTGTTGGCGTGATTGCAAGGTAGGAGCCCAAAGTTTCCTCTTCAGTGGGTCTCTCTTGGGAATGGGATTTGTGAAATGTTCCTCTGTTCCAGGCTGCCATCTCAGCCCAGCAACTAGAGAGGAACTCTCTCTCCCTTTGATAACCACAAGGGACTTTCTGCCCATGTTCCAGAGCCATGATCGAGTTTGAGAACCCTCAGCTCCCTGCCGCCTTCAGAGAGGCCGTCACCACTGTTCAAAGGAGAAGGAGGAGGAGCAGAGAAATATCGCCATAACTTTCTGCACTGAGGTGAGATTCATTAGTTGACAGGAGAGCAGCTCAGGCCAGTAAGCTCTGGGCACATTGTCAGCAGCTCAGCAGCCTTCCAGCCAGCTAGCTCCTCTCCGCACATGGATGGTGGTGGGGCATGGCACAGAGAGGGAGGAGAGACAGGGTGAGATCGCTCCTGGCTGGATGTACCTAGGTGGGATCCTGTGACAAGAGGAGATGTTTCTCTGGTGCCCCAAGGCCATGCTTCTCTCCTCACCTTTTCCTGGGGTTCTGCTTTTCTTCTGCCCCAGGGTCTCTCCATGGCACTCAGTGGGGCCTGGAGATTCCCCTTCCCTGGGGGTTTATTTGTGACTTGTGCATTAGTCTAAGTTCTGGGAATGAGCCAACTGAAAGAGCAGCAACTGGCTCCCTACACACCGGAGACGTTGTATGGGAGCAAGTGGCCATTTGGTAAAGATGAGTGTCCAGGGGACAGACCCCACAGGAAGACCTCTGCTCCTCAACCCGATGTTGATTTGGCTCTTTCCAGTTTCTCCAGAGTCCTTCCATTGAGACAATACTGACAAAATCAGAGCTCCAGGCACAGCTCATGGAATGGACCCAAGATAAAAACCCCATTGTACGTCGGCTCAGTCTGCGAGGCCTTGGCAGTATTGTGCTCCAGCCAGAAAAGGTGAGGGGCGTGGATTGCCCAGGGGACCGAAGAAGCCGATGTTCATCGAATCGCCCAGCAATGAGAGCGAGATCCCCACACAAGCCTTGTTGTTTAACGCACAGCACTCGAATGTTGGAGGTGCTTTACTGAGCAAATCAAGGCACGACGTGGTCCCTGCTCCCGTGAGCTGACCCCTGATTGCAGATGTGATGCAGTGGGGGAGGCGGGTGAGCAAAGACAAAGGTTACAGTGAGCAGCTGGCAGAGAGTGACAGGAGAATGACTTTGTGCCCCATTGGGCGGCTGTGCCAGCCGTGGTGTCTCATAGGTGGGAGTGGGATGGGCCAGCATATGCCCCAGGCTGTCATCCAGGGTAGTAATGAGCTGCCTTCTCCATTGCTGCAGGTGCACTCGTTACGGGCCCAGCTGCCAGCGATCATGGACATGTTCTGTGACACGGATAGAGGGCGTGTCATGGGAGCCATGCATCAAGCTGCAGACATCATCTACCTCCTGGATGGGGAGGGCTTGGCTCCATCTCCCAGGACATTGCAGTCAGCCTTCGCCCCTTCATTGATGACGTAAGGCTGGGAAACACAGGAGAACCCCATTCCTCCCCCCCCCGCCTGTCTCTGGTGCCCTTGTCTCTCTCTTCCCATCCCCGTCCCACCCACCCCACAGCCCGGCCCAGAAGCCACCCAGGGGGGCCCCTGCCATGGGTGGGGAATCTCCTGCTCAGCCACCTCCCTGTCAGAGCTCTTCTCCGCAAACCTCAGCATCAGCGCCATGCTCCCAGCCCCTGCTGCCGCCTGGCCTCGGGGAGAGGGGTCCTGGCACTGGGCAGATGACCAGCTGTCTGGAGAACACCGGCCCCCAAAGAGGTGGAGATTCCCAGCAGGAAAGAGGTGGGTCGGGAATCTCCCGGCTCTCAGGGGCACCAAGGAGCAAAAGAACTGCTGTGTTTTGTAGCAGCACCTCCCTGTAAGGCTCCAGCAGCTGCTCCTCCCCTTCCCCAGACCAGTCTCCAGCAGCCTTCCCTCCCTCTCCCCTAAGCTTCTAGGGGTCTAGGATTCTGTGCTCTCCAGACAGAAATTGTGTCTAGGACACCATGGGGCTGCACTGCCCTGCACAGTGTCTCAGGCCTTGTTCTACACAAGATGTCTATGGCGCTGGCCTGGTGGCCTCACTGCTCCCGCGACCCAAGTCAGTTAACACGGGGGAACCGGAGCAGCGTATGGATTATGACTCTGTCACGTTATGCTCTGATCCTGCCTGGCTTTAACCGGGCTTCCACTCCCGTGTGTCATTGCCAGGAGAGGGACAGCGGCGCCCGTTGCCATTTTACTGCTTGGCAACGTGGTGAGCAGCGTGAAGGACCCGGACAAACCCATCGTGCAGCAGAAGATGATCCACTGCTTGCTCCCGCCTCCTGCTGCACCTTGAAGACCGATGAGAGTGTGACACTGGTAAGTGCCACGGTCATTATTTCCTTAAGAGTAAAGAGCCAGAATCTCCTGGGCCCCACTCCATTAATGGCCAGAGCCCTTGCCCAAGCAGAGTCTTCTCCTCCCTGCTTCACTCCATGCTGGAGCCCAGTGCCTCATCCATTCTCACAGCACACAGCACAATTGGGAAGAAAGCCTCTTCTGGGAAAGAGCCCTGACCCTCTCCTGCAAAGACGGGCCTCAGGCCTTTGGGCTGCTGCATCCAAAGGTTCATAACAAGAGGCAGCAAAGAAAAGGGAGCACAGATCTGTAAGAGCCCCTTCAGTTCAGGGAGCTGATATCTGCCCACAGCCTTCTGGAAAGTGTGGGTGCAGCTGCCTGACTTCTTCCCTGGAGCTCCTGAGAGAACTTCTCCAGGTCCCAGCTTCCCAGAATTCACCGAACGTTGCCCTCTGTTGTTGGGCCAACTGGGATGTGGAGGGAAGCCTGATCTGGGGGCCCTTTGGTCCGACTCTTTGGGATCCCAAAGCTGACTCACGCTCTCATGCAGTCTCTTTGCACCTAAGGACTGAGCTGTGGAGATCTCTTATGAATCTTTCCAGGGCCGTCCATAGAGGGGCACAGGGCCTGGGACAACACCCCCTACTCTGCCCTAAGCCCCAGCCCCACTCCATCCCTTCCCCCAAGTGCCACCCCACCTCTTCCCACCCCTGCTCCGCCCCCTGCCCCATCCCTATTCCTCCCCCCCAAAGCCCCACCCCCTCATTTCCCAAACGACGCTGGGCGCTGGCGAGGTGGGGGCATAGCATAGTGGGACTGGAGTACTGCGCCTGGCCCCAGCATGGCCCACGTCCTGCGTCCTCTGAAGTGGGCCCCAAAGCGCAGGGCCCTGGTCAACCGCTCCAAACCATCCAAAGACAGGACGGCTCTGGCCTGCTCCAGCCAATTCCCTCTCCTGAGCACACTCCTGTGTACAACAAATGACAGGAATCTCCTCCACTAGCAGGAAAAGCAGGAGAACAAGGACGGGAAGGCTCCATGTCCCCAGACTGTCCTCTCTCAGTGAGAACCTCTTGGTCTCACCTTCTCTTGCAGAGATGCAAACTGACGCTCTTCCGCTGCGCAGTGTTTCAGGTGGGCTCATTTGAAGACGCTGTTCCGCAGCATGCCTGGGATGGCTCCACACAGCTCCGGAAGTGTGCCTGGAAGTGCTTGGTAGGTGAATTCCTTGTGCCTTCAGAGTGGTGAATGGGGACTTGAGGGAGACCTTTTAACCCCACACCCTGAGTACCCATCCGCTTCCATCGGGTGGCAGGACTCTATTCCAGGCTCTCTGCTGGTTCATTTCTGCATGAGTTACAATCCCTTCACATTTTTGAAATTTTTCTCCTGAACTGTTAGACCTGCAAACTTTCTGAAAACAAAAGCTGAGGTTCTGGAGAACACAACAGTAACTCCAGAGAGGTGCTGCTATGGCGTATGGGCTCATACTGGCTGTTGCCATGCCCTGGCTCTATGCTTTGGCTTCCTGGACTAGTCCTGGGAAGAACATGTCATTTGTATATTGTGCGTTTCTTCCTTCTTTCTTCCTAGATGCAGACAACAAGAGCCACATCCCCAAATTCCTGTTCCACGCCTTAGAATACCTGGAAAGCTCACAGACAACAATCAGACATTCTGCAGCCCTGTTCATTGGTAAGCAGGAGTTGACTTCACTTGAGCTTTTGACCTGCTTCCTTCCAAAGCCCTTTCTAGACTGCTGCTCTGTTCCCTCTCACAGCACCAGAATCTTAAAACTGTGTGTGTGTGTGTGTGTGTGTGTGTGTGTGTGACAGAGAGAGAGAGAGAGAGATAACATGACTTCCAAGATGAGTGGAGCAACTTAGCTGTATCGATCGGTGACCAACTCTCCCCTGCCCATAACTCCTCTTTGGCGCCTTGGGAAACCAGCATGATGTGAATTCAATCTCCTTTGGAAATCAGTCTCTCAGTGACTTCTAGGCTCTGATGCTTTATCTAATGTGCTTTGTGAACAGATGTAAGGAATGTATTTAATTTCCCAAGGGCTGTCTTGGGAGAATGGCTGCATCTTTCGCAGTTTTAAGCAAAGGATTTGAAAAGTTATGAGATTCATTGTCTGTCTAGGAAATACTATCCACCATTACTGTGACTTGTTGTCTGAAACAGTGACTGAAGATGGCATCTCCTGGTCTGTATGAAGGTAAGGAAATACCTCTGTGTGTTTGTGCCTCTGTGGGAAGTACAGGGATGCAGCACAGGGCCTGAAAACAGTTTGAATGTCCTCTCTGTCTAAGGACAGTGTTTAAGGAAGAAGGATGATCACGTGAGCTTTGATCGAGGTGCCACAATATGTGTACGGGAGCAGGAAATTCCATCCCTAGCTCCTAGAATAGACGTAGCCTTAGAACTGTGTGGGAGACTGTCTTCATAGAAGGGGTCAGAACATTGACAGAATTGAAAAGGGCTGTTGTTATTATTAAGGGTGGTGTGGTGCGATGATGACAATTACCCTCTGTAGGGAAAGATTCATCACTTGCCCTCCCTGTAATGGAGAGATTTCAGGCCAGGAACCACTCATATCTTGATTTATCAGCTCATAGGAAATTCCCTGAGTGCACATTGGGAACATCTTTCCCTGTGACCTCTTAGGAACGAAGGCCCAGGGCCACATAGGATTTCAGTAGATGTTGTTAGAGTCTAAATTCCTATGCGGATCTGTGTGAATGTTGGATGATTTAACACCTCTGCTTTTCTGTTCCATCCCACAGAGTTGCTCCCACCTGCCTGTGTTTTAGCGTGGACGTGTGATGCTGGGAGGGGGAAGTTACGCACGGAATGGGGTCTCCTCTCTGTCCAGGGCTATTTTGGGAGTAGCTGAGTTGCTGTTTCTTGCCTGCAGACTCTTGGGTAGCTAATAGCATGTGGCAATGGCCATCTGAAGGGGAGGTTTCAGGCACTTGATCAGTCACATCAGCACCATGGGGCTTCCAACCTGGCTTTCCTCTTTGTTTCAGCTTTTCAGGAAGTGCCTTTGACATGTGACAGGACCACAGGCACATCCTCAATAGACATTACAAATGGCTGCAGAAGCTTGGAAATCTCGTGTCGGGTTCCGATTCGACTAAGGGAACCGGGACCGACACAGAAGACCTCTTTGTCCTGCTATGGCACGTACAACAGCGTCTTTGGAACAGGGACTGAACAACGAGGTGGATATTGGCAGATGACAGACAATTGTGTAGGTCAGTGAGGCGTAGAGAAGACTTTGAAGAAGTTGAAAGGGGATCTAATAAAAGCCATGTGACGGGGCAGCACAATGGCAGATGAAAACCAGAGCTGACAAAAGTCAGGGCCATACGCATGGAAAGCCCGGAGGTGAACAACTCCTACATATCGCTGGTGTCGGACATCAGAGCAGGGACGGTTGGGCCCCAGTGGCTGGAGCCGGGGTGGGTGGGGCCTAGTGGAGGTCGAGCCGAGGTTGGAGCTGGAGTGAGGAGCAGCTAGGGGCAGGGCCAGGTGGGGATTAATGACTGGAGAGCCAACAGGAGCTGGGTAGGGGTTTGAGCCTACAGGCAAGAGCAGCTCATAGAGTATCACTAGCAGGGTTGGAAGGACCTCAGGAGGTCATCTAGTCCAACTCTCCTCAACGCAGGACCGATCCCAACTAAATCCCCAAATGGCCGGGGGGAGTGATGAGGAACGGCAGTGCTGCGAGCCGCCTACTTCCACCCAGCCAGGCAGAGCCGGCCCGGGCGGGAACGCAGCACACAGGGGCTTTAGCGGCCCGTACCACAGGGCCCCCTTGAGCCCTACTCCTCTCATGGAGTGCATCACTGCCCCACTTCTGCCCCAGCCCACACACGGTTGGCAGGGCAGAACCTGTGTAGCTGAACTCTGAAATCTCTCTCACTGTAATGAAGGTTACTGCAGAGTCAGGACAACCCCACCCAACCTTGGGTCTATGTCTGACATCTCTCCCCACACCCTTGCACAGAGCCCTCTACATCTACAGAGCTTCTGCATGTGATTCCTCAGTCATCAGAGCCAGGCGGAGAGAGGAGAAAGTCTCCCAGACTCCCTCTATCCATTGCCAGGCCCACAGGGTAGCGGAGGTTGTAGGGGGTTGGGTGCTCTCTTTACATGCAATGCCAGCTCTCAGGAAGTTACAAAGGAGCATTAGCAAAGTGTGGTGGTTTTGAAGGTTGGGAAAACCACCTGCTGGAAGGTTTTGTTCTTCTGATTTGTGTTCCTGCCCTTTCTCCCTCTTACAGACATCTAGAGGCTAACAGGAGCCAACCGAGCCTCACCACTGATCACATCTCTTGGGAGACGGTGGCTCAGCTGCTGCATGGGAAGGAGGAGAGAGAAGAGGCAGAGCAGGATGTGCCGGGGTGCACCAGTCACACATAACCTCACAGTCTAGGCGAAGGCCGGAAGCCAAGCCCTCCCCAGCCCTGCCGGACATGCTACAACTGGAGCACCAGTGTGAGAAAGGGAGCAGCTCAGCTCAGTCTAGGCAGATGCCGAAAATGGAGGATGCACATTGTAGGCTCCAGTCCAGAAGCAGCTGAGTGCCCCTGACTGCAGAGCCCCGAGGTGCCGGGAGACTCCAACCCCATCCCCGGGTGCCTGCAGACGTGCAAAGGGAGCCTTGAGTCTCTGGGAGATTCCTACCGGGGAGCCCAGGAGACCCCCAGCCCATGGCCTAGAGACACATCTCGTAGGAAGTAACCTGGGAGAATCCAGCTATCGCCATGGTGACTGACGTCGGGATGTTCTGGCTGGATCCTCCCACTGACTCAGTGCCGGGAACACATTGCACATGGACAAGGCCCTGGGGTAGACCCGGGGAGGTAATAAGGGCCTGGGTCCCCTACCCAGCCACCATCCATCCTTGGGTGGCAGCCCACCTCCCCAATGTGCCACTAGACTGCACAACCCCAAGAGGAGGGGCGGCCATCTTGTCTCTGAACTCTCAGCCAGACAGAGCCCTGTGCTGAAGGGCAGCGATATTGACTTCTGCCACGCTGGGCCACAGCACTGAGGAGAGAGCAGCCATATTGTCTGGAGCCATCGCCGCCACAGGCGTGAGAGACAGGATAGCGGCACGGACACTGGTCTCTTGGGCCACACAGCACCTGCCGAGAGGAGGGCGGCCGTGACGGTGATTCTGGTCAGCTGGGGCCACAGCCCCGACAGAGAGGAGAGGGCGTCGCACGGACTCTGGTCTCTGGCCCCACAGCCCCCGATATGGAGCCGGGCGGCCGTGACGTGGACTCTGGTGCGTTGGGCCACAGCCCCGAGCGGAGAGGGCGGCCGCATCGACTCCTGGTCGCGGGGTCACACGGCCCCGACGGAGAGGGCGGCGCACGACGACTTGGTCAGCAATTGGAGCCACGGCCCCGACGGAGAAAGAGGCGGCACGCCACGGACTCTGGTCGCTGGGGCACACGCAGCCCCGACCGGAGAAGGGCGGCCACCACGGACTCCTGGTCCGCTTGGCCACACAGCCCCGACGGAGAGGGCGGCCACGCCACAGGATCTCTGGTCGTTGGGCCACAGCCCCGCCCGAGAGGCGGCCACTGCAGACGATTTCGGGTCGCTGGGCCACACAGCCTCGGCAGAGAGGGCGGCTGTATGCGGACTCTGGTCTCTGGCCCCCACAGCCCTGCCCGGAGAGGCGGCCGCATCGGATTCTGTTCTCTGGGCCACACAGCCCCTGACGGAGAGGCGGCCACACACGGATTCTGATCATTAGGCCCCACAGCCCCGACGGAGAGGGCGGCCACACGACTCTGGTCGTTGGGCCACGCAGCCCGACGGAGCGGGCGGCCACACGGACTCTGGTCATTGGGCCCCACAGCTCCGACGGAGCGGGCAGCCACATCGGACTTCTGGTCGTTGGGCCACACGCAGCCCCAGAGGGAGAAGCGCGCCGCCACGGACTCTGGTCGTTGGGCCACACTGCAGACCCGGCGGAGCGAGGCGGCCACCACGAACTCTGGTCATGGTTGCAGGTCACGGCCCAGCGGAGAGGCCCGGGCAGCCCACGCGGACTCTGGTCGTCACCGGGCACACACAGCCCCCTGGCGAGAGGCGGCACGCCGCAGACTCTGGTCGTTGGGCCTGGCCCTGAGCGGAGGCGGCTATACATTTGACTCTGGTCATTGGGTCTGGCTGACGGAGAGGCGGCCACGGACAGTTATTTGGTTCCAGCCAAAGGACCTCCCTTCACCCCTAAGGCATCACTCGTCTGTCACCAGGAGATGACACATGACATAAAGGAACTTCCGGGGTCAAGATGCAAACGTGAGCAGAAACAGAGGTGGCATGTGACCCCTCTAAAGAGCTCCTCCCACTCCTCCCCCCCAGTCTGGGAGGTATTTTATCATCATCTGGTCTACCTCAGGGATGGATCTGAGCAACGGAGGAAAGTTCTGGGAGACAGCAGTGACCCACACATCCGGAGAGTGGGTCATGTAGCACCTCCAAGGACTCACCCCAGTTGGTGGAGGCCTCATCACTTAGGACCTTGAGCAGGATTTCACCTGAATGAGTGAAGGAGTGCCATGAGTGGGGGTGACCTGCCCATAAGAGAGGCCCATCACCCCTCATAGAAATCCCCACCAAATCCTCTGCTAATCGATCTGAGTTTTTGCACTCATCCCCTCCAGGCCATCCCAAGAAGGGAAGCATGCCCGATCAGAATAGGCAGTGCCCGAAGGCCTGGGCAAGCCCGCCAGTCTCCGGAGCTCCATGACTGCGTGACTGGCAGCATCGTCCTGGAAGTGCGGCTTAACACTGCAGAGAGAGAGCCGTCTCATTCCAAGGATGTGTTTTGCAGAAATCATGGCCTCGCCTTTGGAGCTATATCTCTGTTCTGAATTGGTACATGTTTCCCTTCTGTGGTGTCATTTTAAGACAATTGAAACCGTGTGAATAGTAGAGGTGGTGTGAAGAACTTTAGATGGCCCATATGATCCTGTTGCGGGCAGGTCACTCCGCCACCACTTCCGTGTTTGGTCAAATCCTCTCAGGGTGGTCCTACCTGGAGCTATTACCCACTTCAATTGGTAGAGGACAGGAGGGTTCTCAGAGGATACCCCAATACCCCCTTCTGGATGGGTCACCCTGTCCCAGAACATCCCTGATCGGTCAAATCCAGTCT